>NC_069501.1:337417867-338053700 GCF_027579735.1 Bombina bombina | reverse complement strand
TGAATGTTATCCAAAGGGCACTAAGAGATAAAAAATGTTTCAAGTTTTGCTAGTTTATTTTATTTAAATATTTGTATACTAGGCGATAAGCCTGCCCAGAGGGCAGTCTATTTATTTTTTAAGCTACAGATGTAGCAACACCCTATTTTGTAAGTCTGCATTTATATAAATATTTAAGTTACAGGTGTAGCAATACTGTATTTTTATGGACTGCTGTTCTAAATATATTAAAAATATTTTATATATATATATATATAATAATAAACTACAGGTATAGCAACACCCTATTTGGTCACACTTATTTTAAATATATAAGCTACAGGTACACCCTATTTGGACAGACTACTGTCCTGAATATATACAAAATTGCTGCTCTTCAAACTATGTCTACTTTGAGTATATTTCTTTGTAAACAACATTTTTAGTAAAACAGGCATCACTTCCAGTAAATAAGTAGCCTTGTTCTTGTCCGCCTATGACTTTAACTTTGACATCTGCAGAGCTTTTTACCTGAGCGAAAGCTACATATAGCTGTTCATGACTGAAAACAGGCTCAGGCAAATAGATACCAACTCTTTCTAAAGTTTAACCTTGAGACTTATTAATGGTCATAGTGAAAGCCAATTTAACTGGAAATTGTCTTCTTCGTAATACAAAAGGAAGTTCTGTATTACTTGGGGCTAAGTCTATTTGAGGAATAAAGACATTTTGCCCTTCAGCTGTACCTGTTAATACTTGAGCAATAATTAAATTTGGACGCAAAGCTTTCACAACCAATCTGGTACCATTACAAAGATTTCTTTTGGTGTTAAGGTTACGCAAAAGCATAATAATACTACCAATTTTAAGATTGAGTTTATGAACTGGCATTCCGGAAGGAAACAATTTGTTTAAAAATTCAACTGGATAATTATCCCTATCTTCCTGTGATTCATCATCAATAGAATCAGTGCTTGTCAGGGTGCCAGGAATCAGACTGAGATGAGAAGTGCACAAATAATCACACCTTTATTAATAGAAAAAATTATAAAAAGTCCACAAGTCAAATAACAAGCCAGGAATCAAAACCAGAGCTGGTAGTCAGACGAGCCGAGTCAGGAGCCAAAGCGAATAGTCAGACGAGCCGAGTCAGGAGCCAAAGTGAGTAGTCAGGCGAGCCGGAATCAGGAACAAGGAGAACAGCAGAGTCAGGAACAAGCCAGGGATCAGGAACCAGGAGAGATGTCAGACAGCCAGGTAATACACAGGAGCTCTTACAAACAGGTGTGAGATAATGCTAGGGCAAAGCATACTGAACAGAGGCCCTTTATATAATAAGTGATGACATCACAATTCTGAGACTGCATCCTGTCTCACACGGATGATGTACACCAGTCTGGCCATAAAAGGAAGTGCAGGAAATGAGCAGCATCACACAGTATGCACCAGAGTCAGCAAGAGAGGTGAGTAAAATGGCTGCCAGAAGTACATGGCAAACAAAACAGGGAAAAAACCCTGACAGTGCTTAAATAAGTAGAGGTTTCACCTTCTAACAAACTAAGAACTTCATTGATCTTGTCAACATCACAATTTTTTGGGCATAAAATTGCCTTTTTGTAAAACTTAAAAGCATCAGAATCTTTTAACTGTTCACCAAAAATCTCCTTTGAGTCTTTGAGATGGAATTTCAAAGATATCTTCATGAAAGCCATGCTCATTTGTCTGTATTCCATCTCCAAGCTTTAAAAGCCAAGAGTTAAACGCAGGATCAACAGATTTTACATTATTTGTCAGCTTTAAAACCTTAAAAATATGCCAGAGTGAATTGAATTTTATGCTGGCTTCAACTATAGCTGATCTACTTCCATGTGCAACAACAGGAAGAGTTTGTCTGAAATCACCACCGAGCAGAATTGTTTTTCCTCCAAAAGGTTGTTATTCATCACCTCTTGAAGGAGTTTGTCTACGCATCTTAGTGCATCACTGGAAGACATGATAGATTCATCCCAAATAAAAATCTTTGTAGTATGGATCATTTGTGCATCATTAGAGGTTTGCCTCATGGAAGAGGTTGAAATATCCAACAAAGGAACTGACAACTTAAACTGCGAGTTGTATGTTCGTCCACATTCAAGCAAATTTGCTGCAATACCTGTTGAAGCAACTGGTAATACTACCTCACTATTTCCTCTAAATGTCCTCAACAAAGTCTTGTATAGGTAGGTTTTACCACTACCACCAGAACCATCAAGGAAATAACACCTTTGTGGTAAAGTGTCATTTTCTGATGCAGCACTGATTTGTTCAACACTTTCTCTTTGAAGGTCATTAAAATATGCCATCATTTGGACTCCAGTATATCTTTCAAAAGAAGCATCATAGAGGTGTCTGGGATTTTCTGGTAAATTGTTTGGAAATCCTGACAATTTTTGCCATTAACAATCAAGATATCCTGAATATCTCTAAGTGCATAATTTAAACAAATTTGACACTCTGCTGTGTGACCAGAGTGTTTTGAAAAGTCTTCAAAGAGTTTTTCTTTGTACTTTTCAAAAATTGCTGCAGCATTGACTGAATAGTTTGTCTGATGGCTGCTTTTTTGGAAAATGTACAGCATCACAGTTGGTGCATATAACATTTAACTCTCCACAGTTATGATGATCAAATGAATCATCATATCTCGCAATTGCTGCATTGTGTTGAGTATGTTATGCAAAATATGTACAATGGCATTGAACACGACTTGCACTTTTTGCTTATACGTTTCCTTTCTGTATTGCTTATGCTAAGCTGTTTTTATGTTTGAGATTGTTCATTTTATGAACATGCTTTTCTATGAGCATAAGCATTTTTTGTTGTTCCTTATGTCTCTGATTTTCTGTCATATTTGCTCTCTCTTTTCTTTTCTGAACTGCTTTTGCTTTTCTTAAACTGGCCCGTTCTTTATCAGTTTTTTTTATTTTTATTTTTTTTATCTCTCTCATTTTGTCTCTTTTTTGCATCAGATTGTTCTTCTAAAGATAACTTTCTTTTAGGGGGCATGTTTTCTTAAAATTATTATCAATTATTTGATATATATATATATATATATATATATATATATATATATATATATATACTGTATTATTTTATATATATATATATATATATATATATTGAAGCTATAGCAGTAGCAAAACCCTATTTGCTCAGACTTATTATATAAATATAAATATAAATATATATATATATATATATATATATATATATATATTGTAGCCGGTGGCCTAGCACTCCTTCCACATCAATGTTGCCAATGCCTGGGTGCTATCCTCAAGTGGTATGTATAGAATAATGGTAGAGATGGAGGGCACTCACAGGACTTGTATCAATAAGTAACTTTTATTGTGCTGATTACATTAATACAGTGTCAACGTTTCGGAATGCACTGTCAGCGGTGTACTCAATTCACTATACTCTGGGAGTACACCGCTGACAGTGCATTCCGCACTATTTAAGACTATGAATTTGTCTTGAAGAAGGCCTTAGAGAAGGCCGAAACGTCGACACTGTATTAATGTAATCAGCACAATAAAAGTTACTTATTGATACAAGTCCTGTGAGTGCCCTCCATCTCTACCATTATTCTATATATATATATATATATATATATATATATATTTAAGGGACAGGTGTAGTGACATCCGATTTAGCCAGACATTTAAAAAATATATATTTTAAACCGACAGGTATAATGACAACCTTATTTGGATGTACTGGTGTCCTAAATATATCCAAAATATATTATATATAATAAAGCTACAGGTGTATATACAATATTTTATTTATATAATTAAGCGACAAAAGTAGCCACACTTTATTTTTTTAAAAAACTGCTTTTATATATATTTCAATTAAACTTCAGGTATAGTAAAACCCTATTTGGATGATATATATAAAATAATGAAGAGTGCACTCGCCAGGACTTTTCAGAATTTTATTCCAAATATGTACTTTGAACTTATATCTGTTCAGAATGAGCGCCAAAATCACACTACTTCCGGTTTAACATGCATGACCCGGAAGTGCTACATCAAATTATTTCAGTGTACATATCATAGTAACAATAGTGCCATAAAAATAAAAATAAATGCCCACACACTATGTATACATTCTGTGTCTCTTCATTGTATCCTTAACATATTTTAACATTCTCGTCACATATAAACATCGTCAACCATAGTGTGCATCATGACGATATGTGTTTACCCACACCCGGAAGTTAAACAACCACTTCCGGTATACGGTGACTAACATTCTCTTACTTCTAATTAACATATTAATCAAATGTGATGCCTTAATGTGATCTAATCTATGTGTCAATAGAGTCATGATCATCGTAATAGACCACGCTCACATCGTTGATGCCCACCTCCGTGTTCTCCTACGCTTACGTGTCCTGAGACCACCACCGGAAGTTACATCACTTCCAGTTCCGGTAATTACCCGTTACTCATGTTACAATGTCAAGCATGCCGTGTAGTATTAATTTGATATATCATAGCCTGAACAGGTACCTTATATTTCACTCATACAAACAGGGTGTTAACTATTTACCGGAAGTAGTGTGATTTTGGCGCTCTTTCTGAAGAGGAAGGGGGAGGTGTTTTTGTATTTGTTTGCTTATTTAAAGTGCAGTGTGCTTGTACACATTATGTTCTGAGGAAGGGGAGGTTTACTCCCCAAAACGTCAATAAATTTTGACCCCTGTTTTTTTTTAAAAATCCTGGCTGGTTCCTGTTTTTTTTGAAGATGGTTTACTACACAGAACCTGGATTTGGTATATAAAATAAATTTTTTTATTAAGGTGACGTTTTGGGGTACGCAGACCCCTTCCTCAGACCAGGCAGGTCTGAGGAAGGGGTCTGCGTACCCCGAAACGTCACCTTGATAAAAAAAAATATTTTATATACCAAATCCAGTGAGTGCAGTCCTCTTCTATAATGGATTTTATATATATATATATATATATATATATATATATATATATATATATATATATATATATATATATATATATAAAGCCAACAGGTGTAAAAACACCCTTATTTGAATTTGTAAACAATATTTTATTTATATAATTAAGCTACAAAAGCAGCAACACTGTATTTGAACAATCTGTTTTTATATATATTTAAATTAAGCTACAGGTATAGTAAAACCCTATTTCTGTGATCTACTATATATATATATATATATATATATATATATATATATATATATATATATATATATATATATATATAAAATTAATATACAGGTGTACAAACACCCTATTTGGTCACACTTATTTAATATATATATATATATATATATATATATATATATTGAACCTACAGGTGTAAAGACACCCTTATTTGAATGTATAAGCAATATTTTATTTATATAATAATTAAGGTACAAAAGTATCAAACCTGTATTTAAATTTTTTTTATATATATATATTTAAATTAAGCTACAGTTATGATAAAACTGTATTTGGATGATCTACTATCCTATGTATATAATTAATCTACAGGTGTACAAACACCCTATTTGGTCAGACTTATTTTATATATATATATATATATATATATATATATATATATATATATATATATATATATATATATATATATATGCAGTGGGGCAAACAAGTATTTAGTCAGCCACCAATTGTGCAAGTTCTCCCACTTAAGAAGATGAGAGAGGCCTGTAATTTTCATCATAGGTATACCTCAACTATGAGAGACAAAACGTGGAAACAAATCCAGACAATCACATTGTCTGATTTGGAAAGAATTTATTTGCATATTATGGTGGAAAATAAGTATTTGGTCACCTACAAACAAGCAAGATTTCTGGCTCTCACAGACCTGTATCTTCTTCTTTAAGAGGCTCCTCTGTCCTCCACTCATTACCTGTATTAATGGCACCTATTTGAACTTGCTATCAGTATAAAAGACACCTGTCCACAACCTCAAACAGTCACACTCCAAACTCCACTATGGTGAAGACCAAAGGACACCAGAAACAAAATTGCAGACCTGCACCAGGCTGGGAAGACTGAATCTGCAATAGACAAGCAGCTTGGTGTGAAGAAATCAACTGTGGGGGCAATAATTAGAAAATGGAAGACATACAAACCACTGATAATCTCCCTCGATCTGGGGCTCCATGCAAGATCTCACCCCGTGGGGTCAAAATGATCACAAAAATTGTGAAAGACATCCCAGAACCACACAGGGGAACCTAGTGAATGACCTGCAGAGAGCTGGGACCAACATAACAAAGGCTACCATCAGTAACACACTATGCCTCAAGGGACTCAGATCCTGCAGTGCCAGACGCAGTGGCGTAGCGTGGCTTCTCAGCGCCCAGGGCAAGGCAAGAATTGCGCCCCCCTAATCCATTAGCACTGACTGAGTCTCTTCCACCAGTACAGTAGGGATTGGCAAATTTGCTTTGAATCTAGGAGACAGCTCAACAACTTAGGAGACAGGTTTTTGTTTTAAAACAAACAAAGCTTTATTTTAACAACAAAAATATATACTATATATATTCTAAACTATACATTCATCCTTAAAAATTAGGATTCAATATGGTTGCAGGCAGCCATTACTTTATTATATACATTAAGTAAATACATTATATAACTTAACAATTACATTTTTTATGGTTTAATATTTAAACATGGGATTTCATTTTTAAAATACATGTGAGCCAGCATGCCAGAGTGTGAGAGTGATCTATGCTGCTTTAAAGTGAAAGCCAGTTATTATTATTTTTTTTAAATTCATTTTTAACCTGGGTAAAACATACATCTTGTATGTTTTATTTTACCAAGGTTAAAAATGAATTTTAAATAAAATAACCGGCTTTCACTTTAAAGCAGCATAGATCACTCTCACACTCTGGCATGCTGGCTGGCTCAGACTCTGGGTCCTTTGGAAGTTGGAATTTGGCTGGCTGGCTCAGAGTGACTCTGGGTCCTTTGGAACTTGGCTGGCTGGCGGGCTGGCCGGCTGGCCCTGCGACGTCACGTGGGTAACGGTAGAAGCTAAGTTGCATTTTGCGTACGTTGCCATTTCCAATCCCTATTCCCCAGGGCCCAGGCAAAAACAGGGGCTATAATAATTTAATTATAATTCTGGCTGGCAGTGGCACTGGTGGTCTGGTTCTGATACGGACCTGGTGATGAGTTTGGTAATTTCTGTTGACACTACTTACCTTATCATTGCGGGCGCGGCGTGCTTGTCAGTCTGACTCCACTCTGGCTCTGCTGCTCTGACTTCTTCCTCCCTCCTGACATGTGTGCTGGGAGTGGGAGTGGACCGTGCTAACTAGTGGCGTAAACACTAGTCTAGCAGCAGGTAACGGTCGGATAGGATTACACTCATAAAATTATGATAATTAAATCATTACACAGCAAGGCTGGGCGCAGGCGCCTGTCAGATTTTTTAGCCTCCCTGTAGCGCCGCTGGGAGTGGGACTGTGACTGTCTACTGTCTTGAGATGGTGGGGACTGGGGAGGCTGGGAGCCAAGCATTTTGCGCCCCTCAGAATTTTGCACCCGGGGCAACCGCCCCTGTGGCCCCCCCACGCTACGCCACTGGCCAGACGTGTCCCCCTGCTTAAGCCAGTACATCTCCGGGCCCGTCTGAAGTATGCTATAGAGCATTTGGATGATCCAGAAGTGGATTGGGAGAATGTCATATGGTCAGATGAAACCAAAGTAGAACTGTTTGGTAGAAACACAACTCATCGTGTTTGGAGGAGAGAGAATGCTGAGTTGCAACCAAAGAACACCATAACTACTGTGAAGCATGGGAGTGGCAACATCATGCTTTGGGGCTGTTTCTCTGCAAAGGGAACAGGACGACTGATCCATGTACATGAAAGAATGAATGGGGCCATGTATTGTGAGATTTTGAGTAGACATGTGCACGGCCAAAAAATTTGGTTCATTTTCGGTTCGGATCGATTCAGACTTTTCGAATTTCGGTTCGGATCGAATCGGATTCGGCAAAATTTGAATAAATTCGTTTCGGATTTATTCGGATCCGAATAAATTCGTTTCGGATTTATTCGGATTCGGCTGAATTCGGTTCTATTCGGTTCCGAAATTCGGTATGTTTTTAGTACACTAACACCCATTTAGTACACTAAGTCACTAACACCCATAAACTACCTATGAACCACTAAACCGAGGCCCCCCCACATCGCAAACCCTATAATAACATTATTTAACCCCTAATCTGCCGATCGGATATCGCCGCAACCTACATTATAACTATTAACCCCTAATCTGCTGTCCCTAACACCGCCGACCCCTACATTATAGTTATTAACCCCTAATCTGCCCCCCAACGTCGCCGCAATCTAACTACAAGTATTAACCCCTAATCTGCCGACCCGATATCGCCGCCGCCTACATTATAGCTATTAACCCCTAATCTGCTGTCCCTAACACCGCCGACCCCTACATTATAGTTATTAACCCCTAATCTGCCCCCCCCAACGTCGCCGCAATCTAACTACAAGTATTAACCCCTAATCTGCCGACCCGATATCGCCGACGCCTACATTATAGCTATTAACCCCTAATCTGCTGTCCCTAACACCGCCGACCCCTACATTATAGTTATTAACCCCTAATCTGCCCCCCCAACGTCGCCGCAATCTAACTACAAGTATTAACCCCTAATCTGCCGACCTGATATCGCCGCCGCCTACATTATAGCTATTAACCCCTAATCTGCTGTCCCTAACACCGCCGACCCCTACATTATAGTTATTAACCCCTAATCTGCCCCCCCCAACGTCGCCGCAATCTAACTACAAGTATTAACCCCTAATCTGCCGACCCGATATCGCCGCCGCCTACATTATAGCTATTAACCCCTAATCTGCTGTCCCTAACACCGCCGACCCCTACATTATAGTTATTAACCCCTAATCTGCCCCCCCCAACGTCGACGCAATCTAACTACAAGTATTAACCCCTAATCTGCCGACCGCAAATCGCCGCCACTATAATAAATGTATTAACCCCTAAACCGCCGCACTCCCGCCTCGTAAACACTATAATACATTTTATTAACCCCTAATCTGCCCTCCCTAACATCGCCGCCACCTACCTACAATTATTAACCCCTAATCTCCCGCCCCTAACGTCGCCGCTATAATAAGGTTATTAACCCCTAAACCTAAGTCTAACCCTAACACTAACACCCCCTAACTTAAATATAATTTAAATAAAACGAAATTTACTATAGTTAAATAAATGAATCCTATATAAAACTAAAGACTTACCTGTAAAATAATCCCTAATATAGCTGCAATATAACTAATAGTTACATTGTAGCTATTTTAGCATTTATATTTATTTTACAGGAAACTTTGTATTTATTTTAACTAGGTACAATAGCTATTAAATAGTTATTGACTAATCAATAGCTACCTCGTTAAAATAATTACAAAATAACCTGTAAAATAAATCCTAACCTAAGTTACAATTAAACCTAACACTACACTATCATTAAATAAATTAACTGCAAGTACCTACAATTATCTACAATTAAATAAACTAAAGTACAAAAAAAACACTAAATTACAAAAAACAAACACTAAATTACAAAAAATAAAAAAATATTACAAGAATTTTAAACTAATTACACCTAATCTAAGCCCCCTAATAAAATAAAAAAGCCCCCCAAAATAAAAAAAATGCCCTACCCTATACTAAATTACAAAAGTTAACAGCTCTATTACCTTACCAACCCTTAAAAGGGCCTTTTGCGGGGCATGCCCCAAAGAAAACAGCTCTTTTGCCTGTAAAAAAAAACACAATACCCCCCCCCCATATTACAACCCACCACCCACATACCCCTACTCTAACCCAAACCACCCTTAAATAAACCTAACACTACCCCCCTGAAGTTCTCCCTACCTTGAGTCGTGTTCACCCAGCCGGGCCGATGTCTTCATCCGATGGGGCAGAAGAGTACATCCAGACCGGCAGAAGTCTTCATCCAAGCGGGGCAAGAAGAGGTCTTCTATCCATCATACAAGTACCAAAATACAAACAAACACTAAATTACCAAAAATAATAAAATATTACAATAATTTTAAACTAATTACACCTAATCTAAGCCCCCTACTAGCTATTAATATAGCTACAATATAACTAATAGTTACATTGTAGCTATTTTAGGATTTATATTTATTTTACAGGCAACTTTGTATTTATTTTAACTAGGTACAATAGTTATTAAATAGTTAATAACTATTTAATAACTACCTAGCTAAAATAAATACAAATTTACCTGTAAAATAAATCATAACCTAAGTTACAATTACACCTAACACTACACTATCATTAAATTAATTAAATTAATGAATCCTATATAAAACTAAAGACTTACCTGTAAAATAAACCCTAATATAGCTGCAATATAACTAATAGTTACATTGTAGCTATTTTAGCATTTATATTTATTTTACAGACAACTTTGTATTTATTTTAACTAGGTTCAATAGCTATTAAATAGATATTGACTTTTTAATAGCTACCTAGTTAAAATAATTACAAAATTACCTGTAAAATAAATCCTAACCTAAGTTACAATTAAACCTAACACTACACTATCATTAAATAAATTAACTACAAGTACCTACAATTAAATACAATTAAATAAACTAAACTAAAGTACAAAAACCCCCCCACTAAATTACAAAAAATAAAAAAATATTACAAGAATTTTAAACTAATTACACCTAATCTAAGCCCCCTAATAAAATAACAAAGCCCCCCAAAATAAAAAAATGCCCTACCCTATACTAAATTACAAAAGTTAACAGCTCTATTACCTTACCAGCCCTTAAAAGGGCCTTTTGCGGGGGCATGCCCCAAAGAAAACAGCTCTTTTGCCTGTAAAAAAAAAACACAATACCCCCCACATTACAACCCACCACCCACATACCCCTACTCTAACCCAAACCCCCCTTAAATAAACCTAACACTACCCCCCTGAAGATCTCCCTACCTTGAGTCGTGTTCACCCAGCCGGGCCGAAGTCTTCATCCGATGGGGCAGAAGAGGACATCCAGACCGGCAGAAGTCTTCATCCAAGCGGGGCAAGAAGAGGTCTTCCATCCATCAGAAAAGTACCAAAAAACAAACAAACACTAAATTACCAAAAATAATAAAATATTACAATAATTTTAAACTAATTACACCTAATCTAAGCCCCCTACTAGCTATTAATATAGCTACAATATAACTAATAGTTACATTGTAGCTATTTTAGGATTTATATTTATTTTACAGGCAACTTTGTATTTATTTTAACTAGGTACAATAGTTATTAAATATTTAATAACTATTTAATAACTACCTAGCTAAAATAAATACAAATTTACCTGTAAAATAAATCCTAACCTAAGTTACAATTACACCTAACACTACACTATCATTAAATTAATTAAATAAATGAATCCTATTTAAAACTAAATACTTACCTGTAAAATAAACCCTAATATAGCAACAATATAACTAATAGTTACATTGTAGCTATTTTAGCATTTATATTTATTTTACAGGCAACTTTGTATTTATTTTAACTATGTAAAATAGCTATTAAATAGATATTTACTGTTTAATAGCTACCTAGTTAAAATAATTACAAAATTACCTGTAAAATAAATCCTAACCTAAGTTACAATTAAACCTAACAATACACTATCATGAAATAAATTAAATAAATTAACTACAAGTACCTACAATTAAATACAATGAAATAAACTAAACTAAAGTACAAAAAACAAACACTAAATTACAAAAAAATAAAAAAATATTACAAGAATTTTAAACTAATTACACCTAATCTAAGCCCCCTAATAAAATAACAAAGCCCCCCAAAATAAAAAAAATGCCCTACCCTATACTAAATTACAAAAGTTAACAGCTCTATTACCTTACCAGCCCTTAAAAGGGCCTTTTGCGGGGGCATGCCCCAAAGAAAACAGCTCTTTTGCCTGTAAAAAAACACAATACCCCCCCCCACATTACAACCCACCACCCACATACCCCTACTCTAACCCAAACCCCCCTTAAATAAACCTAACACTACCCCCCTGAAGATCTCCCTACCGTGTCTTCACCCAGCGGGCCGAAGTCTTCATCCGATGGGGCAGAAGAGGACATCCAGACCGGCAGAAGTCTTCATCCAAGCGGGGCAAGAAGAGGTGTTCCATCCATCAGAAGTCTTGATCCAGGCGGCATCTTCTCTGTTCATCCATCCGGAGCGGAGCGGCAGCATCCTGAAGACATCCAACGCAGAGCATCCTCTTCTTTCTTGATCCGACGACTAAATGACTGTACCTTTAAGTGACGTCATCCAAGATGGCGTCCCTTGAATTCCGATTGGCTGATAGGATTCTATCAGCCAATCGGAATTAAGGTAGGAAAAATCTGATTGGCTGATTCAATCAGCCAATCAGATTCAAGTTCAATCCGATTGGCTGATCCAATCAGCCAATCAGATTGACCTCGCATTCTATTGGCTGATCGGAACAGCCAATAGAATGTGAGGTCAATCTGATTGGCTGATTGGATCAGCCAATCGGATTGAACTTGAATCTGATTGGCTGATTCCATCAGCCAATCAGAATATTCCTACCTTAATTCCGATTGGCTGATAGAATCCTATCAGCCAATCGGAATTCAAGGGACGCCATATTGGATGACGTCACTTAAAGGTACAGTCATTTAGTCGTCGGATCAAGAAAGAAGAGGATGCTCTGCGTTGGATGTCTTCAGGATGCTGCCGCTCCGCTCCGGATGGATGAACAGAGAAGATGCCGCCTGGATCAAGACTTCTGATGGATGGAACACCTCTTCTTGCCCCGCTTGGATGAAGACTTCTGCCGGTCTGGATGTCCTCTTCTGCCCCATCGGATGAAGACTTCGGCCCGGCTGGGTGAACACAACTCAAGGTAGGGAGATCTTCAGGGGGGTAGTGTTAGGTTTATTTAAGGGGGGTTTGGGTTAGAGTAGGGGTATGTGGGTGGTGGGTTGTAATGTGGGGGGGATATTGTGTTTTTTTTTTACAGGCAAAAGAGCTGTTTTCTTTGGGGCATGCCCCGCAAAAGGCCCTTTTAAGGGCTGGTAAGGCAATAGAGCTGTTAACTTTTGTAATTTAGTATAGGGTAGGGCATTTTTTTATTTTGGGGGGCTTTGTTATTTTATTAGGGGGCTTAGATTAGGTGTAATTAGTTTAAAATTCTTGTAATATTTTTTTATTTTTTGTAATTTAGTGGGGGGGTTTTTGTACTTTAGCTTAGTTTATTTAATTGTATTTAATTGTAGGTACTTGTAGTTAATTTATTTAATGATAGTGTAGTGTTAGGTTTAATTGTAACTTAGGTTAGGATTTATTTTCCAGGTAATTTTGCAATTATTTTAACTAGGTAGCTATTAAATAGTCAATATCTATTTAATAGCTATTGAACCTAGTTAAAATAAATACAAAGTTGCCTGTAAAATAAATATAAATGCTAAAATAGCTACAATGTAACTATTAGTTATATTGCAGCTATATTAGGGTTTATTTTACAGGTAAGTATTTAGTTTTAAATAGGATTCATTTATTTAATTAATTTAATGATAGTGTAGTGTTAGGTGTAATTGTAACTTAGGTTATGATTTATTTTACAGGTAAATTTGTATTTATTTTAGCTAGGTAGTTATTAAATAGTTATTAAATATTTAATAACTATTGTACCTAGTTAAAATAAATACAAAGTTGCCTGTAAAATAAATATAAATCCTAAAATAGCTACAATGTAACTATTAGTTATATTGTAGCTATATTAATAGCTAGTAGGGGGCTTAGATTAGGTGTAATTAGTTTAAAATTATTGTAATATTTTATTATTTTTGGTAATTTTGTGTTTGTTTGTATTTTGGTACTTGTATGATGGATGGAAGACCTCTTCTTGCCCCGCTTGGATGAAGACTTCTGCCGGTCTGGATGTCCTCTTCTGCCCCATCGGATGAAGACTTCGGCCCGGCTGGGTGAACACAACTGAAGGTAGGGAGATCTTCAGGGGGGTAGTGTTAGGTTTATTTAAGGGGCGTTTGGGTTAGAGTAGGGGTATGTGGGTGGTGGGTTGTAATGTGGGGGGGGGGGGTATTGTGTTTTTTTTTACAGGCAAAAGAGCTGTTTTCTTTGGGGCATGACCCGCAAAAGGCCCTTTTAAGGGTTGGTAAGGTAATAGAGCTGTTAACTTTTGTAATTTAGTATAGGGTAGGGCATTTTTTTTATTTTGGGGGGCTTTTTTATTTTATTAGGGGGCTTAGATTAGGTGTAATTAGTTTAAAATTCTTGTAATATTTTTTTATTTTTTGTAATTTAGTGTTTGTTTTTTGTAATTTAGTGTTTTTTTTTGTACTTTAGTTTATTTAATTGTAGATAATTGTAGGTACTTGCAGTTAATTTATTTAATGATAGTGTAGTGTTAGGTTTAATTGTAACTTAGGTTAGGATTTATTTTACAGGTAATTTTGTAATTATTTTAACGAGGTAGCTATTGATTAGTCAATAACTATTTAATAGCTATTGTACCTAGTTAAAATAAATACAAAGTTGCCTGTAAAATAAATATAAATGCTAAAATAGCTACAATGTAACTATTAGTTATATTGCAGCTATATTAGGGTTTATTTTACAGGTAAGTATTTAGTTTTAAATAGGATTCATTTATTTAATTAATTTAATGATAGTGTAGTGTTAGGTGTAATTGTAACTTAGGTTAGGATTTATTTTACAGGTAAATTTGTATTTATTTTAGCTAGGTAGTTATTAAATAGTTATTAAATATTTAATAACTATTGTACCTAGTTAAAATAAATACAAAGTTGCCTGTAAAATAAATATAAATGCTAAAATAGCTACAATGTAACTATTAGTTATATTGTAGCTATATTAGGGTTTATTTTACAGGTAAGTATTTAGTTTTAAATAGGATTAATTTATTTAACTATAGTAAATTTATTTCGTTTTATTTAAATTATATTTAAGTTAGGGGGTGTTAGTGTTAGGGTTAGACTTAGGTTTAGGGGTTAATAACCTTATTATAGTAGCGGCGACGTTGTGGGCAGGAGATTAGGGGTTAATAATTGTAGGTAGGTAGCGGCGATGTTAGGGAGGGCAGATTAGGGGTTAATAAAATGTATTATAGTGTTTGCGAGGCGGGAGTGCGGCGGTTTAGGGGTTAATACATTTATTATAGTGGCGGCGATTTGCGGTCGGCAGATTAGGGGTTAATACTTGTAGTTAGATGCGGCGACGTTGGGGGGGGCAGATTAGGGGTTAAGAACTATAATGTAGGGGTCGGCGGTGTTAGGGACAGCAGATTAGGGGTTAATAGCTATAATGTAGGCGGCGGCGATATCGGGTCGGCAGATTAGGGGTTAATACTTGTAGTTAGATTGCGGCAACGTTGGGGGGGGGCAGATTAGGGGTTAATAACTATAATGTAGGGGTCGGCGGTGTTAGGGACAGCAGATTAGGGGTTAATAGCTATAATGTAGGCGGCGGCGATATCAGGTCGGCAGATTAGGGTTTAATACTTGTAGTTAGATTGCGGCGACGTTGGGGGGGCAGATTAGGGGTTAATAACTATAATGTAGGGGTCGGCGGTGTTAGGGACAGCAGATTAGGGGTTAATAGCTATAATGTAGGCGTCGGCGATATCGGGTCAGCAGATTAGGGGTTAATACTTGTAGTTAGATTGCAGCGACGTTGGGGGGGCAGATTAGGGGTTAATAACTATAATGTAGGGGTCGGCGGTGATATCGGGTCGGCAGATTAGGGGTTAATAAAATAATGCAGGTGTCAGCAATAGCGGGGGCGGCAGATTAGGGGTTAATAACTATAATGTAGGGGTCGGCGATGTTAGGGACAGCAGATTAGGGGTTAATAGCTATAATGTAGGTGGCGGCGATATTCGGTCGGCAGATTAGGGGTTAATAAAATAATGCAGGTGTCAGCGATAGTGGGGGTGGCAGATTAGGGGTTAATAAGTGTCAGATTAGGGGTGTTTAGAGACTCGGGGTACATGTTAGGGTGTTAGGTGCAGACTTAGTGTTTCCCCATAGGAAACAATCGAGCTGCGGTGTTAGTTTTTTTTTCAGCCGAAACTCCCATTGTTTCCTATGGGGAAATGTCGAATTTTACCGAACTAATTCGGATTTATTCGGAGATACGGCAGCTATTTCGGATTCATTCGGTAGATTCGGAAGTAGTTTAATTCGGAAATCCGAATCGATCCGAATCTCCGAATTTACAGAATTTTCCGAATTTCCGAATAAATCCGAAACGAACCGCACATGTCTAATTTTGAGTGCAAACCTCCTTCCATCAGCAAGGGCATTGAAGATGAAACATGGCTGGGTCTTTCAGCATGACAATGATCCCAAACACACCACCCGGGCAATGAAGGAGTGGCTTTGTAAGAAGCATTTCAAGGTCCTGGAGTGGCCTAGCCAGTCTCCAGATCTCAACCCCATAGAAAACCTTTGGAGGGAGTTGAAAGTCCGTGTTGCCCAGCGACAGCCCCAAAACATCACTGCTCTGGAGGAGATCTGCATGCAGGAATGGGCCAACATACCAGCAACAGTGTGTGACAACCTTGTGAAGACTTACAGAAAATGTTTGACCTCTGTCATTGCCAACAAAGGATGTATAACAAAGTATTGAGATGAACTTTTGATATTGACAAAATACTTATTTTCCACCATAATTTGCAAATAAATTCTTTCCAAATCAGACAATGTGATTGTCTGGATTTGTTTCCACATTTTGTTTCTCATAGTTGAGGTATACCTATGATGAAAATTACAGGCCTCTCTCATCTTCTTAAGTGGGAGAACTTGCACAATTGGTGGCTGACTAAATACTTTTTTGCCCCACTGTATATATATATATATATATATATAATGCGATAGAGAGCACTCCCACTTTCAAAATCCATATATGCCAGGGTGCCAGCGGATAAGTATAAGAGATAAGGAAGGCACTCACTGGTCTTTTAATCAAAAAGTAATTTTAATCAAGCGTGACGTTTTGGGGACACACTCCCCTTCCTCAGACAAACCCAAATAAACAGCAAGTGAAAATATATACCAAACAAACAAACAAACAAACCCCCCCCCCAGTAAAAATTGCGCCAAAACTGGTTGCCATAGTGATCCTCAACAACAAAAAATTCCACAAATCAAGTGCACTAATAATCAGATGCTCATCTCAAAGCAATGTACAGACAGTAAACACATGTTGTATGAAACCTATAAACATGCTAATGTACATAAATGTTGGAATACAATACAGGTGCAAACATACAAATAAAAAAATTAATAAAACCATAATACCTTGCATATTACTTGTGTTGCAAATAAAATGTATACCCTAGATGGAGGTTTATTGTGTAATATTGTGAATGTGATATCCATACCGGTGCACTTGTGGTAAAATATAAAATATATAATGAATAGTCAGCCTAATGGACACAGAGCGGATTAAGTCTTCAATAACAGACTGCTCATCTAAAGTAATAGCAAGGTCAGGAGGGAACTATACTCCTTACGCGCATCCACAGACCTAATGCTGATGTATGTATTGTGGCTGACAAGCCCAGAATGTGAAGATGGTCAGTGCTGCTGGAGGAGTGTAAATCAGACGCTATCATATTACCCCCAGACAAACTGCTCCACATATACACTATGCATACGATACCTTTGGTTAGGTCCAGGAGGGGCAAACGCTAAGTCCTAAGCACACACCATGTGGCTGAGGGTGCTGACGTCATCCATGCGCCCTAGCCACACAGTGTATAGGGTTGCCATGGCAACGGCCATGGCTATATTAAACTTCAAATTGCCGGCAAAGAGCCTTGGCAAATGACCCAAAATAAAGACTCTGATATAACAAACTATCAGGTGAAGGGCCACCTATATAGTTTAAGACACTATGTGTATTGACTCTGTCCCAAATAAAAATAATAATAACAGTAAAAAGGGGATGCCTACAGATCCACATTCAATGTCTGCACAAGAAGCAGGGTATGTCACAGACAAGCACATAGAAAAGACCTGCTCAACACAATATAGATATGAAAACTAAAAAACACATACGTGCAGACATACCACACAGATAAGATAAGACACATAGAATATGATAAAGTGGAAACCAGGATAAACATACAAATAAAATTAAAAATAAACAATAAACATAAATCAACAATAAAATAAAATAAATTAAAATAAAATAAAATAAAATAAACCATAATCAATAAACAATAAACAATAAAATAAACAATATCCAGAAAAAAGCCCTAGAAAAAAGCAAGAGAACACAGGGTAAAACCAAAAATAAAATTAAGAATAAATAAATAAATAAAAGGGAAAATCAGAATAAAGTAAAATAAAATAAAAATACATGAATAAAACCAAAGAATACAAACCAAAATAAAAAATAAAAAAAATAATTAATAAATGGAAACAGGACTAGGTGAATATATGCAGAATGGAGTGGACACAAGGTAAAGAAGAAACATGAATAAGAAGAAGAACCACCGCAGGCGGAAGAACGAAAGAGAAAGAGAAAAGGAACAAAGAAGAAAAAAAGTGGGGACACCTCCTAAGAAAAGACCCAAGAAGAAGGTGGAACAACAGGATAAAATAAAGAAAAGAAGGGGCAAGAGTGAGATATATAAATGGATCATAGACTCTCACAGGCCGAGCCAAATGGTGAAACTAGTCCATCAGCTGTATGATTCTGCTCAGGCAAAGGTTCTTCATAGTTATAGAAAACAGTGCCAATCCAGGTTCACGTTCAGTCCCCTCGGACGTATGGTATTTAATTTGAAAATCCACTTGGATTCTAGTTGTAATAGTTTTCGGTCTCTGTCCCCTCCTCTAGGGGGGATGGGAACATGGTCGATGATCTTGAACCGTAGATCCTGTACACTATGTCCGCTGGTTGCAAAATGGTGTGCCACCGGTTGGTCACTCCCTTGTTTCTTAATGGCTGTTCTAATGGCCGATCTGTGGTTGGCCATGCGGTCACGGGCATCATCAACCGTTTTCCCTACATAGAACAGTCCACATGGGCAATTGATTAAGTAAATCACGTGTGTTGTGGTACAGGTAAGGAAGAACTGAATTTTATAGCTTGAATTTGTATCTGGGTGACGAAATGTGGCCCCGGGAATCATCGAGTGACATGTAGTACACCGGCTGCAGCGGTAACACCCTTTCTTGCTAGTGGATAGCCAAGTTTTTTTGTCATAGCAGTGTTTGGGATCCGTTACCACCAATTGGTCCCTCAAATTACGGTTTCTCTTGAACCCCACTCTGGGACTCTCCCACTCTCCGAAAGGTAGTGCTGGATCACCCTTGATGATATGCCAGTGGGTCCTTAAGTAGTGTCCTATATTCTTTGTATCCGGACAATACTTTGTTACAAATGTCATCCGTTTGGTGTAGTCTTTCTCAGACCTCTTATTAGGCTCATCCTGTTCACTCATACATTCAAGTAAAAGATCCCATTTGTACCCCCTTACCAGGAATTTCTTTGCCATGTCCTGGAGCTGAGTCCTCATGACTTCAGTGTTGCTGTTGTTTCTATTAACTTTAGACATCTGGCCCGGGGTATGGCCCTGAGTAGGGATGATGGATGACAGCTGTGTGCGTGTAACACAGAATTCCTGTCTGTAGGTTTTTGGTATAGTGTTGTTCCTATACCTGTGCCATCTCTGAAGATACAGAGGTCCAGAAATTCAACCATCTGTTCACTGTAGCAAATTTTAAACTGGATGGGATGGTTCAGTCCATTCAGTTGGTCAAACCAATTTTGTAATGATTCACTCGAACCGCCCCACATGATGAACAAATCATCAATGTAACGCAGGTATACAATTATTTCTTCCATCTGGAATGCCCTCATGATCTCTTCTTCATAGTGTTCCATGTAAAGATTTGCGAATGAGGGGGCAACATTCGAGCCCATGGCGGTTCCCTTTATATGGCAGTAGTACGAGTGCTCGAACCTGAAGTAGTTCAACCTGAGACTCAACTCGAGGATCTGCAGCAGGTAGTGTGCCGGAGGACCCACATACGGGTATCTGCTCAAAGCTCTTGCTACCATTTTAATGCCCTCTTGTTGCGGTATAACTGTATAGAGGCTATTGACATCAGCCGTTGCTAAAATCCACTCATCTTCCAACCTCAGATCCTTCAATTTATCAATGAGATCCATAGAATCCCTGACATACGATCTCATGTTTTTAAAAAATGGTTGTAAGAAGAAGTCTACAAATTGGGATAGCGGGGATGTGATGGAACCCCGGGCTGAGACAATAGGCCTCCCTGGAGGATGGGATAGGTTCTTATGTACCTTCGGCAGAGTGTACAGTATGGGACATATGGGATTTTCAGTCATCAGGAACCCTCCGATTTTCTCGTCAATATATCCTTGCCTCACACCCTCCTTCACCAAGGCCTCAATTTCTTTCTGAAACTCCTTGGTTGGATTTCTTTGTAATAATTGGTAAGTCGTGGTGTCACTCAGTTGTGCCATAATCTCTGCTTGATAATATTCATAGTTCATTATTACAGTAGCTCCCCCTTTATCCGCTGGGCGGATGATGATCTTAGGGTCTGTGGCCAACGTCTTAATTGATGCAAGTTCCTCTTTGGTCAGATTGTTCCTGAATCTTGGTTTAAATGCCATACCAATATCAGTATCCACCAGACGAGAGAATGTTTTGATGCTAGAATTATGGCTGGTCGGATCAAATTTACTGTCTTTACGGAATGGTGTATCCGTATCTTGGTTCATACTACTGCTGAAAAATTCTTTAAGTCTAAGTGACCATTTAAATTTTTGTTGATCAATCCACAAATCAAAAGGATCACCAGTTTTGGTGGGTACAAAGTTGAGTCCTTTATTCAAAAGTTGAATTTCAGACTCTGACAGGACACGATCACTAATGTTGATGATTAAGTTATTACTCATTAGTGTCTCATTGGATGTTGGTGGGGGAATGGTGGTCTGCCTCTGACCGCCTCTTCTTGGGTGTGGCCTCCTCTTCCCCTGATGGTTGATCGGGTGGTTACCCCTACTAAAGGCTGTTGTTGTCTATTTCCTCTATAGGGTCGTGAATTGTCCCTATAAGGTACTGTGGGCCCCTGTATAGGCTGTGGGGTATCTGAATCCGTACCTGAGCTGGTGTCTATGGTCTGGAGATTCCTTCTAGTATATTGTCTGAATCGCTTCTGTCTTCTGGGTCTGTATCCCCTATTCTCTCCGTCACCAGCTGTCAGCCACCTATATATGCTTTTATCCTTGTGGTCTTCTGTCACCGCTGTTAACTTTCTATTTTTGAAGGAAATCAAAGCTTCTTTGTATTCCTTAAAGGGACAGTAAACCTTAAAAATAATGTTATATAATTCTGCACATAGTGCAGAATTATATAACATTATTTAGGTGCTATAGCCATAAACGCCTTTTTTACCTTTTAATTTGCTAAAAATATGGCACTTTTACAGACCCGCTCTCTGCTCTCTGCTGAGCGGGTCTGTTATTTTTAGTCAGCGCATCGGGCCAGCTGTATAGTCACAGCCCGGCCCGACCGCGCCATAAGACTAAGTGCAGCTCGCTCCTGTCACAGGAGCGAGCTGCACTTAGTGCTATGGCGCGGTCGGGCCGGGCTGTGACTATACAGCTGGCCCGATGCGCTGACTAAAAATAACAGACCCGCTCAGCAGAGAGCAGAGAGCGGGTCTGTAAAAGTGCCATATTTTTAGCAAATTAAAAGGTAAAAAAGGCGTTTATGGCTATAGCACCTAAATAAAGTTATATAATTCTGCACTATGTGCAGAATTATATAACATTATTTTTAAGGTTTACTGTCCCTTTAAGTTGTGTTTGTAATTGATTCAGCCAGTCTGAACTGGTGTCATTAATCAATTTCTGTGTATTAATGCTTTCGTAGTCAAGTACGTCCTGCTTGATCTTATCTAGTTGTGTTCTCACTTCTTCAGTCACTAGAAGCATAAGGTCTAAAGAACACTTATTTAAAATAGCACACCACCTCTTGCAAAATTCAATGCTGGTTCTCCCAATGGTGGGAATATTTTAAATGCGGAATCCTCGTCGTATTAAATTTTTCCGATAATAATCTGACAAATAACTGCCATGCAATTTCAGGTCAATTTCTTTTTTCTTTAGTTTCAGGAGTGTCAAAAAAATTGAGCTGCTGGAATCAGTACTTGGTTGTATATCTTCCTCCTGTTCAAATAATATGCGTGCAGCATCAGTTTCTGTGAAAGACAGGGTCTGTGTGTCCTCGATAGCAATATCTGTATCCATCAGGCTGTACTGGTGTGCAAGCTGCCGTGTAAATAGTGTAGCCACACAACCGTGGGCTGTAGAAAGGAACTGTTGAGGAAAACCTCACTGGGAAAGGCGATCTAAAAAATAGTGGGTGCTACAAAGGTTAGTAGTATATAATGCGATAGAGAGCACTCCCACTTTCAAAATCCATATATGCCAGGGTGCCAGCGGATAAGTATAAGAGATAAGGAAGGCACTCACTGGTCTTTTAATCAAAAAGTAATTTTAATCAAGCGTGACGTTTCGGGAACACACTCCCCTTCCTCAGACAAACCCAAATAAACAGCAAGTGAAAATATATACCAAACAAACAAACAAACCCCTCCCCCAGTGAAAATTGCGCCAAAACTGGTTGCCATAGTGATCCTCAACAACAAAAAATTTCCACAAATCAAGTGCACTAATAATCAGATGCTCATCTCAAAGCAATGTGCAGACAGTAAACACACGTTGTATAAATCCTATAAACATGCTAATGTACATAAATGTTGGAATACAATACAGGTGCAAACATACAAATAAAAAAATTAATAAAACCATAATACCTTGCATATTACTTGTGTTGCAAATATTCTGGGCTTGTCAGCCGCAATACATACATCAGCATTAGGTCTGTGGATGCACGTAAGGAGTATAGTTCCCTCCTGACCTTGCTATTACTTTAGATGAGCAGTCTGTTATTGAAGACTTAATCCGCTCTGTGTCCATTAGGCTGACTATACATTATATATTTTATATTTTACCACAAGTGCACCGGTATGGATATCACATTCACAATATTACACAATAAACCTCCATCTAGGGTATACATTTTATTTGCAACACAAGTAATATGCAAGGTATTATGGTTTTATTAATTTTTTTATTTGTATGTTTGCACCTGTATTGTATTCCAACATTTATGTACATTAGCATGTTTATAGGTTTCATACAACATGTGTTTACTGTCTGCACATTGCTTTGAGATGAGCATCTGATTATTAGTGCACTTGATTTGTGGAATTTTTTGTTGTTGAGGATCACTATGGCAACCAGTTTTGGCGCAATTTTTACTGGGGGAGGGGTTTGTTTGTTTGTTTGGTATATATTTTCACTTGCTGTTTATTTGGGTTTGTCTGAGGAAGGGGAGTGTGTCCCCGAAACGTCACGCTTTTTGATTAAAAGACCAGTGAGTGCCTTCCTTATCTCTTATATCTTATATATATACTAATTATGGGGTTGGTGGCACTCATTGGGGCATATTTATCAAGGTCTGGCGGACCTGATCCGACACTGGGGATCAGGTCCGCCAGACCTTGCTGAATACAGCGAGCAACACGCTCACCGTATTCAGCATTGCACCAGCAGCTCACAAGAGCTGCTGGTGCAACGCCGCCCCCTGCAGACTCGCGGCCAATGGGCCACCAGCAGGGGGGTGTCAATCAACCCGATCGTACTCTATCGGGCGATGTGTGTCCGCCTGCTCAGAGCAGGTGGACAGGTTATGGAGCAGTGGTCTTTGTGACCGCTGCTTCATAACTGCTGTTTCTTCAGACTCGCCAGAAACAGGGGCCATCAAGCTCCATACGGAGCTTGTTAAATAGAGCCCATTGTATAGGCTATTTGGTGATATCCACTGAAGGTAATTGTGCAAGCAGTCACAAAATATTATAATAACATACTATAAAAAGGAAGGGCTAATGAAAAATTATGACAAAAGCCAAAGTGTGACACAGGCTGAACCAAATACATATACTTCAT
Organism: Bombina bombina; assembly: GCF_027579735.1. Taxonomy (NCBI): domain Eukaryota; kingdom Metazoa; phylum Chordata; class Amphibia; order Anura; family Bombinatoridae; genus Bombina; species Bombina bombina. The sequence goes on along the minus strand of NC_069501.1, from coordinate 338,029,500 downwards.
TTACAGCTTTATAAACTCAGTGGAATCTCTCTTTGTACAGAGTGCGACTGTGTAGATGATACATAGACAAAGGATACACTTTCCAAAGCAAAGATATATAAAAACAGACGTCTGTTGAATTATTTAACACCTTTAAGCAAACCATAGACCCTAAAACAGCATATCTAAAAGAAAGGGGACAAACTTGATATGTATACAAGATACACTAGGCAAACTGTAAATGATATTATGTACAGGAGCACATTAGTGCATAGGCACGCTCCTATGTATTGTCCCAATAATAGACAGCAAAGTTGGATGAAAGTTGGTAGGTGTAGAGACTGAGAGCACTTAGTGCAACTGCACGCTCCAATCCAGCATGGAAGAAATAAACAGACAGTTCCTGTATGTCACAGATAAAGCTAAAAGTTAAAAAAATCTTCAATCTGTGGGCAATTTAACCCAGTTGCCTCTTTGCTTGATTGAGGTCAAACTCAGGGACCCTCTTTTCCAGACTTGGTTATATCACTTGTACTGTGTCTTTCTTGTTACGTGTGTAATCCTTTTCTGCAGTGATTTTGCTTTTCTAGCCCATGTCCAGGGTTTTTCATCTGCCTATTAGAATAACCTCTGACCATATCCTCTGCATTCTTTTCAAAAGATGCCTCCATGGATTAGTTCCTCTTTAATCTTAGGAACTGCCCCATTGGTATGGCATCCTTGAGTGCCCTAGGGTGGTGACTCTGGGCATGTAAGAGGCTATTAGTTGTTGTCTCCTTTCTATAGACCTCTGTGACAAAATTATTTCTGTATTTCCTAATTTTAAGGTCTAGAAAGGAAGTTTCTATGTCGTTAATTTCACAAGTGAGAAAAATATTAAGAGAATTATCATTAAGAATATTAACAAAGGTATTTACTTGTTCTGCAGTCCCTTCCCACAGGATAAACACATCATCCACATATCTCATCCAGAGTACCACGTGTGTCTCCACCCACTCACTTAGTTTAGTGAACACTTTGTTCATCTCCCACCAGCCTAAATGAAGGCACACATAGGTGGGGGCACAAGTGTCACCCATGGCTGTTCCTCTTTCTTGGTGGTATAATCTACCATCAAAGACAAAGATATTATTTGTCAAAATAAACTCAAGTAGTTTTACTATATAGTCTGTATGATGCTTAAAGTATGTTCCTCTTGTATCAAGATAATATCTTACAGCATTAATACCTACTTGATGAGGTATAGAAGAGTAAAGGGACTCTACATCTAGGGTTACCAATAGCATATTGTCACCTACATTCACATTGTATAATCTTTGTAATACTTCATTTGTATCCCTGACATAGGAGGGCATGGATGTCAGAAATGGCCTAAGAAAAAAAGTCCACATACTTCCTTACATTTTCCATAGGACCTCCTATGCCAGAGATTATGGATCTGCCTGGTGTTTTTTCCAGATTTTTGTGCAACTTTTGAATACAATAGAATGTAAGGAGGACAGGATGTTTTTGGTACATAAACTGATGTTCGCTACGGGTGATAAGACCCTCTCTTAGGCCTTCATTTAGTAAAAACAGTAGTGCATTACAGGATTTCTCATAATCGAGTCTGCTTACTCCACTATATTGCTGGGGATCAAATAGCTGCCTCATTGCTTCTTTTGCATAGTCTGTTTTATCCATCAATACGACATTGCCCCCCTTGTCAGACAATTTGATAACAATGTCATCTCTGTTTTTTAAATTATTTAATGCTGTTTGTTCTCTCTTAGTCATATTGTCTGCTACTATTCCTGTGTTCCCAATTTTACGTATATCCTTTTCAACACATTTTATGAAGCTTTGGATACTTAGAAAAAGTAAAGATGATGACACAGTCAGAGTCATCACCAGGTTCAATAGCCATTGGGGTAAGATTAGAACAATTCTTAAAAAGAATTGGTACATTTTACAAGCAGATAATTCCTTAGATGGGATTATCTCTGAGTATCCCCAAATAACAGCAAAAAGAGCATTGAGCCTTAAAGACTTCCTTGTCCATAGCGAGTATGTTAGAGGTACACCAACACAAAATTGGCTGACAAGAAGCCGGTCCAGGACAGGTAGTCAGCCTTGTGGAAGGTGTGTGTATTGCAGTATTGTATTGAATCTAATTCAGACAATTTGACAGTGATTGGCATTGAACAGGTTAAACCCAAAAGGAGAGGAGGTAATATTGACAAAATTTTGCTTCAGAAAGAGTCCAAATGGATATCTGTGTTAAATACACTTTCACCAAATGGTTTAAATGAGAAGCTTGAATTTGCAAGTTTTTTGTTAAAAAACCTCTATAATATCCTAATAGGAGGCTTTTAGACTGAATGCAATAAATACACTTGTCAAAAATATAAACGTGTATCTTTTTCTGCCACTGGCAAAGGTGTAGCAATACATAGACTCAGGTGAAAATATGCTACAATATGTTACAGTGTTGCTATTTCTCTGTATGTATAAAGAGTGTTTATATGTTTGTAAATAGTTGTATTTGTCAGGTTGAAGTATACACTAAGGTACGAATAATAATGTAACAGGTTTCTTCTCACTATGTGCCATGTTACACAGCAGAGTATCGGCTAGATTTAGAGTTTTGTCGGTAAAGACCCACATAGCTAACGCTGATTTTTTTCCCAATGCACCCTTCCAACAACGCTGGTATTTAGAATTGTCTGAGGGGCTGCGTTAGGCTCAAAAAAGGGTGCGTTGAGCCTAACTTAGCTCCACTTCAACTCTCAATACCAGCGTTGCTTACGGTAGCGGTAAGATGGGAAAATGTGCTCGTGCATGGTATCCCCATAGGAAACAATGGGGCTGAGCTGGCTGAAAAAAAAACCTAACACCTGCAAAAAAGCAGCGTTCAGCTCCTATGGGGAAACAATTTCTAAGTCTGCACCTAACACCCTAACATGAACCCCAACTGTAAACACCCCTAACCTTACACTTATTAACCCCTAATCTGCCGCCCCCGCTATCGCTGACCCCTGCATATTATTATTAACCCCTAATCTGCCGCTCCGGACACTGCCGCAACCTACATTATCCCTATGAACCACTAATCTGCTGCCCCTAACATCGCCGACCCCTATATTATATTTATTAACCCCTAATCTGCCCCCCAACATCGCTGCTACCTAACTACACTTATTAACCCCTAATCTGCTGACTGGACCTCGCCGCCACTATAATAAATGTTTTAACCCCTAAAACGCTGCACTTCCGCCTCGCAAATACTAGAATAAATAGTATTAACCCCTAATCTGTCCTCCCTAACATCGCCGCCACCTACCTACAATTATTAACCCCTAATCTCCCGCCCGCACCGTCGCCGCTACTATAATAAAGTTATTAACCCCTAAACCTAACTCTAACCCTAACCCTAACACCCCCCAAACATAAATATAATTTATATTAAACGAAATAATATTCCTAAAATTAAATAAATTATTCCTATTTAAAACTAAATATTTAACTATCAAATAAACCCTAATATAGCTACAATATAATTAATAATTACATTGTAGCTATTTTAGGATTTATATTTATTTTACAGGTAAAATTTATTTTAACTAGGTACAATAGCTATTAAATAGTTAAGAATGATTTAATAGCTACCTAGTTAAAATAAATACAAAATTACCTGTAAAATAAATCCTAACCTAAGTTACAATTAAACCTAACACTACACTATCATTAAATTAATTAATTAAATAAATTAACTACAATTACCTAAAATAAAATACAATAAAATAAACTATTCTATAATACAAAAAACCCCACTAAATTACAAAAAATAAAAAAGAATTACAAGCAGTTTAAACTAATTACACCTAATCTAAGCCCCCTAATAAAATCAAAAAGGCCCCCAAAATAAAAAATTCCCTACCCTATTCTAAAATACAAAAGTAATCAGCTCTTTTACCAGCCCTTAAAAGGGCTTTTTGCGGGGCCTTGCCCCAAAGTAATCAGCTCTTTTGCATGAAAATAAAAATACAATACCCCCCAACATTACAACCCACCACCCACATACCCCTACTCTAACCCACCCAAACCCCCCTTAAAAAACCTATCACTAACCCCCTGAAGATCTCCCTACCTTGAGTCGTCTTCACTCAGCCAAGCCGAATTCTTCATCCAAGCGAAACAAGAAGATGTCCTCCGTCCGGTAGAAGCCTTGATCCAAGCAGGGCAAGAAGAGGTCTTATATTCCGGGCAATGTCTTCTTCCAAGCGGCATCTTCTATCTTCTTTCTTCCGGATCCATCTTCATCCCGCCGACGCGGAACATCCTCCTTCCCCGACGGACTAACGACGAATGAAGGTTCCTTTAAGGGACGTCATCCAAGATGGCGTCCCTTCATTTCCGATTGGCTGATAGAATTCTATCAGCCAATCGGAATTAAGGTAGAAAAAATCTGATTGGCTGATGCAATCAGCCAATCAGATTGAAGTTCAATCCGATTGGCTCATCCAATCAGCCAATCGTATTGAACTCGCATTCTATTGGCTGTTCCGATCAGCCAATAGAATGCAAGTTCAATACGATTGGCTGATTGGATCAGCCAATCGGATTGAACTTCAATCTGATTGGCTGATTGCATCAGCCAATTAGATTTTTTTCTCCCTTAATTCTGATTGGCTGATAGAATTCTATCAGCCAATCGGAATTGAAGGGACGCCATCTTGGATGACGTCCCTTAAAGGAACCTTCATTCGTCGTTAGTCCGTCGGGGAAGGAGGATGTTCCATGTAGGTGGGATGAAGATGGATCCGGAAGAAAGAAGATAGAAGATGCCGCTTGGAAGAAGACATCGCCCGGAATATAAGACCTCTTCTTTGCCGCTTGGATCAAGACTTCGCCCGGATGGAGGACCTCTTCTTGCCTCACTTGGATCAAGACTTCTACCGGATGGAGTACATCTTCTTGCTCCGCTTGGATGAAGAATTCGGCTTGGCTGAGTGAAGACGACTCAAGGTAGGGAGATCTTCAGGGGGTTAGTGATAGGTTTTTTTAAGGGGGGTTTGGGTGGGTTAGAGTAGTGGTATGTGGGTGGTGGGTTGTAATGTTGGGGGGGTATTGTATTATTATTTTCATGCAAAAGAGCTGATTACTTTGGGGCAAGGCCCCGCAAAGAGCCCTTTTAAGGGCTAGTAAAAGAGCTGATTACTTTTGTATTTTAGAATAGGGTAGGGATTTTTTTATTTTGGGGGTCTTTTTTATTTTATTAGGGGGCTTAGATTAGGTGTAATTAGTTTAAACTGCTTGTAATTCTTTTTTATTTTTTGTAATTTAGTGTTTTTTTTGTATTATAGAATAGTTTATTTTATTGTATTTTATTTTAGGTAATTGTAGGTTAGGATTTATTTTACAGGTAATTTTGTATTTATTTTAACTAGGTCGCTATTAAATAGTTCTTAACTATTTAATAGCTATTGTACCTAGTTAAAATAAATACAAAGTTGCCTGTAAAATAAATATAAATCCTAAAATATCTACAATGTAATTATTTATTATATTGTAGCTATATTAGGGTTTATTTGATAGGTAAGTATTTAGTTTTAAATAGGAATAATTTATTTAATTTTAGGAATATTATTATATATTTATGTTAGGGGGGTGTTAGGGTTAGGATTAGAGTTAGGTTTAGGGGTTAATAACTTTATTATAGTAGCGGCGATGGTGCAGGTGGGAGATTAGGGGTTAATAATTGTAGGTAGGTGGCGGCGATGTTAGGGAGGGCAGATTAGGGGTTAATACTATTTATTCTAGTGTTTGCGAGATGGAAGTGCGGCATTTTAGGGGTTAATACATTTATTATAGTGGCGGCGAGGTCCAGTCGGCATATTAGGGGTTAATAAGTGTAGTTAGGTAGCGGCGACGTTGGGGGGAGCAGATTAGGGGTTAATAAATATAATATAGGGGTCGGCGATGTTAACATATTAAATATTAAACCGCAAAAAAAAACACAGCGCAAAATTCTAATTTAAACAATTAACCTCTAAGCCGCCAACCCACTCCCAGAACGCAAATACATTTATCTTATAACTATCCCCCCTAACCTAACACCCCCATAAATTAAAATATTAAAATAATTAAAAAACAAAATTATTTTAACAAATACCTAAAATTACAAAAAATAAAAAAATCCTAAAATTACAGAAAAATAAAAAAATATTAGTTTACAAAAAATAAAAAAAGCTAAGATTACAGAACAAAACAAACTGCATTCTCCAAAATAAAAAAAGAAATATTACTAAACTAATACCCCTTTTTTCTTTAAAAAAAGCCACCCCAAAATAAAATTATATTTTAATCTAAACTACCATAGCCCTTAAAATGGCATTTTGTAGGGCATTGTCCTAAGTTAAACAGCTCTTTTTCCTAAAAATATACTAAGACCCCCTCTAACATTAAAACCGGCCACCCACCAAACCCCCAAAAATAAAATAGACCTAACACTAATAAACCTAAACTACACATTGCCCCTAAAGGGGCATTTGTATGGGCATTGCCATTAAAAGGACATTCAGCTCTTTTTCAACTTGCCCAAAAAACCCTAATTTAAAAAAAAAAAACTAAAAAAAAAAACTAACACTAAAGCCCCAAATAGGTACTCACCGTTCCTGAATTCCAGCAGAGAAGGTCTTCTTCCAGGCGGGTCCATTATCTTCATCCACAGTGAAGGCGGCGCAGAGCGGTGTTTCCAGATGTAGTGATCCTCTGTGGCGACGACGGTCCCCATCCGCGGTGCTCCTTAGCGGAGTGGAGGTTGCTTCTCGGCGGCGTGGAGGTTCCTCTTCATGCGATCATCCGCCACACACTGAATATTAAATTCAAGGTACCCCATATTTATTGGGGTACCTTGCATTCCTATTGGCTGACATTTTCACATCAGCCAATAGGATGAAAGCAAGTGAAATCTTATTGGATGGTGAACAGCCACTAGGATGAGAGCAAGTTAAATCTTATTGGCTGGTGAACCAATTGGTGGCAACAGATACAGACCCTGCTAGTCAACAGCTGTCTTCAGATTGAGAACATTACCTATGTTTTATGCCTTTTGCAGGGGTTAAACATATAGGGCCAGATTTCGAGTGGAGCGCTATTGTTAGTGTAAGGAGCACAAAACGTGATCACAAGATTGTGGTGTTTTTACTCAAATCCATATTACAAGTGGCACAGTGTTTAAGTTACCGCAAATTTGTTTACATAAACTGGCTGTTTATTTATGTATAGTGTTTAGTCTTGTACATCTATATAGCATTCTGTCGGTTTGTATGGCCAGAACTTTTATTTTTATTTTTATTTTTATCTTTATTTGTATCTATTTTCTCTAACATGTATATCATGCACTAATGATGTCTTGAATTTTATACCATAACTCTGTACACATATTAACCTGTCTATGTATCTATACGTGTTGTTCCATAGTTAGGGAAGTAAGGGTTAACTCCCTTTTCTACCTGTGAAGTGTGGGCGTTTTTTAATTTGTATTTTGTCCAATCACAATTTACTACTACTTTTTTAAGTATGCACTCACCTGCATGGCACCTATGGCTATGATTACGGCTGCTGGCCGAAACATGTAAGCCCTGGTGTCACGCTCACACACCTACTTTGTTTGTGCTGTTTCTATAGCCTGTTTGGCGTTTTAAATTATATTGAATAAAATTTGGATTTTATTATATACAAAAGCTGGATCCTGCCTTCTTTGTGATTGTACGTATCTACACCAGCTTGGGATCCGCTTTAGCCCCTGTTCATCTGTATCCAGTTGTAAACCCGGGTGAAGACTGAGAGCACCGCCCCCCGACCGGCGAACCCTGTGACGTCACGTTCGACGCTGAATGTCCGTATGGCAAGCTAGAAGCGCTGCCGGAGTTTCATGTGAGTGCCGTTTACTTGGAGCTATCAGCCCACCGACAAAGTTTCGGTTTGACCACGGAGGTCCTTCGGCATATCCAGAGCTTCTATATGGTAAAGATTACACAGCCAAGTCGCAACTACAGGGGCGGCAGAGCTCATTTGGGGTAAGTCCCGGGAACAACTAAATAGACTGTTACATATGTTTGTCTGCAGAAGAATTGCATATTTGAAGAGCTGTTCTCATCCTTCTTTATTTCTTACCTACTTGGGGTATTACTGGTGATACCCAGAGAATCTCTTCATTGCAGTATACAAATACAGGGGCTTCATTTCACTATTTACTACTATATACTGACTATTCACTATAACAGTGAACATTTCATGAATACGATTGCTATAGAATTATCATGGAAGTAACAGCACAACAACAATATTTTTCCCTGAGACCGGCTACAACACGTAGTGACTTTTCCACAGAATGTGAAAAAATATTCTCTGAGGATAAGGGGACACTTTCACTCAGCACTTTATTTGACACTATGGAAACCCTCCTGTTTAAAGAAACCAAAGCACAGTGGGACATTTGGACATTCCAATCATATCTTAAAGCCCAAATGATTCCCAGAGGACTGAGAATTTTTAAGTTTCCTACATTTGAGGTTGATACTACAGATGTAGAATTTGTTGATAAATGGAATGCAGTGTTATCAGAATGTTCATGCCAACTAATGTCTTTACTAATACAATATAGAACAAAGCAATTAAATGACATCAAACTAGAGATAGAAACCCTTCAGATTGAGTTTAATAATAGAAGTATTGATCCAGATTTTGCCAAATTTGATAAAATTCTGCAAGAGTCTTTGGCCCGTGGTAAGCAAATTATAATGGAAAACAAACATGTCAAGTTTGTACGTGACAAAACTGATTATCAGAAAAACTCAGTGTATATTTGGAACAAAAAACAACGTTCCAACTATAGACGAAGCTTACCACAGAACAAACACCGTAGAGGCAATCGTAGACACGGTAGAGGTCACCGCAAACAGGTCAGCTTCTCTGATAGTGATACAGACAGATCGTCTGACGAATATAACTCAGGAGGCGAGAATAATTCAGGTGGTGATAATGAGTTAGATAGAGTAACACAAACAAACACTATGTCTAACACTCAGCAGGGCATTCTAAAGGCACCCACTGTCCCCATTGTTTCTTTAAATGCTGTTAATGCCTCTAATACTCCCAGTATACCCAACACAACATCTGTAAACCTGGTACCACAAGCAGCAAGATCCAAAGATAGAAATACTGTGTCCAAATATGTCTCTACTAATAGACCAGATGAACAAATGGGGGCATACATTGGGAACACAGGGGCACAGGATATGCTACTTTTGAATCAGGTTTTTCCAATGGGTCCACCTCTGCAGGGTATAGGGGGGACACCACACAACAGCCAAGAGAGATACCCTGTACGGGGCAACCGCACACAGACCAAATACAAATAAATAGTGTGGTAAACCTATCTTCAACTATACTGACTAATGATCAAATTGATGTACTCTCTCTGGGTTTAGGTTTTGCAACTACTACAAGTTTCGACATCTTCCAAACACTCATTGATATCAATAAATTTGTAAGGAATATCACACTTAAGAAACATTTTTCAGACATTTCATATGAGATTAGCAACTCCGAATCAACTAGCGTCCACACTACAACATGTACTGGTATAAACACATTTTCTGAAGTCTGTGATCTTATATCTCTACAAAATTTAGCCATAGAGAGTAGTAGTGCATCTGGAACACTGAATAGGGCTTTTTCATTTAAAAACAAATCTACCTTCTACCCAATACAAAACAGAGGGCCAATAATAGAGACATTTCACGCACGTGTAGAGGCTGACCTACAGAAACTAAAAGAGACTATAGACAGTACAACAAATAACCTGACTAAAAGACAATCTCAAGCACTCAGGTCACTACAACAACAACCAAATCTAGTGATTAGACCGTCAGATAAGGGCGGTACTATTGTAGTCCTTGATAGGAAGGATTATGTATCAGAAGCTCTCAGACAGCTAAGTAATCCTTCAGACTACTCACTCTTACCCAGAAATCCAACTAATGAGTATAAGAAACTCCTATGTGGTATCCTAGATGATGGTGTTGAACATGGTTTTTTGGATGAAAATACAGCTGACTATCTTTATGTAAAATATCCTAGGATCCCAGTCTTCCATATGTTCCCTAAGGTCCATAAATCATTAATTGATGTAAAGGGCCGACCAATAGTCAGTGGTATTGATTCCTTATTTGAAAGATTGTCCCAGTGGCTTGATGCTATTTTACAACCTCTGGTTAACCAACTACCCTCATATACCAGGGACTCAAAGCATGTACTCAATTTGCTAAGGGATACAAATTGGCAAAAAAATTATCACTGGCTTTCAGTGGATGTAGTCTCATTATATTCCAGAATTCCACATAATAAAGGCATTGAGGCAGTTAGGTACTTTTTGATCACACATACAGAATACACACCTGCCTTTCAAGACTATGTTTTGAGAATCCTGGAATTTCTTTTGACTCACAATTTTTTAACCTTTGAAGGGCGATACTATGTTCAGAGATGTGGAACGGCCATGGGGGCGAAATACGCCCCCTCCTATGCAAATCTATTTCTTGGCAAATGGGAGCTAGACAACATCTTTGACCACAGTAACCCATACAGATCACATATTTGTTTTTTTAAACGCTACATAGATGACCTTCTTTTTATTTGGTCAGGGTCACCTGTAGATATAGTATCTTTCATGGAAATGATTAATAATAATGATCTAAACTTAAATTTTACCTATGTCACAGACACAAAGTCTATCAGTTACTTAGATCTATGCCTTACAGGAGAAAGTAGCGGACACATTACTTCTAAAGTATATCGCAAGCCCATCTCTGGCAATACCCTCCTGCACGCTTCCAGCTGTCACCCCAAAAACACATCATATGCTGTTGCAAAGGGCCAATTTTCGAGGCTAAAGAGGAACTGCAGTAATACTGTAGATTATGTGCGGGAGGCTGATTGCCTTGAGAAGAGGCTTAAAGAAAGAAAATATATACGCAGACATATCAAACAAGCGAGATCAGCTGTGGACAAGTTAGATAGAGACCAACTTTTGAAAGACAAACCCAAACAAATACATAGTGATTTTCAAGGTGTACACTTTGTGACAACATATAGTACACAATACCCACAGATTTGTAATATAGTTAAGAAACATTTTCCTCTGCTGGCAGCTGATGATAAGCTGATTGACACCGTAAAACAAGGGGTTAGGTGCTCATACAGAAAAAGCCCTACACTAGCGTCCATCCTGTCGCCAACAGAACTCAAACAGATATCACAACCCACTAGCTCATGGTTACAACATTTAGGTATGTTTAAATGTGGCCATAAAAAGTGTAAACCCTGTGACTTTGCTTGGGTTACAAAAGAATTTACTTCTACTACAACTGGTCAGACATATCCTATTAAAACTTGTCTCAACTGCCAAAGTACGGATGTCATATATATTATTATATGCACCTTATGTAACATCCAGTATGTGGGGTTAACCTCAAGGGACATCAATTCACGTATCAGGGAACACTTTTCAACAATCACTAAAGGTACGTCAACCACACCTCTAGTTCAACATTTTGCCACTAAACATAGATGCAGCTTAAATTCTTTTAAATGGCTGGCAATAGAACAAGCCAAAGTCCCAAAAAGGGGTGGCAACTTAGAGAATATACTTGCTAAAAGAGAAGTATATTGGATCTATACGTTAAAAACTAGACTTCCATTAGGATTAAACTCCAGATATGATTTGATCAACTTTTGGGAATAGTCACATCAGTAAGCCCTGCCGTTATGTACACCATGCCTCATATACTACAGAGTATAACACACTATACACTACATCCAACTACCATTCTGTGCAATTATTGATATTACTATATTATGGGTTTATATACCTCTTATTTTACTGTTGCCCTATAGATGGAGTAGTACATATGTATACATCTATCTCTTTAAGAACTATCATCTACTCTCAGGACATACCATGGTCTATGTATTACCCATTAAGGTTATGAATATATATACATTGCTCTTATGTTTTTCCAATATAAATCGTATATCATCGTACGTTTAGGGCATATATCTAACTATTATACACACTTTCACTCAATGTTATTTGCTTTCATTTTACTATTCTAGTATATGTTCCTTCATACTTTCATTACTATTGAATTATACATTATGCATTCTCTTTTCATCCTTTATTACATCCTTCTCTTTCTTCTCCCCCTTCCCTCTTATCCTGTTATACATTATTCATAAGGTCTATATAGTATTACAACTAGCCGCAAGCACCACTATATAAATTTAGGTGCATTGTCTACATAGTACACATTCTATCACTATACTAAGATTAGGTAGACAGGGGCTAAACTATACTATACAATATTGTGTATTAGAAGTGTCAAGTATTATAAGTTAAATATTTTATATTCTATACATTTTTGCACCATAATTTGAAGTATAGTACATCTAGTGCAGCATTCTATTTATGTATAGTGTTTAGTCTTGTACATCTATATAGCATTCTGTCGGTTTGTATGGCCAGAACTTTTATTTTTATTTTTATTTTTATCTTTATTTGTATCTATTTTCTCTAACATGTATATCATGCACTAATGATGTCTTGAATTTTATACCATAACTCTGTACACATATTAACCTGTCTATGTATCTATACGTGTTGTTCCATAGTTAGGGAAGTAAGGGTTAACTCCCTTTTCTACCTGTGAAGTGTGGGCGTTTTTTAATTTGTATTTTGTCCAATCACAATTTACTACTACTTTTTTAAGTATGCACTCACCTGCATGGCACCTATGGCTATGATTACGGCTGCTGGCCGAAACATGTAAGCCCTGGTGTCACGCTCACACACCTACTTTGTTTGTGCTGTTTCTATAGCCTGTTTGGCGTTTTAAATTATATTGAATAAAATTTGGATTTTATTATATACAAAAGCTGGATCCTGCCTTCTTTGTGATTGTGTTATTTACGCACCCCATATTTTCTATGGGTGGCATTGAGCGGCAACAAGCACAAGTATTAAGTTGAAATTAAATGCAATACTCAAATGCAATCGCATTTTACGTTCAAACTTTTTTCGTGACTTGAAAGTTCTCCGCTACACTATTAACCCTTAACCCCCCACAACACCAAATCACAAAGTACAACACTACACTTTTAACCCCTAAACTGTCACAACCCCACATGGCAAAGTGCCCTAGTACAATATTAACCCCTAAACTGCCAAAACACCACATCGCAAAGTGCCCCCTACACCATTATCCCCTAATCTGCTATGACCCACATAGCAGAGTACCCTGCTACACTATTAATCCTTAAACCACCACAATCCCACATTGCAAAGTACCGCTACACTATTAACCACTAAACTGACATGATCCCCATCACAAAGTACCCCACTACACTATTAACCCCTAAACCACCACAACCCCACATTGCAAAGTTCCCCACTACACTAATAACCCCTAAACCATCACAACCTCCATTGCAAAGTACCCCTCTACACTATTAACCCCTAAGCCGCCACACCCCCACATTTCAAAGTACCCCACTACACTACTAAAACGAAACCGCCACAACCCCACATCACAAACTGCTCTGCTATACTGTTAATCCCTAAAAAATTGTGTAGCTACAATATTAACCCCTAAACTGCCACAGCCCCACATTGGAAAGTATGTGGCTACACTCTTAACCTTTAAACCACCACGGCCCCACATCACAAACTAGCCCTCTATACTATTAATCCCTAAACTGCCACAACCCCCATCCTAAACATAGAAATATAGAAATTGATGGCAGATAAGAGCTATAGGCCCAGCAAGTCTGCCGGATATTGCCTAACAGTATAAACTTATCTAGTTCGTAGGATAGCCTTATGCTTGTCCCAGGCATTTTTAATGTCCCCCACAGTGTTTGTCATTACTACCTCTTGAGGAAGTTTATTCTATAAATCAATCATTCTTTCTGTAAAAAAGTGCTTCCTCAAATACTTCTGAAGTACCCCGCTAAACAATTAACTCCTAAACTGCTACAATCCCCATTTCAAATTACTAGCTAACCTCCTAGTAGATAACCCCCTTAATTTGGAAGGGCATTGCACTAAAATGATTTCAGCTCTTTTGTTATATAAAAAAATAAAAATCTAAAAAAAACTAAACTACATTGCTTTATGGCAATGCCCTACAAAGAACCCTTCTAAGGGCTATTGTCATGGTAAATTTTAGTGTCAGTATAGTTTTTTTGTTTTTTGTTTTAGAATAGGCATAACTGTGTTTCTTATTTTTGATATTTTTTTTTAATTTCTGTAATGGTAGGTTTTTTATTTTTGTAATGTTAGTCTTCTATTTTTTTTATGTAATGTTATTTTTTTTGGTAACTTAGATGGTGTTAGGTTAGAGGTGTTAGGGAAGTTAGCTTTTAGAAGGTTAGTGGGTTTGCAATGGGGGTTGTGGCGGTTTAGGTGTTAGTGCAGGACCATCTGATTGGAACAGCCTATAGAATGTGAGCTCAATCCTATTGGCTGATTGGATCAGTCAATAGGATATAAGCTCAATCCTATTGGCTGATCGCATCAGCCAATAGGATTTTTTCGCCTTTAATTCCGATTGGCTGATAGAATTCTATCAGCCAATCAGAATTCAAGGGACGCCATCTTGGATGACGTCACTTAAAGGAACCTTCATTCGAGAAGAGCCATCGTCAGACGAGGATGCTCCGCGCCGGATGTCTTGAAGATGGAGCCGCTCCGCGCCGGATGGATGAAGATAGAAGATGCCGTCTGGATGAAGACTTCTGCCCGTCTGGAGGACCACTTCTTGCAGCTTGGATGAAGACTTCTCCCGGCTTCGTTGAGGACTCCTTGTCGCTTGGATGAAGACTTCTCCCGGCTTCGTTGAGGATGGATGTCCAGTCTTCAAAAACTGTAAGTGGATTGTCGGGGGTTAGTGTTAGGTTTTTTTAAGGGTTTATTGGGTTTTATTTTTAATTTAGGGTTTGGGTGGAAAAAGAGCTAAATGCTCTTTTAAGGGCAATGCCCATATAAATGCCCTAGCTTAGGTTTTTTTAGTTAGTATTTTATTTGGGGGGTTTGGTTGTGTGGGGTGTGGATTTTACTGTTGGGGGGGTGTTTATATTTTTTTTTACAGGTAAAAGTGCTGATTTCTTTGGGGCAATGCCCCGCAAAAGGCCCTTTTAAGGGCCATTGGCAGTTTAGTTTAGGCTAGGGTTTTTTTTTATTTTGGGGGGGCTTTTTTATTATGATAGGGCTATTAGATCAGGTGTAATTAGTTTAAATATTTGATAATTTCTTTTTTTATTTTGTCTAATTTAGTGTTTGTTTGTAATTTAGGTAATTGTATTTAATAAATGTAATTGATTTAATTGTAGTGTAAGGTTAGGTGTTAGTGTAACTCAGGTTAGGTTTTATTTTACAGGTAAATTTGTATTTATTTTAGCTAGGTAGTTAGCAAATAGTTAATAACTATTTACTAACTAATCTACCTAGTTAAAATAAATACAAACTTAGCTGTGAAATAAAAATAAAACCTAAGATAGCTACAATGTAACTATTAGTTATATTGTAGCTAGCTTAGGGTTTATTTTACAGGTAAGTATTTAGTTTTAAATAGGAATTATTTAGTTATTAATTGTAGGTTTTATTTAGATTTATTTTAATTACATTAAAGTTAGTGGATGTTAGGGTTAGGGTTAGACTTAGGGTTAGGGTTAGCGGTTAATAACTTTAGTATAGTGGCAGCGACGTTGGGGGCAGAAGATTAGGGGTTAATAAATGTAGGTAGGTGACAGTGATGTTAGGGGTGGCAGATTAGGGGTTAATAAGAGTAATGTAGGAGGCGGCAACATTGGGGGCAGCAGATTAGGGGTTAATAAGTGTAGGTAGGTGGCGGCGATGTTAGGGACAGCAGATTAGGGGTTAATAAGTGTAATGTAGGTTGCGGCGAGGTCGGGGACGGCAGATTAGGGGTTAATAAGTATAATGTAGGTGTCAGCGGCAGATTAGGGGTTAATAATATTTAACTAGTGTTTGCGATGCGGGAGTGCGGTGGTTTAGGGGTTAATATGTTTATTATACTGACGGCGATGTCCGGAAACGGCAGATTATGGGTTAATAATTTTATTTTAGTGTTTGCGATGTGGGAGGGCCTCGGATTAGGGGTTAATAGGTAGTTTATGGGTGTTAGTGTACTTTTTAGCACTTTAGTTATGAGTTTTATGTTACAGCGTTGTAGCATAAAACCCATAACTACTGACTTTCAGTTTATGGCATGGATCTTGACGGTATTGGCTGTACCGGTCACTTTTTGGCCTCTCAGGCAGACTCATAATACAAGCGCAAAAGAAGTCCCATTGAAAAAGGACTTTTGGAAAGCTGCGGTAGTTACGTTGCGTTACAGCCAAAAAAGTGTGCGGTGCAGCTAAACCTGCAAGACTCGTAATACCAGCGGTAGTGAAAAAGAGCCTTAACGCTGCTTTTTCACTCATACCGCAAAACACGTAATCTAGCCGAAAGTTATTTGTAAGTCTTCTATTATCATATAATACTATTGATGCTGATTATATCAGCAGACATCAGTTTACTATTTTATTTGTGGTTTCTTTTGTGTCTTCAACTGAGGACTTATTGCAGTCTTTGGTCTATTTCTCACAAAATTCAGTTTAAGCTGCACAAGCTTTAAACAAATCTATATGGGATCCATAAAATGTGTATTCAGAGCTTTGTTAAATACTTATAAAATTATGAGTTGAACTTTTATTCTTTAATTAATGTGAAGGTTTAAAAAGCCTGTATGAAAGGATTGTAAAGTTTTTACTGATAAAACCAGTGTTATATCTAAGTAAAATAAAAAGCTCTATCTATTTATCAATCACAATATTATAACCTACTATTTACTTATTTATACACTACCAACATAGGGCTAGATTACAAGTGGTGTGCTATTTAGCACTTTTGCACAAGCGTTAATTTAGCTAGTAACGCTTGTATTACAAGTTGAAAGTAAAAAGTTTGCAAGCGAGCAAAACCAGAGAAGCGCAAAGAGTTGGACTTCAGATATCACAACTTAACACTTAAGCGCTAACTGAACTATTATTATTGTACTAGCTGTTGCCCGCGGCTTTGCTGGCATGGATTTTGTGACTTGTAAAAAAATAGCGAAAACCCCGACCACTCGAAATGACTTGTGCCCTCACATGTGTGCCTGTAATCTAATTACATCTTTGATTTTTGAGATAAAGGTATCCTGATAAATCACCCTCCCCTTTTGACCCCCCTTAAGTGAATGTTTGGATTTGGTAAAACATGTGTTTCTTTATTTTTCAAGGAGAATCTAAACACCAATTTTAACATCCGTAACGTTGTCGGTTTGTGAGATATCGGTATCCTCATAAATCAGCCCCCCCCCCTTTTGACCCCCGTAAAGGGACATAAAACCCATTTTTTTCTTTCATGATTTAGATAGAATATAACATTTAAACAACTTTCTAATTTACTTCTATTATCAAATTGTCTTTGTTTTCTCGTTATCCTTATTTGAAATGCTGGGATGTAAGTTCAGGAGCGTGCACGTGTCTGTAGCACTATATAGCAGCAGTTTTGCTACAATGTTATACATTAGAAGTAGCACTAGATGGCAGCACTATTTCCTGTCATGTAGGGCTTCAGGCATGTGCACGTTATCCACCTAGGTATCTTTTCAACAAAGGATACCATGAGAATTAAATAAATTTGATAATAGAAGTAAATTGGAAACGTTTTAAAAATTGTATTCTCTATCTGAATCATGAAATCATTTTTTTGGTTTAATGTCCCTTAAAGTGGATTTTTGGGAAATGGTAAAGCAAATGTTTTTTTATTTGTCAAAGAGAATCTAAATACCATTTTTCACGTCTGTAACATCGTCGTTTCTGAGATATAGGTATCCTCATAAATCAGCACCCCCTTTTGACCCCCCTTAAGTGAATTTGGTGGAAATGATAAAACATAGGTTTCTTAATTTTTCAAGGAGAATCGAAATACCAATTTTCACGTCTGTAACATCTTTTTGATTTTTGAGATATAGGTATCCTCATAAATCAGCCCCCCCTTTTGACCCCCCCTTAAGTGGATTTCAACAAATGTTAAAACATTTGTTTCTTTATTTTTAAAGAAGAATCTAAATACCAATTTTCACGTCTGTAACATTGTCGGTTTTTGAAATATAGGATTCCTCATTAATCAGCCCCTCCCTTTTGACCCCCCTTTAGTGGTTTTTGGAGAAATGGTAAAACAAGTGTTTCTTTATTTTTCAAGGATAATCTAAATACCAATTTTCACGTCTGTAACATCATCAGTTTTTGAGGTATAGTTATCCTCATAAATCATCCCCCCTCCCCTTTTGACCCCCCTTAAGTGGATTTTGGGGAAATGGTAAAACATGTGATTCTTTATTTTTCAAGGAGAATCTAAATACCAATTGTCCCATCTGTAACATCGTCGTTGTTGAGCTATAGGTATCCTCATAAATCGGCCCCCCTATATTTATACATCTGTATATATACCTATACCTGTATATGTTATATATTATTTATATATATATATATATATATAAAGATGCAAATTAAAAAGTAGTATTCAGATATATAAAATCAAACACAGGAAAGAGGCGCCGTATGTGTGAATCTGAAGAAGCCAACGACAAATATAAGACATGTGCAGGGTACTCACAATGTGAAAAGGCACTCCAATGTGCCTATAGGGGCAGGCTGGTATTCACAGCAAACCAGCTGGCTGAACCGGCTAACCAGGATACCCAAGGTAGAGGACTCTATGTCTTGATGGACTGTGTATACTGGATCCAGCAATGTGGGAACAGGAGCTAGGTGCAAACACAGGCACACCACTGTGTGAATCTGTAGGAGTACACAGGTAAATATGCAATCTGTGCAGGGTACTCACATTCTGTAGCGGCACTCAGTTGTGCCAGTAGAGGCAGGCTGGCTTTCTCAGCAACCCAGCTAGCTGTGTAGAGTATGAAGCAGGATACTAGGCAGCAATCAGGATTGGCAGGTAGCTCAGAAATGGACAATTGCAATGAGGATATATGATTAAAAGAAGGATTTTAATAAAAATTAAAAGCAATAAAATACATATATTCCTCATGCACAGTAAGTAAGTAGCATGCAACGCGTTTCTCGTGTCAACCGTTTCCTCAGGCCTAGTATTTTATTTTAGAATTTTATATATATATATATATATCTGAGGAAGGGGATACGGTCCCCGAAACGTTACATTAAAGGCACGTTTTTGAAAAGACCAGCAAGTGCAAGCCATTGTTTTTTCTATGCTATTTTCTCACGTGCACCCTGGCAAGCTGTTAATGAAGTGAGAGTCCTTTCCACGTGCTCAATTTTATATATTTATTTATTTATTTATTTATTTATATATACAGGGAGTGCAGAATTATTAGGCAAATGAGTATTTTGACCACATCATCCTCTTTATGCATGTTGTCTTACTCCAAGCTGTATACGCTCGAAAGCCTACTACCAATTAAGCATATTAGGTGATGTGCATCTCTGTAATGAGAAGGGGTGTGGTCTAATGACATCAACACCCTATATCAGGTGTGCATAATTATTAGGCAACTTCCTTTCCTTTGGCAAAATGGGTCAAAAGAAGGACTTGACAGGCTCAGAAAAGTCAAAAATAGTGAGATATCGTGCAGAGGGATGCAGCACTCTTAAAATTGCAAAGCTTCTGAAGCGTGATCATCGAACAATCAAGCGTTTCATTCAAAATAGTCAACAGGGTTGCAAGAAGCGTGTGGAAAAACCAAGGCGCAAAATAACTGCCCATGAACTGACAAAAGTCAAGCGTGCAGCTGCCAAGATGCCACTTGCCACCAGTTTGGCCATATTTCAGAGCTGCAACATCACTGGAGTGCCCAAAAGCACGAGGTGTGCAATACTCAGAGACATGGCCAAGTTAAGAAAGGCTGAAAGACGACCACCACTGAACAAGACACACAAGCTGAAATGTCAAGACTGGGCCAAGAAATATCTCAAGACTGATTTTTCTAAGGTTTTATGAACTGATGAAATGAGAGTGAGTCTTGATGGGCCAGATGGATGGGCCCGTGGCTGGATTGGTAAAGGGCAGAGAGCTCCAGTCCGACTCAGACGCCAGCAAGGTGGAGGTGGAGTACTGGTTTGGGCTGGTATCATCAAAGATGAGCTTGTGGGGCCTTTTCGGGTTGAGGATGGAGTCAAGCTCAACTCCCAGTCCTACTGCCAGTTTCTGGAAGACACCTTTTTCAAGCAGTGGTACAGGAAGAAGTCTGCATCCTTCAAGAAAAACATGATTTTCATGCAGGACAATGCTCCATCACACGCGTCCAAGTACTCCACAGCGTGGCTGGCAAGAAAGGGTATAAAAGAAGAAAATCTAATGACATGGCCTCCTTGTTCACCTGATCTGAACCCCATTGAGAACCTGTGGTCCATCATCAAATGTGAGATTTACAAGGAGGGAAAACAGTACACCTCTCTGAACATTGTCTGGGAGGCTGTGGTTGCTGCTGCACGCAATGTTGATGGTGAACAGATCAAAACACTGACAGAATCCATGCATGGCAGGCTTTTGAGTGTCCTTGCAAAGAAAGGTGGCTATATTGGTCACTGATTTGTTTTTGTTTTGTTTTTGAATGTCAGAAATGTATATTTGTGAATGTTGAGATGTTATATTGGTTTCACTGGTAAAAATAAATAATTGAAATGGGTATATATTTGTTTTTTGTTAAGTTGCCTAATAATTATGCACAGTAATAGTCACCTGCACACACAGATATCCCCCTAAAATAGCTATAACTAAAAACAAACAAAAAACTACTTCCAAAACTATTCAGCTTTGATATTAATGAGTTTTTTGGGTTCATTGAGAACATAGTTGTTGTTCAATAATAAAATTAATCCTCAAAAATACAACTTGCCTAATAATTCTGCACTCCCTGTATATATATATATATATATATATATATATATATATATATATATATATATATATATATATATATATTTAACAATGTTTGTACCAGCTGACCCTGGATATTATGGCTATGGACTAGGGCCCACAATATTTAAATATAAATGTGGGCTCCAAGGTGCACGGAGGTTTAGAGAATAATATAAAACTACAAAAAGATCCACAAGTAAAGCTCTAAATCTAGCGGATAGTATTTTATTTTAGAATTTTATATATATATATATATATATATATATATATATATATTATATATATATATATATATATATATATATATTATATATATATATATATATATATATATATCTGAGGAAGGGGATACGGTCCCTGAAACGTTACATTAAAGGCACGTTTTTGAAAAGACCAGCAAGTGCAAGCCATTGTTTTGTCTATGCTATTTTCTAACGTGCACCCTGGCAAGCTGTTAATGAAGTGAGAGTCCTTTCCACCTGCTCAATTATATATATATATATATATATATATATATATATATATATATATATATATATATATATTTATTTATAAAATATATAATAAAGATAGAAAAGATACCAGGGTATATAAGATTACCCTAGAACAGCAAGGGATAAATAAACGGCACACATAAAAGACTTCAAAAATTTATTAATAATAAGTTCCCAAAAATACACTTAAGTATATAGCAATATCTTATCTGTCAATTTCAGTCACCACTAAAGACAGCAAAATCTAAAACATTTAAAGTGCACTGAGACCTAATTCTTTCCCTATACTATAAATCACAAAGAAAGACATCATAAACAATCAGGGGTTAACCAGAAATCTTATGTTTATAACGAATTATATATTGAATCTAATGTTTATAGGACATATATGGTAAGTAGGCAAAATACATGTTATACATATGGCTGCAGTCCAAACAGGGGTGAACTATATTATATATAGAAAAGCGCTTTTTTTCACTCTTTGTATGTACCAGGGAATCTCCTCTTAAGGCAAATAGATGTGCCGCAATTAGTACTGCTGGATAAAGAGTCTCTAGCAAGTATAATAATTCAGTTGGAAAACACAGCATATACTTAGCTTAAGTCCTCCGGTTTTTGTTGTTTCCACTTGTCTTCTGCTTGCAAGCACCTGTGATGATTACTTGGCGTGTGACGTCAACAACAGTGGGAGTGGTGTAGCGTCACCAGGGACTGTGAGTGGCTGTAAACAGAAGGATCCAGTTGAATCAATTTTGCGTTGTAAGTTTTGCCAAGAGCTTTGACAAAGGGCTGTATCGCAAAGTTATGTGTATGTTCACCTATCATATAGGCACATCTTCCATTGCACTCCAATAGCACACTCCTCAAACCACTTACTCCACTGTCGGAGTCACACCAGAAAAATTCGTAGCTCACTTGAAATGTACGGCTGCATGTATAGAGCCAAAATGTCTCTGAAGAAACATGAGATTCAGGGAATAGGTCTAGACAGGTGCACTAGAAATCCTGGCCCACGGTACATTCGACAGGTACCTGGGTTCTCATAAACACATAGTGCCAACGCACGTTTCTCCCCCACCTCAAGTATGTGCTACAGGGGATCATCAGGGCATGTAGAGTCCTCAGTGTACTTCCTCTTTTATGCAGATACCTAATTGCTTACAGGTGTTTTTTCCAAGTATCCTTGCAACACCTTAAAGCTGTATCACTTTTAACCCTGTATTCAAAAAAAGCCTCTCAAAACTCAAAATTGTGTTAGAAAGTAATAGCTAAATATATTTTGGTTCAACCTAATTCCTGGTTACCCCCAATACACAACAGAAGAGAGATAGAAATTACCCTCTATCCTGGCGCACACTTCAAACAGATGTTTATTATATTTAAAAAAATGAAAATTTATAAAAAGTGGACAAATTCAAGCTTATCGTTTAATAATTCTATTTGCCTTAAGAGGAGATTCCCTGGTACATACAAAGAGTGAAAAAAAGCGCTTTTCTATATATAATATAGTTCACCCCTGTTTGGACTGCAGCCATATGTATAACATGTATTTTGCCTACTTACCATATATGTCCTATAAACATTAGATTCAATATATAATTCATTATAAACATAAGTTTTCTGGTTAACCCCTGATTGTTTATGATGTCTTTCTTTGTGATTTATAGTATAGGGAAAGAATTAGGTCTCAGTGCACTTTAAATGTTTTAGATTTTGCTGTCTTTAGTGGTGACTGAAATTGACAGATAAGATATTGCTATATACTTAAGTGTATTTTTGGTAACTTATTATTAATAAATTTTTGAAGTCTTTTATGTGTGCCGTTTATTTATCCCTTGCTGTTCTAGGGTAATCTTATATACCCTGGTATCTTTTCTATCTTTATTATATATTTTATATTTACTATAAGGGTGGCACCATTTAGAGCAAATTAGCAATATTACCTACTCTCTCACACCCCCTACATTTAATATATATTTATTTATATATATGTATATATATATATATATATATATATATATATATATATATAAAACAATGTTTGTACCAGCTGACCCTGGATATTATGGCTATGGACAAGGGCCCACAATATTTAAATATAAATGTGGGCTCCAAGGTGCACGGAGGTTTAGAGAATAATATAAAACTACAAAAAGATCCACAAGTAAAGCTTATCCTGCTGGATAAGGTTTACTTGTGGATCTTTTTTTAGTTTTATATATATAAAGTCCCAAGACCAGGGTGCATAAATCTTTAAATAGAGCACTATAAATATGCACTCACTGGATTTAAAACACAACTCTCTTTACTATGTAGTGACGTTTCGGGGCGTTCACCCCTTACTCAGACGTCTGAGGAAGGGGTGAATGCCCCGAAACGTCACTACATAATAAAGAGTGTTGTGTTTTAAATCCAGTGAGTGCATATTTATAGTGCTCTCTCTCTCTCTCTCTCTCTCTCTCTCTCTCTATATATATATATATATATATAAAACACGGGGGTGGGGTCAGCACTCTCAGGCCGGACCGGGTACACATCCTATGACCCTGCAACATGCACAGCCCTGGGTGCAAACCAGCACTCTCAGGAAGCTGCACTGTTACCAGAGCCACAGGCAGTTAACCCCAGTCAGGCCTGGGTGCAAGGCCCAAACAGGGAAAATTACAAAAAAATATTTTAATATAAACACACAGAAAAAGTCCATTTTTTCACAGTTGCTTTTTTTCACAGTTGTTTGATTGTGAGCCTGCATTGTGTGGCTGGTTAGGGACCCAGGTTTATTGGAAGAAACCTTGACGAGGTACCTGGGCTTTTCCCATTTGGCCAGATGCGGTAACTAATTCTTCCATTGCTGCTTTTTATCTTAGTTGAGAGCTTGTGAGTGAGTGCTGGACTTTTTCTGTGTGTTTATATATATATATATATATATATATATATATATATATATATATATATATATATATATATATATATAATTAAGTACAAGCAAAGTCCAGAACACACACCTGGCAAAGTGTGTATAGTGTATCCAGAAAAAAGCAGGCAGCACAGGGAGCTTGGAAAAAAAGCCTTTTAATCCACAAAAGTATAAACAGGAGGCTCTTAATCCATAACGTTTCGGTTCACATGCAAACCTTTTTCAAATGGAGCCCATGGAAGACATAAAAACCCCACACATAAACCCACCTTATATACCCAGTGAAGGTACAAAATAAGAATAGTTACCCTAATACTGGCCTTCCCGCTCAGTAGCTGACCTGCCACCATGCTGTCAGCACTTCATGCTTCTACGCTCATACTTATGACGTCATATGCCACAGCCAGCCAAAGCGGACCATGAGAAGGATGTCATGGTAACGGTAAACAAACCGTTCAAAACAATAGCGGTGTGGGAGAAAAAGCGGCCAGCTAGGAAGTGTACACCACAAACGCTGTGTAGGGTAATAACATACAAATGTGAAAAAACACAATTAGCAATATATACACTAAAATACTATGCGCTAAGTGACAACCCTGATAGACAGGGAACAACAAGAATTTGGATTCAGCTAAATAATAGTGCTACATTTATGGGTGTAGTAAATTACTCTACAGTAGGCACAAATTTATTAGTGTGTCAATAAGAGACCAATCTATACACCTTTGGTATCAATGGAGAACTACACCTAATGCACTATTATTCTATAAGTACCATCATGCCCATGGAGTTAGTAGAAACTTATTTATTTATTTATAGTCCCAAGGAGGAGATTCCCATAAGAGATTCATTTGTAACAACATCCGAAATCGATCATCTTGTTCAGGCCCTTAGGGACAACGGTATTAAGATCAAAGATCCACCTTGCCTCCAATCGTAATAAAGCCAGCGCTCTGTCCCCCCAACGTCTCAAACGTGGAACATGATCTATGAGTATTACTTTTAACATGGATATTGAATGTCCTGCTTGTAAGAAATGTCTTGCGACTGGTTGATCAGAGCTACCCTTGTTGATGACCTGGCGTATAGCAGATTTATGATTTGCTAGCCGTTCTCTGAAGATTGTTACCGTTTTTCCAATATAATTTAAGGAACACGGACAGATGATAGCGTAGACTATGAAATCCGATGTGCATTTAATCTATGTTGAATCTTGTACCGCTTATTAGTCTGTGGGTGAAGGAAACTGTTACAGTTCACCATATGGTTACAGGTGACACAGTTGCCGCATCTGTAGCAACCCAATTTTGCTTTTGGTAACCAGGTTCAATGTTCATAACAGTGCACTGGGTCATTCAAGACTAAAAGATCTCATAGGTTTTTAGACCTCTTATAGACCATCCTAGGTGGAGGAAGGTCGTAGAAGGGCAGACTTATGTCTTTAGCCACAATTTTCCAATTATCCTTCAAAGTGGATGCTACCATTTCCGAAGATGGAGTGTAGGTAGTCACAAAGTTCAGTCTTGGGTCTTCTTTTTTCTCAATATTCCTCACAGTAAGGCCGTCCTGGGTTTGTTGCTCCGCAACCAGAAGCTGTCTTTCTATGAGTTGTGGGGGATATCCTTGTTGTAAAAAACATCCTTACGGGAATCCTCTGTGTTATTTCTGACTACTTTCAGAAGCTGCGAGGAACTGACACTATTTTTTTGTGTATAAGAATGAAAACTGTCAAAGTGTTAGATGGAATTCTCATCTGTATCCTTATTGTACAAAGTGGTGTGGAGTTTGTCTGTACCTGTTGACTTTGCTTTATATATCGCCAAATCAAGAAAATGAATTTTTTCTTGATTCCTTTCAATCTTAAACTTGATTGTGGAATCTAATCCATTAAGGGCATTGAACCATTCAATAAGAGATTCAGACATGCCCCTCCAAATGAGGAACACGTCGTCAATATAGTGACGGTAGAATCTGATGGAGCTTTGCTGTGGATTGAAAACATGATATTGTTCAAATTGTGCCATGTATAGGTTGGCATATGACGGGGCCATACTTAACCCCATGGCCGTACCTAATATTTGCAAAAAAAAAATTGTTTTCAAAACAAAAAAAATTATTTTCCAAGCACAGCTCCATCAGATTCAATAAAAATTCTATCGGGGGCCAGTATAATGCTCACTACTGATCAATCGCTCCTTGATCATTTGTATCCCATGTTTATGGGGAGTGACCGTATGCAGACTTACTATGTCCATGGTGACGAGCAAGTCCCTATTATTGTATTATTGTCAATATTACATGTTTTCAAAAGGTTAATGAGCTCAAATGAGTCTCTTAAGTAAGATTCTGTTGCTTGTACTACAGGCTGAAGATAAAAATCTATATATTCAGCTAAAGGCTGAAAAAGAGAGCCCCTGGCAGAGACAATAGGTCTGCCAGGGGTGTTATCCAGTGTCTTGTGTACCTTAGGGAGCAAATATAAAATCGGACAAATGGGTTTGTCCACAGTCAGAAATGACCAAGTGTCATCATCTATAATGTTGGCACTGTGTGCTAAACATAAAAGTTCATCAACCTCCTTCTTAAAACCTATAGTGGGATTACCTGAAAGTTTATTATATGTTATCCCATCATTAAGTTGTCTGTGCGCTTCTGCCCTAGACTTGTCATAGTCAAGAATGACTATGGCACCACCCTTATCTGCAGGCCTTATGACACTACTGGGATCTTTTGAGAGTGCTTGATGGCCATTCTTTCCTGTCTCGTAAGATTATCCCTACTAATGCTTATGGAAGGGTGGGGTTCAGAGATAGTGGATAAACAAGCCTGATGGAAGGTTTTAATAGAAGCGTGTGTGTTAATGGGTTCAAATGTGTTGTGTCCTCTAAAGCGTTTATTGGTGAAATCACCTTTGTCTTTAAAAAAATCTTTTAGTTTTAATTGTCGCTGGAATCTTCCAAAATCGACATGAAGATCAAATAAACAGCTTTGGGATTGTGGCACAAAAGAAAGACCTTTGTTAAGGACACTGCTTTCTTCAATGCTCAGTGGTCGTGCACTAAGGTTGAATACTATGGTTTAAATTTTTTGTTTGTTGCTTTTTTTCTTGCTCCCCCTCCCCCTCCTGATGTGTCAGCGTCGGGGGCCTGTGATAAAGGGGGCTTCTGAGAAGACCTAGTGCTGCCCCCTGTTTGTAAGTTGGTTTGTGTAGAAGTAGTATCACTTTCAGAGATGTCACCTCCACTACTCTACTCTCTACTCTACCGTAGTAAAATGAACTCTCCTATTTTTATTAAAAGTTCTTCTACGACCAAAGGGAGCACTGTTGTCTTTGCCATACAACCATCTGTATACTCTTTTTTCCTGTAATTGTTTTCTACAGTGACAATTTTTTTATTTTTAAATGTCAGGAGGTCTTGTTTATATTTGGTTACTTGGGTTTGTAATTTAGATAACCAGTCTGTACCAGTATCAGCTGTAAGGATGTTAAGCAGTGTCTCTTTAGCACCATTATTTAGCTGAATCCAAATTCTTGTTGTTCCCTGTCTATCAGGGTTGTCACTTAGCGCATAGTATTTTAGTGTATATATTGCTAATTGTGTTTTTTCACATTTGTATGTTATTACCCTTTGTACACAGCATTTGTGGTGTACACTTCCTAGCTGGCCGCTTTTTCTCCCACACCTCTATTGTTTTGAACGGTTTGTTTACCGTTACCATGACATCCTTCTCACGGCCCGCTTTGGCTGGCTGTGGCGTATGACGTCATCAGTATGCGCGTAGACGCATGGAGTGCTGACAGCGTGGTGGGAGGTCAGCTACTGAGCGGGAAGGCCAGTATTAGGGTAACTATTCTTAGTTTGTACCTTCACTGGGTAGTGGGTTTATGGGTGGGTTTTTTGTGTCTTCCATGGGCTCCATTTGAAAAAGGTTTGCATGTGAACTGAAATGTTAGGGGTTAAGGCCCTCCTGTTTATACTTTTGTGGATTAAAAGGCTTTTTTCCAAGCTCCCTGTGCTGCCTGCTTTTTTCTGGATACACTATACACACTTCGCGAGGTGTGTGTTCTGGATTTTGCTTATAAAATTATTCAGATATATACAGAAATATATATATATATATATAGTCCATGTAAAAAACAAGGTAACAGCACCACAGCACACAATCTTCTTTTAAAGGTGAAAAATCTTTATTTGAGGTTTAGCAACCAGTAAAAAGCGACGTTTCGGACCTACATAGTCCTTAATCATGCATTAATTAAAATCAAACAAACAGACTTTAAAAAGGGTATCTGGACCAATCATGCTTCAATTCTCAGTGTTAATTGGTTTAACCCATACCTATCCAGGTTTGTAAATTTCAACAACACAGTGACCTCTAGTGGTACCAGAATATATTCCATCATTTAAAACCATTATAAAAACAAATACAAATCATAATCTCTATTCAGACCATATGGATGTAATGTGTTCAGACGTTTAATCCACCATACTTCTTTCTGTTTTAGTTTTAGTTCCCTATTACCCCCTCTTCTATGATGGGGGATATGGTCAATCACTTGAAAGCGAAGCTGGCTTCCTGTATGGCCCATATTTGTAAAATGTGCTGATACTGGAAGTGACATATCTTTTGATTTAATGGATGCTTTATGTTGACTAAACCTATCCCTGGCGGCTTGGGTGGTCTCGCCAATGTAACAAAGGCCACATGGGCATTTAAGTAGGTAGATTGCATAGTTAGTTTGGCATGTATATAACCCATTGATTGTATATTGCTTTCATTTGTCATTTTGTGCTAAGAATTTCCCTTTAATAACTGAATTACATTGAGCACAGTGTAAGCAGGGGTAACAGCCTTTATTAGGGGTAGTTAAGTAATTTACATCAGACATTTTAGTTGTACCTATGTCAGCTTTTACTATGTGATCCCTAAGATTTTTTACCCTTCTATATGATGGCATAGGAGGGAGTTTAAATGATTCTATCTCTGGATTATATTTTGACAAAAGGTGCCAGTGTTTTCTTACTATTCTAAAGATGTCATTACTCTTGTCACTGTATTCCATTGAAAGCACTAATCTATCTGTTCCTTTCTCTGTTGGTTTTTTATCATGTATTCTATCCAAATCCTGAATGTTTTTAGCGATATTTTCTTTTGGATATCCTCTTTGGATAAATTTATTGCCCATAGACACTAGTCTTTCTGGCAATACTTTTTGATCTCTAACTATTCTTTTAGTACGCAAAAGTTGACTCCTGGGTATGGATTTAAAAACAGTATCAGGATGGAAACTTTCATATCGCAGCAGAGTATTTCTATCTGTGGGTTTTACATATAGATCTGTACTTAATGTATTTCCATGTCGATATACAGTTGTATCCAGAAAGTTAATCTTTTGGATAGAGTAAGTAAGGGTAAATCTTAGGCCTGTCATGGAGGCATTGATATCCTCAACAAACTGTACCAGGGACTCCAATGAGCCCCCCCATATGCCAAAAATATTATCTATATACCTTAGCCACAGCTTACAATGGCTGATGAATGGCTGATTAGTGTAGACAAATTTGTTCTCAAAGCCACTCATGAACAAATTGGCATATGAGGGGGCTACATTGGAGCCCATGGCTGTTCCCCGCTTTTGCATGTAGTAAGTGTCTTGAAAGAGAAAATAATTGCAATATAGGACAAGTCTTAGCATGTCATCAAAAAAATCAATCTGAGATAGATTATATAAGCCACTGTCACTCAAAAAGCTTTTCACAGTCAATAGGCCTGCCTCATGGGGAATAGAGGTATATAAATTTACCACATCCAGTGAAAAAATTAACCAAGTATCCTCTATTTCAATCCCCATAAGTTTTGAAAGAAAATCATTTGTATCCTTAATAAAGGATTTTTGCTGTTTAACAAATGGAAAGAGGACTTTGTCCAGAAAGATAGAGATATTAGAAAAAATAGAATCGGTACAGGCCACAATAGGGCGTCCTGGTGGATGTAATAAGCTTTTATGGACTTTGGGTAATGTATAAAAAATTGGTGTTATAGGGTATTTATTATACAAAAAATCATAGACCTGTTTAGAAATAATGTTATGTGTCAAAGCTCTATCTAATATGCCCTTAAGCTCTCTTTGTATTTCTTTAAGAGGATCATGATCCAGTATTTCATAAACCCCTCCATCTGACAGCTGTTGTAATATCTCCTGCACATAATAGTCAGTGTCTAACACTATTATTGCTCCGCCCTTGTTAGCATTTTTTATGGTGATATTTTTGTTATTTTTCAAAGTAGATATAGCCTCCCATTCCCCTTTTGTGAGGTTATGTTGTTTTGTGTAAGGATTTAATCTAGTTTTTTTCATTAGATTAGCAACATCTTGTTGAACAAATTTAACAAATGTTTCTACACCTGAGTTGCTTGTTGGAGGTACATATGAAGATTTTTTGTGCAGATTTAACTTTTTCAAATTCAAACATTCACTCTGCATATCATCTTCATTTATTGCATTAGTTTCACTTACATTGGCTACATTTTTACCACCATATATTGTTTTCAACCTTAGCAGTCTGAAAAATTTGTATAGATCTTTATCAATTTCAAACTCATCACAATCTTTCAAAGGACAGTATGACAAGCCCTTCATTAATAAGCTATGCTCATTATCTGTAAGCTTATATTTAGAAATATTAATAACCAGATTAGTTTCAACATTTGCCTGTGGACTAGCATTGGGTATCACTGGTATAAACTCAGACAGTGTACTATCTACTATGTCACACTCTAGGGAGTTAATTTCAGGCAGTTCATTTTCCCTTATTATACCACACTCTAAGAGGTTAATCTCAGGCAGTTCATTTCCCTCAAGTGGATTTTCAGATAACACTGGAGTACTAGCAATATTAGACAGTTCGCTCCATTCATTTCCCTTTATGAAGTTAGTAACAGGCAGTTCATTTTTGTTAAACAGTAAGGGGTTAACAACCGGCAACTTTTTTACCTCTATTGTTGCTTTCTCATACCCCTGCGATGTCTGGCTCCTCTCCGTGACCGCTGCGGCTGCCCTTGCTGGTTCCAGGAACTCCGTGTGTTTTTTACATGGACTGTATACACTGGAGTTTGGCTGATACTCCTTGGTAACGTGCACACAGGTGGGAAAGAAACTTTACTAAAACCTATGGTGCTGGATTCAACTCACTTACTTCTTATATATATATATATATATATATATATATATATATATATATATATATATATATATATTAGTTAGTAAGCCTGCCCAGAGGGCAGTCTATGTGTTGTAAATGCAAAAAATAAAAAATAGAACTATAGAAAAAAATAAACACTTTATCCAAAATAAAAAAATTCAACCTAATCCCCAAAATAAAAACACCCCCTAATCTAATACTAAACTACCATTAGCCCTTAAAAGAGCTTTTTGTAGGACATTGCTCTAAGTTAAACAGCTTTTTTGCAGTTACAAAAAAGTCCCCCCTTACAGTAAAACCCACCAAACCCCCAAAATAAATAAACCTAACACTAAAAAACCTAAACTATCCATTGCCCTGAAAAGGGCATTTGTATGGGCATTGCCCTTAAAAGGGCATTCTGCTCTTTTGCTTCCCTTAAAAGGGCATTCAGCTCTTTTAAGAAGTGCCCATAACCCTAATCTAAAAAAAAAAAAAACACCCTAAGTCTAACCCCCAAAAATTAAAAAATTATACCTAATTCCTATCGCCTAGATTTAGAGTTCTGCGGCCAAAGGGGTGCGTTAGCTACGCGTGCTTCCCCCCCCCCGCACCTTTTAAACAACACTGGTATTTAGAGTTCTCAGAAGGGCTGCGTTAGGCTCCAAAAAGGGAGCGTACAGGCATATTTACCGCCACTGCAACTCTCAATACCAGCGGTGCTTATGGACGCGGCCAGCTTCAAAAACGTGCTCGTGCACGTTTCCCCCATAGGAAACAATGGGGCAGTTTGAGCTGTAAAAAAAACCTAACACCTGCAAAAAAGCAGCGTTCAGCTCCTAACGCAGCCCCATTGTTTCCTATAGGGAAGCACTTCCTAAGTCTGCATCTAACACCCTAACATGTACCCCGAGTCTAAACACCCCTAGCCTTATACTTATTAACCCCTAATCTGCCGCCCCCGCTATCGCTGACCCTTGCATATTATTTTTTACCCCTAATCTGCCGCTCCGTACACCGCCGCAACCTACGTTATCCCTATGTACCACTAATCTGCTGCCCCTAACAGCACTGACCCCTATATTATATTTATTAACCCCTAATCTGCCGCCCCCAACGTCGCCGCCACCTACCTACAATTATTAACCCCTAATCTGCCGACCGGACCTCACCGCTACTCTAATAAATGTATTAACCCCTAAAGCTAAGTCTAACCCTAACCCTAACACCCCCCTAAGTTAAATATAATTTTATTCTAACGAAATAAAATATTTCTTATTAAATAAATTAATCCTATTTAAAGCTAAATACTTACCTGTAAAATAAACCCTAATATAGCTACAATATAAATAATAATTATATTGTAGCTATTTTAGGATTAATATTTATTTTACAGGCAACTTTGTATTTATTTTAACCAGGTACAATAGCTATTAAATAGTTAATAACTATTTAATAGTTACCTAGTTAAAATAATTAAAAAATTACCTGTAAAAAATTACCTAAGTTACAATTAAACACTACACTATCAATAAATTAATTAAATAAACTATCTACAATTATCTATAATTAAATCAACTAAACTAAATTACAAAAAAAACAAACACTAAATTACAAAAAAACAAACAAACGCTAAATTACAAAAAATAAAAAAAGATTACAAGAATTTTAAACTAATTACACCTACTCTAAGCCCCCTAAAAAAATAACAAAGCCTCCCAAAATAAAAAAATGCCCTACCCTATTCTAAAATAAAAATTTAACAGCTCTTTTACCTTACCAGCCCTTAAAAGGGCCTTTTGCGGGGCATGCCCCAAAGAAAACAGCTCTTTTGCATTTAAATAAACATACAATACCCCCCCCCAACATTACAACCCACCACCCACATACCGCGAATCTAACCCAAACCCCCCTTAAAAAACGTAACACTAAGCCCCTCAAGATCTTCCTACCTTGTCTTCACCATGCCGGGTATCACCGATCCGTCCAGAAGAGGGTCCGAAGTCTTCCTCCTATCCAGCAAGAAGAGGTCCAGAAGAGGCTCCGAAGTCTTCATCCTATCCGGCAAGAAGAGGAGATCCGGACCGGCAAACATCTTCATCCAAGCGGATCTTCTATCTTCTTCAATCCGGCGCGGAGCGGGACCATCTTCAAGCAGCCGACACGGATCCATCCTCTTCTAACGACGTCCTAAGTCGGAATAAAGGTTCCTTTAAATGACGTCATCCAAGATGGCGTCCCTCGAATTCTGATTGGCTGATAGGATTCTATCAGCCAATCGGAATTAAGGTAGGAAAAATCTGATTGGCTGATTGAATCAGCCAATCAGATTCAAGTTCAATCGGATTGGCTGATCCAATCAGCCAATCAGATTGAGCTCGCATTCTATTGGCTGATTGGAACAGCCAATAGAATGCGAGCTCAATCTGATTAGCTGATTCAATCATCCATTAAAATACCCTCTGACAAAGTGAGGAGAGCCTCATGAAACGCGTAAGGGCGGAGCTATACAGCGTGTGACGTCACATCCGGTCTCGCGGTCTTGGAACTTAGAGACCTATACCGGCAGCTGTTTTCTTTATTCTGTCACTCCTTCAACACGGAACATTGAGTTTCTACTACAATAAGAGACACTAAAGCACAGTTTCCAAGAAGCACAGGGATGCCCAATCAGGTCTGTTCTTTGTCGTTCTCCACACATGGAACATTTGTAGTTTCCACTTGCTACAAAAGTCATTGAAGTACAGGATTCTGTGTTGAAATTTCTACTTACTACAAGAGACATTGGAACTCAGGACTCTGCATAGCAGATGAGTATACATAATTAAATAGTATACAACTTTGTTTTTTGTTAATTCATATGAGTATTTATTGACTATTTTATAAGTGGACACTATTCCTCCATGGAAACCATTTCACAGAGTCTTTTAAAACTGGGAGCCTGTCCATTAGGACTCCTCTGAATGACTTTTTTCTTTTTGTAACTGCAGATACTTTTAACCAGTGTAATAAAGCAGTTTTTCTTTAATTCCTATATCATTTATGTTCTTTCATACATCAGTTGATAATACTGTTTATTAGTGGGGATTATACATTCTATCTGCTCACCTTATACCTTCCTTTGATTAGGTTAAATTCTCAAAGTTTAATTGGCCGATAGCCTCACCATCTCCCCCTGTGAGAGCGCTGTTCAAAATCCCCCTTTTGTTCACTCACCTTATATAGATTTCCTTTATTTTAGTGACTTTAAAGATTCAGTCTATTGGCTGGATAGCAGCACTATAGGGGTACCTTAGCCCCCTTTTTTTCAGCCTATTTTCACTGTTCATTTACTTACTAGATATAGTATCCTACCTGACACATTTTATCTTATATTTAGCTCTCTGGTATAAATTACAGCGCTAAAACACATCTCTTGTTTTTATATATATATATATATATATATATATATATATATATATATATATATATATATATATATAAACAGTAGAAAAAGCGATGAATCCCACGGACGGTTGGACACTGTTGCCCCTCGGGGACTCAATGTCAATATAGACTTGGGTTGTTGGTACAAACATAAATGAGTTGTGGACATTTGGGAGTCATCTATTATTATGCTTCTACCTACTCCTTTAGGCTTGATGTAATTTAAGTTAGTGATATAAAGTTTAACACAACAGGGGGTTTTAACCCTCTATGTTACCTGCTACTTCCCACAAGCCTTGATACTGCGGGTATAGAGGGTTGTGTTATAAGTTTTCAAACTTTGGTTTTTAGTAGCGGAATTTACAATTCATATAAGTTTCTCTTGTATATTAAATAGTCTGAAACCTATTCTGTTATATATAAATATTTATGTGGGGTTGATTTGGTCATTCACTTATTGATTTTCTGTCTAGTATCTGTCAGATGCACATCCGATCATGCACTAGTGTATCTCAGCTGTTTACAAGTGGTTGCTATGGTCACCTGTGACCACTGACGATTCACTTGAGACGGAGGAAGCGTGCTGACGTCACGCTGCGTCTTCTTTGAAGCTACAGTGCGCACATGGAAACCCGGCAAGTTGAATGAGGGTGTGTTTCGGTTGTGCATGCTGATTGGTTATCACAAGGGGGACGAGTGGGTATTTAAGGTATAGGTTTGTTTGGTTTGTCACATTCGGTTTTGTACACCATTGACAAAGGCTCGTGTTTGAGCTGAAACGTTTGGTTTATTTGCTGCCATTAAAAGGAGTGTTTAAGAAAAATCCTGTGTGCCTGCTTGTTTTGGATCCTGGCTACAACACGGAGACCGTCCGTGTGATTCATCGCTTTTTCTACTGTTTGTATATTCTCAGTAAGAGCACCAGGTAGCTGAAGTGATAAAGTGAGTGCCGTACACTTTTGCAAATATATATATATATATATATATATATATATATATAAAAATATAAATATTACATTTATTTCTATGTGAAGAACATTGGAATGTACAATATGCAAATCGCAGTTCGGGTTTATCACTGTAGGTCTAACATGGTATCGGGTTGGCACACTTGAAGACAGTTATCCTAAGGCGTGTTATGTAAATCTTAAATATAAAAATAATGTAAAACATAATAATTAACAGAAACTCCAAGGCAACTTTTTCCACTCTCAGCCAGAGCCAGCTTCCATCACTGAGTACTTTCTGTGTTAGAGGGTAAGCAGCGCAGCTTCATGGTTTAGGAGTGGCGCACATTATGCAGATGGTGCCCTACCTTAGCAAAGCCAGGGTTTCTACCCTCATGAATGTAATGCAACTTTGTATAGTACAGTGTAAAATGCTCACACTTTATTAATAAGCAAGAATTTTAATAAGGATAATTAAAGGTCCCTAGTATGTGACGTGATCCCCTGCATCATCAGCATCACAGTCTTATTTCCGGTTGTCAGATAGAGAAAGTGCCACAATAATTATCATCACAGAAATATAGAACATTAAAAAATGTATTTGTTACATTTAAATGGAAAATACAAATGTAGGAGAGCAAGGATCAACCTATCAGCTATATTTAGCTTGAATTACTTAATATTAATATTTGTAAAAAAAAATAGATGACTTTTCTGATCCAAATATTCAGTATTTGTTTCACATTTTTAAGGTTTTGTAAGATTTTATTATGTTTGTTATAATTATTTTGTGTGATTTGTTTATAACATAAGCGAGCAGTGTGCACCCTGAGGCTTATAATGCTAACTGTATGATAAAAGACTTTGGATATTTTGTTTGTTACATTCTGTTTTTTCCCCCTGCACAAAATGTCACCATTTGCATTAATAAGTTATTTATTCTCTGTATTTTATGGAGTTCCAGGGAATATTTAAATGGTATTATGCAGGAAGTTATTTTACTCTTTTCTCATTATGATATAATTTGCCTTCAATGGAAATCTTTGCTTGAGAATTTTAAATGCAAGTCTTATGCTTTTTAGGCATTAATGTATTTCATTCTTATTATTGTCCATTATTTCTGAATATTATAATGTATTAGCAAACATTTTAAAAATATGTTGC
This sequence comes from Bombina bombina, assembly GCF_027579735.1. Classification (NCBI taxonomy): domain Eukaryota; kingdom Metazoa; phylum Chordata; class Amphibia; order Anura; family Bombinatoridae; genus Bombina; species Bombina bombina. The sequence goes on along the minus strand of NC_069501.1, from coordinate 337,992,331 downwards.
CAATAAATATGGGGCAGTATGTAGGAACAAGTCTTAAAGGGATAGTCTACTCCAGAATTTTCAATGCTGACTCCTAGGTAACTATACGGGACTGATCACAATCTTATCTATATGCCACACATGAACTAGTGCTATCTAGCGGGAAAAAACTGTCAAAATGCACTGATATTAGAGGTGGCCTTCAAGGTCTTAGGAATTGGAGTATGAGTCTACCTAGGTTTAGCTTTTAACAACAAACACCAACAGAACAAAGCAAATTTGATTATAAAAGTATATGGTAAAGTTGTTTAAAATTGCATGCCCTATCTGAATCATGAAAGTTAAATTTTGACTAGACTGTCCCTTTAATTAAGAAAGCATTTTCACTGTTTGTATTGTTTGTAAATAAGATGTTACAATTTAAAGCATGTTTACCAGTATACGCTAATAGGCTTTACTTTAAAGCAATAGGACTGGATAAAACAACGTTGGTAAAAATGGGTTTGCAACAGGAAAAAGAAGCATTTTTATTTTGTTAAGTTGTGAGTCAATTTTAACTTTAATATTACACAAAACTCATAGGTAAAATCCCTTGTGTTCGCTACGTCCATGCGGTCATAGGTAGCGACCGATTGCTACGTAATACAAAGATGTAGGGATTTGTGGTTTCAAGGAACTTCAGGCACATATTGTGTTTACATAACATAGCAATAGCTGCAATAGCTACAAGTCTATTTTTGTGCCATTTCTACTACCTGTGTTAGAGTCGGAGTCTGGTAGCTGTAGCAGTAGTAGTTTTAAGTAATATTGGTTTTCCCTTCCCTTGTTTTTTTTGTAAGTTGCAAGAAATAATGATTATATTTATATATCTGCTAGTAGCATTTGTAGTTAAAGTCGTATGACATTTTTGCTACAATGGATTTGGAAAAGCTATCAAAATTATAGGCAGCCACAACCGTTTGCTACTTTACCAGACCTCTTGCTACCTTGTTCTCAATACCATGTGTAGCAATTGACGTGATAGCTGATGATTCACTACTTTTAGCAAGAGCTGGTACAAAGCTCTCGTTACAGGTAGCTAACGTTTTATAATCTAGCCCATAAACGTTTATCAGTGCGATCTGTTCCAATCTATAGAAACAAAAGGCCTTGCTCATAGGCCCTAATTTATGATGCTTGTGGGAGGACAAGGTTCATAGGTTTTATTTCTGGACAGTGATGCAGCCAGTGATTTTTTTTCTGTGTTCAGAAAAATGAACAAAAAGAGAAGATGTAAATCTAAAAAATTTTAAGGCTTATATTAATAATATTTGAGAGCTCTCACAACATCCAAATTGTGAAGATGCACCTTAGAGGTTTTAGGAGCTGGACACAAATAAGGAACCACAATTTCCTGATTAATATTATCTGTAAATACTACCATAGAAAGAAAGAAATCTGGCTAGTGTGAAGAGCAGCCTTATCCTGATGAAAAATCAGAAAATAAGGGTTGCACAGCAAAGCTGAGGAACAGAGACCCTTTTAGCTGAAGAAGCAGCTATAAGAAAAAGATCCTTACAGGATAAAAGATGGTCTAAACCATCTATCAGCTCAAATGTAGGAGCTTTAAACACCTCCAAACTAGATGAATAACTGGTTTAATTCTAATCAGACAATTAAATCATGTTATCTTTTTTACCAGCAAAAGAAAAGTGTTTTAATGTTTTTTTTTTCCTTTGCTGGTAAAAAAGGAGAGACACTGATGATATTTTAACTGTTTCTATTAACTTTGATATTAGCAATATTCTTTAACTATAAAATGTTTTAATTGTGTTTCCAATAAAGTCATTTTTATTTATCGCCTTAATAAATACTTTTCACTTCAAAAATTGTTATATAACCAGTGTTAAATAGACACTTAGGGGCCGATTTACCAACCCCCGTATCGGCCCCAATGCCTCTGTTTCCGCGTGAGCCTTCAGGCTCACTGGAAACAGGAGTTAAGAAGCAGCGGTCTTAAGACCGGTGCTCCTTAACTCGATTGCCGCCTCTGAGGCTGCGGACATCAATCCGCACGATCGCATATGATCGGGTTGCTTGACACCCCCTGCCACGAATCTGCAGGGGGCATCATTGCACGAGCAGAGATGCAGGGCGGACATAATTCGCGACATAATCACCGCCCGGGGTATGATAAATTGACCCTAATTTATATATATATACTTTGAATTGAATTATAATCAGTTTGCACAAAGGTCTGAAAATCTGGAATTTTAGCAATTTTCTTATGAAACAAAACAGAAAGAGATGAAGGGGTCGATTTATCAAATGTCATGCGAACATGATTCGCTGTAGCGAATTATGTCCGCCCGACATCACTAAATGCCGACAGCATACACTGTTGGCACTTATCATTAAACAAGCATTTCTGGTAAAATGTTTGTACAATGCCACCCCCTGCACATTCACGGCCAATCGGCCGCTAGCAGGGGGTGTCAATCATCCCGATCGTATCTGATCAGAGTGATTGCAGTCCATCACCACAGAGGTGGTGGACGAGTTAAGGAGCAGTGGTATTAAGACTGCTGCTTCTTAAATCTTGTTTTGGGTGAGCTGGAGGGCTCGCGCGGAATAAGCAGCCTCCGCTGCTTAATAAATCGTCCCTGAAATCTGACCTTTTGTAGAACTGGCTGTCAAACCCTTTTCCCAGAACCTCCTGCAGGAACTTAAAATTCTTGGAATTCTGAAAGAATTTCAGTGGTATCCTTTGCAAGCACACTATGCAAAAAAGATTGACTAATAAATAACAATAAATAATATTAAATATATCTGGTAACAGGTTACCTAGCTTAAAGCAGGGTATCAATAACCTTGTCAGAACAAACCCTCTGAAACAGCACTTAGCATTCAATTGCCATGCAGTTACCTCACTCCTCATCAAGGAAGCAAAAGAAAATAACTGAAGATAACACAAAGTAAGAGGGATTTAAAGCTCTGGTGTGTTTGGGTATCTGTTGCCTTCTACTAGTGGTTAGGAATAGAATTCACACACAAGATGACTTGTGAACTCCCACCAATTGATGAAAGAAAGTTTTTTTCAATAGCACACAAAAACAATCACCTAATTATATTGTTATATACTTCTCTCATAGCACTGGATATGACATTTATTAGAATTCAGTACTATAAGTGACAAACACCAATGTGATAGTTTGACTTAGAATGAAATATTAAAATAAAAATAGAGATGAATAGAGCTTTAATAAATTTATACTATGTATGTTAACAGACCACTGCAATATCTTGTGTGGCCATTTCAGAGTGTTTTACACATGTGCAAGATAATAGACTGTTTCCAGATATCCTTGAAACATTTGCAAAGATGTCCAAAATGCCCTTTTGAGGACTTATCAAGTGCCTTGTGGTGTTAAATTTGAAAAATCAAAACTGGCCAGGAAAAGGTTCACTTGAAAATGGATTAAGATCGCCGAGAACTGGGGGGCGGAGCTGGCCGCAGCCAAGATGTCTGTGTAACACCATAGCTCTGCAGGACAGCTCCACGAAAATGCCTATAGCAACCTTAAAAATCTAAGCAAACCAGTATACAACAGATGGCCAAGATTGCCGTTTCTGCAGAGAACCATAAACCTTAAACGGCTATGGAGCAGCTCGAAGAGGACCGGAGTTACTATTAAATACCACTAACCCCGCGGCCGGAACGCTCCCAGCGTTCAATCTAACCTAAACCACAGACTGAGAACGCAGCCGCGGGACCGGCATAAGCAATCCTGTGACCGGTGAGTTAAAGTACCCGCAAGTAGCCACAGACCCTTACATGCCTTGATAAATGGTGCCCTCCTCCTAATCGCAAGCAGACAGTACGCCGCCATATTAGCCCACAAGGGCGGGAATTATCTGTAACGGAGAGTGGGACACAGTACCCGGACGCTGCAGCTCGGCACTTTCTAATTGCAGACTGTCATCACGCAATCAGATAGCATATAAGAGGAAATACACTTAGATCCCTGCATGCACCTCCATAGACAGAGGAGATAGAACACAGCCTGTCTCATAATACTCTCCTATAACACCGCACGGACACAGTATATATTAATGCGGTTTGCAACTAAACTCCTCTTCCCAGTCTAAGGTTCTCAAAGACATAGCCTGTAATACTATAATACAGCTGGGGAATAAGAGATCCTTTTGCAGGGACACCAAGCAAATTACTATGCAAAATAATTAATTGCAGAAGGAAGTTACTATATTTAAAGAGTAATTACATCACATACAGGGACACTTTTGATGAGAGCCCCTAAATACTTATATCAGACACTCTCTACATAATATAGACAGACTCCCAATCTACAAGAGACAATTTCTTGGACCATATTCATCACAAAAGACAGCAGGTCACACTTTGCTCATCTTGAAGAATATTATTGTGTAACATGAAGTATCTATTGAATGGACTTTTTTACTGTAGTCTCTGAATACACTAGTGGGCTTATACATTAAGCAAATACACCAACCATATTGTGGCCCCTGTTTTACAAACTCGGCAGACACGCAGTTAAAGCCCTAGGGCATTAAGGCAACATGAACACCAAGCATTCAGCAAAACCTCATAAATTATTGAAGACACCTAGTCAAAAAGACACCCTCGTGGAGCAGTTTTTCTCTCCTTCAGGATCAAGGATCTCAACAAGTGACGAGATCAGGAGATCACTCTCACAAAAGACGACCACACCGCAAAAAAACATGGAAGGATTGGAAGAAAGCACCTCTGTACCAAATCTATCCTTTCTACGTTAGCGTCCAAACAGGACATTGCGGATATTATCCGCTCATGCATACGCGAAGAAATCGCTGAAATTAAGCAAGACCTTCACTCCATGGGCAATAGAGTGGAGGCACTAGAAGAATTCTCTGATCACCTCGAAGAAGAAGTCAATGTGGTTCAGGATGCCACAAATCATCACACAACAATTATAGCCGAATTACACGATAAAATCGAAGATCTTGAAAACCGGGTAAGGGCACACAGAGCTCTCAGGCCAAAACCCCCAGATACGGCGCCCCCAAGGGATATAATTATGAAGTTTAAAGACTTTGGGGTGAAAGAAGAGCTACTGAATCTTTCACGCAAACACCAGCCAGTAAAGTTTCGAGGTACAGTTCTTCAATTTTATCAGGACTTGTCACAATGAACACTTCAAAGGAGAAGAGATCTTGCTCCCTTGACGGCACTTCTCCGTCAAAAGAAAATCTTATACAGGTGGGGATTCCCCTTCCATCTATACGTTCTTCACGGGAATAGGAAGCTGAACTGCAGGTCTCAAGAAGATGTCAACGATTTTTGCTCAGCATTAGAAATAGATCCACCGGAGGGCCTGTCTGTTGAAGACCAGGCAGAACCCCCCAAGAAAAAATCGCTCAGAACAGCTGTGGGGGACTGGCAAAAGGTTAACCTGAGGCATAAACACCAGACTCTAGCACGTCCTAGAGGCGCTTTGCCTCAACCTACAACATAGAGACTGTCTCCTGAAATGGATTATAATAAAGGACATATTAGGGAGCCCTCACCTAGGCTATGCTCAATACAAACGAACTGTGCTTTGGTAACGTATAACGTTTTCAGTACTTACTTAGATTTTGTCATAACACTGTAACCTATAATGTAGTCACAATATATAGTTACTAGTTTGTTTAAGAGCTACCACTAATACCTTGCATAAGCAGAGCCCTCCCCATTACAGCTCTCAGCAGCACGATGATAACTGAAAAATGCTGCACTCCTTTTTTATTATAGCGACTCTCTGTTAAAACTGTTTAAAAAGTATTGTTGAGAATATAACTAATAAGGTTGTTTTACCATAGGCAAATGTTAGATCTGAGATTAAGCAATGTAAAAAAAGAGCTGGTCTACAACCCCCCCTTGTTCTAACAAAGTCACATGACCTTACGTATTTTAAGATGTTTTATATTAAGAATTAATGTACGCTACATGTTTTTTTCTCTTTTTGTTGTTTCATGCTATATTATGTTTTTGTTTACGTTTTTAAAACTCATGCTATGTAACAGAGGTCTGGGTGAGGTAAGCCACTCACACTATAATGTACGAATAATAACTCTAGATCTTAAGGGCACTTCCACACATTGTTCAATAGGCACATCCATACAGATAAACTATGACCACCAACAATAGAACACTTACACTGATTAGTCAAAATGCCAGGGGATTGAATTCAGCACAGAAACGCTCACTGGCCATGAGAGACCTTCGTAGGAAGGGGGGTAACATTCTTTTCCTACAGGAGACACATTTTTTGAAGTCAAAAGAACCCAAGTACTATGGGGGATATTATACACAGCATTTTCATAGCTCATCTGACCGTAAACGCAGCGGAGTAAGCATCCTGATAGGCAGAGACATCTCCTTCACTCCAATTCAAACATACAGCGACGTGGAGGGCAGATACTTGTGTGTGACCGGTCTGCTATTTGGCACACCGGTGACGTTTGTCAATCTGTATGCACCCAACACCAAGCAATTCCCTTTCTTTAAAAAGACTTTCTCACAGATATTAGATCATACCATAGGAGCACTTTACCTGGGAGGGGACTTCAATATGCCCATTCAACCACAACTAGACACCACAAACCCCAAACCCACAATCTCACAACATGCACTTAAACAATTATGGAGAATAATGTATGAACAGACCCTATTTGATATATGGAGATTCAAGCACCCCGAGAGGAGGGATTATACCTTCTTTTCTTCCCCGCATCATACATACAGTAGAATAGATTATCAGTTCACTAACCAAAAAGGATTGACTAGCGTCCTTTCGACGAAACTCTCACACACTGTCTGGTCAGACCACTCCGCAGTTATCACAAGACTTGATTGGCCCTCGGCACCTAAACGCACATTTCAGTGGAAACTGGAGGAGAGTTTACTTAGTAACGCAGTCCTTAATAGCAAAATTGAGAAGCTACTCCCAGAATACTTTCAACTTAACTCCCTTCCTGAAACGGATCCTTTGATAGTATGGGAAGCCCACAAGTGTTTTATAAGGGGGGAATTCATCAAGCACCAAGCGTATATTAAAAAGAAAATGCGATCATTACACCAAACAAACACGGAACTCTTAGCTAAACTGGAATATGAACACAAGAGAAACCCCACATCTTCACAAATTTTAACAGAGCTAGTACAAGCCAGAAAGATTGTACACGATCAACAGATAACAGAAGCTAATGCCTTAGCTCTCAAGGTTAAGCAGAAATTCTATTTTGAGAGTAACAGAGCAGGGAAGCTACTTGCCCGATCGCTAAAACTTAAAAAATTAAAAACTTTTATTCACGAAGTAAGAACCCCTACAAATAAGAAGGTACACACTACACCAGAGATTCTCTCACACTTCATAGAGTACTACTCCAAACTTTATGGTCTCCCAAAATATAATGACCTAGTGGATCTAGCTAGCTCTACTACTGCATATCTAGCAGACGCTTCACTACCTAAGTTAACAGAGACACAGGCAGCTGATCTAGAGGTCCCCTTCTCAGCAGTAGAGATCCTCACAGCCCTTAAGCAATTACCCACCGGTAAAAGTCCAGGTCCAGACGGATTCACCGTCTCGTACTACAAAAAATATGCACCTATCTTGATACCACATTTGAGATCCATATTTAACGCTGTAGATCAAAACCACCCGTTTCTCTCCTCAATGTTAGAGGCACACGTTACAGTCATACCCAAACCAGGAAAATAAACTGATACCCCTTCTAATTTTCGCCCCATCTCACTATTGAATGTAGACATCAAACTTTATGCGAAACTTATTGCCACCAGACTCAATAGATTTTTGCCCCAATTAATTCACTTAGACCAGGTGGGCTTTGTACCCTATAGGGAAGCGAGGGATAACACCATCAAGATGCTAAATTTACTCGAGTATACTAAAGCTCATAATATCCCCACGATTTTTCTAGCTGTCGACGCCGAAAAGGCGTTCGACAGATTGGATTGGACGTTCTTGAAACTCACTTTAGCCCGGTTTGGTATAGGTGAGAAACTTATAGAGAAAATCTTTGCCCTTTATCATTCACCAACAGCCCGTATTAAATTAAATGACTCCTTGTCAGATCCCTTCCCCATATCAAATGGAACGAGGCAAGGCTGCCCTCTCTCCCCCTTGTTGTTTGTCATGGCCATGGAGGTTCCTCTAAAGTTAGAGAAAACATAGGCATACAAGGGATTCACATAAAGAACACACAATATAAGTTAACACTATACGCCGACGATATCCTTTTTTCACTAACCACCCCTCTTCAGTCCCTTTCGACACTAATACCAGAAATAGAGACATATAGCGCACATTCCAACTTCAAAATAAATATGTCAAAATCAGAATTTTTAGGAATAGGGATCGCAGACCAAGTAATTAATCAGATCTCGACACAGTACCACTTTACGTATAAAAACACCTCCATAAAATATCTCGGTATACATATAACGAGTGACAGAGAGTCTCTGTACCAGCTAAATCACTACCACCTCTTAGAATCTGTTAGATCGGATTTAAAAACTTGGCAGGGAAAATGTCTTTCATGGTTGGGTAGGATACAGGCTTTTAAGATGAGCATACTGCCCAGATTCCTATATCTATTCCAGACGATACCCGTTTAGCCTCCACCACAATTTATAAACACTGCACAAGCGATAGCCAATACATTTATCTGGGCTAACAAACACCCCAGAATAGCGAAATCGATACTTTACAGAGACAGAGACAAGGGAGGTTTTGGAGTACCCAATCTCTTATTATATCAGCAAGCTGCTCAATTAACCAGAATAATAGATTGGTGTAAAAATGTACGAAATAAGGAATGGGTGACACTAGAACATGAATTAACGGGCTCGCAAAGCCTAGGGGCTAGATGCTGGACATATAAACAACACAGACAGACCCTCAGATTTACTCCCTCGCTGGTGACAGACACGCTAAATACATGGGATAGTCAGGTTAAGTCCCAGAGACAAATATCCACAATCCCCTCACCACTGACTCCCCTTTGCCACAATGGTGATTATCCACCGTTGAGACACTTGTGGGCAAGAGATCCCTACTCCATAGCTGCAGGCTTGCCAATATACGCAGTAACAGACAAGGGAGCTGTCATGACCAAAACATCTCTAATGGACAAAAATATAACATATTTTAATAGATGGTTTGAATACCTTCAATTAACACACTTCCTCACCCACCACAAGGATAAGCCCAACCTGATTAGAGACCTTTCCCCCATTGAACAATTATGCTACTCCCCATTGGTAATGAAAGGAACGCTATCCAAGATTTATAAGATTTTAATAGTAGCGCACTCCAGACACTTACCACCCTATACTAAGACATGGGAAGCAGAGATGGGCATCACGGTCCCCTTGGCAACATGGAATACCATCTTTCAACAAATGGGCAAAGCACCCTCATCAATGGGAATCACTGAAACAAATATGAAACTGTTAGGGAGATGGTACCTATACCCAAGCAGGTTGGCAAGGATGTTCCAGCACTCAGATCCCCTCTGTTGGAGAAATTGCACATAGACGGGCACGTTGTTCCACATATGGTGGGAATGCCCTATACTCCAGACGTACTGGCGGGACGTTCATGTAGAAATACAGAAAGCCCTCTCACAAAAGATCCCGTATGACCCCCTAACACTATTATTCAATAAACCCCCAAAAATTAAGTGTAAATATAAATCCACATTACTATATATCATGCTAAGCAGCGCAAAACAATTAATTCCAAGACTCTGGAAACAAAGCAAGATCCCGTCCAAACAAGAATGGTCCCAAAATGTTACACATCTTTTGACCCTTGAGAAATACCATTATATTAACACTGATAGAATGGATTTCTACTGTGCAATGTCCTTATATTGGGAAACATATATCTATACTGATACAGATACTATATCTATCCAGACACCCCTGACAGATCAATGACACACCAATCAATCTTCCGCACCGGGCAAGGGGCAAGGGATGGGACCTATAGTTATAACCTACCTAGACACCTTTAGCCTACCCTCACTTCACTTAACTACTCACCAGCTGATATCTTATCACACCCTGCCTATAGATTCGACATAATATACCACACTTAGAATTACATTGCTTAGTAGTAAAAGCGAACTAGCCCGGATCTCCGGACATCTAATATTAAATAGAACTATCTTACCCGTGGTCCCCTAGAGGTACATAGAGAAACAGCCAAGACTGACATAATATATTTCATACACCTAGACGATACCCGAAAAGAAGGCATACACACACCCAGCCTCGTTTATAGATGCTAATCACAGACAACTTGTTTTACAACAAAAACTGTGAAACTGTATAGAAAGTAGCATGGTTATGTTGTTTTCAAAGTTGATTGTTTTGTTCCTAAAAATAAAGAAGAAAAACACCTACAAGCCTTAATTGGAAGGAGAGACCTATACAATCACAGAGGACATGGACACAGACACTTTAATAATGAGGCAATGAGAGAAGTGTCTCTATCTTGAAACATCTTTGGACTCCAAATACACCGTATTAATGTCTTCTTTTACCATTCTTTACAGTTTGGAAGTCTCTCCTTGCACCTATGTAACGATTATTATATATTTTCAATAAAGCTTGTTAAAAAAAAAAAAAAAAAAAAAAAGATCGCCGAGAACTTTTCAGCCTCATAGACAAAATAGGGCTGGATCTAAAAACTTGGGAGCTCCCTCTGTTATTAATGGGCTTTTAATACAGTCTCTCTCTGCTGGCTGGGTAGACGCACTTGCAAAATAGAGGGCCATGTAATTACTGATTAAAAACAGGGGAATCCTTTTTTTTCAGATCAGGGGGTAGATTTAATAAGCAGTGGATGCTGCTATCTACGTCCCTAGTTTCCTCCTCGCTGGAAACAGAAGTTAAGAAGCAGCGGTTGTAATACCGCTGCTCCCTAACTTCTCTGCCACCTTTTAGGTGGCAGACTGCAATCATCCCAATCATATATGTTTGTCTATAAATGGTGGAGAGTTCCTTCTCCTTATGTCTCTACTTGTGTGTCTCCCTTCATGATCCAATAGAACCATATCTTAAGGAAATGGTTGTTGGTACCTTTGATCTGTGAGGCATGTTCATACATGAGGTATGTGGGGTTGATTTTTTCTAATACTTCTGCCCACAAATGCGCTCCTGTTTTCCTATACTTGGCGATACAGATTCTAATAGCTGTACAAAGGGTTCTAATGAATGTGTTTATTGCTGAGTTGTATGGTTTTATATACTCATTTAGTAGAGCTTGGGATATTGTCAGGGTAATGTGTTCGGATAACACTGTACTAAGTAGGGCTGATAGTCTTGACCAAATGTATTTTACCAGAGGGCATTCCCACCACATGTGATTGTAAGTCCCTAGGTCAGTGCAGCCTCTATAGTAATTCTTACTAAGTTGTGGGGTGGAGTGTGACGTCTTTGTAGGCGTTAAGTACCACTTGAAAGTGGTCTTTATACAATTTTCTGTAAAGTCTGTGCTAAGTAAGCCCTTACATGAGTTTAGGAAAATTATATCCCATTCATCCTTTGGGTACTCCTTTCCAATATCTTTCTCCCATCTCTGCAACAGTGGCGACTTGGAATCATATTTCGCTTTTTTGTATGGCTAGGTATATTTAAGAAATAATTTTTTTATTTCTAATGTCTGTGCTGCAAAGGTGCTCTAGTGTAGTAAGTTTCTGTGGTGCGGTGTGGGGGCTATACTTGGAAATCGCTGAAGCTACCTGGAGTTATAGAAACCAGTGTAATTTATCTGGCTTTAATTTATCTTGTACCTGATTAAATGTATACATTTTTTCTTTATAGAAAAAGTCTGCCACTCTGTATAAGACTTTATTTTCCCATTTACCTAATTGTGTATGGAACTCTGATTGGAGGAGGGTCTTAATCGGCCTAGCTATAGAGTTTGTTGGGATCAGCTGTAAGGAATTGGTCATGGTTGTCCATGTATGCATCATATCAGAAGTAATGGTTGAGGTGTAGGTCCTTTTGCTAGAGGGCCTTAGATGTTCCCAGAGTATATCGGCTGGCTGCACAAATCCCCCAGTTCTGCCTCTATTCCTGTCCATATGATATCTTGGGGATTTTTGCTTAATAGTACAATCTTCGCTAGTCTAGCTGCCTGGATATATGGATTTTAATTGGTAGAGCTCAAAATAGATAAAGTAGTATAGGGAGTATATTCTTCTTAATGATTGATAAACGACCGTACCAGGAAAAGCCATAATTCCTCCATTTCCCCAGGTATTTTCTAATTATTCTGTATAAAGGGATGTAATTTAGTTTATATAGGACATTACTATTACATGATAGTAGTGATGTCGCGAATAGTTCGCCGGCGAATAGTTCCCGGTGAGCATAGCATGTTCGCGTTCGCCGCAGCGGGCGAACATATGCGATGTTCGATCCGCCCCCTATTCGTCATCATTGAGTAAACTTTGACCCTGTACCTCACAGTCAGCAGGCACATTCCAGCCAATCAGCAGCAGACCCTCCCTCCCAGACCCTCCCACCTCCTGGACAGCATCCATTTTAGATTCATTCGGAAGCTGCATTCTTAGTGAGAGGAGGGACAGTGTAGCTGCTGCTGATTTAATAGGGAAATCGATAGCTAGGCTAGTGTATTCAGTGTCCACTACAGTCCTGAAGGACTCATCTGATCTCTGCTGTAAGGACAGCACCCCAAAAAGCCCTTTTTAGGGCTAGAACATCAGTCTGCTTTTTTTTTCCCCTGTGTAATCTAATTGCAGTTGCCTGCCTGCCAGCGTGTGTGTCAGGCTCACAGCGTATACTGTGCCCACTTGCCCAGTGCCACCACTCATATCTGGTGTAACAGTAGTGTACATTTAAAAAAAAAAACAACACTTTTTTGACTGTGAAATAATAGCAGACAGCTGCCAGTACCCAAGATGGCCGCCAATAAGGCAGATGGGGAGGGTTAGAGAGCTGTTTTGGGGGGGATCAGGGAGGTTAGGGGCTAAGGGGGGATGCTATACCACAGCATATGTAAATATGCTTAAAAAAATTAAAAAAAATTAAAAACCTTGTATTTTAGTACTGGCAGACTTTCTGCCAGTACTTAAGATGGCGGGGACAATTGTGGGGTGGGGGAGGGAAGGGAGCTGTTTGGGAGGGATCAGGGGGTCTGATGTGTCAGATGGGAGGCTGATCTCTACACTAAAGCTAAAATTAACCCTGCAAGCTCCCTACAAACTACCTAATTAACCCCTTCACTGCTAGCCATAATACACGTGTGATGCGCAGCAGCATTTAGCGGCCTTCTAATTACCAGAAAGCAACGCCAAAGTCATATATGTCTGCTATTTCTGAACAAAGGGGATCCCAGAGAAGCCTTTACAACCATTTGTGTTATAATTGCACAAGCTGTTTGTAAATAATTTCAGTGAGAAACCTAAAATTGCAAAAAAAATTAAGTTTTTTTTAAATTTGATCGCTTTTGGCGGTGAAATGGTGGCATGAAATATACCAAAATGGGCCTAGATCAATACTTTGGGTTGTCTACTACACTACACTTAAGCTAAAATTAACTCTACAAGCTGCCTACATGCTCCCTAATTAACCCCTTCACTGCTGGGCATAAAACACGTGTGGTGCGCAGTGGCATTTAGCAGCCTTCTAATTACCAAAAAGCAACGCCAAAGCCATATAAGTCTGCTATTTCTGAACAAAGGGGATCCCAGAGAAGCATTTACAACCATTTATGCCATAATTACATAAGTTGTTTGTAAATAATTTCTGTGAGAAACCTAAAGTTTGTGAAAAAGTAAACAATTTTTTTTATTTGATCGCATTTGGCGGTGAAATGGTGGCATGAAATATACCAAAATGGGCCTAGATCAATACTTTGGGATGTCTTCTAAAAAAAATATATACATGTCAAGGGATATTCAGGTATTCCTGACAGATATCAGGGTTCAAATGTAACTAGCGCTCATTTTGAAAAAAAAGTGGTTTTGAAATAGCAAAGTGCTTCTTGTATCTATTTCCCTATAACTTGGAAAAAAAGCAAAGAACATGTTAACATTGGGTATTTCTAAACTCAGGACAAAATTTAGAAACTATTTAGCATGGTTGTTTTTTGGTGGTTGTAGATGTGTAACAGATTTTGGGGGTCAAATTTAGAAAAAGTGTGTTTTTTTCCATGTTTTTCCTCATATTTTATAATGTTAGGGGATTTATGCCCTTTATGGATTAAAACCAGACTCTGCATCAACTATGTAATTTTCCATGGGAGTTTTGCCATGGATCCCCCTCCGGCATGCCACAGTCCAGGTGTTAGTCCCCTTGAAACAACTTTTCCATCACTATTGTGGCCAGAAAGAGTCCCTGTGGGTTTAAAATTCGCCTGCCTATTGAAGCCTATGGCGGTTCGCCTGGTTTGCCCGGTTCGCCCGTTCGCGAACATTTGCGGAAGTTCGCGTTCGCTGTTCGCGAACCCAAATTTTTATGTTCACGACATCACTACATGATAGTTTAACTCCTAGATATTTAACTGATTCTTTTGCCCAGGTAAATTCAAAGTTTGCTTCTATCAGCTTTTTGGTATGCTGCGGAAGATCAAGTGGCAGTGCCTCACACTTGTCTAGGTTAAAATTATAACCTGAGACATCTAAAAAATTCTGTAAAAATTGGTAAAGGTTTGGCAGTGATATTAGTGACTTAGCGTGAGGAGGACATCATCTGCAAATAATGACATTTTAAATTCTTAAAAAGAGCACATCATAGTGCAGTTATCCAACTGCACTATGATGCGCTCTTCTTTATCTCTTTTAAGATCACCCTTTGCAAGTCCAATCCACCAGAAGAAGAGCAGGCTCAAGGACTTTTTGTTCTATTTGATTTATTTAATTTGATTAATTTAGTAACCACTATTCACATTATATATTGGAATATTATATAATCATATATTTTATATTTATAGTGAATTATTTTCTCCATATTTAGTTTTCACATTGTTCTCACAATTTTTTTTTACACATTTTTCACTTGAAATTCAAGTTTCACAATTTTCACTTGAAACCTAAGTTTCACAATCTCTATTTTTTTTTTTTAAAAAAAATATAAAGTTAGTAACTATTTCATCCCTAGGTTGTACACTTGTTTTAATTTTTTTTTTTACATTCTCTACATTTTTCACTTGAAACCTAGGTTTCACAATTTTTACTTGAAACCTAGGATTCACAATTTTTACAAAAAAAAGAAAAAAATTACTAAAATTTACAATAAAATCTTATCACACCAACAACTTTTGCACCCTCTGTGAACTTTTTGGTTGCACTTTACAATTTAAATGTGTTGTGTTTTAGTTTCACTTAATGAATATCTGGGGAATTGCAAACATTAGCAGCTAAGGGCTCTATACAGATTGTAAATAGTAGAAGAGACAGGGGGCATCCCTGCCTTGTACCATTCATAATATCTATCGGTTTCGATTGGTAGCCTGCTGCCCTAAATGTAGCTGTGGAATGAGAATAAATACTCTTATTAGCTTGCACAAACAGCCCATGAAAGACCATCTGTGCTAATACCTCCAGCATGAAACCCCAGTCCACCCTATTGAATGCCTTTTCTGTCTTTAATGATAGGAGCAGAGAGGGCGAACCGGTCTTCCGCAGATGATCAATTAAAGAGATTGTACGTTGTATATTGTCTGGGTCTTCATGATCTGCAATAAATCCAACTTGGTCAGGGTGTATTAGTGTGTGGGTAAATGTCTCTTTAGTCTGTTGGCTAAAATATTGGTGAAGATCTTAATGTCCTGATTAATAAGGAAGATGGGTCGGTAACTATGACATAGCCTGAGATTTTTCCGAGCTTTGGGGATGACATCTATCTTTGCTTACAAGATATCTGGGGGGATTTTCCTTCCCCTGCAAGATATCATTACAAAATTTTGACAAGTGTTGGACCAGGGCTAGTTTATAAAGCTGATAGTATTCCCTGGGGACACCGTCTGGCCTGCTGCTTTACCTGGTTTGAGTTCTTTAATGGCAGCTAGGATCTCTCCTGCTGTTACTTCAGCATTTAGTTCCTTGCGTGCCTCCTTATTTAAAGTTTTTAAATGGGCTTTGCTTAAAAATAGGTAGTTGTAGCATTTTTGTCTCAGGGGTTGGGTTAGTTTTATTCCCATCATATAGGTGAGCATAGTATTAGGCAAAACTGTCAGCTATCTCCTGTGCGTTTGAGGTGTATGAACCATCTAATCTCTGCAGGGAATGGATAGAAAAGGATTTAATCCTTTCCTGGAGTCTGTGGACTAAATATTTATCTGACTTATTGGAGTAAAGAAAATATTGGGCTTTTAATTTTTGGGTTGCTCTTATTGAAGCTACATTCATGATTGTCGATAATTCATGTCTTTTCATTTTTCATGTCTTTTCATTTGTAGTAGTTTGAACGTGGTTTGGAATAATGTCTGCTGATGTTGTTTAGTGAGTCTGTCTATTTCCATTTGAAGGGTGTCTGTTTTGGACCTTATGGTTTGGTATAAATATATTTTTCTTTAATGAGTAGACCTCTGATATAAGGTTTATGAGCTGCCCATGTAGCAATTGGGTTGGTCATGGTTCCTACATTTATTTTCCAGTACTCAGATAGAGCTTGTACAATAATGTTTCATGTTTTGCGGTCTTTAAGTGCATTTGGGTCATAAGTCCATGAACGAGTCTTACTAATTTGATATATCCCTGCTATGTATATTTGAACCTTGGAAAGATCCGACCATGCGCATGCATGTATTTTGGCGAGGGTCAGGTCTGGGACAGTATTTGACTCAGGAAGATATAATCTAACTTGGAATAAGTCTTGTGTGCATAGGAATAATATGTACAATCAGTAGTTTTACCATATAGTACCTCTCATGAGTCTAGGGTGTTATGGGCTGAGAGGGAATCTTTAATCCCTTTGATTTTAGAGTTATGTCTTCGCTGTTTATATGTCAGTTTGACCCCTCCATCTGTTTGAAGTGAATGCATGGATACATTAAAATCTCCTCCTAGTAGTATTCTAGTTTGTGACCATTGAGTAAGTAGGTGAGACACCTGTCTAAAGAAAGTGTCCTGTTTCTCGTTATCATAGAGTGATTTGCTTCTCTTGTTGTCTCCCCCTTACTATTAAATACCTGCCTTCTGTGTCTTTAATCACCTCCTCTACATTAAAGTTAAGCGAGTGGTGTATTAGGATCAAGACCCCTCTCTTCTTCCTATCGGTGGTGGAGTGATAGTGTTCGGAGAATTGTCTAGTTCAGTATTTTGATATTAAATCATTAGTGAAGTGTGTTTCCTGTAGGAATATTATATTGGCCTTTAGTTTGGTATATTGGCTTAAAGCCGTCTTACTTTTGACATCAGTGTTTCGGCCTCTAACATTGTGAGAGATTAGTCTAATGTTGTGAGCCATTACTTACATTCCCTGGTGATTTTGATCTTATATGTCTCCCTCTCTTCCTCCCTAGATCTTCCTGAGTGATTTGTTTTATTTCGTCCTTCCAAGTGTTGCTGACAGCTTACTTCCTTCTGGTTTGTGTAGAATATACAATCAAAGTAGAATATTGAAACAAGAACATTGAAACAAGCTAATAACATGAACATTATCAAACAGTTATGCAGGTAATTAACAAATGCTATCCACATAATAAACAGGAATGTGGGTGCGCAGTGTGCCACACCTGCAGTATAAACATCTCTATTTAGTAATACAACTGGTGAGAACTAAAGTGCTATGCACTTTTATTGTCTTATACATTGAACTGGATCTACCTAAAGGGGGTGGCCCAAGTCCAGATAGAGGCTATAAGTGAGTTCCTTATCATGGTCCTACTCCTCAGGTTCTGATTGTAAATTAGTAACCCTATACCGGAAAACAATACACATATTATGCACTATAATAGTTAATGTAAGGCAAAAAAAACATCATTAAAACCTTTATAGTATACTCATCTGAGTCCCTCTTCTTGTGGTGGCCTCTCAATATAAGGGAGATGTAAGTGGGAATCCTCCCCTCATAGAGGCCCGAGTTTCTCAAAAACAAGCTATCACAAAAATAAGGGGGTGCAAGGTCCATCAAGCTTTTTTCTTTGTGACTTTGGACCACTTCTGCCTTTGAGATTGGTCTGGCTTTATGTGAGACAGATTTGTTACATCTATTGACGAAGTGGTAGGTATATCAGATGTCTCTAGTTGTAGGCGGTGACAAACATCCGGGATTTCTGCTACCTCTTTAAGTCTGAGAGATCTGCCCTCATGTAGAATATGGAGACCAAAGTGAAATCCTATCGGTAGTTAATCTGATGTTTCCTTAGAAGCAAGGTTAAAGGTCTTAGTAAACTTCTTTGAAGCGTTCTCAGGCACAGATCCTGGTAAAACTGGAGTGTATTGCTTTTTTTTCAGGGAATCAAGACATTTTGACAATGACATCCCTTGGTGGGGCATCTTCCTTGGGTTTAGCTCGTAAAGCACGGTGTGCTCTCTCTATCTGGTGTTTGTCATCTCTTGTTTCTCCAGTTATGGCTTGGAACAGCTGGTGTAGGTAGTTGTGTAACTCCGCAGGTATTACTGATTCTAGGATCCCTTTCAGTCTTAGATTGCATCTTCGAGGTCTTCCAGCTTGTCTTGGACATCAGTTATCACTTGCTGTTGAAAGTAGGCTTGTTGAGCTAGGATGGTTAGTTCTTCTGAGGTAGAGGTTTCAGTGTCTTAGAGAGAAGCTACTCTGGTGCCCAGTTCAAGAATATCTTGTTTAATGTCAGCAAGTTACAGTGTTTTGTAGAGTGTCACATTTTTCCCATAACTTGTCAAAGTTTGTGTTGATATCTTGGTTAGATACAAGGGATTTTCAGTCTGCCCTGGTAGCTGGAATAGAATCTTCGGCAAAAATTTGAGAGTCTGTGTCTGAGTCTGCCTCTTCTTCAAGTAAAAGATTTTGTGTTTCTAGCATCTATAGATACCTACTGAGGAGCTTTGAGTGTGAATCAAGCCTAGCATGTGTTCTACAGGGCATGCAAATCAATAGAGGCAATATTGGCCTTATGAAGCCCGTTTCAAAAGGCTGAAACTCTGCTTAGATGTGCTTCTTTTCCTGTCATTAGGTATACATTTTTCTTATAGATATGGCTTTTGGAGTTCCCCTTAGAGCATTGCTAGATTATTTCAATGATGTCTATAGGATATGCCTTTAAAGGGGTAACCTGCCTGCATTTGCTTCATGGTAGTTAGCTTTCACTATTTCCAGCTTCTTTCATGGTAAGATTAGATTAGTGTAACAGTATCCTGTTTAAGCGGTAGGTGCAATAGGGCATAACTGTTGTAGTTGCCGGTATTGGAGCCGGCGTATATTGGGAAATAGGTGGATTTTTGTCTTCTTACCACAGCAAGGATGTGTGTTTTCTGGCTTCCAGTCCACCCCTCTATCGCTGCCCAAGTAAACGGGATCGTTGGTGGTGTAGCTGCGGCCCTTGTTCCGCTCAGGAGTAGTTGCGCCACAGTTCCAAGATGGTGACTATCTATGCTCTTTGTAGTGGTAGTTGTTAAAGCCGCTGTTAAGACCCTCTCCAAATGTTGGACTCCGGTTCTAGACGCTGTCCATTGCTAGCTCAGGTTGCTCAGTATTACTTTGGGTCAGATCCAGCTCTGGGACTCGAGTTCCAGCACTTTGAACTACCGTGCAGCTCAGAACTGGGAAATTACACCACCATCTCCTTTCTCCTCCAAGCTCCGCCCATAAATGTCCCTTTAAAGGGACGATCTACTCATAATTAAACTTTTATGATTCAGATAGGGCATGCAATTTTAAACAACTTTCCATTTTACTTTTATCATCAAATTTGCTTTGTTTTCTTGGTATTCTTTGTTGAAAACTAAACCTAGGTAGTCTCATATGAAAATTTCTAAGCTCTTGAAGGCCTCCTCTTATCTCACTGCATTTCAACAGTATATTAGCTAGACAGCGATAGTTCATATGTGCCATATAGATAACATTGGGCTCACATCCAAAGAGTTACCTAAGAGTCAGCACTGATTAGCTAAAATGCATGTCAGTCAAAAGAAATGAAATAAGGTAGCAGCCTGCAGAAGTTAGATACAAGGTAATCACAGAGGAAAAAATAGTATATTAATATAACCATGTTGGTTATGCAAAACTGGGGAATGGGTAAAAAAGGGATTATTTATCTTTTCAAACAATAACAATTCTGGAGTAGGCTGTCCCTTTACGTATGCAGTTTAGTAAAGAATAATACTTTGTTTGGTTTTAATTTAAATTTTACTTTCTTAATAGCAATCTGCATTAACATCATTCCATGCAGTCAGCTGAAACCTATTAGAATAGTCACTTTCTGAAACAGATTATTTTTGCTAAACCTCTATTTTTACATAGTTATCAATTTCACTAATAGCGGAACATAATATACAACCTCATTTTGAAGAGCGACAGTACATCTATTTGACAAATTAGGCAGGGAGAATGATGAAAGGTCTGCCAGAGCAATATGACAACTTTAGCGACAAAGACATGTTATCTTTTCTTTAGAAAACAGTTTTGGAAGTTTGATATGAGAAAGGCCAATCTTTATAACTATAGTTCCATTTAGGAAGCTAAACTTTTTTACTATAAGTTTTCACTATAACTGCAGCATTTTACCGATTAGATTTTGAACATCAAGATAATTTATTTGCTGAAATGTTTTTTTATGTTATGTTCTACCATGGTTATTCAGATATTTATTTAAAAATATGTTGTATGTATTTATTAAAGGGACACTAAAGTCAAATTTAAAAACGTTCATGATTTATATACAGTATTCAATTTAGAAAAAACTTCCCAATTTACTTCAATTGTCAAAGTGTGCACAGTCTTTTATATGGACACTTTCTGAGGCTTTAGCCCCAGCTGAGCATGTGTATATTTGTTTGTGATTGGCTGATGGCTGTTACGTTATACAGGGGAAGGGAAAATGTAAGCAACTTTGAAATATGTCAGAAGAAATCTACTGCTCAATTAAAATTTAATTTTAATAGTCTCGGAAATGTTTTTACTGGGGAAATGTTCTAAAGAAGTGGACTTACCTTTGAACATTCTGCATCTCAGCAGTGTGGAGTGGGCACATTTTCAAAATGTTTATACAAGATATAGGGCTATATTATGAGTAAAGCACTTTTTATCACTCCCACTCATGCATTAACTCCGCTAAAATTAAGCTTTTTACGCTTGTCAGGTAGCGCACACATTACAAGTTGAAAGTAAAAAGTGTTTGCACGAGCACTAACCAACGCATGGAAAAACCTGAACTTAGAATATTGCAACAGCGTTAACGTATTCCGCCATAGACTTTTATGGAGAGTGAAAAGTAGAAAAAAACACCAAATAAGTCACACAAATACGATCATATTGGCACTAATCCTACTTCAAATATTAATATTTCACATTCCAATTGTCTTCACATAGCAGAAAATGTTCTATTTATTCTAAAATGCATATTTCCTTCTCTCGTTTAAAAAAAAAAAAAAAAAAAAAAATCTCTATACATATGTATTTATATATATATATATATATATATATATATATATATATATATATATATATATATATGTCTGTAAATACATATATACACACATACATACATATGTACACACATGTAAACATATATATTAAGGGTCTGTTGGACTCGAAACGTTGCTGTTTTATCCTCATGTTGCTTCAATAAAGAAAATATGTTTTAACAAGAAACAGTGCTGACGCTATCTTTGTAATTTTATGGAATTTTATATTTATATATATATAGACGTGGACTCCTTGCTCAGTGTGCTTAGAGGAATGTGGCTACACCTCACTGACGAGGCCCAATGAAGGCCGAAACGATTGTCTGGGGTTGTTGTGTTCCTTGTTCAGAGAAGAATTGCCTGGTATTTCGGTGCTGGACTGACCGTAATAGGCGGGATCACACTGATATACTACAGGAAAGTTTTACTCTGTGAAAAGCATTGCTGGGCTAAAAGAAGTTGCACCCAGGTGGTAAATCGCCATAGAACAGGCTAACAATGGTATTGAGCTGGATGTTCATTCCTGTGAGTGTATTTCTCTATGTATGTATTTAGTCTCCCTAAGGGAAAAAGGGGCAACCAGACGTGGACTCCTTGCTCAGTGTGCTTAGAGGAATGTGGCTACACCTCACTGATGAGGCCCAATGAAGGCCGAAACAATCGTCTGGGGTTGCTGTGTTCCTTGTTCAGAGAAGAATTGCATGGTATTTCGGTGCTGGACTGACCGTAATAGGCGGGATCAGACTGATATACTACAGGAAAGTTTTACTCTGTGAAAAGCATTGCTGGGCTAAAAGAAGTTGCACCCAGGTGGTAAATCGCCATAGAACAGGCTAACAATGGTATTGAGCTGGATGTTCGTTCCTGTGAGTGCATTTCTCTATGTATGTATTTAGTCTCCCTAAGGGAAAAAGGGGCAACCAGACGTGGACTCCTTGCTCAGTGTGCTTAGTGGAATGTGGCTACACCTCACTGACGAGGCCCAATGAAGGCCGAAACGATCGTCTGGGGTTGCTGTGTTCCTTGTTCAGAGAAGAATTGCCTGGTATTTTGGTGCTGGACTGACCGTAATAGGCGGGATCAGACTGATATACTACAGGAAAGTTTTACTCTGTGAAAAGCATTGCTGGGCTAAAAGAAGTTGCACCCAGGTGGTAAATCGCCATAGAACAGGCTAACAATGGTATTGAGCTGGATGTTTGTTCCTGTGAGTGCATTTCTCTATGTATGTATTTAGTCTCCCTAAGGGAAAAAGGGGCAACCAGACGTGGACTCCTTGCTCAGTGTGCTTAGAGGAATGTGGCTACACCTCACTGACGAGGCCCAATGAAGGCCAAAACGATCGTCTGGGGTTGCTGTGTTCCTTGTTCAGAGAAGAATTGCCTGGTATTTTGGTGCTGGACTGACCGTAATAGGCGGGATCAGACTGATATACTACAGGAAAGTTTTACTCTGTGAAAAGCATTGCTGGGCTAAAAGAAGTTGCACCCAGGTGGTAAATTGCCATAGAACAGGCTAACAATGGTATTGAGCTAGATGTTCGTTCCTGTAAGTGCATTTCTCTATGTATGTATTTAGTCTCCCTAAGGGAAAAAGGGGCAACCAGACGTAGACTCCTTGCTCAGTGTGCTTAGAGGAATGTGGCTACACCTCACTGACGAGGCCCAATGAAGGCCGAAACGATCGTCTGGGGTTGCGGTGTTCCTTGTTCAGAGAAGAATTGCCTGGTATTTCGGTGCTGGACTGACCGTAATAGGTGGGATCAGACTGATAAACTACAGGAAAGTTTTACTCTGTGAAAAGCATTGCTGGACTAAAAGAAGTTGCACCCAGGTGGTAAATCGCCATAGAACCAGCTAACAATGGTATTGAGCTGGATGTTCGTTCCTGTGAGTGCATTTCTCTATGTATGTATTTAGTCTCCCTAAGGGAAAAAGGGGTAACCAGACGTGGACTCCTTGCTCAGTGTGCTTAGAGGAATGTGGCTACACCTCACTGATGAGGCCCAATGAAGGCCGAAATGATCGTCTGGGGTTGATGTGTTCCTTGTTCAGAGAAGAATTGCCTGGTATTTCGGTGCTGGACTGACCGTAATAGGCGGGATCACACTGATATACTACAGGAAAGTTTTACTCTGTGAAAAGCATTGCTGGGCTAAAAGAAGTTGCACCCAGGTGGTAAATCGCCATAGAACAGGCTAACAGTGGTATTGAACTGGATGTTCGTTCCTGTGAGTGCATTTCTCTATGTATGTATTTAGTATCCCTAAGGGAAAAAAGGGGCAACCAGACGTGGACTCCTTACTCAGTGTGCTTAGAGGAATGTGGCTACACCTCACTGACGAGGCCCAATGAAGGCCGAAACGATCATCTGGGGTTGCTGTGTTCCTTGTTCAGAGAAGAATTGCCTGGTATTTCAGTGCTGGACTGACCATAATAGGTGGGATCACACTGATATACTACAGGAAAGTTTTACTCTGTGAAAAGCATTGCTGGGCTAAAAGAAGTTGCACCTAGGTAGTAAATCGCCATAGAACAGGCTAACAATGGTATTGAGCTGGATGTTTGTTCCTGTGAGTGCATTTCTCTATCTATGTATGTATGTATATATATATATATATATATATATATATATACACACACACGTACTGTAATCCACCCACTCCTGGTGCCTGGTTTAAAAGAAATAGCATGGTCCTCTAGGGTATAAATGACACAGCCTTGATAAATTTAAACAGTCATTTTTTATTTTCACTGTCCAAGTG
The DNA here is from genome assembly GCF_027579735.1 of Bombina bombina. NCBI lineage: Eukaryota > Metazoa > Chordata > Amphibia > Anura > Bombinatoridae > Bombina > Bombina bombina. The sequence goes on along the minus strand of NC_069501.1, from coordinate 337,967,943 downwards.
CAGATAACATCAATGTGTGTTTATAGCAGTTTAACACACTTAATACTACAAACAAAAGCCTAGCTCAGTTTGAGCTCTTGCTAACATAAGTTTACATCACTTACTGAATCAAGGAAACTAAACTAAACAAAACATGCTGTTTTTAGCAAACTCACTTTTATCAGCTTTTCTCAGTTCAGCTGCAATGTGTGTGTGTGTCTCTCTACTAGTCAGAAACACTCCGGAGTCTCTCTTTCCACCTTGCAGCTGGAGAATAAATTACCCTCCTTTAATTAAACACAGGTGAGGAAAAATCCCTTCCTGATTGCTCACTTTCAGCTATGTGAAAACTGAAGAATGGAACACTGACCCACCCTCTCTCCAGTGTTCCACCCCAGGGACCCAAAAACACAGTAGCTTAAAACTGAATACACATTTCAACATAGTAGAAGAAATATAAACGTGATCACTCACAATTCCCTGTTCTCTGTTGCACATCCTCTCTCCCCAGCTCAGACCTATTGGGGTGAGCAGCCTCAGACCACAAACATTGAACTAGAGAAAGACCATCTGCGTTCCCTTGTTCTTTGACAGCCCTGTGCTCTATAGTATAATTAAAAGGTTGCAGACTAAGGAACAGCCTGGTCACTCTGGCATTTTTCTCCTTATTTTGCCTCATCCATGTTAACGGAGCATGGTCAGTAGTTAGTATAAACTTTCTCCCAAACAGATAATATCTTAAAGTTTCCAAAGCCCATTTGATGGCTAAACATTCTTTCTCTACTACAGAGTACCTCTGTTCATGGGAATTAATTTTTCTACTTAAGTAGATAACTGGGTGCTCTTCTCCCCCATACACTTGAAAATACTGGTCCCAAGCCTACATCAGATGCATCTGTCTGTACCACAAATTATTTAGAGAAATCTGGAGCCATCAATACTGGGTCAGCACACAATGCCTCTTTCAAAACACAAAGTGCATGCTCTGCTTCAGGGTTCCACTTCACCATTAAAGAACTTTTAGCTTTAGTGAGTTCTATTAAAGGGTTAGCAATAGTAGCAAAATTTGATTAACCTGCGATAATACCATGTTATTCCCAGAAATGCCCTTACTTGTTTCTTAGTCACCTGACTTGGCCAACCTGAAATAGCCTCAACTTTACCCTGTTGTGGTTTAAGGAGCCCCCTACCGATTGTGTAACCCAAATATGTTGCCTTTTTCAAGTTTGGCATTTTTCAGGTTTGGCAGTTAACCTTGCAGCACAAAGTGCGTCCACAACACCTTTGAACATGGGGAAGATATATTTTCCAGTCCGCACTGTGAATTATCACATCATCCAGATAGGCAGCTGCATATGCTCTATGAGGCCTAACTGTTTTATCCATCATACGCTGAAAGGTGGCTGGAGCACCATGCAAACCAAATGGCAAAACTTTATATTGAAATAGACCCTCAGGTGTAGAAAAGGCTGTTTTCTCTTTTGCTCTGTCTGTCAGTGGGACCTGCCAGTAACCTTTAGTCAGATCTAAGATTCTTAGGGCTTGATGATATAATCTTCGCCAGCTCAAACCTTCTTTTTCTCGCTGACACTCGCAGGGCTGCCCCGGTGCAATGAGCGTAAAAGAGGGGCAGTCCCTGCGAGTTGCGAGATGGCTCCTATTAAAAGTATTGGAGCTCGCTTAGAGCTCTCCTTAGTGCGAAGTTATCAGAGAGCAGGGGGAGCACTTTAAAATTAAAATCCTGCAGCCAATATAACTAACATTACGCTGCTTTCTGCTTATAGCATCTTACATTCGCCTATATTTTAGTATGCACTTTTTTTCTATTGGGGTTATAATTGTTCGTATTGTTTTGAGAAAAGCTCGCCACCTTTTAGTTGGCAAGAAAAAACTGTGATATCTGCAGTGCAAAAATCTTTATAGAATTACGCTGGGATTAGTGAGACATTGTCATATACGCCCATGGAACGCCCATTTTCAGCCCATTTTACGAAAAAACAACAATTACGTGCATTTTGTATTTATAAATTCAAATTCAAATTTCTGTGTGATTTTTGCACATCCAGTGTACTACAATTACGATTTACGCTGTGCATATTTAATTTGATTTATTCCTGTGTAAATTGCATACTAATTTTACTTTTTTGTTAACATACGATTTTTGTTGAAGAATTTTGTTACGATTTTTGATGCACCTTAACAATACAATTTTTGCCTGCTTATTTTTGTGTGAATGGTACAAATATTTGTTTTGTATAATGTTTAAAATACAAAATTTGTTGCGCACATTTCATATGAAAATGCAGTATACGTCCCTTAGCAAGAAACCCTGTTTTCAGGGTAAAAAATTCATTTAGATCATCCCACCAGGGAAATAGAAGGACTGGCGAGCATTTATTAATAATCTCACCAGCCCAGAGAGCTTTCAATCATCAAGCCCTTATATACCTAGATCTACCTATTCTCTCTATTAGCTCGTCCACTCGAGGCATAGGGAAAGCGTCAAATTTGGAAATATCATTCAGCTGGCGAAAATCATTATAAAACCTTATTTTACCATTTGGCTTAGGCACCAAAACAATTGGGTTGCTCCACTCACTTTGTAAAACCTCTATTACTCCCAACTTAAGCATCTTTTTGACCTGCACACTAACTGCCTCTCTCCTGGCCTCAGGTATTTGTTATGGCTTCAAATTATTTCTATTTCCAGGTTCTGTAATTATATCATGCATGATTACATTTGTTCTCCCTAATATTGGGGAAAAAACATCTCTGTTTTTAGACACATATTCTTTCACTTCCTAGTTCTGATGGGGAGCTAGCGTCTCTGCTATGTATACCTTAGGATTTTTCTCAACTGTAACATGAGTAAATGTATCTTTTATTATTGTCAAGACCTCTCTGTCTACCCACGGTTTAAGTAGGTTTATGTGATAGATCTGTTCTGGTTTTCTTCTACCAGGTTGACTCACTTTATAATTAACATTATTGACCTGTTCAATAATCTCATATGGACCTTGCCAACTTGCGAGGAATTTACCTTCCACTGCAGGTACCAGAACTAGAACTTTATCTCCAGGTTGGAAAGCCCTTAGCCTTGCATTCTTATTATAACTGGGTTCCTGAGCTCTTTGTGCTTTCTGCATATTTTCCCTTATCATTGGCATTATAGCTTCCATTCTTTCTTGCATGTGTGCTACATGCTCTATAACACTACAGTGAGGTGTAGTTTCCTGCTCCAATGTTTTTTTCGCAATGTCAAGTATTCCCCTGAGATGCCTATTGTATAACAATTCAAAAGGTGAAAAACCTGTGGAAGCTTGGGGCACTTCCCTAATGGAAAACATAAGGTATGGTAACAAACAATCCCAGTTCTTTCCATCCTTGTCTATCACTTTACGCAACATGCTTTTTGGAGTTTTATTAAACCTCTCAAATAACCCATCAGTTTGGGGGTGATACCCAGATGTTTTTAATTGTTTAATTATAAGAAGTTTACATAACTCTTTCATAATTCTGTACATAAAAGGGATTCCCTGATCTATAAGGATCTCATCTGGTATGCCCACCCTGCTGAACATCATCATTAACTTCTTAGCAATATTCTTAGAGGAGGTATTCCGCAAAGGAATTGCATCAGGATAGTCGGTAGCATAGTCAACCACAACTAAAATATGCTCATGCCCCCTAGCAGACCTTAGTAAAGGCCCTATCAACCCATTGCTATTCACACAAAAGGAACCTCTACAACAGGAAGAGGTATTAGTGGATTGCGGTAACCTTTAAATGGAGCCTTCAACTGACATTCTTGGCAGGATTTACAAAATCTCTCCATTGAAATAAAAATACCAGGCAAATAAAATTGTGTAATAACTCTTTCTCTGGTCATTTCAATACCAAGATGCCCCCCTAGCATATGACTATGGGCTAATTTCAAAACAGTATTTCTTTAAGACTTGGAAACCAATAGCTGCTCCTCCTCTTCAGCCCCTTTCTTTTCTGCTCTATAAAACAGGTTATTTTTCACCTTAAAATAAGGAAAACATAATTGTTTTTCAGGATCTATGACAGTGCCTTCAATTACTTGAACATTTTCCTTTGCCATTATCAGAGTCCGGTTCTCCTATTGGGCAGCTTGGAAATTACAAGAATTATTTCCTAGATCCTCAAATTCTATGTCTTCTCCAGAAGCATTACTCTGAGGGGGTTCTGCCTCATTGCCCAGACACACCAGAGGTGCCTCCTGCACAGTGTCTGGTTCCCAATCAATATTGGAGAATGTAAAAATGGTTTCCATTCCCTCCACCTCCTGTACCTCCCCAGGACTAATGCCATGACCTACTGAAGGTTTCTCCTACACTTAACAAAAGTGAAGAAAGTCTCTCCACAATACTATATCATAGGGCAACACTGGCACTGCCCCTACGCAAAACTTAACTGTACCAATATCGGTGATAATTTTAACCTCAGCTGTAGGGTATGAGTGTGTGTCCCCATGTATACAGACAATATCAAGCATTTGATCTCTATCTAACTTTTCTGGCTGAAACAGAAGACTTTTTACCAACGTAACTTCACTCCCTGAATCAAGGAGCGCTTGTACACTTTTATGCTCCAAATTCACAGATCTTAAATGACTAGAACATACAGCACTGGAAACAAAAGACATTTTGGTGCATGTTAACATTGTACTATGTATGTCTCTTGCACCCATATTACATTGCAAAGGCTCCTCCCCCTGTGTACAGTTACGTGCAATATGCCCTAACTCTTGACATTTAAAACACCGTATTTGTTTATCAGTTTGGCGTCTTGGCTATAATGGTTCCCTAGGGAGCCATTTCCCACCATAGTAATTTTTTCCGTGGTTATGAATAGACCTCTGTGCTTCTGTTTTTCCACTTCTATCTATCTATCTATCTATCTATCTATCTATTATAACCATTTCTATAACTTTTGTGGCTGCATTAATGTCCAGCTACAGCCATTTCTGAGCAAGTATCAACGGTTCATACATTTGGGCTCTTGTAGGTTTTCCGATCTCAAACACCCAATTGTTAAATCTTTGGGCACGAATTGCAGGTGTTACTCCCAAGCATGTAAGGATTTCAGTTTTCAGTTTCTGATAATCTTGAGCTTGGCTGTGAGGTAAATCCTCATATGCTTTCTGGGCTTCTCCACTAAGACATGGTACAAGTAGCCCTGCCCACTGTTCAGGTGGCCACTTTTCTCTGGCAGCAATCCTCTAAAAGTTTTGAGGTAAGCCTCAATATTATCCGTCTCTGACAACTTATGCAGAAAGTCATTTGCTTGGATATAGCGCCCCCTATCCACAGTGGGGGTAGCTATAGAAGGCTGTAGGACTTGCTGCAATACATTAACCAATGTAGCTGTATCCTCTCGCTGCTAACTTGTGCAGTCAGTAAGCGATTTGTCTCCTGCTGTACAGCAGTTACTTGCACCAAAGCGTTCACCATTTCCTCCATTTTGTAAAATGTCTCCTCTTAGAAGCAGCAGGTAACACCAAGGCAGGTATATGTCTAAAATACACAGTGTCACTTTTATTTCCAACAGTTTAAAGCAAAAGTTTTCTTAGTGCAGCTTGCAGAAAACTTTTATACCCACAGACCATATTTGTGCTATGCCCACATATTGTAATGCACCACCCACTACTTGTGCCTGGTTTAAAGGAAATAGCACAGCTCTCTAGGGTATAAATGACACAGCCTTGATACATCTAAACAGTAAGTTTTATTTTTACTGTCCAAGTGCAGATAACATCAATGTGTGTTTATAGCAGTTTAACACACTTAATACTACAAACAAAAGCCTAGCTCAGTTTGAGCTCTTACTAACATAAGTTTACATCACTTACTGAATCAAGGGAACTAAATTAAACAAAACATGCTGTTTTTAGCAAACTCACTTTTATCAGCTTTTCTCAGTTCAGTTGCAATGTGTGTGTGTCTCTCTCCTAGTCAGAAACACTCTGTCTCTCTCTCTCTCTCTCTCTCTCTCTCTCTCCACCACTACGTGGCAACAAAATCTGATCAATTATCTGAAATTTTAGTTGGCTAATTGAATGGCCAGCGGTCACAAAGTGATATGCAAGAGGGGCTTTTAGATTTTTAGTACGTATATTACTTTTATGTTCAATTATGCAATCTTTAGCACTACGGGTCGATTCACCTATATAAACCATCCCACATGGGCATTTAACCATATAAATTATAAAAGTACTAAGGCAGGTATAATAACCCTTAATACTATATTTCTTGCCCGTATGGTCTGCCATGGTCACTTTTATATTACTGTTGTATACAGGTAACGTGAGCCAGTGTGGCCTCTGTTCTGATGAGTCTCTGGGGTAGGAATGAAAAAGTATTTATTTAAACTTGCATTTATGAGAAATATTATATTATTTAATGGTGGATATTTTTGCTATAGATATGGATGTTTTTCATAATTGACTTACCTCTTCTCTTTATTTGGCCTCACAAAAAAAAGCTATGTTGGCTATAGGTCTAGATGCAATGATGCTTTCACAATATATTTTGCTCTAACATATTTTTAATAGTTAGTTCATGGCTTCTTGGACCTTTATTATTATTATTAACAGGTATTTGTAGAGTGCCAACAGATTCCGCAGTGCTACCTTTAGAAATATACGTGAAAGACAAAATCTAAATAAAGTGGTTTACAAAGGGGGAAACAAAATAGAGAGTAAAATCTGTAATTTTTAATTTAGGGGCTTTCAATTCTGAAAAATGGAAGAGGGCACTGCAAGTTTTGCTAGAGATATAACTGTGGTTTCCCTTGCCTATTCTGGTAACAAGTATGGATTGGCTCCTCTATAGAAGGCAAGTGGTCGGTGGAGTTTGACAATTGAAAAATAATTGCAGCAAACAAGATGTTAATTTGATTTGAAATGTCTACACTTGATTGATATGTTATTCTATGGCAACACACCAGAAATATCTTGTTATTACAATATAATTAGTGTCCCTTTAACCACCTGCATCTGGAAACTGCATCAGAATGGGTTATCTTTTTAATTAATAAGAAAACATAAAGGGCCAGATTACAAGTGGCACACTATGATTTGTTTTGTTTTTTTACGTGCGCCCCAACTGCCCTCAAAGTAAATTTTTAACAAGGGTTGGTTATATATATATATATATATATATATATATATATATATATATATATATATATATATACTGTATGTATGTATATATATACAGGGAGTGCAGAATTATTAGGCAAATGGGTATTTTGACCACATCATCCTCTTTATGCATGTTGTCTTACTCCAAGCTGTATAGGCTTGAAAGCCTACTACCAATTAAGCATATTAGGTGATGTGCATCTCTGTAATGAGAAGGGGTGTGGTCTAATGACATCAACACCCTATATCAGGTGTGCATAATTATTAGGCAACTTCCTTTCCTTTGGCAAAATGGGTCAAAAGAAGGACTTGACAGGCTCAGAAAAGTCAAAAATAGTAAGATATCTTGCAGAGGGATGCAGCACTCTTAAAATTGCAAAGCTTCTGAAGCGTGATCATCGAACAATCAAGCGTTTCATTCAAAATAGTCAACAGGGTCGCAAGAAGCGTGTGGAAAAACCAAGGTGCAAAATAACTGCCCATGAACTGAGAAAAGTCAAGCGTGCAGCTGCCAAGATGCCACTTGCCACCAGTTTGGCCATATTTCAGAGCTGCAACATCACTGGAGTGCCCAAAAGCACAAGGTGTGCAATACTCAGAGACATGGCCAAGGTAAGAAAGGCTGAAAGACGAACACCACTGAACAAGACACACAAGCTGAAACGTCAAGACTGGGCCAAGAAATATCTCAAGACTGATTTTTCTAAGGTTTTATGGACTGATGAAATGAGAGTGAGTCTTGATGGGCCAGATGGATGGGCCCGTGGCTGGATTGGTAAAGGGCAGAGAGCTCCAGTCCGACTCAGACGCCAGCAAGGTGGAGGTGGAGTACTGGTTTGGGCTGGTATCATCAAAAATGAGCTTGTGGGGCCTTTTCGGGTTGAGAATGGAGTCAAGCTCAACTCCCAGTCCTACTGCCAGTTTCTGGAAGACACCTTCTTCAAGCAGTGGTACAGGAAGAAGTCTGCATCCTTCAAGAAAAACATGATTTTCATGCAGGACAATGCTCCATCACACGCGTCCAAGTACTCCACAGCATGGCTGGCAAGAAAGGGTATAAAAGAAGAAAATCTAATGACATGGCCTCCTTGTTCACCTGATCTGAACCCCATTGAGAACCTGTGGTCCATCATCAAATGTGAGATTTACAAGGAGGGAAAACAGTACACCTCTCTGAACAGTGTCTGGGAGGCTGTGGTTGCTGCTGCACGCAATGTTGATGGTGAACAGATCAAAACACTGACAGAATCCATGGATGGCAGGCTTTTGAGTGTCCTTGCAAAGAAAGGTGGCTATATTGGTCACTGATTTGTTTTTGTTTTGTTTTTGAATATCAGAAATGTATATTTGTGAATGTTGAGATGTTATATTGGTTTCACTGGTAAAAATAAATAATTGAAATGGGTATATATTTGTTTTTTGTTAAGTTGCCTAATAATTATGCACAGTAATAGTCACCTGCACACACAGATATCCCCCTAAAATAGCTATAACTAAAAACAAACTAAAAACTACTTCCAAAACTATTCAGCTTTGATATTAATGAGTTTTTTGGGTTCATTGAGAACATGGTTGTTGTTCAATAATAAAATTAATCCTCAAAAATACAACTTGCCTAATAATTCTGCACTCCCTGTATATACTGTATGTATGTGTGTGTATATATATATATATATATATATATATATATATATATATATATATATATATATATATAAAACATGGAAGGGAACTGCACTCCAAGACCGGATCAGGTACACATCCTGTGACTCAGTAACATCCAGGCCTGGGTGCTAAATAGCACTCCAAAAAAGCTGTGATGTCACCAGAGCCACAGACAGTTAACCCCAGTCCGGAATGGGTGCAAGAAACAAGGGAGATTACAAATAAAAAGTAATACAACACAAAGAAACACCCAGCACTCACCAGCTAGCTCACAGCTAAGATAAAATCACAACTGGAAAGCTTAGTCACCACATCTGGCCAAATGGGAAAGCTCAGGCACCACGTCAAGGTCCTTTCCATTGCCTGCATCCCTAACACAGCCACACCATCATGCGAGCTCACAAAGCCAAACAAACTGAGAACAAAGAAGGGGTGCACAGGTGGCTGTAATCACCCATAGAAAATACAAAACATGGAAGGGAACTGCACTCCAAGACCGGATCAGGTACACATCCTGTGACTCAGTAACATCCAGCCCTGGGTGCTAAATAGCACTTTGTGTTGTATTACTTTTTATTTGTAATCTCCCTTGTTTCTTGCACCCATTCTGGACTGGGGTTAACTGCCTGTGGCTCTGGTGACATCACAGATTTTTTAGAGTGCTATTTAGCACCCAGGGCTGGATGTTACTGAGTCACAGGATGTGTACCTGATCCGGTCTTGGAGTGCAGTTCCCTTCCATGTTTTGTATTTTCTATGGGTGATTACAGCCACCTGGGCACCCCTTCTTTGTTCTCAGTTTGTTTGGCTTTGTGAGCTCGCATGATGGTGTGGCTGTGTTAGGGACTCAGGCAATAGAAAGGACCTTGACGTGGTTCCTGAGCTTTCCCATTTGGCCAGATGCGGTGACTAACCTTTCCAGTTGTGATTTTATCTTAGCTGTGAGCTAGCTGGTGAGTGCTGGGTGTTTCTTTGTGTTGTATTACTTTTTATTTGTAATCTCCCTTGTTTCTTGCACCCATTCCGGACTGGGGTTAACTGTCTGTGGCTCTGGTGACATCACAGCTTTTTTGGAGTGCTATTTAGCAACCAGGGCTGGATGTTACTGAGTCACAGGATGTGTACCTGATCCGGTCTTGGAGTGCAGTTCCCTTCCATGTTTTGAATTTTCTATGGGTGATTACAGCCACCTGTGCACCCCTTCTTTGTTCTCAGTTTGTTTGGCTTTGTGAGCTCGCATGATGGTGTGGCTGTGTTAGGGACTCAGGCAATAGAAAGGACCTTGACGTGGTGCCTGAGCTTTCCCATTTGGCCAGATGCGGTGACTAACCTTTCCAGTTGTGATTTTATCTTAGCTGTGAGCTAGCTGGTGAGTGCTGGGTGTTTCTTTGCCTTGTATTACTTTTTATTTGTAATCTCCCTTGTTTCTTGCACCCATTCCGGACTGGGGTTAACTGCCTGTGGCTCTGGTGACATCACAGCTTTTTTGGATTAGCACCCAGGGCTGCATGTTACTGAGTCACAGGATGTGTACCTGATCTGGTCTTGGAGTGCAGTTCCCTTCCATGTTTTGTATTTTCTATGGGTGATTACAGCCACCTGTGCACCCCTTCTTTGTTCTCAGTTTGTTTGGCTTTGTGAGCTCGCATGATGGTGTGGCTGTGTTAGGGACTCAGGCAATGGAAAGGACCTTGACGTGGTGCCTGAGCTTTCCCATTTGGCCAGATGCGGTGACTAACCTTTCCAGTTGTGATTTTATCTTAGCTTTGAGCTAGCTGGTGAGTGCTGGGTGTTTCTTTGTGTTGTATTACTTTTTATTTGTAATCTCCCTTGTTTCTTGCACCCATTCCGGACTGGGGTTAACTGCCTGTGGCTCTGGTGACATCACAGTTTTTTTGGAGTGCTATTTAGCACCCAGGGCTGGATGTTACTGAGTCACAGGATGTATAACTGATCCGGTCTTGGAGTGCAGTTCCCTTCCATGTTTTGTATTTTCTATGGGTGATTACAGCCACCTGTGCACCCCTTCTTTGTTCTCAGTTTGTTTGGCTTTGTGAGCTCGCATGATGGTGTGGCTGTGTTAGGGACTCAGGCAATGGAAAGGACCTTGACGCGGTGCCTGAGCTTTCCCATTTGGCCAGATGCGGTGACTAACCTTTCCAGTTGTGATTTTATCTTAGCTGTGAGCTAGCTGGTGAGTGCTGGGTGTTTCTTTGTGTTATATATATGCTGTGTATATATATATATATATATATACTGTATATATATTTATATATATATGTGTGTATACGCATACATATTCACATATATACACATATATAAATATCTATTTATACATGTGTATATATGTGTATATGTATGCATATACCTATACTGTGTATATATACATATATATATATATATATATATATATATATATATATATATATATATATATGGGAAAGAAAGCGAAAAAAGTGGAAGGCGCTGGACTGAGGGGGTGGAGAAGAGATATGGGAGCACAGAGGAGTGAACCTATATCAATCTAGAAGGTGGTGATCCCCTGGGAGCAAAAAACCAACCCTATAGCAGCTATCCCTTAGAGAGGAGAGAGGCAACTGTGCTGGCTGAGAAAAAGGAATCCCCGGCTGGCACAGTGCTCCCCCCCCTTTAAAAAAATGTGTGTGTTAAGAGCCCGTGATAAGGGATGTAGTAGCGCTGGTTGTAAAGAGAAAATGGTAAACACAATTATTATGTGTGATTGGATAACAAATGGAATACAGAATACTCAGCAAATCAAACACAATATGAAAAAAACACTATAAAATTGAGTGGAAAGCTGAATTCTAAATGTCCCAGATGCTTGACCACTTATATGTTGTATATACACAATTGTAGAATTCGAGACTTGGGGTATGGGTGGAATGCAAACTTACAAAAAAGAACCTCAATCGTATGAGGTAAGGAAACAGCACATCAGGAAATCCCTCTCAGTAGATTAGGCTTGGCCCCTTAGGGTATAGGGGAAACTTCCAAACGCAAGCTTGTCTTTTTCCCGGGAAAGCAGCAGGTGGTATTGAGAGTTGCAGAGGCGGTAAATTTGCCTGTACGCTCCCTTTTTGGAGCCTAACGCAGCCCTTCTGAGAACTCTAAATACCAGCGTTGTTTAAAAGGTGCGGGGAAAAAAACCATGCGTAGCTAACGCACCCCTTCTAACGCAAAACTCTAAATCTAGACATATAAAACAAGGTACACAGGAGAAAAATATATAACATCAAATGTATATATATATATATATATATATATATATATATATATATATTTGTGGGAAGAGCGGTATTAAGGCGCACTGTTCATAAGAATAATAACCAATATATTAATAATAATGGTGTCAGAGTAGTAGGTATAGTGCAAAAATCGGAATATTTTGATGTAGATTGTTCTATATGATATATATAGTACAAATATTTGTACCAGCGGTGTCTGGAAGAGTTATACCCAAAAAAGTTTGCAAATTATATAATGTAAAGGTATAGGATGGGGTACCAGTCAGGTCAATATGACATCCTAAAAAATTATTTCCTTCACGGTTAGAAATATGGATAAACACTTAGTATAACATAATAAAGTTCACAAAATTCACAGGTGTTCTTAGTCCCAAAGGTCAAGTAGATTATGTAGAGTTAATAAATAAAAGTTCTCTGTCTAATCCTTATGTTGTAAATAAATGCCCACTTACTAGATGAAACCTCAATCCTATGAGGTAAGTGGGAAGCGTCTTTAGTAGATATAGTTGTCCCCCAGCAATCTGGAAACACTGCTTCTCTGCCTCTTTGGTGTGGTTAGAAACACTGCTTTCCTGCTTCCTTAGTATGGTAGAGATTTCTTTCTCCCTCCTTCTAGTTGGCTTGAATATTCACTCAGCTCCCAGTAATCCGTGATGTGGAATACATAGATAAGGGAACACAAATATGGAAAAGATAGTGCAACACTGTTGTACAAGTTTAAAACATATATTTATTTCATATGTAAAAATGCTCACATTCTTCCACCTCAATCCAGTATGAGGTATCAGTTAGGCATAGTAGTGCAATATAACAGGTGCACAATTCCAAAAAATTAATAATCAGAAATGCAGGAAAAACGGCATACAAACAGTTAATAAGATACAGTTCAGTATATCTTTGTTCAAATCTCTCCTTACGCGTTTCAAAGGTTTCAAATAATGGGTTACCTTCTTCATCAGAGGAAAATTTTTGAGTGTGATTGCTGGTGATTCATTAGGGACTTTAAATAGGGTTTACCTGAGTGATTACGATTTTCCAGAGCTCTGATTGGCTCTTTGTGGTCATATGATTTAAGAGGTGTGTGGGCTAATCTGCCAATCACTGGCCTGATAGATCGTATTTCTTTTGTTTTAACTTTCAGGATGTTTTTGAGTGAAGGAATCAAAAAAGTGAAACTATCTGTTCATAGTTTCTCTAAAGTGTATTTTTAATCTACTTCGTTGGTTTAGTTGTCTGTAATATAAGGAAGTGGTTAAAAGCGCAAATGAGGAGTTTTAGCGCATGCGTGATGCTGTCAATTCAATGTATTAGTAAATGCGGCGGGGGTGTGTTCGGATGAGCCAATCAAATTAGAGAATCGGAAAATGATTGCGTGAAACATCCCCGATCGCTGAGCATTTTGCTCCTTAGATGGCGTATATGAAGTGATTTTTTGGGGCTGTTTAAGGACGTGCTGCTAGACACCAATCTGTAAAACAATTATATATGATGGTAATATGTATGCCCAAACATGTGACTAGTTATAGCGCATGTGTGTATTCAGCTATCTGCCTTTGACAGAAGAATTGGGGCTTACGTGAATGCTCCATTGTATAAGCGTTATATTTGTAATGTTTTCAATGTTTTCAAACACTGGGCTAGTTGAATTGGTTGATATGATATATCAACCAATAATGGAGTGCCGGTTTTTCAATAAATGAACTTTAATAGGAGTAGTGTAATTTTCGGTAAGGAATGATTTGAACTACCTTTATATGACAACTCATTCCAGTTAGTAGATACATTGCTACGTCCTTTTAGTTGATTAGGGCATTGTATATACATTAAAAGAATTAAAACATTATATGCTTTGAAAGGGATTCTAAACATAGTTTAAACTATGAGATATAAAATATTACATATTAAAACAGTTCTGATATATATAAAGGAACGAACATAATAAATATATTTAAAATTCCACTGATTTATAAAACGTATTTAAGGCAAAATGTATTATAAAAATCCACATTCTTTTTAAAGACCAAGTCCGCCTCCCAGAAAGGGTGGTTTACAGTCTAGTTGGATATATCACATGGTTATTAGAGATAGGGAATTTAGTAAGTAATTTCATTAAAGATCTGTAAAATTGTCTACAGTGTTCTTACAGAATGAGAAATGCTTACAAATGATATTATGCAGGTGTCTATACCCTAGTATGTATATAGATGACCAAAGTACATTCCCTTAGAGTATTTTTATATATATCGAGGGTAGTAGGTAGAAACACATATTTATATACAGATGTATTAGAATATATATACTATTCCTTATTTGTTCTATTTTTCCACTAAAAAGGCTGCCAAATCAATATCTTTGTTCAAGCCAAAAGGTGTTTGTGAATGTAGGGTATGTATCCAGAAGGTTTCCCTTCGTCTAAGATGTAGTTCTCTATCCCAACGTCTCTCATTCATCGGTATACATTCTAAAATAGTGGCTCTTAAACCTTCTGAATCTTTATCGTGATAATTTCTATAATAGAGTGACAGATTGTGAGATTTTTCTCCTGCTTTTATATTCGTTAGATGTTCTGCTACCCTTTTCTTAAAGGGTTGTGTAGTGCGTCCTATGTATTGAAGACCGCATGTGCATTCGATCAAGTAGACAACATGATCCGTTTTGCAATTGCAAGCAGCATTGATTTTACATAATTTACCATTGCTACTAAATCTAACTTCTTTGGTGGATTTTTGTCCGCTATAGTGATGCTCACATGCAACACAATTTAGGCGGTTGCATTTAAAGAAGCCTATAGACAATTTACCCAGCCAATTTTGTTTTTTTGGCTGTTTCAATTTGCTTGGTGCAAGAGTATTTTTCAAATTTTTATTTTTGCGAAAAATCAATTTAGGTTCTTTAGGAATAATTGATTTTAAAAAAAGTTATTTGAAACCTTTGAAACGCGTAAGGAGAGATTTGAACAAAGATATACTGAACTGTATCTTATTAACTGCTTGTATGCCGTTTTTCCTGCATTTCTGATTATTCATTTTTTGGAATTTTGCACCTGTTATATTGCACTACTATGCCTAACTGATACCTCATACTGGATTTACATATGAAATAAATATATGTTTTAAACTTGTACAACAGTGTTGCACTATCTTTTCCATATTTGTGTTCCCTTATCTATGTATTCCACATCACGGATTACTGGGAGCTGAGTGAATATCCAAGCCAACTAGAAGGAGGGAGAAAGAAATCTCTACCATACTAAGGAAGCAGGAAAGCAGTGTTTCTAACCACACCAAAGAGACAGAGAAGCAGTGTTTCCAGATTGCTGGGGGACAACTATATCTAATAAAGACGCTTCCCACTTACCTCATAGGATTGAGGTTTCATCTAGTAAGTGGGCATTTATTTACAACATAAGGATTAGACAGAGAACTTTTATTTATTAACTCTACATAATCTACTTGACCTTTGGGACTAAGAACACCTGTGAATTTTGTGAACTTTATTATGTTATACTAAGTGTTTATCCATATTTCTAACCATGAAGGAAATAATTTTTTAGGATGTCATATTGACCTGACTGGTACCCCATCCTATACCTTTACATTATATAATTTGCAAACTTTTTTGGGTATAACTCATCCAGACGCCGCTGGTACAAATATTTGTACTATATATATCATATAGAACAATCTACATAAAAATATTCCGATTTTTGCACTATACCTACTACTCTGACACCATTATTATTAATATATTGGTTATTATTCTTATGAACAGTGCGCCTTAATACCGCTCTTCACACCAATAGTTCTCTCTATAAATTGAAATAGGACAGTGCGAGGTGGGGACCCTGCAATTGCCCTCATTTCAGGTATAAGGGCAGCCAGTTCATTAATTCACGTTACAAATAAAACACTTCTCGGGGGGGACACCCAGCGCCGAATCATCTCTTTTTCTCTCCTAACACAACATATATATATAGATATATATATATATAAAAAATAGGTGCAAAAAAGTACTGTCCTGTTTGTAACGATCTGTGTGAGTCCACAAAACAGGGCCTGCTTGATGTAGAGCAAAACGTTCTCCAAGGGTATAGTAGAGAGAGTGTGTAATGCAGCTCTTCTAAGGAAAGCTTTTAAAAAAAAGATCCACCAAGAAATGTAAAACTGTAGAAAAAAGAGAAAAGTGCAAAACACCAGATCTCTGTGCAGCAGTAAAAACACCTTTAATCAAAACCTAACATAAAGTATTGCACTCACAAGATAAAAAACATATATGTGCATTTAGTGCTTATATGAGCACAAGCATATATCACCATGTATCCTGTTCACATGAGTTCTTTTCTTTTTACTTTTCCTTCCTTATTGTTTAGGGATTCTCATGAAAGTCCCAAAGTATCCATGAGCAAGATGACAGGTGAAGTTCAAAAGTCACATATATAAAACGTACTATTAACTTTTTAAAGGACCGGTAACCCTCGGCTTTCTCACGCTCTGACTGTTCAAATGGCAAAGTACGGAAGCCTCACAGGGACCTGTTTCCTCCTAGAGAGGGTATTCTGCCTGACAGCTGATGCACAGCTGATTCCAAACTTGACGCGCGTTTCGTTCCGTAATCGGCGGAACTTTTTCAAGAGTCTAAAGCTTGTGGCCTGTATCGTCTTTTTATACCCAATGCTTCTCTTTAGCACTCCCATGAAAGGAGCAGTAAAAATCACAAAATTACGTGCCATCACAACGTACCTGCCATTACAATCAGTCCAACGTACCTGCCATTACAATCAGACCCCACTATACAATACAAAAAGGAACTATGGGACCTACTTATGGATGCAAAGGACCAGGGAATACTAAATATGAATGAATTTAACTATATATATACAGTATATCCAAAAATGGTGTGCTTTTATCACCTGCCAAAAGTACACAAGAACCCTACTCACCCTCCGGGAAGACCAATAGTTTCCGGAATTGGTTCACTTTGTGATAATCTTTCAAAATATATTGATTATTTTCTACAATCTTTGGTTAAGGAAACTAAATCCTTCCTAAAAGACACTATAGACACTATTAATAAACTTGAAGGGATACAATGGGAAGAAAACTACGCCTGGGTGACATGTGATGTCTCAGCTCTTTATACGAGCATTCCCCATGATAAAGGTCCAGCTAAAATTGAATTAGAATGTTTAAAAGGTAAACCTCCCTTAAACCAAATTAAATTTATTGTGGATAGTATTATATTTATCTTAAATCATAATATTTTCTTTTTGAGGATGTATACTACAAACTGATACAGGGAACAGCGATGGGGACCACCTTTGCCCCATCATACGCAAATATATACATGTCACAATTTGAGGAGGAATATATTTGGTCTGAAATCCTTATAATAAGAACATTGATAAATATTATAGATATATTGATGACATTATAATGGTATGGTATGGGCCATTTGATGAGATTGAGAATTTAATAAGTCATCTAAATAATAATGATTATAATTTGAAATTTACTTACAACTGCTCTAAAACTTCAATTAACTTTTAGATCTAAATTTATTTAAGAACAAGTATTTAGATAATATTGATAAAATAGCAGTAAAGAACTTTAAGAAAAAAACTGATCGCAATGGCCTATTGAATGCTAATAGCGGACATCTTAAGCAATGGAAGAGTAATATACCCCTAGGCCAATACCCACTGAAAAAGATGATTTTGAGAAGGAGGCAGGAATTTTGACAAGTAAATTTAAAGAAAAGGGATATAACAATGAACTATTGAAGAATGCGAAAGAACAAGTAGACAATATGGTGAGAACAAACCTCATCAAAAGTTCAGAAAGGAAGAAAAACAAAACCCTGGAAAATAAAGATTTACCTAAATTCGTAACAAAATATAATGCTGGCAGGTTTTGGGTTTAGACCCTATTCTTAAAAAAACTCTAGGACCCCAACCAGAAATTAGATTTAGAAAGAACAAGGATATTAAAAATTATGTAGCACCCACGAAATTGAGGGGCCCTAAAAAGGGTAAAGAACCAATACAATGGTTATGTACATCAGCAGGCCTTTACAAATGTAAGGATAAGAGCGGTGTGATGTGTCCTCATATTAGTAAAGATCATAAAGTTTTTAATAATTCAGATAGATCCAAAAGTTTCCAATGCAAAAACAGATGTACCTGCATATCTACATATGTGGTATATCAGTTAAATTGTTTGTGCAATCTAATTTATATAGGCAGGACGAAACCTAAAATAAAATATAGATTGAGGGAACATCTTACAAACATTACCACAGGTATGGAGAACCACAGTGTATCAGCACATTTAAAAAAGTTCATAATTAAGATCCAAAAAGTTTAGAGATCAGAATTATAGAACAGATACTCAGTAACAAGTGGGATACTAATAGGTTATTAAAATTAAGACAACAGGAGACTTTTTGGAATAAAAAATTAGATTCACTATCACTAAATGTTGATATAGATATACAAGATTTTTTTGGGGTAGTTATCTTTGAGTAATCTAGACTATCATTAGTGTACATAACTACAAGATATTAATATTAACCTAATCTTCATATATTTTTAACGTGTTTTAGAGACACATTTTTTAGGTAGTTTTTAGTTAATATTTTTAATTATGATCAAATAAATAAATTAAATTTTATAAGTAGAAGTACACAGGGACATATAGGTTGAAGATGCTACAATTGATCTGTCTAGGTATCTTTATACCATATGCAGTGTATTTTGAAACCATTCTAGAATTTTTTAACATTATGAATTTTTAACAATATGAATTATTGATATATTATATCATTATCATTATTAATTTATTTTTTATATGAATATATAATGATTTTTTCATGATCTATGTAATTTTATAATTTTTAATATGATTATAAGAAGGGTTTAGCGTCATAGTTATCATTATGTCACTAAGCAGTTAAAGATCTCAGTATGTTGTTAAAGCTATTTTTAATGTAATTTATTTAGTGAATAGATACTTTCTATAATTGTATAGTCGTGGAAAGTTTTAGATACATATAAGCCTTGAAAAATAATTTGCTGACTATTTGTTATAATATTGAAACTGTTGGCCCCTTTAATTTTGTGATTTTCACCGCTCCTTTCATGGGAGTGCTTAAGAGAAGCATTGGGTATAAAAAGACGATACAGGCCACAAGCTTTAGACTCTTGAAAAAGTTTAGCCGATTATGGAACGAAACCGGCATCGAGTTTGGAATCAGCTGTGCATCAGCTGTCAGGCGGAATACCCTCTCTAGGAGGAAACAGATCCCTGTGAGGCTTCCATACTTTGCCATTTGAACAGTCAGAGCACGAGAAAGCCGAGGGTTACCGGTCCTCTAAAAAGTTAATAGTACGTTTTATATATGTGACTTTTGGACTTATTTCTTCACCTGTCATCTTGCTCATGGATACTTTGGGACTTTCAAGAGAATCCCTAAATAATAAGGAAGGAAAAGGAAAAAAAAAAGAACTCGTGTGAACAGGATACACAGTGATATATGCTTGTGCTCATATAAGCACTAAATGCACATATATGTTTTTTTTTTTATCTTGTGAGTGCAATACTTTATGTTAGGTTTTGATTAAAGGTGTTTTTAGGGGGGGCGGAGCCAGCTGCTAAAGCAGTTAGACGTGTTTCAGTACAGCTCCAGACTTTCAACTATAATACTAAGAAATAATTCCTATTTGAAAACCTGAAACTACTCTACTGCTCATCAGAATATAACCACCGACTACTCCAGACCACAAATAATTTGTAGTTTGCTTTAATTATATCCTCTCTCCATAACACCTCACCTAAATCTGCCACGTGGAGTCTCATCTACTATTTAACATGGAAGTGTTAAAAGCTTGGGAACAGAAAACTCAGCATCTTCTAGAGCGACATTACCAGAGCCTAGCTAAGGATATAGAATCACTGATAGATCTCATATCTGAGCCGCAAAAGCAGAGGACCGGGAGTGCTGACATAAGGCTGCCTAGTGAGACTTATGATGCTGCAGAGAGCCCAGCTGTGTGGAGATTGGAGACCCGGCCGAGACCGGCTCCCTTGCTACTAGAGGGCAAAGCTATCACGCACCTACCAGAGCTCCTGTCACCTGCCGATCTCATGGGCATTTCATTTGTCCGGGCCCTGGGGATGCGGCCGGCCCTCGGGTCCGGGAAATAGTGGCTGAAGCAAGTGACCGGGCGGAGCACATGAACGCACAAATGGCTCCCAGCTCCCTCCGGAGAGACGGATACTGCAGTCCGGTGTCTCTTACCATGTGGAGAAGGTTCAATTTCTCCTGCCAGGAGCCCAGCTGTTTTCCACGGATACAGGCGGTTTCCCTTGCCCAGCAGACCACGCGGTATGTGTCCCTAATAGAAGACTCGCACCGGAGCTACAAAGCCAGCCTGTTAAATGCGGTGTGGGTTAGTCTGGAACCCCTTTTATGTACCACAGAGAAATGCTTAATTCTATTGTGACTGGGTCGATTTAGGACATTATGAGGCTGGTGCTTGCTACAATGAAGTGGTCTATTTGAACCCCTATCGTGACCATCATATAAGGGTGTACTCCATCTAATTTTTGCTACAGTTTGGACTTTATTTTTTCCCTTTTTGTAGATCCTTGTTACTCATTAGGCACCCCTATATCGTATACAACTGTACCATTAGTGTATTTTAGCAATATAGATATAGATTACCATACCACCTTACTGTTTATCAGCTCTTATGGTTTCTGTTATGCAAATTTTATACACTCTAGGGTATACTCCTGGGATATATCAGGAACCATTTTGTGTCGCATGCCACCCAATCGTTTCTCTGAAACATAGTACATAGTCCACATCGTCAAGACTTTTATATACCACTTGCTTATACTTATGTGGATGTTCTGGACAGACCAGATAATAACTGGTTTAGATATATATCACTGCTTAACATTACGAACAGTTGGTTGCAGCTAAATATTACCCTGGGTTGTATGTAACTTTCTTAGATAGTAAATCTGTATCTACATATCTGTATTAGGGAACTGTAATGAAGCACAACATCCAATAATGTTGATAATTTATAATGTTGAGTCACTCCAGTTTTGCACTCATAGGTTCCAAGAGTCTAGAGGCAGGATGGTTCAGAACCATAGGCACAGTTGCCCGCATAAAGATTAATCATAGTTTTGGAGGATATGCAGTGCTATTAATATTAAGCTCTTGTTATATCACAGTTTATATTTACTATAAGTTATTGTTCTCTTTATCATCACTTCTGGGCATCTGAATATGTGTTTAGCTCTTACTTATTTCTCCTGTCCCTCATATTAACAGTTTAGTAGACATAGAGACCCTGACTGCCTAGCAGTCACTAGCTTAACCCATAATAACTGAGTCATATTCTAGTGAATATTTACCTAACCGTCCATCAGGCCCTGACTTACTTCCCCTCTTTCTCTCAGCATTAATAAGAGCCTTAAATTTTAGTGACCTTTTCTGAGCTAAAACTTCCCTGCTCTGTGAACATTTATTTTTACTTGCAGGGAACTCATTGAAGGACGTATGATACTTAGACCTTTGATTAAATACACTCCCTATGCGGGAACTTTAATGTAGTTCAAATACCGGTCCCCGCTGAGCCCCTCTTCTCCCTTTCCCGCAGGTACCTGTGATCTGCGGGTCATACGCACTTCCCTTTTACCCACATCGCCTAAAGCTGGCACTTACCCCAGGAGAGGGGCTCATGCAGTAATTCCCTGCACTATATATTTACTAATATTATTCACTATACATAGCTTCACCGGTAAATTTGTAATTGGATAATGAGCCCCCCAATAGCCCAGTTCCCATTACTAAATTGGCATTCTAGTTAGCTCCGCCCCTCATTCCTTCTCATTCCATCCCCTTCTATCCCCCTTCTTTTCTAATTTGAGCGGCTCTTGTCCGCTGAACTCTTTCCTCCCTTATCTAGACCACTCTGGTCTGAGAAAGTCCAAATAAATACTATCCCACACCTGCTTCTACCCTATTTGAACAGATAAACCTATAAATTCTCTACACAGCAAGGTGTGGGTCCTATCTATCAGATATAAACTATAAAACTGAGGT
The DNA here is from genome assembly GCF_027579735.1 of Bombina bombina. NCBI lineage: Eukaryota > Metazoa > Chordata > Amphibia > Anura > Bombinatoridae > Bombina > Bombina bombina. The sequence goes on along the minus strand of NC_069501.1, from coordinate 337,945,746 downwards.
TCCATTATTTTTTGCATAGACACATATTCTATTACTGACATCCCTGTTTTATTCGGCTAATTCTAGCGATCTCATATACCTTTGTACGTTGTTGCTATCTACCTTTCCATAAGGGAGTTATGAATGTGAGACATGGATGTACTTTCCATGGCAATTCTTTAAGTCTACCTCCAAAGGCATATGGCATATAACCCAAGACTCGCTATTTCTTTGCTTTATGAATATGTTTATATTACAGGGATATATCTTTCAGAAGTAAGCTATCATTGTTAATGGATGAATATGTTATGTAACTTTTGTTATAACCTCAATAAAAAATTTAAATAAAAAAAAAAAGGTGTTTTTAATGCTGCACAGAGATCTGGTGTTTTGTGCTTTTCTCGTTTTTCTACACACACATATATATATATATATATATATATATATATATATATATATATATACAGGGAGTGCAGAATTATTAGGCAAATAAGTATTTTGACCACATCATCCTCTTTATGCATGTTGTCTTACTCCAAGCTGTATAGTCTCAAAAGCCTACTACCAATTAAGCATATTAGGTGATGTGAATCTCTGTAATGAGAAGGGGTGTGGTCTAATGACATCAACACCCTATATCAGGTGTGCATAATTATTAGGCAACTTCCTTTCCTTTGGCAAAATGGGTCAAAAGAAGGACTTGACAGGCTCAGAAAAGTCAAAAATAGTGAGATATCTTGCAGAGGGATGCAGCACTCTTAAAATTGCAAAGCTTCTGAAGCGTGATCATCAAACAATCAAGCGTTTCATTCAAAATAGTCAACAGGGTCGCAAGAAGCGTGTGGAAAAACCAAGGCGCAAAATAACTGCCCATGAACTGAGAAAAATCAAGCGTGCAGCTGCCAAGATGCCACTTGCCACCAGTTTGGCCATATTTCAGAGCTGCAACATCACTGGAGTGCCCAAAAGCCCAAGGTGTGCAATACTCAGAGACATGGCCAAGGTAAGAAAGGCTGAAAGACGACCACCACTGAACAAGACACACAAGCTGAAACGTCAAGACTGGGCCAAGAAATATCTCAAGACTGATTTTTCTAAGGTTTTATGGACTAATGAAATGAGAGTGAGTCTTGATGGGCAAGATGGATGGGCCCGTGGCTGGATTGGTTAAGGGCAGAGAGCTCCAGTCCGACTCAGACGCCAGCAAGGTGGAGGTGGAGTACTGTTTTGGGCTGGTATCATCAAAGATGAGCTTGTGGGGCCTTTTCGGGTTGAGGATAGAGTCAAGCTCAACTCCCAGTCCTACTGCCAGTTTCTGGAAGACACCTTCTTCAAGCAGTGGTACAGGAAGAAGTCTGCATCCTTCAAGAAAAACATGATTTTCATGCAGGACAATGCTCCATCACACGCGTCCAAGTACTCCACAGCGTGGCTGGCAAGAAAGGGTATAAAAGAAGAAAATCTAATGACATGGCCTCCTTGTTCACCTGATCTGAACCCCATTGAGAACCTGTGGTCCATCATCAAATGTGAGATTTACAAGGAGGGAAAACAGTACACCTCTCTGAACAGTGTCTGGGAGGCTGTGGTTGCTGCTGCACGCAATGTTGATGGTGAACAGATCAAAACACTGACAGAATCCATGGATGGCAGGCTTTTGAGTGTCCTTGCAAAGAAAGGTGGCTATATTGGTCACTGATTTGTTTTTGTTTTGTTTTTGAATGTCAAAAATGTATATTTGTGAATGTTGAGATGTTATATTGGTTTCACTGGTAAAAATAAATAATTGAAATGGGTATATATTTGTTTTTTGTTAAGTTGCCTAATAATTATGCACAGTAATAGTCACCTGCACACACAGATATCCCCCTAAAATAGCTATAACTAAAAACAAACTAAAAACTACTTCCAAAACTATTCAGCTTTGATATTAATGAGTTTTTTGGGTTCATTGAGAACATGGTTGTTGTTCAATAATAAAATTAATCCTCAAAAATACAACTTGCCTAATAATTCTGCACTCCCTGTATATATATATATATATATATATATATATATATATATATATATATATATATATATATATATATTATACCACAAAAGTGAGTACACACACACTGAAGAAATGACACTTTGCTACAATGTAAAGTAGTGAGTGTACACCCTGTATAACACACAGCCATTAATGTCTAAACTGTTGGCAACAAAAGTGAGTACACCCCTAAGTGGAAATGTCCAAATTGGGTCTAATCAGCCATTTTCCCTCTCTGTCTCTGTCTTTTACTGCCTGTGTGCGCATGTATCTGTTTATTACTGCCTGTGAATGCATGTATCTGTCTATTACTATCTGTGTGTGCATGTATCTGCCTATTCCTGCCTGTGTGTGCATGTCTCTGTTTATTACTGCCTCTGTGTGCATGTCTCTGTCTATTACTGTCTGAGTGCATGTCTCTGTCTATTCCTGCCTGTGTGTGCATGTCTGTGTTTATTACTGCCTGTGTGTGCACGTCTCTGTCTATTACTGCCTGTGAGTGCATATCTCTGTCTATAACTGTCTGTGTGTGCATGTCTCTGTCTATTACTGCCTGTGTGTGTATGTCTCTGTTTATTACTGCCTGTGAATGCATGTCTCTGTCTATTACTATCTGTGTGTGCATGTATCTGCCTATTCCTGCCTGTGTGTGCATGTATCTGTCTATTCCTGCCTGTGTGTGCATGTCTGTGTTTATTACTGCCTGTGTGTGCATGTCTCTGTCTATTACTGCCTGTGAGTGCATATCTCTGTATATTACTGTCTGTGTGCGCACTTCTCTGTCTATTACTGCCTGTGTGTGCATGTCTCTGTCTATTACTGTCTGTGTGCGCACGTCTCTGTCTATTACTGCCTGTGTGTGCATGTCTCTGTCTATTACTGCCTGTGAGTGCATATCTCTGTCTATTACTGTCTGTGTGCGCACGTCTCTGTCTATTACTGCCTGTGTGTGCATGTCTCTGTCTATTACTGCCTGTGAGTGCATATCTCTGTCTATTACTGTCTGTGTGCACACGTCTCTGTCTATTACTGTCTGTGAGTGCATATCTGGCTATTAATGTCTGTGTTTGCATGTCTCTGTCTGTTACTGTCTGTAAGTGCATATCTCTGTATATTACTGTCTGTGAGTGCATGTCTCTGTCTATTACTGCCTATGTGTATAATATATTAGAAAAATAAACAGCTATTACAGTTCTTAATCAAATTATTTATGTGCAAAAAACATTTTGTAAAAAAAAAATTGTTATAACTTTTCTAAATAATTGTAATAGATCCCTAAATATGTTACAAATACAGCCAGTGACATATTGCAATACTTTAGAAAATCTTACCTTATGACTTTTTTGCAAAGTTCAACTTTAAAGTCTATTGGAAGATTTGTAGATACATTTTGGATAAGAATTTAAAGGGATTGATATGCATTAAACAAATAAATATGCATAGCTATGAGAAAAGTATAAATATAATGGCAATTAGTAAAATATATAAAGATATATTTAGATAATATCAATATATTTTGAAAAAACATTGTAGTAGAAAAAGGACATATTTAAAGGGATAGGAAAGTCAAAATTAAACTTTCATAATTCAGGATACACCAAAAACATTTAAGATAATTCTATTATTCTTGTTCTCTTGGTATCCATTGTTGAAAAGCATATGTACATATCCTTAGCAGCAATGCACTACTAGGAGCAAACTGGTGGTTGGCCGCAACACACATTTGTCTCTTGTAATTTGCTAACTAGATGTGTTCAACTAGGTCCCAGTAGTGCACTGCTGCTTTGGAGCTGATTCCTAAATGAAAGAGTGACATGCAAGGTCTAGGAGGGGGACTTTAGAATCTGTGAGGGGGACGCATTTTGGATATTGCCCTGGGAGCCAGATTCTCTAGAAACGGCCGCACTCAAGTGAAAGCCAGAACAGGGTTTTTTAGCTTGCCCAATAGAAGTCTATGGAGAGAGGGTCCTCCAGATGTTCGCACGCCTGAAGCTTTCAATTAAGCAATTTTTTTTTCTTTCAACTTGTATTATGAGCGCAAGTATAGGAGCGCTATTGATTTAACTTGAACTGTGTTAGCGCTCAATAGTGCTAATATTTTTGCCCTCCACTGGTAATCTAGGTCTTTTTATATTTTTTACCTGAGCCTCTGGCTATCGTGTGGTTAGATATCAACCATTAGACACCAAGTAATGATAAATAAGTGGAAATAAAATCAGAAAATATTTATGTCAAATAGCTTCCCACACCTTCAAATCCCCTACTCCATTATTTCCTATTCCCCAGTTTTGTATAACCAACATGGTTATATTAATATACATTTTACCTTTGTGATTGCCTTGTATCTAAACCTCTGCAGACTGCCTCTTATTTCAGTTATTTGACAGACTTGCATTTTAGCCAATCAGTACTGACTCAAAAATATCTCCATGGAATTGAGCACAATGTTATCTATATGGCAAACATGAACTGGCGCTCCCTAGCTGTGAAAAGGGAAGCCTTCAAGGGCTTAGAATTTAATTAGCATATGAAACTACCTAGGCTTTTAATAAAGAAAACCAAGAGACAAAGCTAATTTGATGATAAAAGTAAATTGGATGCCCAATCATGAAAATTTTACTTTGACTAGACTGTGTGTTCCATGTTAAAAAATAAATCCATAAGAACAAAAGGATAGAGATTTTGTAACATAGAGAATTGCATAACTTATAGCTAATTACTGGTTAAATATGTATGGTAAGCAGGTCAACAGTAAATTACCAGGATAATAACAGGTGCTGATTATTTAAGCTCTACAAAAAGAATCTACTAGACAAACAGTGAAGCTATCAGAAGACAGGCAGATGTGTGTATTTCTAGCTAGCTGATAATTATTTTTTTTTACACTAGGACCTGATAGCTTGGAGGCTACATTCCTCCCTTTGAGACTTAGGGAAGTTTCTTCAGCACAGCTTGCTAAGGATCTGTACGAATGTCTTAAAGGTACTGTTTATTTACCTTGTTTCAATCTTCTTGCAGAGAAGAACCTGTTTTTTGTTTCAGTTTTTTTTGTATAACAAAGACTGCCTTATAAATTAAGGTGACAGTAAACACCATGAGATTTTAAAATAAAGTATTTAGTTATGTATAGTAAAACAAAATTGCTTTATATATTCATTATTTATTTTGAAAAAAAAAAGTAGATAAAGGATCATTTTTTTTATTCTGACAAATTATTTAATACATATTTTTATTTTATTTAGTTGTAAATTTGTTCATATTGTCTTTTGTAATTTGTTTTATAATAAAATCTATTTGTCTGATATTTCCTATGGGGAATATCTTCAAGACAGCAGAGGAGGAGATGGACAGCAGCTTAAAGCCATTGTAAAAATACTCGGCTAGATTACGAGTATTGCGTTAGCCTTAAAAAGCAGCGTTGAGGGGTCCCAACGCTGCTTTTTAACGCCCGCTGGTATTACTATTATTATGAGTCTGGCAGGAGAGGGTCTACTGCTCACTTTTTTTCCGCGGTTTTAGCATACCGCAAATCCTCTTACATCAATTGCGTATCCTATGTTTTTAATGGGATTTTCCTAACGCCGGTATTACGATCGCCTGAAAAAGTGAGCGGTAGACCCTCTCCTGGCAGGACTCCTACCACATTTAAAAGTCAGTAGTTAAGAGTTTTATGGGCTAACGCCGTAACATAAAGCTCTTAACTAAAGTGCTAAAAAGTACACTAACACCCATAAACTACCTATTAACCCCTAAACTGAGCCCCCCCCACATCGGAAAACACTTAACTAAAATGTTTAACCCCTAATCTGCCGACCTGAAATCGCCGCCACTTTAATAAATTTATTATCCCCTAAACCGCTGCACTCCCACCTCGCAAACACTAGTTAAATTTTATTAACCCCTAATCTGCCATCCCTAACATCGCCGACACCTACCTACATTTATTAACCCCTAATCTGCCGCCCCCAACATCGCCGCTACTATATTAAATGTATTAACCCCTAAACCTAAGTCTAACCCTAACATCCCATTAAATAAACTAATCCTATTTAAAACAAAATACTTACCGATAAAATAAACCCTAAGCTAGCTACAATATAGCTAATAGTTACATTTGTATCTATCTTAGGGTTTATATTTATTTTACAGGCAACTTTGTATTTATTTTAACTAGGTAGAATTGTTATTAAATAGTTATTAACTATTTAATAACTTCCTAGTTAAAATAAGTACAAATTTACCTGTAAAGTAAATCCTAACCTAAGTTACAATTACACCTAACACTACACTATCATTAAATTAATTAAATAAATTACCTACAATTAACTACAATTAAATACAATTAAATTAAATAAACTAAAGTACAAAAACCCCCCACTAAATTACAGAAAATAAAAAAGTATTATTTTTTTAAACTAATTACACCTAATCTAATCCCCCTAATAAAATAAAAAGCCCCCCACAATAATAAAATTCCCTACCCTATACTAAATTACAAATAGCCCTTAAAAGGGCCTTTGCGGGGCATTCCCCCAAAGTAATCAGCTCTTTTACCTGTAAAAAAAAAAAAACAATACCCCCCAACATTAAAACCCACCACCCACACACCCAACCCTACTCTAAAACCCACCCAATCCCCCCTTAAAAAAACCTAACACTACCCCCTTGAAGATCACCCTACCTTGAGCCGTCTTCACCCAGCCAGGCACAAGTGGACGTCCTGAGGGGCAGAAGTCTTCATCCGATCCGGCCAGAAGAGGACATCCAGACAGGCAGAAGGCTTCATCCAGGCGGCATCTTCTATATTCTTCCATCCGGAGCGGAGCGGTTCCATCTTGAAAACATCCGACGCGGAGCATCCTCTTCCATCCGACAGCGACTGAAGAATGAAGGTTCCTTTAAGTGACGTCATCCAAGATGGCGTCCCTTCAATTCCGATTGGCTGAAAGAATCCTATCAGCCAATCGGAATTAAGGTAGGAAAAATCCTATTGGCTGATCCAATCAGCCAATAGGATTGAGCTCGCATTCTATTGGCTGATTGGAACAAGGTCCTCTTTTGGCCGGATAGGATGAAGACTTCTGCCCCTCTGGACGTCCACTTGTGTCCGGCTGGGTGAAGACGGCTCAAGGTTGGGTGATCTTCAAGGGGTTAGTGTTAGGTTTTTTTAAGGGGGGATTGGGGGGGGTTTAGAGTAGGGTTGGTTGGTGAGTTTTAATGTTGGGGGGGGGTATTGTATTTTTTTTACAGGTAAAAGAGCTGATTACTTTGGGGCAAAGCCCCACAAAAGGCACTAGGGCTATTTGTATTTTAGTATAGGGTAGGGAATTTTATTATTTTGGTGGGCTTTTTTATTTTATTAGGGGGATTAGATTAGGTGTTATTAGTTTAAAAAAATGTAATGCTTTTATATTTTCTCTAATTTAGTGGGGTTTTTTTGTACTTTAGTTTATTTAATTTAATTGTATTTAATTGTAGTTAATTGTAGGTAATTTATTTAATTCATTTAATGATAGTGTAGTGTTAGGTGTAATTATAACTTAGGTTAAGATTTATTTTACAGGTAAATTTGTACTTATTTTAACTAGGAAGTTATTAAATAGTTAATAACTATTTAATAACTATTCTACCTAGTTAAAATAAATACAAAGTTGCCTGTAAAATAATAATAAACCCTAAGATGGCTACAATGTAACTATTAGTTATATTGTAGCTAGCTTAGGGTTTAGTTTATCGGTAAGTATTTAGTTTTAAATAGGATTAATTTATTTAATAGTAGTAAATTAATTTAGATGTATTTAAATTATATTTAAGTTAGGGGGGTGTTAGGGTTAGACTTAAGTTTAGGGGTTTATAAATTTATTATAGTGGCGGCGACGTTGGCTGCAGAAGATTAGGGGTTAATAAATTTTATATAGTTGCGGCGACTTTGGGGGGCAGATTAGGGGATAATAAATATAATGTAGGTGGCGATGATGTCGGGGACAGCAGATTAGGGGTTGATAAGTGTAAGATTAGGGGTGTTTAGACTCGGGGTTCATGTTAGGGTGTTAGGTGCAGACCAGTGCTCCCTCTAAGGCAAGTTTTGTGTGCAGCCCAGTAGTGAAACAGTTAATTAGGTAACCACACCCTGCAATTAGCAAACACTGCCCAATGCAGATGACAAGGTATGGTTCTCTTGTTAACTGTTTCACTGCTGGGCTGCACACAAAACTGTCCTTAGAGGGAACACTGGTGCAGACATAAAATTAATTTCCCCATATGAAACAATGGGGCTGCTTTAGGATCTGAATGCTGCTTTTTTGCAGGTGTTAGGTTTTTTTAAGCCAGCTCAGCCCCATTGTTTCCTATGGGGAAATTGTGCATGAGCACGTTTTGCCAGCTTACCGCTACCGTAAGCAGTGAGATGCAGAATTAGAGAGCTAAATTTTGCTCAACGCTCACTTTTCTGAGGCTAACGCCGGCTTGCAGAAAACTCGTAATACCAGCGTTGGCTTAAGTGAGCGGTAAGAAAAAAAAGCTTGTTTTGTCGTTACCGACAAAAACTCGGAATCTAGCCGACTGTTTGCTAAGCAGTGCATTAAAATATGGTTCTAAATATCTCATAATTTCCCACATTGACTTTTGCAACTGTATTCTCTCTGGTCTCCCTAGCTGCCATCTATGGGCAAGATTACATATGCGGTGTCACTCGCAAAACCTGGCATTGGCTGTTTTTAGTCGGATATTGCTATCACATATATGGCGCCGCATATAAATGCAGCTCCTATATTTCCCCTGTAGGCCGCTAATTTGACTCTTGAGCTGATCACTTTAGGGCAATGCCCTACAAAGGCACTTTTAAGGGATATTAGTAGTTTATTCTTAGATTAGGGGGTGTTTTTATTTTGGGGTGGCTTTTTATTTTTATAGGGGTATTAAATTAGGTTTTAAAAAAAAAATATTTTGGATAATTTCATTTTTTTTTCTGTAATTTTAGATGTTTTATTTTAATTTAATCTTAGTTTTTTTAATATGTAATGTTAGTATTTTTTATTTTAATTTTAAATTACGATTTTGTTTTATTTTTGTAATATTTTATTAATTTATTAGTAAGGTAGTCTTTTTTATTTTATTGCAGACTTATTCTGTGAAGATTGTCACAAGACAAGGGCGCTTCCTAGTGTAGTAAGGTTATGACAATGTAGGATAAGAAAATACAAGTGAATACTCACAAGTAAAGCAGTAACCAATTATGCTGAGTAAGGCAGACTGGGAACTTGCAGTGTGCCAGCTCACTGGCCCAACGTGATTACCGGTATCCCAGGTGTTCCCAGTGGGGGAAATAAGCTCAGACTCTCAAATGAAAATGTGGTTATCCAAATTTAATAAAATACATATAAAAACAGAGGTCAAATAATAACCCTGGTATTAAAATACAGAAAGCAACGTGTTTCTCAGATCTCTGTCTGTTTCCTCAGGCTTCTGTTAACTAAATGAGAATACTGGCTTATATACAACAAGTGACCAATCCCTAATCTTCTAAAAAAACACACCTCCTCTCTGGTGTGTGTAAACACAGTTGTTCTAATTAGCACTTATTTTGTTACAATGGAGTTATATACTCCTGCTATATTACATATTATAGATAACAGTTAGTAATAGGCACATAACATATCCACATTGTGTAACAATCATAAATACCTTGATGTAAATATCATGTTACCGTTAATGTCTCCTATTTCATTGTAATGAAAAAAGACCCCTGATCTCTTACTTTTGTGTACCAGATCCCAATCTCAATTTGCATTAATATTATAATAAAGAGTGATGTGTTTCTCATCTGTACTATATAGGTTTATTTTTTGGAGGCGGGTTAGACTGTTACATGTGATACAACATTTTTATGGGTTTTTTTCTTATGCGTCGGCAGATCATATACTGCAGTATAAACAAAAACAAAAAAACAGATAACCTAAAAATAGCTAAGCTACCTCTGATAAAGTGAAATCCCAATCACTTTAAAAATACCAAGTACAGATAAACAATTCAAAGGAGCGCTATACACAAGCAGCTATGAAGAGATCAAATAAATAATAGTGCTTCAACAATGTTACAAAATTAAAATCAGTAATTTAATATAAAATGATTAAAATAGTTCTACATAACAAACCACTGGTGGTATATATTGCACAAAAAAACTATTTATAATTGCTAAAATATATGGAGATTCAATGATTCCTATTATGTTTAAAACAAAGGCTAATAAATTTAAACAATAGACAATTAGGCTGTCCTATCTAATAATTAAAGAATATTCTCCTTGGTAAAATAAAGTTCAAAGTTCTGCTGAATTATGGCGTCTGGTTGTAATACCTCCTGAGGCTCCACCACTCTCCCCTACGGGTAGATTGTTCCAGGTCACGTGTCCAAATCACAGGACCTTGAAGAACCAATGACTGCAGCGGATTGCCGGGTGTTATGGAAGCAGATTTTTTTCAGTGTAGTAAAGATAGTGTGCAAAGTATCCAATATGGATATGTATCCAATAAGGATATGTTGTTATCATCTCTCTGTGTGTAACACTCTCTCTTCCCCTCTGTGTTTTTTCAATTCCCCTGATGAATATACCTGACATGGCCCTGTTGCTAAGATACAGAGATGCTAAGCAGCACCACCATCACTGGTGACTCCAGAAATGTGTATTTCTACACATTTCTGAACATAGCCAGTTTATCCGACTTACGGCAGTATCTGATCTGCCGCCGCCGTATATGTAATTCACCCGATGTGCGAGGTGAACTTATGGGTGGTGCAGGTTTCAGCAGTTAGGCTGAAACCTATGCCACATATGTAATATTGCCCTATTTCTTTTGCAATCCCTAATAAATGCCTATGTCAGGGTGATCTTCCATACATACACTGATATCACTCATATGCTGCACCTCTCTACCAATCCCTTCACTAGCTTCCTCTAACCTCCAGAATAAAACACAAAATCCTGACCCTAATATTCCAAGTTCTCAATAGCACTGCTCCCCTCTATATCTCTGACTTTTGTCTCAAGATACACTCCCTCCAGTCCCTTTGCTCTGCACATGACCACCTTCGCGCCTCCTCTCTTCTTATCTCCTCACATTCCCATCTAAAGGACTTTTCTAGAATGGCCCCTCACTTTTATAACTCTCTGACTTGCTCCACAAAACTCCCTCCTAATTTTTTAAGTTTAAAATGTTCCTTAAAAACTCTACTGTTTAGGAATACATGCATTGTATACTAACCTTTCTTACCTCAGTTCCTTGTCTCTTTTGTCATCCCCTGAACCCCTCAGCTGTCCTGTAGATCACCTTCATGTAAGGTAATCTACAACAGTGCAACTCTTAGCAGTGGCTACCAATTTGTTTCTTAGAAATCTTACACCTAGATTACAAGTTTTGCGTTGTGGTTTTAACGCTGAAGAAATGTCAATTTCAGTGTAAAAGCAGTACTGCAGCCATTATGAGTTGTGTCGGTATAGCTATACTGCAAGTATTTTAGCCTGTAACTCAACGTCAATCCCGCACTTAAAAAAATGATGTTTTTGTGTGGGATTTCAATAGCGCTGGTATTACAGGTTGTGTGTGAGGCTAAAATACTTGCATTACAGCCCATACCAACATGATCCATACCGCCATCTGAGACCAGTAGTTATTGATTTTGTGTAACAAAAATGTTTCACAAAACTCATTACTAAAGTGTTACAAAGTACACTAACATCCATAAACTACCTATTAAGCCCTAAACTGCCACCCTCCAGCATTGCAAATACTATATTAAACTTATTAACCCCTAAACTGCCACCCCAAATATCACAAAACACTAAATTAAACTATTACCCCTAAACCTAACACTCCCTAACGTTAAATTAAAATTACAATATTCCTATCTTAACAAAATCAAAACTTACCTGTGAAATTAAAAAAGACCTAAGTTTAAACTAACAATTAACCTAACATAACTATTATACTAAACTATCATACTAAAATTAAAATAACTACCAATTAAAAAAACTAAATTACACATTAAAAAAACACTACTAAAAAATTAAGTCTAAAATTACAAAAAACAAAAAATACTAAATTACGAAAAATAACAATCAAAAATAAAAACAATTACACCTAATCTAATAGCCCTCTAAAAATAAAAAGCCTCCCAAAATTAAAACAACCCCCTAACCTACAATTAACTACCAATAGCCCTTAAAAGGGCCTTTTGTAGGGCATTGCCCTAAAGAAATCAGTTTTAAAAAAGGGGGTAGGGTAAAGCGCTAAACCGATCCTACTAAGCCTAACTTAAATAACTATCTCCTCCCTAGATAGTAAAATTTATCGAATAAATAAAACAATGGGTGTGATAGGCACTTAGAGCTGTAGGATATATAGATATGTATGTCCACCTTAATAACTATAAAACATTATTAAAACGATGTGGCAAGGTAAAAATAATAACAATTGTTTTATTTCATAAACTTTAAAAAACACTCCTCAAAAAATCACATCTGTTACAAACATAACAAAAATACCATTCACACTTCAATATAAACTTCATTTGCCCAATGTTACATCTTTGGGCAAACAACTGTGAGCCTATAAGACTCCAAAAGCTCAAAATTAGTTAAATGGTATCAAAATCGATATATCAGCAATAATGTTCAATGCTTGGAATTTTAAAACAAAGTTCCCAATTACATGTGCTTGGCAATAAAATTATATATTTCGGGGATCCCCTAAAAATAGTCTCTGTTAATTGGAGCTGTTTGTTTCAACAAAGGACTGTATTCCCCAACAAGAATTGTATGTCTCCGGCTGTCAGTATTCTCACCTGACCTTCGATAACAACTGTGGTATAGAGAGGTTCTCTCACCTTCTCTCTTATTTCCGTGTTAGCAATAACAAAAAGTCTCAAACACTAGTTGAAGCTGTGAGGCTTTCTTACCTCCTCTGCGTGTCTCTCTGTCGGCTCTCTCACCTGACTCAACACTGCGGCTTCTCCTCTGATTCCCGTTAATGACGTCACCCGGTTTCCGGATCCCAAGGTGACTTACTTGCGCAAGTATTTTTTAACGGATACGTCCAGATGGTTCTCTGCTCTTAAGTACACTCGGTACGCAGAGTTCAGCGGTCCTCTCTGTCAAGATCCTTTTGCAGACAGTTTAGCAAGTGGTTTCCAATAGCAGGATAGTCCTCTACGCGTTTCAACCCCTTTACAGGGTCTTTTTCAAGATACTATTCCCTGCAATTGTTGCTCCTTAAATATCCTGTTATCACAGGGGATTCGTCAGCTTTCTACTTCCCCTTACAGGTACACATCCTGGAGGGAAAATTGCCGCACATGTAATTCTTTATTTGTCAGCCATCATTCCCAAACATTATCTGAAACATTGTTTTAAAAGATAAGCTTTTTATCAAGCATAATCTTAAATAGCCTGTTGGATACCTCCAACAAAATAATCATTAATTAATACATTTTTAGTTAATACATTTTTTTTAAAAACTCATGTTAAAAACGAACTATACAATTGAATATTAAAAATGATTATATCACTAACTTCTAAAAAATATCTAAAAAATTTTTTGGAATCAATTTAAAATACATTTAAAATACATTACTCCCTATTCATACCTACTCTTTTAAGAGGGCATAATAGTTCATATTCTGGCTTACAGATAGGGAATAAATTACGATATCTACAAAAATGGATAAAATTAGAAAAAATTTGAAAAAAAGGGGGAAAAATACTACTGCTACAAATAAATACACAGAGCACCTCCTAAAAGGCTAAGACACTAGTAGTGACAAGATTATTTAAATAAAAAATATATTGAAATTCTATAGGGGTATATAAAATATTTTATAAGCTACTTATAGCTAAAATATACAAACAAGATACAAAAGTGGATCCACTTAAAATTAACAATAAAATATGCATATATCTATATAAAAAACAATACAATTGTGGTTAAAAACCACAACAATATACAATCTTAATCACAAAATAAATTACAATAAAACAGCTGTTGATGGTTGGATAAAAAATAAATATAAAAACATCAATTTACTGAGTAGGTGTCCATAAATATGTAGGTCCCAAACTTTAAATTCTTTCCAGAGAGTGAATGTCCAATAGGAAGATTCTATTTTAAAACAGTTATCCTTATATATCCCTCGATAAACGGTGAAATGATGAAGTGTGTAAAAAAGAAAAACGTAGTGGTTTTCAAATCAAATTTCAAAAATTATTGTGAATATCCAAAAAATCCTGAAAAGATGATGTGATGAAGTGGGCGTGTATAATCAAAAATGTGTGTACACAAAAATGAAAAAAGAAAAAGGAAAAAATGTGAAAAAATAATCCAAATGAATATTTAGGATGTGTTAAAGTGAATAACACACTTATAAAGTGACCCTTATGTGAATACAAGATGTGAAGAGATGCTCCTAAAAAGTTATTCCTGTGTGTAAACGATGAAAAAATACAGAAATGGATCCTATGTCTCAGGGATCAATTCATTCAAAGATATACCTGTAATAAAACAAATATAACATAGTGCAAAACTGTTATTCAAACTTAGTCAGTAATTGAAAAGAAGCTTACCATATATGTCAACGCGTTTCGGCACTAAGAACTGGGCCTTTATCAAGAAAAATACTACTGTTTGAAAAAAGTTAACACAAACATATAAATAAATTGATAAATACATTTTGACATATAAATGAATGGATAATGAAATGATCAGATTCTAAGTCTAAAACAAGATTCCTTTCTATATTAAAAAGGGGGCTAGTTCTAACTCTGAATTAAGGCCATGTGGATAGAGGGTATTAAAATCATAAATCAACTCAGCTTCCCTCCTAACAAGTTTATTTTCAAAATCACCTCCCCTCCAATCTTTTCGTACTGAGCACAATCCCCAATATTTAAGATCTTTTATGTTGTTCTTATGTATATCCCTAAAATGTGAATATAAATGAGTCTCCTGTTTCCCCTTTTCTATATTCAAAAGGTGTTCCCTTATCCGGTCTCTAAGCATTCTAGTAGTCTCTCCTATATATAACAAATTGCAAGAACATTGTAACATATAGACAACCCCCTTATTGCTACATCTTATGGTGTCCTTAATAACATATTCTCTATTCGTACCAGGGATCAATACATTTTTCTTTTTTAATCCACATCTGCAGGCTTTGCAGGTGGCACAAGGGAAGAAACCCTTCAATTTCTCCCCCCTTAAATCCATTTCCCTGGATCCTTTTTCCTTTTTCTTTTTAAACTCACTAGGAGCTAACATGGATTTAAAATTATTACTTCTTTTATATACTATCCTGGGGTATGGGGGTAACTTATCTCCAATCACTGGATCATTCTTTAAAAGATGCCAGTGCTTCCTTAAAATCCTTTTCATCCCAACATGATCATCACTATATGTGGTGACAAAGGGAATATCTAATAAATCATTCACTTTATTTTCCTTCCTTTTATATTCCAAAAGGGAGTTTCTATCAGTGTTCTTCGCTCTCATTATAGCACTTTTTATATTATTCTCCCTATAGCCTCTTTCTTTGAACCTATCCTCTAATATTGTTAGTTGTTAGTTTTAGGGATATACATAAGAACAACATAAAAGATCTTAAATATTGGGGATTGTGCTCAGTACGAAAAGATTGGAGGGGAGGTGATTTTGAAAATAAACTTGTTAGGAGGGAAGTTGAGTTGATTTATGATTTTAATACCCTCTATCCACATGGCCATAATTCAGAGTTAGAACTAGCCCCCTTTTTAATATAGAAAAGAATCTTGTTTTAGACTTAGAATCTGATAATTTCATTATCCATTCATTTATATGTCAAAATTTATTTATCAATTTATCTATATGTTTGTGTTAACTTTTTTCAAACAGTAGTATTTTTTCCCCTTTTTCTAATTTTATCCATTTTTGTAGATATCGTAATGTATTCCCTATCTGTAAGCCAGAATATGAACTATAATGCCCTCTTAAAAGAGTAGGTATGAATAGGGAGTAATGTATTTTAAATGTATTTTAAATTGATTACAAATTTTTTTTTTAGATATTTTTTAGAAGTTAGTGATATAATATATTTTAATATTCAATTGTATAGTTCGTTTTTAACATGAGTTTTTAAAAAAAATGTATTAACTAAAAATGTATTAATTAATGATTATTTTTTTGGAGGTATTCAACGGGCTATTTAAGATTATGCTTGGTAAAAAGCTTATCTTTTAAAACAATGTTTCAGAGAATGTTTGGGAATGATATAAGATTGAAAGAGTGAAGTTTATATTGAAGTGTGAATGGTATTTGTGTTATGTTTGTAACAGATTTGATTTTTTGAGGAGTGTTTTTTAAAGTTTATGAAATAAAACAATTGTTATTATTTTTACCTTGCCACATTGTTTTAATAATGTTTTATAGTTATTAAGGTGGACATACATATCTATATATCCTACAGCTCTAAGCGCCTAAAGAAATCAGCTCTTTTACCTGGAAAAAAATACAAAGACCCGCCAACAGTAAAACCCACCACCCAACTAACCCCCCAAAATAAAACACCTAACAAAAACCTAAGCTACCCATTGCCCTGAAAAGGGTATTCAGCTCTTTTACATTGCCCTGAAAAGGGCTTTCAGCTCTTTTACCTAAAGCCTAAAACCCTAATCTTAAAAAAAAAAAACACCCAAATAGATTTTTTAAAAACCTACCCCCGAAAATCCACTCACAGTTTCTGAAGTCCGGACAGGTGGCGAGAAGTCTTCATCCAGGTGGCGAGAAGTCTTCATCCAGGTGGCATATTCTTTCTTCATTTCAGGGGCGCGGAGCGGATCCATCCTTGAAGACATTCGTCACAGAGCATCTTCTTCATACAGTCACTGCCGTACACTGGATCTTCAATGCAAGGAAGCGTTTTCAAAATGGAGTCCCTTGCATTCCTATTGGCTGATTTGATTCTTGAAATTCAAATCAGCCAATAGGATGAGAGCTACTGAAATCCTGTTGGCTGTTCAAAACAGCCAATAGGATGAAAGCTAATGAAATTCTATTGGCTATGAGTGGATCTTCAAGGTTTAGTGTTAGTTTTTCTTTTAAATCTTTTTGGATGGGTTTTTTTTAGATTAGGGTTTTGGGCTTTAGGTAAAAAAGCTGAAGGCCCTTTTCAGGGCAGTGTAAAAGAGCTGAATGCCCTTTTAAGGGCAACGCCAATACAAATGCCCTTTTCAGGGAAATGGGTAGCTTAGGTTTTTATTAGAGTTAGGTTTTTATTTTGGGGGGTTGGTTGGGTGGTGGGTTTTACTGTTGGTGGATCTTTGTATTTTTTTTTTAAGGGCTATTGGTAGTTTATTGTAGGCTATGTTTTTTTGGTGGATGGGGCTTTTTATTTTTATAAGGCTATTAGATTAGGTGTAATTGTTTTTATTTTTGATAATTTGTTTGTTATTTTTTATAATGTAGTATTTTTTATTTTGGACTTACATTTTTTTAGTAGTGTTAGTTTTTTTTTTAAATGGTAGTTATTTTAATTTTAGTATAATAGTTATGTTAGGTTAATTTAAAGTTTAAACTTAGGTTTTTTTTTAATTTCAAAGGTAAGTTTTAATTTATTTTAAGATAGGGATATTGTAATTTTAATATAAAGTAAGGGGGTTGTTAGGTTTACAGGTTAAAAGTTCAATTTAGTTTTTTGCGATGTGGGAGGCTGGCGGTTTAGGGGTTAATAAGTTTATTTAGTGGCAGTGATGTGGGAGGCCAGAGGTTTAGGGGTTAATAAATTTATTATAGTGGCAGCGTTGTCTGGGAGTGGTTAATAACTTTTATTAGTGGCGGTGATGTCGGGGAGTGGCGGAATAGGGGTTAATAACTTTTATTAGTGGCATCGATGTCGGGGAGCAGCGGAATAGGGGTTAATGACTTTATGTAGGTGTCGGTGATGTTGGGGGAAGCAGATTAGGGGTGTTTAGACTTGGGGTTTATGTTAGGTTGTTAGGTTTAAACATAACTTTTTTTTCCATAGACATAATAAGGTTGCGTTACGGTGATCGCCATTCCGCATTTCAGATGTTAGTTTTTTTCTAACACCTTCTCCCCATTGATGTCTATGGGGGAAAGCATGCACAAGCACGTATTCTCAGCCCTTGGCTTTTGTGCGGTATGGAGCTTATCACCACCATATTGTACGCACAAGGAGGCTTTTTAGAAACTTGTAATGGCAGCGTTATGGAGGGTGAAATAACGCAACTTTTGTTGCGTTCGTTTCGCACCCTCTATAGTGCAAAACTCGTAATCTAGGCATTAATTATTTATTTAATAAAAATTCCAGGGTGAGACTTTTACCTGTTTTTTTTTTCCCTATTCAAGATACCAATATACACCTTTTAATAAAAGTACATAAAAATTAAATTTTTCATTATTCAAAGTTATAAAAATAAAGATAAATCACATTAATCTATTCCCATATGTCTCAGTTATATTCAGGCCCCAGTGTAATTGGTATACTGTCCTATTGGATGTATGCATGTGTTAGAAATTATGTCAGTTTCACTATAGATAGACAGGTTTCTGAAGAAAGAAAATCAAAACAAATTCCTATTTTGTTCTACTGAGGACATTTACAAAATTAGATTTTTCTGCACAGTTTAGTAAATATATTAATATGTTTAACTTTGTGTAATGGAAGTGTTGTGTATGTTTTTTTCTTTAGAAAAACTCACATTCCTTTGTGAGAAAGGACTTAAAAATGCTATAGAATAAACTATTCTCATAAGAACTTGAAGACTAAACACAATACTCTAATAATATAACTGCAATCTCATTCCTCTACAGTAAAGTCATTTTAAACCCTGATTTATATTGTTGTAAGAACAAACTCTATAATCTCGACTGGGAAAAGATGAAAAGGTTTGAACTGACAAAGGCATTAATATAGACAAAGAAAACTTCAGAGAATCTGATTTTCGTGGATGAAATCTCCAGTGCTTTTAAATGTCTTTTAACATAGCAATTGTTACCCCTCATTGAAATTTATCTTAAACCCTCTAAACTGCATCTTCTATCAGAGGCCATTCAATACAAAATGCACAGAAAAATGACTATACTGAGTGCTATAGTGAAACATTTGGCTCTTGTAAAGATAATTTAGCAATGTTGTATATGGTAATCGTTAGGTATGTGCCATGTTAGCTGATAGTTCTGAAAAAAAGTCTTTTTTGCAAGCAATTATTGCTCTACAGATACATAATGTTCATCAGTACAAGAAGCTTTCGGCAATCAATTTGGTTTTTCACGTGGCTAAGTGTTCAGCTTCCTTGTCAAAAATACACATTCAGAATGCAAAACTAAGCAAGAAACAAAAACCATGAGGATTGAACTTGATATACATGAAAATATAATTTAGAAAACAAGATGCAAACATCTCCCATGGGGAGAAACACTAAGTTTCTAAACAGCATTATCAGTAAGAAAAATGCTTTGCTATGACTATTCAAACCCAGGGTAGAAGTCTCTAACTAGCAAAACTGTATGCAAAATCAGTGTTATGTAATTCTTATGTATTAAGAAATGCTTATTAAACATATTCATTCAATATGCTCTGAAAAGTTCGGTAAATTAATTATTTTTATCTCTTGCTTGAAGATAGCACTGTTTTGAAGCGATGTGTCACCCATATATATAATGCTAATGTTTTAAGGGGCATTTTTGTTCCCAAAAATGTATGAAGCTGAAATTGAAGGAGTCTATATACAATACTAAATACTTGTGTGCTCTCCTAGTGGTTTTAAGCTAATATTCCAATTACAACTTGCTGATGACAGCAAATACTATAAATGCATAATTGTTTTGACTACATGCAGGTCACAAAGAGTACTGACATACAAATTATACATTTAATACAATATATAATATCAAAGTAGCTGTGAAACCAATTTTTCACTCCACTATTATCTGCATATTGGAGTCAATATGCATAGTTCAAACAGACTGATTTTGTCATAAGCCCTAAATGACTTTAGTTTGTATTGTTTTGTATTATGTATGTTTTATTTTTGTATGTACCAATAAATTGGATTTTTAATACAACTGTTTGACTTTATTGACTCTATCCAATATAGCTGATTCAGCTGTTCTTGCCTTTCAAATATGGAAGATAGGGACTTTGTTAGAGGCCCACTCCTTTCAGAGTAAATAGCACTTTAAATTTTGCTGTCGGTTATTGCAGTTTATTTTAGCATCTGCATTTTACAGGCAAATGTTTTTAAATGAGAGTTTTTTTGTCCCTGTAAATGGTCTGGGGTCTGTGACATGGGCTTTTAATCCCCACCCCATGACATAATCACTAACAGCTTATTGACTAATACACATGGTGATGTAACAGTAAGCTCCCCACACAGCTGGCTTTGATGTAGGAGACCAGATTAAAAGTTGGACCCCTCCAGTAGGACAACATGATGTTGTCCTTTATACTTAGGGCTCAGTGTAGAGGATGGCACGTTGTCATCTTCAGTCCATATGTGCCACAGGACTCCATCTCTTTGAAATGGGGAATTCTAAAGCTCAGCGTGAATAGATCTAGATAGAAACTGAACACTTGCTCGCAGGAGGATGAGGGGTGATAAAGGAAAGAACATTTTAAACCTTCTCCTGGTTGCAAGGAAAATACCACCAATACTGAATATGGTTCTATAACAGTGTGAGAGTAATTAAAATACTTTGTCCTAGATTACAAGTAGAGCAGTAATGATAGTGCAGGGTGTGCTCTCAATATTGCAGGACCCCACTAAGGTTAGCAAAAAATGTAGTATGAGAAGTTTAGCATGAACAACATCCTTTATGCTTGCCCTATACTATTATTGAATAGTGGCGCTGTGGTAAACATCGCTTATATTACAATTTGAAAGCTATGTAAGTTAGCATGACTTGAGACCTGTGAGAGTGTTAGGGCTAGAATAAAGTATAACAAAACAAGTAAACCTAGTCCTTCAAGAATAAGGATGGGTTGAGGCTCGCCATTATGTCAACAAATGTGTCAGCAAATAATCCAACATTTTGAGAACAACCTTCTCATTTCACCTTCTACAGTACACAATATAATTAAAAGATTTAAGGAATCTGTTTTGAAACAACATATGATACCATCCAGACGTCGTCTTTTTCAGGGTAGTCCCTGCATTTTCCAGCAGGACAACACCAAACTACATTCTGCCCAAATTACAAGCCCATGGTTGCATAAGCAGAGAGTGGTGCGCATTATGAAGCACAAAATAAGGCAACAAAGGCCCCCGTACTGTTGAGCAGCTGAAGACATGCATAATGGATGAATGGGAGAAAATTCCACTTGCTAAACTTAATCAACTGGTGTCTTCAGTGCCCAAAGGCTTAATAAGTGTTATTAGAAAAGGGGATGTTACACAGTAGTAAACAGTCGACTGTCCCAACTTTTTTGGAGTGTTTTGCATTCATCAGATTTGAAATGAGTGTATATTTTCAAAAATACATTAATTTCACCAAGTAAAATATCAAATAATGTGTTAATAATGTGTTTTCAATATGGTACAGGGTGAACAGAATTTTCAAATGACTCTTTTTTTGTTTTTGTTTAATTCCATACTGTCACAACTTTTTCATAATCAGGGTTGTATATATATATATATATATATATATATATATATATATATATACAGTACTGTGAAAAAGTCTTAGGCCATCATTAGATTTGTTGTTTTAGCAAAATTTTAATGACCATCCATATATATTTTTGGGTCTCTTTATTAAGTTACAAACAGAAAATTCAGGAAATATGTACACAAAATACAAAACAAACACAATTTTCATAACAAAATGGCTTCTTCAGGCAAAAGTCCATATTTAGTGTGACCTCCCTTAGCACTAAGCCCATCTTTAACTCTTTTGGGGAGACTGTCATGAAGATTTCTGAAGTAAACTTCTAGTATATTATACCAGGCTTTGTTTTAGCACTCTCCAGAGTTCTTCTAGATTTAGGTTGCCTTTCATTTCTTTCTATGACTGTAAGTGTTTTATCAGTTGTTTTTCTTTTCAAATATGATTTCACTGCATTATCAGTGTGTTTGGGATCTTTGCAGATAGTTACAAGGATGTATAGTAATGTGCTAGATAAATGGATATCACACTCCTCACTAAAGAAAACAATCCTTCTATTGTTTTCAAACGATGTAGGTATTAACATAAACAGGGAGTAAGTAAGGGGCGCTAGAGAGTTTAAGATATCAATGGTATATTTATTAAAACAATATAAAAAATAATAGTAAAATCACATAGGGACCTCTCCCTTAAAAACACTGTTACAAATAAGTCTAAAAAGTCTAATGGCAAGCTGTTAACTTAAAAAGTCTAATGGCAAGCTGTTAACTTAAAAGCACATTAGCTACAAAAATATCAAAGTTCAAATTGCTATTGGTGTTAGGATATCTAGCCTCCATGAAGCATACCACCGAGGTCCCTGCCACCTTAAAATTAAAGTGGAAATGTCCATCTAATATCGATATGATAAGAGGGATATATTATCTGTGTGCATAAGACAGTTAAATACCTTAGGAACCCTGCATCAGAGTTTAATCTTGGAGATGAAGCAAACTTGTTACTGCTTAGGAGTTTTACTCCAAATGCGATCTTATCCCATGTGACCGATGGCGTCTGACATCACGGGTAAACTTCGCTCCTGGATGTTTTCCTCTGTGAGGAATCGTCGCTGCCAATAGCGGTTAATTCAAACTCACAGCAGCAATATTTCTTCTTAGTAATTCTTATTGTCGGACAAATACCTGCCCTTAGTGCATAGCACGCAGGAAACTGAGATATCTGTATCATCTGTAGTAGTAAAGTTCAGCAGAAGTTGGAATCTCCATAATTAAATAACCTGGGTTATATTATTAAATGTTCCCGTGTAGTCCTGTGTTTTAACACTAAAATAACACTAATAGTATATGCCTTAACTTCAACGCGTTTTGCCCTCAAGAGGACTTTATCAAGATAAGTTAGGCATATGTGTTCTTGAATTTTAAATGTCATTCCAGCCTCTTACTGGTCAATGTTTAATTGCATTTATTAAAAGTCGAATCAGCTTATGTTTGTGTGTCCAGTTCTCTTTAAGGTGGTGTTTTTTTCTGCAGTAGTGTAATTGACTTTTAAATACATAACTAACAAACTGCTAGATTACAAGTTTTGCGTTATGGTGCGGTACAGCTATACCTCTGAAAAATTGGCCATTGCGCATGGAATAGCAGGGAACGCATATTACAAGTTGCGGCGGTATAGCTATACCCCAAGCATTTTAGCCTTAACGCAACTCTCCATTCCGCACTCAAAATAGTGCAGGATTTTCCATAGCACCATATTACGGGTTGTGCAGTCCGGCTAAAATACTTGCATTACAGCCTATACCGACACAATCCATTCCGTGATCTGAGACCAGTAGTTTTGGATTTTATGAAACAAAAATGTTACAAAGTACACTAACACCCATAAACTACCTATTAACCCCTAAACCGCCACCCTCACACATCTCAAATACTATATTAAACCTATTAACCCTTAATCTGCCGTCCACCCACATCGCAGACACTAAAATAAGCCAATAGGATTTCAAAAGCTCTCATCCTATTGACTGATTTGAAAATGTCAGCCAATAGGAATGCAAGGTACCCCATATTTAAACGGTTACCTTGCATTCAAGCTTCAATGTATGCGGTGACCGTATGAAGAGGATCCCCTGCGCTGGATGTCAATGCTGCTCGCAAAGATGCTCTGCGCCTCCACAGCTCCATGCCTCTACAGTTCCATGACCCTGGGACGAAGAAAGAAGATGCCCCCACGATGGGTCAAGATGTTGCCACCTTGGAGGCGGAGCCAACTGCCGAAGAGGTCGGACGCATATCGTTAGAGCTCCTGATCCTCAACCTCATAAAACAACACTATTTGCAAGGAAGAAATCTATTATGCTATTTTAGACAATATTGACACATACGCTATAGCACATAATTAAAGACAGAGGTCATTGCAGATGGAAGAATAGAGAGCTAGATATAACTCACTGAATAGTTCACAACAGTGCGCAAATCACCATCTTGGATCAAGGACGCTCCCCCTCAATCACTGTGAACCACTCTTCATATACCTTAAAGTCTACCGTCTTAAGCATCATGACTCCTACTAAGGTTTACCCCCCTCCGGTACACTGGAGTAACCAGAAGTGAACTCATAGGGATGGTGTTCTCTATCTAATACATATTCATTCAGACCAGAGACCTAGGAAAAGCTTGCTATTAGCACTATTAACACAATGGAGTACCTAAGCATATGGGAGTCTGTGATGACACAACTCATTCAAGACCATTTTCTGGAACTAAAGAAGAGCCTGAGTGACATATTCAATAAGCTGGCCACACTCTCTCATCATCAATTGCAGGATTCAAAGGAATATGATGCTATAGACTACTCTCAAAAGGAATTTCCAAACAACCTACCAAGTGATCCTCGAGTCCTTAATGTAAAGAAGCCTTGCTCTGTATAACCAATAAATAGCGTTATTTTACAGAGCCCTCCAAGCTGTTTCCCTATACCATACAGCTCATGCATGCTCAGCAACTTGCGGGACTCTTTTTTTTTTTTCCTTCAAAATTATCTTTATTGAGTTTTAAGTATACATTAAAACATAAATAAACATTAAAACAATGCTTTCCAGTACACTGTTGATAAATTATTTCTAGACAATCGTTAACATTCAAGTTTTATACATTGACTAGTATCATTTTTAGTTGTTATACATACTAAGCCATAGGATAATACAGAATCAATGATAAAGGCCACCATCTGGGGCATAGCGGGGATAGTACGGTATTCCACATTAAGTAAAGGGTGATGGCCCATACATCCGACCTTCTGGGTGTCAAGTGTTAGTGCTGACGGGGGTCCCTTGGTTATTTTGGTATTCATGGAGTATGGTTTATAGAATTTAATGTCTAAACAAGTGTTTAAGTTTTGGTTCTTAAAGTACCCATAATCTTCCAATGCTAGAGTCTGATTCATGTGGGATATCCACTCTCCAAATGAGGGGGTGGAGGGATATTTCATTTTTTTGGCATTTAACATTTTGGCTAAATTCAGCGAGAACTGTAGCAGGCAATGGTGAAGTTTACATATTTTTTGTGGCAGCAGGTTTAAGAGTGCTCTTAGAGGGGTCAGGGAGAAGTCAGGCCCTAACAGTGTTTGTAAGATGTTTTCTATATTCCTCCAGAAGGAGTGGAGTCAGGGACAAGACCACCACATATGGAGCATAGTGCCCCTATTATCGCATCCCTTTAGCATTTGTCAGAGGAAGAAGGATATATACTTTCAGGCATGTCATGTTAGGTACCATCTCGTCATGACCCTATAATTTAATTCTAGGAACTTAGTTGATGTTGACGATTTTCTAGTAAAATCAAATATTCGTTTCCAGGTTTGTGTGTCTATCTCTTTGTCTAATTAGGAGTGCCATTTATTTGTAAATTATGGTAATTGTGTTGACTGGTCCATGGTTAAAACATTGTTGCTATTGATAATAAATGTTTAAGCCGGCCTTCTGCTATACACATAGATTCAAAAAGGTTAGGCAGAAGTCAGGCCCTAACAGTGTTTGTAAGAAGTTTTCTATATTCCTCCAGAAGGAGTGGAGTCAGGGACAAGACCACCACATATGGAGCATAGTGCCCCTATTATCGCATCCCCTTTAGCATTTGTCAGAGGAAGAAGTATATATACTTTTCAGGCGTGTCGTGTTAGGTACCATCTTGTCATGACCTTATAATTTAATTCTAGGAACTTAGTTGATGTTGACGATTTTCTAGTAAAATCAAATATTCGTTTCCAGGTTTGTGTGTCTATCTCTTTGTCTAATTAGGAGTTCCATTTATTTGTAAATGCTGGTAATTGTGTTGACTGGTCCATGGTTAAAACATTTTTGCTATTGATAATAAGTGTTTAAGCTGGCCTTCTGCTATACACATAGATTCAAAAAGCATCAATTGTCTAGTCCAGTCCTGTTTGTGGTCTGAGGTCTGTAGGAGGTGTTGTAGTTGGTTATATTTGAGCCATTGAGTAAATGCTCCATTAAAGAAATCTGTTAATTCTGCTCTTGTTTTTAATGAGGGGCTGTTAAAGGGGCAGTCTACACCAGAATTTTTATTGTTTTAAAAGATAGATAATCCCTTTATTACCCATTCCCCAGTTTTGCATAACCAACACAGTTATATTAATATACTTTTAACCTCTGTTATTATCTTGTATCTAAACCTCTGCAAACTGCCCCTTTATTTCAGTACTTTTGACAGACTTGCAGTTTAGTCAATCAGTGCCTGCTCCCAGATAACTTCACGTGCACGATTATAGTGTTATCTATATGAAACACATGAAATAACGCCCTCTAGTGGTGAAAAACTGTTAAAATGCATTCTGAAAAGAGGTGGCCTTCATGGTCTAAGAAATTTGTATTTGAACCTCCTAGGTTAAGCTTTCAACTAAGAATACCAAGAGAACAAAGCAAAATTGGTGATAAAAGTAAATTGTAATTTTTTTTAAAATTATATGCCCTATCTGAATTATGAAAATTTATTTTAGCCTAGACTGTCCCTTTAAGTAATTTACATATGGGTATTGTGTAGCCTAACTCATGTTTTGTTGCAGGGCTGTGGTTGTAATCTAACCCGCCTAGGAATTCTGCATTTGGGGAAATTGGGGATAGTGGGGATTTAACTGTGGTAATCTGTGGAGAATTTTGTAGAATTTTTTTCCATATCGGAAAACGCTTATGTATAATGGATAAAGAGTTGTCGTAACCGCAGGTCTGATAGTCTTGGGAATACAGCCAGTGCTCCTACGTTAGGTGTTTTGAGTATGTGCAAGTCTATTACTACCCAGGCTTTAGTTTGAGCATTTCTGTGCCAGTCCAGGACTCTTTGCAGGCAAGTTGATTCAAAGTATATCTCTATAGGCCTCCATTTCTTTATATTCTATATAGGGTGTTTTTATTCACTCGTGGTTTAGTGGTTCACCACACATAGGTATTTAGTATCATTTGCCACCTTCTGATATGAGGGTGTGGGATGGGTAGGGGGATTGCTTGTAGGATATATAGGATTCTGGGAAGGGTTATCATTTTTAGTGTCTGGATCCTTCCCCACCATGAGAAGGGTCATTTAGACTATATTGCTAGACCCCTCTGAGGAAGCGTTTTTTGTGAAACGTACGTCAGGGGTCCTGGGGATAAGCTTTGTCTTTCCCCTTCCTTTTAATTTGCTCACCTTAGTTGATCTGGTAAAAATGCAGCTTTAATAATTTGTAAAAAGTTAAATTTAAAATAGCCCTCGGATTGTAAGGGCTTAGCTTACAACTATAATCTTTGCTGCTTGATACCAGTGATACTGATTTCAGATTAATCCAAAATCTTAGTTCAACTTAGGTGTAGTGTTTTTAATCTTTAGCTTCTGCTAAGTGTATGTGTGGTTAAATTTTGATTTAATAAACTTTAGTGTGTGAATGAAAAAACATTTTTTTCCCAATTAAAACGACTTAGCCTTGATTTAGTTAGGGCAATGGTGGAAATTTCCCTCACAGATTTAAGTTACCTACTTCTACTTGTAAGCCTATTTACAATTATTTATTAGTTAGATCTTTTTGGATGTCTGAAAATAGTGAATTATAGTTAAGGGCAAATAGTTGTTTGTGTTTACAGGTAAGGCGTATGCCAAGGTATGTTAGGGCTTTTGTTTGTAACCTATATGGACTTGCCTCTATTAGGGATGACAATTTTATTTTTGGGAGATTAAGGTTCAGGATTTCGGATTTAGAATTTGCAGGACTTTTTATGGTCACTATTCTAATGGTAGAGAAGGTTGCCCAACAGTAAGCTACAGACAGCTGAAGACCCTTTGGTCTGGCAAATCTTTGTCTTTGGAATCTCTCCTTGTTCATTACTTAATGCAGAGATCAGGAGTAGGTTGAAAAATCTCTACTATATCCCACCTCAATGCGCTCTGCTCCACTAGCATCATTAGATCGCTGTATGGGATTCCCCTTATTCAAGTGGATGAACTTGAAGTATTAAACTCTGTTAAGTTCCATAATACCAGTGTGAGTTGATGAACATATCTGTTTTTTCTATATACTCCTTACTGAGACTGACAAATTGCAGTTCAACTCTATGTTATGTTTCCTTGTTATAGGTACAACTTAATCCAGGTTTATACTAAATATAAAAAGGCTAGTAATGTGCAATACATATTACAGCAGTACTACTATTAGATACTGCCCTTAAATATATTAATTGCATGATTATAGAAGCCTTTGTTCTTTATGTTATGTACCCTGTTTCTTGTAGAGTAAGGTGAATTTGGGATATAGTACAACAATGTAAATTTTTCTTTTCTCAGAAACTTGCAGTCAACATATGCAGTCTTAGGTTAGAATGGCCTAATATTCTTTGTTGATATAATCAAGGCACTGTAAAATATTACATCTTGCTCCCCGTCTTAATCATAGGGGTAATATATTACAGACTTGCCTTAAGTCTACAGGGAGTGCAGAATTATTAGGCAAGTTGTATTTTTGAGGATTAATTTTATTATTGAACAACAACCATGTTCTCAATGAACCCAAAAAACTCATTAATATCAAAGCTGAATATTTTTGGAAGTAGTTTTTAGTTTGTTTTTAGTTTTAGCTATTTTAGGGGGATATCTGTGTGTGCAGGTGACTATTACTGTGCATAATTATTAGGCAACGTAACAAAAAACAAATATATACCCATTTCAATTATTTATTTTTACCAGTGAAACCAATATAACATCTCAACATTCACAAATATACATTTCTGACATTCAAAAACAAAACAAAAACAAATCAATGACCAATATAGCCACCTTTCTTTGCAAGGACACTCAAAAGCCTGCCATCCATGGATTCTGCCAGTGTTTTGATCTGTTCACCATCAACATTGCGTGCAGCAGCAACCACAGCCTCCCAGACACTGTTCAGAGAGGTGTACTGTTTTCCCTCCTTGTAAATCTCACATTTGATGATGGACCACAGGTTCTCAATGGGGTTCAGATCAGGTGAACAAGGAGGCCATGTCATTAGATTTTCTTCTTTTATACCCTTTCTTGCCAGCCGCACTGTGGAGTACTTGGACGCGTGTGATGGAGCATTGTCCTGCATGAAAATCATGTTTTTCTTGAAGGATGCAGACTTCTTCCTGTACCACTGCTTGAAGAAGGTGTCTTCCAGAAACTGGCAGTAGGACTGGGAGTTGAGCTTGACTCCATCCTCAACCCGAAAAGGCCCCACAAGCTCATCTTTGATGATACCAGCCCAAACCAGTACTCCACCTCCACCTTGCTGGCGTCTGAGTCGGACTGGAGCTCTCTGCCCTTTACCAATCCAGCCACGGGCCCATCCATCTGGCCCATCAAGACTCACTCTCATTTCATCAGTCCATAAAACCTTAGAAAAATCAGTCTTGAGATATTTCTTGGCCCAGTCTTGACGTTTCAGCTTGTGTGTCTTGTTCAGTGGTGGCCGTCTTTCAGCCTTTCTTACCTTGGCCATGTCTCTGAGTATTGCACACCTTGTGCTTTTGGGCACTCCAGTGATGTTGCAGCTCTGAAATATGGCCAAACTGGTGGCAAGTGGCATCTTGGCAGCTGCATGCTTGACTTTTCTCAGTTCATGGGCAGTTATTTTGCGCCTTGGTTTTTCCACACGCTTCTTGCGACCCTGTTGACTATTTTGAATGAAACGCTTGATTGTTCGATGATCATGCTTTAGAAGCTTTGCAATTTTAAGAGTGCTGCATCCCTCTGCAAGATATCTCACTATTTTTGACTTTTCTGAGCCTGTCAAGTCCTTCTTTTGACCCATTTTGCCAAAGGAAAGGAAGTTGCCTAATAATTATGCACACCTGATATAGGGTGTTGATGTCATTAGACCACACCCCTTCTCATTACAGAGATGCACATCACCTAATATGCTTAATTGGTAGTAGGCTTTCGAGCCTATACAGCTTGGAGTAAGACAACATGCATAAAGAGGATGATGTGGTCAAAATACTCATTTGCCTAATAATTCCCTGTAGGTAGTTAATGTCATATAATACACATTGCAGCAGAACTGCTTCTAGAATACTGCTCTCCGAGTTATATATCTAACATGGCCAAATGAGTACTTGCACTCTTTTCTGTCATACACCTTGATAATTATGTTAGTTCAGGGGGAGATTGGAATGTAGCATAGTTTAGTTAATATTCCTACCAGAATGTTAAATAGTTGCGTATAATTAACTTTAATTAACTTCTCCTACTTCTACTTGCCTGCTTGCCATTGGGTATAGGGCCCATGCCCATATTGCGAAGTCTATTTGCACGTAACAGTGGAAACTAAAACATTATTTCTTCACAGCACCTGCTCAGATACCTATTATTATTAAGCCCATTATAACTATCTTCTCTTTTCATATCTCTGTATCTCCATATCTTAGCCAGCAAAGGATCTACTACAAAATATCCCAAAAGAAGCAGTCTCAGACTAACCGTACACTTAAAGATTACATCCTTCTTGACCAGGCTTTTAGACCCATATTTACCAACCTAAACTGTTGTAACCTAGGTCTTTGAGAAACATTCTACCTTATATATACTCTTATGGTTCAAAAGTGGCCTATATCATTGCTAGACTCCTCATTATAGCATAACTGAGTAAGGTAGGGTCAAAGAGTGGCCCCTTAATTCTAGCGGGAGCCCCCTAATTTAGAAAAAGAGATTCCAATCTTAAAGGTCAAATTTGTATTTAGAGCACTGATCCTATGGTTTTCTTAAATTGCGTTGAATGTCTAATTCTGTACTAGTTTTGTTTTATGACATAACCATATATGCCATCAGTCTATTTCTTTTTTTTTTTTACATATGGCTATCCCCAGTTGTGTTTTATTAATTCACCACCAATCTACTTGCTAGTGTATCAAATATCACCAACATGTACAAGTTTGGTCAGGTCTAACAGGGACCATTTATATCATCAGCTAACCTATGAGTTTCTCCTATAGTATATTACCACAAGCGGTGCTTACCCGCTGACAAACTCTCTTGCATGCAAGTTTATATTCTATTCTTATTATTGTTATTGTTTTTTCATTTATGCTGTGTCATTGAACCCATAAGGGTTACAGATAGGACTATCATGCCCCACAAGTGCTACCTACATCATAGGGCCCATAAGTGGTCAGATAATTAGTCCTGCATTAACGCTTTAAAAGCCACAAAATGGAGGTTTCAGAAGTCCATTAGCCAGATTATGAGTTTTGCGTTAGGAGCTATGCGGTGCTAATGAGCAGTTTTTTCTCACCTCTCACTTACCTGCAGTGCTGGTATTACAGGTTTTTTCAAACCCGGCGTTAAAAGGCAAGAAGTGAGCCTAGAGCAAAATTGTGCTCCATACCGCACTTCAATACCAGCGCTGCTTAAGTGAGCGGTGAGCTGGTAGTACGTGCTCGTGCACGATTTCCCCATAGACATCAATGGGGAGAGCCGGCTGAGAAAAAGTCTAACACCTGCAAAAAAGCAGCGTAAATCTCAGTAACGCAGCTCATTGATCTCTAAACACCCCTAATTGGCATCAGCCAATAGGATTCTTTTATACCTTTATTCCGATTGGCTGATAGAATTCTATCAGCCAATCGGAATCTAAGGGACGCCATCTTGGATGATGTCAGTTAAAGAGATATTCATTACGAAGAAGCCGTCGTTTGAAGAGGATGCTCTGCGTCGGATGTTTTGAAGATGGACCCGCTCCGTGCCGGAAGAATGAAGATAGAAGATGCCGTCTGGATGAAGACTTCTGCCCGTCTGGAGGACCACTTCAGCCCATCTGGAGGACCACTTCTGATGGCTTCGTTGAGGACATCTTTCCGCTTGGATGAAGACTTCTCCCGGTAAGTGAATCTTAAGGGGTTAGTGTTAGGATTTTTTAAGGGTGTATTGAGTGGGTTTATTTTTTAGGTTAGGGCTTTGGGCCTACAAAAGAG
Source organism: Bombina bombina (assembly GCF_027579735.1). Taxonomy (NCBI): domain Eukaryota; kingdom Metazoa; phylum Chordata; class Amphibia; order Anura; family Bombinatoridae; genus Bombina; species Bombina bombina. The sequence goes on along the minus strand of NC_069501.1, from coordinate 337,913,621 downwards.
CTAAATGCCCTTTTAAGGGCAATGCACATCCAAATGCCCTTTTCAGGGCAATGGGGAGCTTAGTTTTTTTTAGTTAGTATTCTATTTGGGGGGTTGGTTGTGTGGGTGGTGGGTTTTACTGTTGGGGGGTTGTTTCTATTTTTTTTTACAGGTTAAAGAGCTGATTACTTTGGGGCAATTTAGGCTAGGTTTTTTTTTTTATTTTGGGGGTGGGGGTTATTTTGATAGGGCTATTAGATTAGGTGTAATTAATTTAAAGATCTGTAATTTGTTTTTATTTTCTGAAATTTAGTGTTTTCTTTTTTGTGATTTAGCTAATTTAATTTAATTTATTTAATTGTATATAATTTAGTTAATTAATTTAATTGTATTTAATTTATTTAATTATATTTATTTTAGTTTATTTATTTAATTGTAGTGTAGTGTTAGGTGTTAGTGTAACTTAGGTTAGGTTTTATTTTACAGGTCAATTTGTATTTATTTTAGCTAGGTAGTTATTAAATAGTTAACTATTAATAACTATTTAATAACTATTCTACCTAGTTAAAATAAATACAAAATTGCCTATAAAATAAAAATAAACCCTAAGCTAGCTACAATGTAACTATTAGTTATATTGTAGCTAGCTTAGGGTTTATTTTATAGGTAAGTATTTAGTTTTAAATAGGAATAATTTACTTAATTATAGTAATTTTCTTTAAATTTATTTAAATTAGATTTAAGTTAGGTGGTGTTAGGGTTAGACTTAGATTTAGGGGTTAAAACATTTAATATAGTGGTGGCGACGTTGGGGACGGCAGATTAGAGGTTAATAAGTATAATGTAGGTGGTGGCGATGTTAGGGGCAGTAGATTAGGGGTTAATAATATTTAATTACTGTTTGCGAGGCAGGAGTGCGGCGGTTTAGGGGTTAATATGTTTTATATAGTGGCAGCGATGTCTGGAGCGGCAGATTAGGGGGTTTAAAATTTTATTATAGTGTTTGCGATGCGGGAGGGCCTCGGTTTAGGGGTTAATAGGTAGTTTATGGGTGTTAGTGTACTTTTTAGCACTTTAGTTATGAGTTTTATGCTATGGCGTTGTAGTGTAAAACTCATAACTACTGACTTTAGAAGGCGTTAGGAATCTTGGAGGTAGAGGCTGTACCGCTCACTTTTTGGCCTCCCTGGACAGACTCGCAATACCGGCGCTATGGAAGTCCAATAGAAAAAAGGGTTTACAAAGTTTCCGTAAGTCTTATTTTGCGGTAAGGCCAAAGAAGTGTGCGGTGCCCCTAAACCTGCAAGACTCGTAATACGTTTGTTAGGACCTGTCAATGCTGCTTTTTCATCTTAACGCAAAACTCGTAATCTAGCTGCATGTTTGGTAAATTATCTTCCTTCTTACATATATATCATAGTACAGTGTTTAACTGAAATCTTGTCATTTATATTATAGGACATTTATTGTATGTTTTTTTTGTTCTTGTCTTTCGCAAAACCTCAATAAAAATTTATTTTAAAAAAAGAAAAAGGTGTCGCCGCTTGGATGAAGACTTCTCGCTGCCTGGATGAAGATGGATGTCTGGACTTCAGGAACCGTGAGTAGATTTTCTGGGGTTAGTCTTTTTTTTTATTTATTGGGGTGGTGTTTTTTTTTAGATAGCTGAAAGTAAAATAGCTGAATGATTTTTTATTTTGGGGGGTTAATTGGGTGGGGGTTTGACTTTTTGGGGGGAATTTGTAATTTTTTAATGTAAAAGAGCTGTTTAACTTAGGGCAATGCCCTACAAAAGGCCCTTTTAAGGGCTATTGGTAGTTTATTCTTAGGTTAGGGGGTGTTTTTATTTTGGGGGGCTTTTTTATTTTATAGGGCTATTAGATTAGGTGTAATTTTATTATTTTGGATAATTTTGTTTTTTATTTTTTATTTTTTGTAATTTAAACATTTTTTTTGTAATGTTCGATTTTTCATTTTTTTCGTAGTATTAGGTTTATCTAAATTTGTAATTTAGGATTTTAATTGGTAGATTATTTTATTTTATTAGAATAGTTATGTTAGGTTAATTTATAGTTTATTAGTTTAGGTAAGTTTTTATTTATTTTAAGATAGTTATATTGTAACTTTTAATTTCAAGTTACGGGGGGTTTAGGGGTTAATAGTTTAATTTAGTGTTTTGTGATGTGGGGGGCTGGAAGTTTAGGGGTTAAGTTTATTAGTAGCGATGTGGGAGGCTGGCGGTTTATAGGGGTTAATAGGTTTAGTATATTATTTGCAATGTGGGGGCTGCACGTTTTAGGGGTTAATACTTTATTATAGTGTTGGCGATGTGGGGGGACAGCGGTTTAGAGGTTAACAGGTTTATTATAGTAGTAGCAATGTGGGTGGGTGGCAGATTAGGGGTTAATAGGTTTATTTATTAGTTGTGATGTAGAGAGCTGGTGGTTTAGCGGTTAATAGGTTTATTTAGTGTCGGCAATGTCAGGGATCGGCGGATTAGGGGTTAATCACTTTATTTAGCGTTGGCGATGTCAGGGAGTGGCGGATTAGTGGTGTTTAGACTAGGGGTTTATGTTAGGGTGTTTAAACGTAACTTTCTTTTCCCCATAGACATCAATGGGTTTGCGTTCCGGGATCGCAGTTGTAAGTCTTTTTCTAACACTTTCTTTCCATTGATGTCTATGGGGGAAAGTGTGTAAGAGCACAGAAACTCAGCCCTTGGCTTTTGTGTGGTATGGATCTAAACGCACCATAACGCACAGCACAAGGAGGTTTTTCAGTAACTTGTAATGGCAGCGCTATGGAAAGTGTGATACCGCTCATTTTTTTGCATTCTTTAAGCACCCGGTATAGCGCAAAACTCATAATCTAGTTGAATCATTTTAAAAAGACATTGTGAGAATATAAAACAGCATTAATAACCATACTTAACTTATCATTTGCTACACTAGAAAACCTCAGAATAGTATGTTAACTCCTAATGTAGGGCATATTAAGGGGCTTGTGGTAGACCAATAACTAATTTTATATATGAAGATAGATAACCTTATTTACTCAAAAAGAAATGGTGTTAAGTCCAACTCTGAGTTTAGACCTTTAGGGAATAGTGTATAGAACTTATAAATAAGCTCTGCTTCTTTAATAAGCAACCTTTTTTCAATATCCCCTTCCTTCCAGTGCCCGTGTACCCTATGTATACCCCAATATGACAAATCCTTTATTTTTTCCTTTGTGTACCTCTTTGAATTAGTTATACAGGTGTGTGTCTTCTATATTGTTTTCAATATTGCATAAGTGCTCTCGTATTCTGTCTCTGAGACATCTTTTTCTCTCACCCAAATAAAATAAATTACATTTGCATTTCAATAAATAAATAATATTTTTGTGTCGACATCTAATTATCTCTTATATTCTATATTCAATATCTATGTTTGGAATCATTATTGGCTTTTTTATTTGTGTGCTATGCTGACAAGCTCTGCAGGAATAACATGGAAAAAAGTGACTATTGGGTGTACTTCCAGGTCTCCTTGTGTCATTTTATAATTTTTTTGTGTTAACTCACTAGGGGCAAGAATGGATTTTATTTTTTTTGCTTTTTTTAAAACAAAATTAGGGGCAGCTGTTAATTTATCTCCTATTATTGAATCCTCTTTCAAGAGATACCAATGTTTCTTTATGATCTTCTTGATCAGATCATGATCTGCATGATAATCAGTTATGAAAGGGACTTTTATAATGTCTGTGGTTTCTTTATTTTTATTTTTATAATTTAACAATGATTTTCTATCTGTGTTTTTAGCTTTTGTAATGGCCTTATTATTTTTTCTTTTTTATACCATCTTGCGTTGAATTTCTCAGCTAGTAACGCCTCCTATCCTTCAAAATCATCTCATTCTGATCCTCTCCAGATAATTATAAGGTAATCTACATATCTCTTGCACCATAGCTATTATCTCTGAAGAAATTTTCTTCCCAAATGCCCATAAATAGGTTGGCATAGCTAGGTGCAAACCTCGTACCCATCACTGTACCTTCTCCGTATCAGAAAAAACTGCTCTAGAATAGATGATTTTGAAGGATAGGTGGCGTTACTAGCAGAGAAATTCAATGCAAGAGGGTATAAAGAAGAAAAAAATAATGAGGCCATTACAAAAGCTAAAAACAGATAGAAAACCATTGTTAAATTATAAAAATAAAACCAAAGAAACTACAGACATTATCAAAGTCCCTTTCATAACTGATTATCATGAAGATCATGGTCTGATCAAGAAGATCATATTGAAACATTGGTATCTCTTGAAAGAGGATTTAATAATAGGAGATAAATTAACAGCTGCCCCTAGTTTTGTTTTTAAAAAATAAAAATAAAATAAAATCCATTCTTGCCCCTAGTGAGTTAACACAAAAAAAGAATAAAATGACACAAAGAGACCTGGAAGGACACCAAATAGCCTTTTTTTTCCCCATGTTATTCCTACAGAGCTTGTCAGCATAGCAAAAAAATAAAAAAAGATAATGACCCATATTTATCAAGCTCCGCACGGAGCTTGAAGGGCTGTGTTTCTGGCGAGTCTTCAGACTCACCAGAAACACAAGTTATGAAGCAGCGGTCTAAAGACCGCTGCTCCATAACCCTGTCCACCTGCTCTGAGCAGACGGACAGGAATCGATGGAAATCAACCCGATCGAGTACGATCGGGTTTATTGACAGCTCCCTGCTGGCGGCCAATTGGCCACGAGTCAGCAGGGGGCGGCGTTGCACCAGCAGCTCTTGTGAGCTGCTGGTGCAATGTTAAATGCGGAGAGCGTATTGCTCTCCGCATTAGCGAGGTCTTGCAGACCTGATCCGCACTGTCGGATCAGGTCCGCAAGACCTTTAAAAAATATGGGCCAGTGAGTCCAAACATAGATGTGGAATATAGAATAAAAGAGATAATTAGATGCATACACAAAAAATATAATTAATGTATTAAAATGCACATGTAATTTATTTTATTTGGGTGAGACAAAAAGATGTCTCAGAGACAGATAATGAGAGCACTTATGCAATATTGAAAACAATATAGAAGACACACACTTGTATAAGCACTTTAAAGAGGTACACAAAGGAAAAATAAAGGATTTGTCATATTGGGGTATACATAGGGTACACGGGCACTAGAGGGGAGGGGTTATTGAAAACAGGTTGCTTATTAAAGAAGCAGAACGGATTATAAGTTTGTTACACTATTCCCTAAAGGTCTAAACTCAGAGTTGGACTTAACACCATTTTTTTGAGTAAATAAGATTGTCTATCTTTATATATCATATTAGTTATTGGTCTACCATAAGCCCCTTAATATTCCCTACATTAGGGGTTGAAATACTACTTTCAGGTTTTCTAGTGTAACAAATGATAAGTTGAGTATGATTATTAATGCTGTTTTATATTTTCACAATGTCTTTTTAAAATGTTTGTTAATTATGTATTTGAAAGTCAATTACACTACTGGAGAAAAATACACCACCTTAAAGAGAAGTGGACACACAAAAATAAGCTGATTCCACCTTTAATAAATGCAATTAAACATTGACCAATAAGAGGCTGAAAGGACAGTTAAAAGTCAAGAACACATATGCCTAACTTATCTTGATAAAGCCCTCCTAAAGGGTGAAATGTGTCAAGGTTAAGGCCTATACTATTAATGTTAAAACTCTGGACTACACTAGAACATTGTATAATACAACCCGAGTTATTTAATTGTGGAAATTCCAACTTCTGCTGAACTTTACTACTACAGATAATACAGATATCTCAGTTTCCTGCGTGCTATGCACTAAGGGCAGGAATTTTTCCGACAATACAAATTACTAAGAAGGAATATTGCTGCTGTGAGTTTGAATTAACCGCTATTGACAGTGGCGATTCCTTATAGAGGAAAACATCCAGGAGCGAAGTTTACCCATGATGTCAGGCGCCATCGGTCACCTGGGGTAAGATCGCAGTCGGAGTTAAACTCCTAAGCAGTAACAAGTTTGCTGCATCTCCAAGACGAAACTCTGATGCAGGGTCCCTAAGGTATTTAACTGTCTTATGTACACGGATAATATATCCCTCTTATTATATCGATATTAGATGGACTATTGGACATTTGCACTTTAAATTTTAAGGAGGCAGGGCCCACGGTGGTACGTTTATCGGAAGCCAGATATCCTAACACCAATAGCAATTTGGACTTTGATATTTTTGCAGTTAATGTGTTACATTATGTGCTTTTAAGTTAACAGCTTGCCATTAGACTTTTTATACTTATTTGTAACAGTGGCCTAGATTTGGAGTTTGGCGGTAGAAGGGCTGTTAACGCTCCGCAGGCTTTTTTCTGGCCGCACCATAAAATTAACTCTGGTATCGAGAGTTCAAAAAAATGCTGCGTTAGGCTCCAAAAAAGGAGCGTAGAGCATTTTTACCACAAATGCAACTCTCTATACCAGAGTTGCTTACGGACGCGGCCAGCCTCAAAAACGTGCTCGTGCACGATTCTCCCATAGGAAACAATGGGGCTGTTTGAGCTGAAAAAAAACCTAACACCTGCAAAAAAGCAGCGTTCAACGCAGCCCCATTGTTTCCTATGGGGAAACACTTCCTACGTCTGCACCTAACACTCTAACATGTACCCCGAGTCTAAACACCCCTAACCTTACACTTATTAACCCCTAATCTGCCGCCCCCGCTATCGCTGACACCTGCATTATATTATTAACCCCTAATCTGCCGCTCCGTAAACCGCCGCAATTTACATTATCCCTATGTACCCCTAATCTGCTGCCCCTAACACCGCCGACCCCTATATTATATTTATTAACCCCTAATCTGCCCCCCTCAACGTCGCCGACACCTGCCTACACTTATTAACCCCTAATCTGCCGACCGGACCTGAGCGCTATTATAATAAAGTTATTAACCCCTAATCCGCCTCACTAACCCTATCATAAATAGTATTAACCCCTAATCTGCCCTCCCTAACATCGCCGACACCTACCTTCAATTATTAACCCCTAATCTGACGACCGGAGCTCATCGCTACTATAATAAATGGATTAACCCCTAAAGCTAAGTCTAACCCTAACACTAACACCCCCCTAACTTAAATATAATTTAAATCTAACGAAATTAATTAACTCTTATTAAATAAATTATTCCTATTTAAAGCTAAATACTTACCTGTTCCGATCAGCCAATAGAATGCGAGCTCAATCTGATTGGCTGATTGGATCAGCCAATCGGATTGAACTTGATTCTGATTGGCTGATTCCATCAGCCAATCAGAATATTCCTACCTTAATTCCGATTGGCTGATAGAATCCTATCAGCCAATCGGAATTCGAGGGACGCCATCTTGGATGACGTCCCTTAAAGGAACCGTCATTCGTCGGGAGACAACGGAAGAAGAGGATGGATCCGCGTCGGCTGCTTCAAGATGGACCCGCTCCGCACCGGATGGAAGAAGATCGAAGATGCCGCTTGGAGAAGATGTTTGCCGGTCCGGATGTCCTCTTCTTGCCGGATAGGAGGAAGACTTTGGAGCCTCTTCTGGACCTCTTCAGCACCGGATGCCAGGACGGATCGGTGATACCTGGATGGTGAAGACAAGGTAGGAAGATCTTCAGGGGCTTAGTGTTAGGTTTATTTAAGGGGGTTTGGGTTAGATTAGGGGTATGTGGGTGGTGGGTTGTAATGTTGGGGGGGGGGTATTGTATGTTTTTTTTTACAGGCAAAAGAGCTGATTTTCTTGGGGCATGCCCCGCAAAGGGCCCTGTTCAGGGCTGGTAAGGTAAAAGAGCTTTTACATTTATTAATTTAGAATAGGGTAGGGAATTTTTTATTTTGGGGGTCTTTGTTATTTTATTAGGGGGCTTAGAGTAGGTGTAATTAGTTTAAAATTGTTGTAATATTTTTTTAATGTTGGTAAATATTTTTTTATTTTTTGTAACTTAGTTCTTTTTTATTTTTTGTACTTTAGTTAGTTTATGTAATTGTAGTTATTTGTAGCAATTGTATTTAATTTATTTATTGATAGTGTAGTGTTAGGTTAATTGTAGGTAATTGTAGGTAGTTTATTTAATTAATTTATTGATAGGGTAGTGTTAGGTTTAATTATAACTTAGGTTAGGATTTATTTTACAGGTAAATTTGTTATTATTTTAACTAGGTAACTATTAAATAGTTCTTAACTATTTAATAGCTATTGTACCTGGTTAAAATAATTACAAAGTTACCTGTAAAATAAATATTAATCCTAAAATAGCTACAATATAATTATAATTTATATTGTAGCTATATTAGGGTTTATTTTATAGGTAAGTATTTAGCTTTAAATAGGAATAATTTATTTAATAAGAGTTAATTAATTTCGTTAGATTTAAATTATATTTAAGTTAGGGGGGTGTTAGTGTTAGGGTTAGACTTAGCTTTAGGGGTTAATCCATTTATTATAGTAGCGATGAGCTCCGGTTGTCAGATTAGGGGTTAATAATTGAAGGTAGGTGTCGGCGATGTTAGGGAGGGCAGATTAGGGGTTAATACTATTTTTGATAGGGTTAGTGAGGCGGGTTAGGGGTTAATACATTTATTATAGTAGCGCTCAGGTCCGGTCGGCAGATTAGGGGTTAATAAGTGTAGGCAGGTGTCGGCGACGTTGAGGGGGGCAGATTAGGGGTTAATAAATATAATATAGGGGTCGGCGGTGTTAGGGGCAGCAGAATAGGGGTACATAAGGATAACGTAGGTGGCGGCGCTTTGCGGTCGGCAGATTAGGGGTTAATTATTGTAAGTAGCTGGCGGCGACGTTGTGGGGGGCAGGTTAGGGGTTAATAAATATAATACAGGGGTCGGCGGGGTTAGGGGCAGCAGATTAGGGGTACATAAGTATAACGTAGTTGGCGGTCGGCAGATTAGGGGTTAAAAAATTTTAATCGAGTGGCGGCGATGTGGGGGGACCTCGGTTTAGGGGTACATAGGTAGTTTATGGGTGTTAGTGTACTTTAGGGTACAGTAGTTAAGAGCTTTATGAACCGGCGTTAGCCCAGAAAGCTCTTAACTCCTGCTATTTTCCTGCGGCTGGAGTTTTGTCGTTAGAGCTCTAACGCTCACTTCAGAAACGACTCTAAATACCAGCGTTAGAAAGATCCCATTGAAAAGATAGGATACGCAATTGACGTAAGGGGATCTGCGGTATAGAAAAGTCGCGGCTGAAAAGTGAGCGTTAGACCCTTTAATCACTGACTCCAAATACCGGCGGTAGCCTAAAACCAGCGTTAGGAGCCTCTAACGCTGGTTTTCACGGCTACCGCCGAACTCTAAATCTAGCCGAGTGTTTTTAAGGGAGACGTCCCTATGTAATATTACTATTATTTTTTATATATGAAATTGTTTTAATAAATATACTATTGATATCTTAAGCTGTCTAGCACCCTCACTTACTCCATGTTTATGTTAGTGCTTGGGATCTTTATCATGCTGAAAAATAAAACCATTCCCAATCAGGAACTTTCGAGAAGTAATGGCATGATGAATTAAAACCTGTCTGTACTTTTCAGCTTTCATGATCCCATAAATTCAGACAACATCACCAACACCACTGGCAGAAATGGAGCCCCAAATCAGGACAGACCCTCCACCATGTTTCACTGAAGGCCGCAAACATTCATTTTTCCATCTCTCTCCAACTCTTCATCTAACATATTGTCTACAACCCAAAAATTTCAAACTTGGATTTGTCAGTTTCTTGGCTGCTACCTTTCCACAAAAACCAAGCTTCTTCGGACTGTAGAAGGGTCAACTTGGCATCCCGATGAAGCTGCCAGATGCTGAGCCAGGTCCTTGCTGGACTTCTTTCGGACTCTCAATGAAGAAACTCTGAGAAACTTCTCATTAGATATTTAAAGTTTTCTTAGCCTTCCATCTTTTTTTGTCCTTGAACTCTCTTGATTCTTCAAATTTCTTTATAACAGCTTAAATAGCACATCTTGAGTATCCAGTTTGTTTGCTGCTTTCTCTTTGAGAGTGGCCTTGCTGATGCGAAGGTATGATTTTATGTCTCTCAAATTCTGTGATCTTTTTGAATTGAATGCGATTGAAAGTTGCTCTTATTAGCAAGCTTCCACTGAATTAAACTCCTACCACATGTGCATGTAATGAGTCAGGTTCCTGCAATTGCTCAAGTGTAAAGGGAGGTCACACTAAATACTTGCCACTTTAGCCTATAGAAGCTGTTTTTTCAAAAAAAAAAAATTGTTTTTTAATACTGCATACAAATATCCTTTATTTTCTGGTTGTATTCTAATAAAGAGACTGAGAAATAATTATATATGGTCATTATACTATTGCTGAAACAACAAATCTAATGGTGGCCTGAGACTTTAGCACAGTACTATTTATATACTTTATATGTGCATTGGTGCCCTTTACAGTCAAATACCTGAAAAAATGAAAAAGCATATTTATTTAATTGTAATATTGTATAATGGTTTTAACTGTGTATTTACTGTAAATATTTAACCTTCCAATGTTCTTCACATTGGGGAATATGTTCTATGTATTTTTAAATAGATATTCATATATATATATATATATATATATATATATATATATATATATATATATATATATATATATATTTGTAAACATTTATACCTAATTAAAATCATATATTTAAGTGTATGTATATATATATATATATATATATATATATTCATATTCCTAATAAATATTCTAGGAAATTAGTTTTCCTGAATATTCATTCCCTGCGCTATTTATATATTTGTAAATATCTATACCTAAATAAAATCATATATTTATATATATATTTTGTTAAAGTAGTAAATTAGTATAATAAATTATTGTGATTTTGAAGAATATAGTGATAGTCTTCTATACAAACAGGTAAAACCCTTGATGTTAGTGCACATACTATATGGGAAAAAATCTTGTTTTATCCTCACACAATTCTTTTTATTTGCATACATCCATATTTGCATTAGATCAGAGAGATTATTAGGGTCTAGATGCTATTACTTTGGTAACACACTTACACACACAAATGAGGGTAGTAGTCACTGCCAGGTTTTCATTATTACACCTGATGATCATATGAAATTACTATTTTGAATAGGGGAACCCCCTCTTTCAAATAAGGGGTATGATATATTTATATGGTTAGTGAGTCACAAATGCTTCATTAGAGTCATTGGACTTTCCAAAATATGACTGATGCTGTAAAGCATGTGTTATTCGTATGGCAAACACTTGCATGGATAATGTATTTTAAAAGAAGAGGGTTGCTGATTTTAAATAAAGGATACCATGTTCCTTTATGTATTGTGGGGGAACCAGATGGGCTTCCCCACCTCCCGGATTTTTAAGATGATCACTTATTGCCATTGTGATCACCTAAGAGCCACCCAAGCACATAAACCCTTTTTCAAAAGAATTTTAACTCTGCCCCATTTTATTGCTTACTTTTAGCATTAAGGTTCATTTTCAATCCGAGACCACCCTAGTAGACCACAAGTAACCTTTAAAAACATGAGACCTTCTCACTTAAAAGAGCATAATCCAAACTTTCATCTTAGGGAAAATGTGGTGTATGTTGTCTTTAGGGAATAGGGTCTGTGTTAGACTACTATTCCCCATACAGTGGATATATTAAGTGATTACTATTATATTGTCAAAAGTGATTTCCTCTTTTATTAAACAAGAGTCTCATGTCCCACAGTGATTTACGGGTTTCTCTGAAAAGTCACCACCTTTTATAATAAAATCAATCACCTGTTGGTGCAGTTGATTATTATCATTATGTTAAATGTGCATAAAATAAAGGGACATATGCACATCACTCAAAAAAAAAAAATTGCTAGGTATGAAAAAAAAATCTCTTGTGGCAGTGGAAAAGTTTTCAGGATTGAAATAGGGGCTAAGTTAAGACTCTCCCACTCCCTCTGCTTTTTGGCTGGTTCTGCAGGTAGTTGACACTTTTATATTTATCAACCTGAAACATTTAAATACTGGTATTCCAGTAAGTAAGTAAAATAATTAGTCATTTTTCAAAGGTTACTTTTTCTAATTCTACTATGTGGCCTTGCTAAAATCTAACTTTCCTAATTTTCAATGGTCTAAAAACTCTTTACATATAATATTTGTAAATGTAAAGTTATGCGCATGCTCAGTTCATCAGATAATGGACATACATGTTTAATTTAATAAAAATGTAAAAAAATTTTTTTTAAAACATAACAAATTGTACAAAAAACTTAAATGTTAATTTCATTGAAATTTTTTAAGATTTTAACCTTGTATACAATTAATCTAAATAATATAAAATATTTAATAGCATTAATTAGTAGTATTTGTTCTCTTATCAAATTGCTTTCAAATAAATAAAGCAGTAATCATCAATATTTAATTAATTTTCTTTGATTTAGTCTGCATAGGTTTTTTTTTCCGAAGATCTAATAAAATAACCCTATTGAAAATCATACAATACCTCTGTTTTTAATTGTTTTTTATGCTTACATACTTGGGAAACAAAACATAAATAAATAAAAAATAACGGAAACTTAGAAGTATTGAAACAGAAAGAGTATTTTTTTTTATCGATTTGGCTTTTTCACTGAATGACTGGAATAGGTTTGTAACTGAAAAAAAGAACAAACAGAACAAAACTGTGCTGCTTTCTGACATTTTCTAGTATTTGTAAAAGGATTTAGCCAGGCCATTGTAGTTATTGTTAGTCACACCGCACAGGGAATTTGTTGCCCTTTGCACTTTAGTGGTTAAAATTATTTTTGGTAAAAAAAAAAGTTTAAAAAAATGCTATGTCATCTGAGATTTTGAGTCGAGAAAAAAAAATATTTTAGAGCAGGTAATATAGTACAATTATTGCTAGCAGCACAATGTGACATGATTGATGCCCTAACAGCATCAGTAACTAAAAGATCCCATCATTTCTCCTATACTGAAAGCACACTAAAAATGAGTTCAATAAGCTGAGATAAGATAAAAGTGTGCTACATTTTTTAAATGTATGTTTTGTCTATGTTTTGTTATGTTTGTTGTTTGTTAGTTTGTCAAGTTATTTTTAATATTTGGGGGTTACAGTTTTTTTTTAATATTATTGTCTCTTTTTTAATTTTTTCTTGTTGAAGAATGTATGAGAGTGTCTATACATGTTACGCTTTCTCCAGGCCTTTAATTAAAAAAAAAAGCAAAAATCTATTTTTACTTTCAAGTTATGACTTTCTTTCTATATCCACTGCTGATTCTCGTGGTATTGTGCAGTTCACCTGCAGTGCCCAAACACGTTAGCAGTTAGTATTACTCTTTTTGTTCCTCTGCACACAATTGATTTTTTTTATATTCTACACTATTTTGTCCTGTCCTGAAAAACATATATTCATAGCTAAACCATTCATCTTGTTGACCCTCTGCTATGCCTTGCATCCTTATCTAAATCCTTTATTTTTTATCACCTGGTGTGTTAATAAAATCTGTAATAATATTTTTATATAGCATTTAACCTCCTGTAATTATTACAATATTGGTAAAATATTATCTGAGAATAAAGACGTATTTAAAAATACACATATAAATGCAAAATAATAAAAACTTGTGATGTCAAAAGTTTGATATTTAAAAAAAATAACATTAATAGCTTAGTTATAATGGTTCTGCTTATATGTGAGAAAGAATGTAAAACGCAATGGCCTTGATCACATTCTCGGCCAGGTTACGAGTGGAGCACTAACAGTTATGCGCAAGCAGAAAGGGGTTTATTGCTGGTGTTTGTGCACCTCTTGTTTTTCGCTCGTATTACAAGTTGAAAGTAAATGCAATTGCTTGAGCGCAATTAAAGGTAATGCTGGTTGAGATTGTGCATACGTTAAGCCAACCCCAAAATTGGTACTCATCATTGATGAAGTGCGGCGATCCATCCTGATCCCAGTGGCGAAAGACCTTCATCCAGGTGGTGAAACATCTTTATCCATCGTGGGACAATCTTCTTCAATCTTCATTCGGGCCTCGGGTCCATATTCTAACTTCATCCGGATGGCAGAGGCTCGGAGGCGGAGAGGTCATCTGCAACATCCAGATTACACGGAGGTACTCTTCATGCGGTCTCTAGCAGCACACTGAAGATTGAATGCAAGGAACCCCTTTTATATGGGGGGTATCCTTGCATTCCTATTGGCTGACAAATTAAAATCAGCCAATAGGATAAGAGCTGCTTACATCCTTTTGGCTGATTTGACTTTGAAGAATCATATGGGCAGCGGATCTGTTTATCTACTCGATGAGTGTGTAATGCCCGAGAGCGAGCAAGCTCAGAGTGTAAAAAGCAGCAGTCTTACATTGCAGGAAGCAGACTCATATGTGCGAACCTGCCCCATAAGGGCTTCTGAGCAGCTTACACTGCTTCGTACATGGAGCCCTTTGACTTTAAAGGGTTAAGCAACATTATCTGCAGTTAGCTAATGGTGATTTTAATTAGTTAGGCTCTTTGTTGCCAATTAGTTAAATTCTCATGTTAACTATAGGTTGTCTACCACAAGACACTATAGTTAACCGCCTAAATGACCAGCAACGTTCCTTGTTCCTTCTTACACTCTGAGCTTGCTTGCTCTCGGGCATTAAACACTCATCAGAGTCGATGAACCTATCTACCACCAGCCACTTCCTTGTACATCACTGGTCTTTATATGGGTTTGCTATTTCTTTGAAGCCAGCAGGAGGGAGGGAGGGTCTTGCTCACTGCAACACCTGCACTATTATAATCATACAATCCCTTAACGACCAGCGACATTAACTTTTTTTAATTTAGATTAGGGTAGGGAATTTTTTTTATTTTGGGGGGCTTTGTTATTTTATTAGGGGGCTTAGAATAGGTGTAATTAGCTTAAAATTCTGGTAATCTTTTTTTATTTTTTGTAATTTAGTGTTTGTTTTTTTGTAATTTAGTTTAGTTTATTTAATTGTATTTTAGTTTAGATATTTGTAGTTTATTTAATTTATTGATAGTGTAGGTGTATTTGTAACTTAGGTTAGGATTTATTTTACAGGTAAATTGGTAATTATTTTAACTAGGTAGCTTTTAAATAGTTATTAACTATTTAATAGCTATTGTACCTAGTTGAAATAAATACCAAGTTACCTGTAAAATAAATATAAACCTTAAAATAGCTACAATGTAATTATTAATTACATTGTAGATATCTTAGGGTTTATTTTATAGGTAAGTATTTAGATTTAAATAGGAATATTTTAATTAATAATATTAATATTAATTAGATTTATTTTAATAAGAATTTAGTTAGGGATGTTAGAGTTAGATAGGGTTATTATACTTAATATATATATATATTATAATAACGATATTAACTATATTAACCCTAATATAATTAGGGTTAATATAGTTAATATAGCTGGCGGCGGTGTAGGGGGATTAGATTAGGGGTTAATCTATTTAATATAGGTGGCGGCGGTGTAGGGGGATTAGATTAGGGGGTAATACATTTATTATAGGTGGCGGCGGTGTAGGGGGATTTAGATTAGATGCAAAAGAGCTGATTACTTTGTGACAATGCCCCGCAAAAAGCCCTTTTAAGGGCTGGTAAAAGAGCTGTTTTCTTTGGGGAAATGCCCCGCAAAAAGCCCTTTTAAGGGCTGGCAATAGAGCTGTTACTTTGGGGCAATGTCACGCAAAATGCCCTTTTAAGGGCTGGTAATATAGGTGATTACTTTAGGGGGATTAGATTAGGGGTTAATGTATTTAATATAGCTGGCGGCGGTGTAGGGGGATTAGATTAGGGGTTAATAATTTTAATATAGCTGGCGGCGGGGTAGGAGCTCACATTAGGGGGTAGTTAATATAAATGGCGGTGTAAGGGGCTCACATTAGGGGGTAGGTAATATAGATTGTGGCGGTGTAAGGGGCTCACATTAGGGGGTAGGTAATATAGATGGCGGTGGTGTAAGGGGCTCACATTAGGGGGTATGTAATATAGATGGTGGCGGTGTAAGGGGCTCACATTAGGGGGTAATATAGATAAAATAGGTAGCGGCGGTGTAGGGGGCTCACATTAGGGGGTAATATAGATAATGTAGGTGGCGGCGGGGTCCGGGAGCGGTGGTTTAGGGGTTAATAACTTTATTAGGTGCGGCGGGGTTCTGGGAGCGGCGGTTTAGGGGTTAATACATTTATTATTATTAGGAGAGTGAGGGGGGATAGCGGATAGAGGGGTAGACATGTCGGGCTATGTTTAGGAGGCGTGTTAGACAGTACGGGTGATTTAATAACTTATTACGTTTTTTTATGCGGCGGCAGTTTCTAAAGTGCCGTAAGTCACTGGCGACTCCAGAAATTTGTGCTTACGCAGATTTCTGGACATTGCTGGTTTATCCGACTTACGGCACTTTAGCATCTGACGGCGCCGTATATGGGATAGCTCGAGTTGCGAGCTGAAACTACGGGCGGAGCAGGTTTCCACGCTTGCGCCGAAGCCTGCGCCGTATATCGGATCACGCCCATGGTTACTATTCAAATTGTTATTGTTTTTCCTCCTGTACCTGCAATTATTTCAGTTTTTACCTTTTACGGAAGCCAGTTGACTTATCAATAATACAAGAATATCACTGATCTGCCAATGTGCAGTGCTTCTGTGACAGGATATGAGAATGTTTAAACTCTGAGATGGCGGCATGCAAAGCTTCACTAACCAGCTCTTGTAAATGGTTAAAATAAGAGAATGTCCTTGAAGAGTATAGGAGGAAAAACAATAGAGTGGTGTGAGGCAACATTCTACAGCAGTTGTACCTAGAAGGTTAATGCTGCATAGCCATTTCCTTAATTGCTATTATTTTAATTATGTTTCAACAGCTAATCAATAGCTAAAACATTATGTGCCAGTTTACAAGTGGAGCTCTCCCGTTTGAGCGTTAATTACGCTAGAAGTAAGCTTTTTGGACTCGTTGGATTGCACTTGTATTATGTGTTAAAACTAAACATTTTTTCTCTTGGGCTAACCCGACGAGCAAAAAAAGCTAAAGTTAGAATATCACGTGCATGTTCAGGTATTTCCCCATAGAAGCCAATGTAGAAAAAAAGTGCAAAAAAAACATACTCTCTGGTAAAAACCTGATTGCATATTCTCATTCCAATGTTCTTCACATATAAGAATATGTTCTATTTATTTATAAATACATATTTCTACATATATCTGATTGTATTTAGGTACAATGTATATATATATATATATATATATATATATATTTATACATCATTATATATAGGTATAGATATATAAAGATTAGTGATGTCGCGAACCTAAAAATTTCGGTTTGCGAACGGCGGACTCAAACTTCCGCTACTGTTTGCGAACCGGCGAACCGCGTGAACAGCCATTGACTTCAATAGGCAGGCGAACTTTAAAACCCACAAGGACTCTTTCTGGACACAATAGTGATGGAAAAGTTGTTTCAAGGGGACTAACACCTGGACTGTGGCATGCCGGATGGGGATCCATGGCAAAACTCCCACGGAAAATTACATAGTTGATGCAGAGTCTGGTTTTAAGCCATAAAGTGCCTTAATCACCTAACATTCCTAAAATTTTTTTGAATAACGTGCTTTAAAACATTAGGTATGATGTAGTATTGATCAGGTAGTGTAAGGGTTATGCCCACTTCACAGTGACAGAGAAAACTCCCGCAAACAACTGCAAACAGTCCATTTGCACAACCACGAGTTAAATAGTTTTGATAGTTAGATACATACATTACATAGATCAATAGATGCAATATACATATGATAGATACAAATTACATAGATCAATAGATGCAATATACATTTGATGATAGATACGAATTATATAGATCAATCGATGCAATTATACATTTGATAGATACGAATTACATAGATCAAAAGATGCAATATACATTTGATAGATACGAATTACATTGATCAATAGATGCAATTTATATTTGATAGATACGATTGATAGTTATATAGATTTGATAGAGAAATAGATAGATTTGATAGATATATGATTTCCCTGACAGAGTATAACAATAAGACATGCGGTCTGGGACTGGGACCCGTGGTGTGTTAAGTAGTATTATTCTTAGCAGTTTACTACCTGTTACTCCACCTATCGGGGGAGGTCTATATGGCCTGCATTTTTGGAACCGGGAGATGGAAGAAGATGATTGGTCTGTCCTCCTACTTCAAATTTGGCCTAAACACAAGTGGCTGTCTCAAATCAGTCCGGCCACGAGATAGATAGATTTGATAGATAGATATACATAGATTGATAGTTAGATAGAATCAATTGAATATAAATAGATCGATTTGATAGATATATAATTACCCTTGCAAAGTATAATAATAAAACATGCAGTCTGGGACCCATGGTAACTAGGTTGTGTTAAGTAGTACTATTCTTAGCACTTTAATACCTGTTACTCCCCCTATCTGTGTAGGTCTATATGGCCTGCATGATTACCCTGAGAAAGTATAACAACAAGACATGCGGTCTGAGACCCATGGTAATTAGGTTGTGTTTAGTAGTACTATTCTTAGCACTTTAATCCCTTTTACTCCCCCTATTGGGGGAGGTCTATATGGCCTGCATGATTACCCTGACAAAGTATAACAACAAAACATGTGGTCTGGGACCCATGGTAACTAGGTTGTGTTAAGTAGTACTGTTCTAAGCACTTTAATACCTGTTACTCCCCCTATCGGGGCAGGTCTATATGGCCTGCATGATTACCCTGACAAAGTATAACAACAAAACATGTGGTCTGGGACCCATGGTAACTAGGTTGTGTTAAGTAGTACTGTTCTTAGCACTTTAATACCTGTTAGTCCCGATATCATTGGAGGTCTATATGGGCTGCATGATTACCCTGACAAAGTATAATAATAAAACATGCGGTCTGGGAGCCATGGTAACTATGTTGTGTTAAGTAGTACTATTCTTAGCACTTTAATCCCTGTAACTCCCCCGATCGGGTGAGGTCTATATGGCCTTCCTGATTAACCTGACAAAATATAACATGACATGCAGATGACGTGGGCAGATGACCAGGAACTGCTACGTAAGAGAGACTGAGTGGGGGATGGTTGAGAGGGGGCAAAGAGGACAGCAGTGGTTGACGTGGCTGAAGATGCTGGACCAGGAGGAGGAGGGCGGCTTTGAGTTTGTGTGCTGCTTCTACTCATGTGTTCTTCCAATGGGCGTTTGTGATGTGAGACCATGTGCCTTCGCAAAGTAGTTGTACCTAGGTGGGTGTTAGACTTCCCACGACTCAGTTTCTTTTGGCACAGGTTGCAAATGGCATCGCTGTTGTCAGAGGCAGACACACACAAAAAATGCCACACTGCTGAGCTCTGTGATGACGGCATTCTGGTGGTGTCAACAGCATGCGTTGATTGGCATCGGCGTGCTGTCTGGCTGACCCCGGGTGCTGATGCATGCTGTCTGACTGTGCCACTAGCTCCTTGCAACGACCTCCCCCTGCTTCCAACTCGTCTCCTCCTCCTCCTCTCTGTCTCCCCATCTGAACTTTCCCCCTCTTCTTCTTCTCATCTAGCGGGCACCCATGTGACATCCACGGACACATCATCATCAACCGCTTCACTTGTATCTGACACATCAACAAAAGAAGCAGCAGCGGGTACAACATCATCATCGTCATCATCACACCGTACCTCTATGTCTGTAATGCTGCCTGACTGAGACATATCACTGTTATCTACATCCTCTGTCAATAATGGTTGCGCATCACTCATTTCTTCCAACTGATGTGTCAATAACTCCTCTGACAGATCAAGTGAAGTGACTGTGGTGCTAGTGTTGGTGGTGGCGACAGGCGGGCGAGTGGCACTGGTCACTTGAGAGGTGCCCAAAGCACAGCTGGAGGTAGATGGTGCGTCAAAGTTAGGACTAGGAGCGGAAGCTGTAGAAGATTGGGTGTCCTGTGTTAGCCATTCAACTAGGTCCTCCTCAGAACTTTTCACATCCCTGGCACCTGGCCTCTGAACAATGTGCATATTTGTAGGGTCTAAAGGAATCACAGCACCACGACGGCACCTGCGGGGTGGCCTGCCTCTGCCTGTCATTTTTTTTAAAATGTACATTTACAATACTATTAAACAAATTATGAGTGGTGGCACTGGGCAAGTTGGCACAGTATACGCTGTGAGCCTGACACAAAAAAAGCAGACTGATGTTTCAAAGTCAAAAATGTATATTTATTAAATATTAAAAGTACTGTGACAACAAATATGATTGGTGGCACTAGTTGGCTAGTGGGCCTGGCACACACGCTGGCAGGCAGGAAACTGCAATTCAATTGCACTAGTAGACTGATGATTCACAGTCAAAAAAGTTTTAATTTTAAATATTAACACTACTGTAATAACAAATATGATTGGTGGCACTAGTTGGCAAGTGGGCCTGGCACACACGCTGGCAGGCAGGCAGGCAACTGCAATTCAATTTCACTAGCAGACTGATGATTCACAGTCAAAAAAGTTTTTATTGTAAATATTTTAATTACTGTTATAACAAATATGATTGGTGGCACTAGTTGGCAAGTGGCCCTGGCACACACGCTGGGAGGAAGGCAACTGCAATTAGATTACACTAGCTAACTGATGCTTCAAAGTCAAAAAAGTTTTTTTTTTAAATATTTAAAATACTGTTATAACAAATATAATTGGTGGCACTAGTGGGCAAGGGGGCTGGCACACACGCTGGCAGGCAGGCAACTGCAATTCAATTTCACTAGCAGACTGATGATTCACAGTAAAAAAAGTTTTTATTTTAAATATTTTCAAAACTGCTATAACAAATATGATTGGTGGCACTATTTGGCAAGTGGGCCTGGCACACACGCTGGGAGGAAGGCAACTGCAATTAGATTACACTAGATGACTGATGTTTCTCAGTCAAAAAAGTTTTTATTTTAAATATTTACAATACTGTTATAACAAATATGATTGGTGGCACTAGTTGGCAAGTGTGCCTGGCACACACGCTGGCAGGCAAGCAACTGCAATTCAATTGCACTAGCAGATTGATGATTCACATTCAAAAAAGGTTTTAATTTAAATATTTACAATACTGTTATAACAAATTTGATTGGTGGCACTAGTTGGCTAGTGGGCCTGGCACACACGCTGGCAGGCAGGCAGGCAACTGCAATTCAATTGCACTAGCAGACTGATGATTCACAGTCAAAAACGTTTTGATTTTAAATATTAACACTACTGTAATAACAAATATGATTGGTGGCACTAGTTAGCAAGTGGGCCTGGCACACACACTGGCAGGCAGGCAACTTCAATTAGATTACACTAGCAGACTGATCTTTCACAGTAAAATTTTTTTTTAAAATATTTACAATACTGTTACAACAAATATGATTGGTGGCACTAGTTGGCAAGAGGGCCTGGCACACACGCTGCCAGGCAGACAACTGCAATTCAATTGCACTAGCAGACTGATGATTCACAGTCAAAAACATTTTGATTTTAAATATTTTCAAAACTGTTATAACAAATATGATTGGTGGCAATAGTTGGCAGCAAGTGGGCCTGGTACACACGCTGGCAGGCAGGCAACTTCAATTAGATTACACTAGCAGACTGATCTTTCACAGTCAAATTTTTTTTTTTAAATATTTACAATACTGTTATAACAAATATGATTGGTGGCACTAGTTGGCAAGTGGGCCTGCAATCAGAAAAAACAGGAAAGCATGCCAAGCACCAAAAAATAAATACTGTTATAACAAATATGATTGGTGGCACTAGTTGGCAAGTGGGCCTGGCAATCAGAAAAAACAGGAAAGCATGCCAAGCACCAAAAAATAAATAAAAATCGCACTTTATTAGTATTCCATTAAAAATATATTATTACAAAAAGAGAGAATGTGGGGGGACCCCCAAACAAAACAGACTAACGCGTTTCGGCTAGGAGAGCCGTACTCATAGTCCATAAAACCACTAAAAGTACACTAATTTAAATACCCAGTGTTCTATTACTATTGGTTGGCCATCTAATTGAAATTTAAAGGTACAGCGCCCCAAACATTTAAAGCACCTTTATATTTAGTTTTACATAATTTATAACTAAATCACCTTTATAATTTCATTAAATGGCCAAATGGGGGTGAGAAATGTTAAATAGCATAAATACAATTACAAACATGATATTGTCACAGGACTGACACAACTCTAAGTGCTCATGGGAAATACATATTGCAGTACACAGTTCAAAGTTATAGCCAAGTTAAATTAAATTGTCTAAAGGTGATACTGATATATAATTCTTCGTTCCCGTTTTACACAGTAATAGGTGAAAGGAGGTATATTAACATATTCAACCTAAGATAGCAAAAAATGACGAAAAAGTCAAAGTGAGCCCATGACTAAAAGCGCTTGTTTTATACTCATAACCTCAGATTAGTGTAAAGGCGATATCAACCACTTAGATAGATAGTAATCCTATTTGAGTCTCACAGATTGATAATATATCTTTTGGAGGATAACAACACCAACCGGGCCTATTGATAAATGTAAATGAGCCTATGACTAGAGGACAATATACCAATCTAGATATATTAAAATAAACCGATACAAATAAATACAAATAGAATAACCTCAAAAAACCCTGAGACCTTTAAACTTGATCCCTAAAGTAAAAGAGGTTATCTTCTATATTTATAAATGAGTCTATGACTAGAGGACAGTGTAAAAACTGGATATAATTAATCAAATGCACAGTCTAGTTAGACTAATAACTGTTTCCTTAGTCCCTATGCACTAGTGTTGTCTTCATTATTTATAAATGAGCCTATGACTAGAGGACAGTGTAAGAACTGGATATAATTAGTTAAATACATAGTCTAGTAAAACTAATACCTGCTTAATTGGTCCCTACTAACTAGTGTGTTACATATTTACAGAATATAACCAGAATACAGTGTCATTGTCATGGCTGTAAATGAGTCTAAGACCCACGGGTAATATGTTGTACTAGATTAGTCCCTCACGTCCAATAATTAATGAAATCGTATTCTGAATTTAGGCCCCAAGGTCTCTTAGTTTGGAGCCTAAATATCCAATACATCTCTTGTCTTGACAGGACATCAAAACGGTTCCCTCCTCTCTTTTGGTGCTGTACCTTTTCAATTATCATCCATTTAAGGGAATGACAATCTTTGTCATGCTGTTGTACAAAGTGGGTTACCAATGTGGTACTACTCTTACCTACTCGAATCGTGGACAAATGTTCGCGTATTCTAGAGCGGACATCCCTAGTGGTCAAGCCTACATATTGCAAATTGCACAACGTGCACCACAGGAGATAGATGCAATATGTAGATCTGCAGTTGACACAAGAGGAGATATCAAAAGTTTCCCCAGTCACTGCTGAAGTGAAAGAGGTACCAACCTGTACATGCTCACATGCCTTGCATTGTGAATATCCACACCTGTATGTTCCTCTATGACTTAACCAAGAGGAAGCAGCTCCCATCTCAAGTCTAGGTCTTTTCAATTGAGAAGGGGACACAAGGTTACCTATAGTCTTATTCCTCCTATAGGAAAACCTGCAACCTCTTTTAACCGTTTCTGTGAGAGCATCATCAGCCACCAGTAGTTGAAAGTGATTGCGGATTATACCACAAATCTGTGTATACTGGGCTGAGTAATCTGTCACGAAGGTTAATGTGTTATCTGTACTCTTTTTTGGAGTGGGTTTGTCCTTAAAGAGGGTTTCCCGTGGCATATTATTTACTTCATTTCTGGCTCTCTTAATGATTTTTCTGCTGTATCCCCTTTGTTGCAGACGTTCTTCCAGATCATCTGCATGAGTGACATAGGTTTGGGGTAAAGTACAGTTGCGTTTAATACGCACAAATTGGCCCTTTGCCACAGAGTAAGGCATATGTTTGGGATGGCAACTCCTTGCATGCAATAGGCTATTCCCTGAGATAGGCTTCCTATACACTTGTGAGGAAATCTTACCCGAAGAACAGCCTCTTAACTCAAGGTCCAGATAATGTACCTGATCCTTATTATACTCAGATGTGAATTTTAGATTCACTTCGTTTTGTCCCAAGTAGTCTACAAATTTGCGTGCCTGTTCCATGTCTCCCCTCCATATAAATAGAAGATCATCTATGTAGCGGATATACAATCTGATTTTCGGTCTGAAGGGGTTACCGGCCGCATAGACGTGGGACCGCTCCCACCAACCCATAAATAGGTTGGCGTAGGTGGGAGCGAACTTTGCTCCCATAGCAGTCCCACGTCTCTGCAGGTAGAACTCCCCCTCAAACCAAAAAT
The DNA here is from genome assembly GCF_027579735.1 of Bombina bombina. Lineage (NCBI taxonomy): Eukaryota > Metazoa > Chordata > Amphibia > Anura > Bombinatoridae > Bombina > Bombina bombina. The sequence continues at coordinate 337,889,247 of NC_069501.1, read as the reverse complement.
AGTTGTGGGTCAACAGGAAATGGGTGACATCTACTACGAAGGTAATGAACGAGTCGCTGTGGGTTGTTTTCTCTTTCAGAAAATATGTCACTGCTTTTATGCCCCATTCATGGGGTATTGTGGAGTATAGTGGGCCTGGCACACACGCTGGCAGGCAGGCAGGCAGGCAACTGCAATTCAATTGCACTAGCAGACTGATGAATCACAGTCAAAAAAGTTTTTATTTCAAATATTTACACTATTGTTATAACAAATATGATTCGTGGCACTAGTTGGAAAGTGGGCCTGGCACACACGCTGGCAGACAGGCAACTGCAATTAAATAACAATAGCAGACTGATGTAAAAGTTTTTTTTAAAAAAAAGTTACACTAATGTTACAACAGATAGGAGTGATGGCACTCAGGATAGAAGTAGGCACAGTAGGTGCTGGCAGCCTGGCCTGGCAACTAAAATTAAATAACACTAGAAGACTGATGTAAACGTTTTTTTTTTTTACAAAATTTAAACTAATGTTACACCAGATAGGAGTGGTGGACTGGCACTGAGGATGGAAGTAGGCACAGTATATGCTGGCAGCCTGACACACAGGCTGGCACTAATGGCAACCAGGCTGGCCTGGCAACTAAAATTAAAAAACACTAGAAGAGGACTGATGTAAAAAAAAAATTAAAAAAAAATTACACTAATGTTACACCAGATATAAGTGGTGGAAAAAAGAGCTATTAATCACACTATATGATGTGGGGCTGACACACAGGCCTGATGGAAAATGAAATTAGATTACACTAGCAAAATGATTTAAAAGTTGTTTTTTTTTAAATTTACACTAATGTTAAGTAGATATGAGTGGTGGCTGGCACAGCAATTAACCACAGTATATGCTGTGTGAGACTGACACACAGGCCTGATAGAAAATGAAATTAGATTACACTAGCAAAATGATTTTAAAGTTTTTTTTAAAAAAATTTACACTAATGATTGTTAAGCAGATATCAGTGGTGGCACAGAGCAATTAACCACAGTCTATGCTGTGTGAGCCTGACACACATGCCTGATAAAAAATAAAATTAGATTACACTAGCAAAATGATTTAAAAGTGTTTTTGTTTAAATTTACAATAATGTTAAGCAGATATGAGTGGTGGCTGGCACAGAGCAATTAACCACAGTATATGCTGTGTGAGCCTGAGACACAGGCCTGATAGAAAATGAAATTAGATTACACTAGCAAAATGATTTAAAAGTTTTTTTTTTTTTTAAATTTACAATAATGTTAAGCAGATATGAGTGGTGGCTGGCACAGAGCAATTAACCACAGTATATGCTGTGTAAGCCTGACACACAGGCCTGATAGAAAATGAAATTAGATTACACTAGCAAAATTATTTAAAAGTTTTTTTGTTTAAATTTACACTAATTTTAAGCAGATATGAGTGGTGGCTGGCACAGAGCAATTAACCACAGTATATGCTGTGTGAGCCTGAGACACAGGCCTGATAGAAAATGAAATTAGATTACACTAGCTAAATGATTTAAAAGTTTTTTTTTTTTAAATTTACAATATGAGTGGTGGCTGGCATAGCAATTAACCACAGTATATGCTGTGTAAGCCTGACACAAAGGCTGAAAACCAGGCAAATGCAAATAAAATTACAAAAAATAAAAAAAAAAGACTGAAGTTCTAGCCCTAAAAAGGGCTTTTTGGGGTGCTGTCCTTACAGCAGAGATTAGATGAGTCCTTCAGGACTGTAGTGTACACTAAATACACTAGCCTAGCTATCTATTTCCCTATAATGTCAGCAGCAGCAACACTAAACCTCCTCTCACTAAGAAAGCAGGATCGTAATGAATCTAAAATGGCTGCTTCCCAGGAGCTGGGAGCGGAGGGTCTGTGAGGGAGTGTCTGCTGCTGATTGCTTGGCTCAAATGTGTCTGAAGGCTGTGAGATACAGGGTCAAAGTTTCCTCAATGATGACGAATAGGGGGCGGATCGAACATCGCATATGTTCACCCGCAGCGGCAAACGCAAACAAGCTATGTTCGCCGGGAACTGTTCTCCGGCGAACTGTTCGCGACATCACTAATAGAGATATACATAGGAATATCTATTTATAAATACAAAGAACATATTCTGCCATTTGAAGAACACTGAAATGTAGTTATAGGTATATAATATACACTATAACACTTTATTAAATATGAATATTGCATGATTATGTTTTTACATGTTTTCATGTAGTTAACTGCAATGAGTTTCAATGCACTTATATAAATGTCTATATATATATACAGAGAGTGCAGAATTATTAGGCAAATGAGTATTTTGACCACATCATCCTCTTTATGCATGTTGTCTTACTCCAAGCTGTATAGGCTCGAAAGCCTACTACCAATTAAGCATATTAGGTGATGTGCATCTCTGTAATGAGAAGGGGTGTGGTCTAATGACATCAACACCCTATATCAGGTGTGCATAATTATTAGGCAACTTCCTTTCCTTTGGCAAAATGGGTCAAAAGAAGGACTTGACAGGCTCAGAAAAGTCAAAAATAGTGAGATATCTTGCAGAGGGATGCAGCACTCTTAAAATTGCAAAGCTTCTGAAGCGTGATCATCGAACAATCAAGGGTTTCATTCAAAATAGTCAACAGGGACGTCTAGAGAGCTTTGCACCCTGACGTGGATGATTATACTTTCTATTCGTCCCCTTCCCGGTCTTTCTCGAGGCTCGATTACGTCTTTTGTCACTCGCGGACGCTTCAAGCAGTGGCGGAGGCGAGGATTGTGCCTTGCGCATGGTCCGACCACGACGCAGTGGTTGTGAACATTACTTTGTCTTCCTCCGGGAGTGGCGGATGCTCCTGGCGTCTACCGGAATATCTTCTTACGGATCCACAGATCCCTCTCTGGCAGCGGGAAATTGAGGAGTTCCTCTGTGTAAATGACACTGAATCCATATCTGCATTAACTTTGTGGGCGACGCTTAAGGCCTATCTCCGCGGACTCTTTATGCAAAAGGCGTCGGAAGCCAAACGGCTCAAAGGAGCTAGCTTGGCTCAACTCTATCATGATTACACTATCTCCAGAAATCGGCTTAGAGGGTCTAGATCGGACTCTCTGATAAGGAAAGTTCAGACTCTTAAAAAACAGATTGAGGCCCGGGAACTGGAGAGGGTCCAGAGAGGGCTCTACTTTCTGAAGCAGAGGTATTACCACAAAGGCGACAGGGCAGATAAGCTCCTGGCCCATAAACTTCGACAAAGAACTTTACTGAGTAAAATAGCATACACGAAAAATAATAGAAAATTCTACTCTCCCACTGACATTGGAGAAGCCTTCGCTGACTACTACAGTGATCTCTATCAGATCTCCAATGACCCCTGTGCGAATTTCGCACCGGTGTCGGCCATGTCTGAGTTCCATAATGAACTTCAGCTGCCGAAGGTCCCTGAGGACATGATAGACTCTCTTACCGCTCCCATTACAGTGGAGGAGATCGCAACGACGATAAAGAATCTTAAGGCACATAAATCTCCAGGGCCCGACGGGTTTGATGCCATGTTCTACAAAAAATGTATGGGTCTGCTCAGTCCCCTTCTTACCCGGGTGTTTGGGGAGGCAATGGCTGCTGGCAAGTTTCCTCGAGAGTTTTTAGAGGCGTCAATTATAACCATTCCTAAACCAGGGAAGAATCCTGAGTTTTGTGAGAGTTATCGCCCCATATCTCTCATCAATGGAGATGTGAAGCTTTATGCAAAAATCTTGGCATCCAGATTAAACAAAATTCTTCCGGTTCTGGTCCACCCGGATCAGGTGGGGTTCACCCCGGGTCGTCAGGGCTCGGACAACACCAGACGTCTACTGAACATTCTCTTTGAGTCTGCTGCACTCGGGATCCCACTGGTTACCCTGTCGCTCGATGCTGAAAAAGCATTCGACAGGGTCCGGTGGGAGTACATAGTGGAGGTCTTGCGATCCTTTGGTTTTCCTTACGCCTTCACAAAGGCGGTTATGGCTCTTTATTCAGACCCATCTGCTAGGGTGAGAGGACTGGGATTTGTATCCAGATCTCTTGCGATTAAGAATGGCACGAGACAGGGGTGTCCCCTGTCCCCACTTCTATTCGCTCTGATGATGGAACCTCTGGCCACCAAACTTCGGGCGACCCCTGCTATTCAACCCCTGGTATTGCATGATGTTCCGCAAGTCCTGGCATTGTTTCCGGACGATTTGACGGTCTTTCTGGCTGAGCCGGAGGAATCACTCCCTGAACTATTTAAAATTCTGTCACAGTTTGCCAACCTGACATATTACAAACTTAATTATACTAAAACTGAGGCTTATGCCCTTGGCCTATCTGACTCTACATTTGACACTTTGAAAGGGACATACCCATTCAAGTGGTCTAGGGAGGATTTGAAGCACTTGGGGGTTGTCCTTTCCCATAACCCCAAACGAATTGTATCCGCTAATTATGGGTCTCTCCTCACGGAATTCCAGCAGACGATCGCTGGTTGGAGGGTCGCGGAGGTTTCCTGGACAGGCAGGGTCGCGGCTGTGAAAATGCTCTTGTTACCCAAACTGGTCTACTTCTTCAGGTGTCTTCCGGTTCCTGTCCCGGCCTATCTACTTAATCATTTTCAGTCCATTTTTACAAAGTACATATGGAAAGGAGGCCATGTGAGACTCCCATTGGCTCAGCTACAGAAACCTAAGAGGTGCGGGGGCATGTCAGTCCCCAATGTCTCACTATATTACAAAGCTGCCATGCTCTCGCATATCACGGCCTGGGGAGTCAAAGAGTGCTCCTCAAGGTGGTTTCAACTAGAACAAGGATCATTACCAGCGGGCGTGGCCCTAGCCGAACTTATCTGGATACCGGACCACGCTGAAGTGTTGAGAGGAATCCATAACCGCATAATTAAGACCTGTCTGAAACTCTGGAGAGAACTGAGGTCCTCTGAGCAGGTTGCTCCGCATCCCTCCCCAATACACTCTATCCGAGCCCTTTTACACTGCCTCCCGGATTCCCATCCCGGCAGATGGGAGGCCTTGGAGATCAGATTACTCTCAGATTTATACCGAGGGGACGCATTGGCTATTCCTCCTCACACTTACCCGTTGGAGAATTTCCCTCGAGAATTATGCTTCGAATACCTCCGTTTGGTATCACTTCTTCTGTCCTGGGGATTCCGGAGATCAAACTTGAGAACCCTTACCAAATGGGAAAGGAGATGGTTGGGGGGTAAATCCCTGCGAGGCACTCTGTCATTCCACTATAGAACTCTCCTTAACTCTCCTCATTTCGCGAAACCTCGGTCGGTGGTGGCTTGGGAGAGGGACTTGGGGGTAGTAGCCCTAGATGGGAGATGGCAACGCGCCCTCCAAGATGTTATTGCAGCAGTTCGTTGCTCAAATCTGTTTGAACTCTACCTCAAGCTTCTGCTTCGGTGGCATTGGGTCCCGACCAGGTTACACAAAATGTACCCCACTCGGTCGATAGACTGCTGGAGGGGTTGCGCGCGACGTGGCACCCATCTGCACATCTGGTGGGAATGCCCCAAACTGGGGCATTTCTGGGCTCAGGTGACGGCCCTGTTACAGAGGCTTGATCTCCTTGATACTCTTACTAGCGAAACGGCACTTTTTCACCTTGGACTACAGAATCTCCCAAAACCATCCCGTCTACTTGGAGCTACTATCCTGTTGGCGGCGAAGCTCACTATCGCTAGACAGTGGGCAAAACAAACCCCTGTCCTGCTAAACCCGGTCCTGGAGTCCCTCGACTACATCCAGAAAATGGAAGAGTATGCGCTTAGGGTTGAAGGCCGCTATGATCTTTACTGCTCAATCTGGCTCCCTTGGGAAGAATACAGGAGGACAAACGACCCTAATGATTAGGTTAACCACCAGATTGGAGAAAAGTATGGTGAGTCTCAATTATTGGCGATTTGGCTGCTCTGCCGACGCGGCTAAGCCTCTCCCCTTCCTTCCTCCCCCCCCCTTTTTTTTTTTTTTTTTTTCTTCCCCTCTCTCTACCTTCCTCTTCCTTCCTTTTACTTTTCTCTCATTCTCATCTCTGCCATTAGTTCTTCGGGCCACCTAACTTTCCCCCATCCACAAGCTGTGTCCATTGGGTGGTCTACACTCAGTAGTTCATAAACTCAACCCCGATATACGTCTTTATATGCACAATAACCACTCCCTATTCTATGTGAAGCCCAATGAGCATTTATGATTGTAAGAATTAAGTCTCCTGCTGGAACCAGTCTACAGATCCCATGAGTGGATCTGTTTGGTATCGTTGACATTTGTATGTTTTGTTACTTAATGTTCTAAACGAGGCAGCATTAGGGTCAACCTCCCGACCTTATCGCTAGTTAGAGAATGTTTGTAATTACGGGAAGTTAATGACTTGTATTATTGCCTATGACACTGTCTTTATTGCAATGTTTGTAAATCTGACTTTGTTATTGCCTCAATAAAAATATATTTAAAAAAAAAAAATAGTCAACAGGGTCGCAAGAAGCGTGTGGAAAAACCAAGGCGCAAAATAACTGCCCATAAACTGAGAAAAGTCAAGCGTGCAGCTGCCAAGATGCCACTTGCCACCAGTTTGGCCATATTTCAGAGCTGCAACATCACTGGAGTGCCCAAAAGCACAAGGTGTGCAATACTCAGAGACATGGCCAAGGTAAGAAAGGCTGAAAGACGACCACCACTGAACAAGACACACAAGCTGAAACATCAAGACTGGGCCAAGAAATATCTCAAGACTGATTTTTCTAAGGTTTTATGGACTGATGAAATGAGAGTGAGTCTTGATGGGCCAGATGGATGGGCCCGTGGCTGGATTGGTAAATGGCAGAGAGCTCCAGTCCGACTCAGACGCCAGCAAGGTGGAGGTGGAGTACTGGTTTGGGCTGGTATCATCAAAGATGAGCTTGTGGGGCCTTTTCGGGTTGAGGATGGAGTCAAGCTCAACTCCCAGTCCTACTGCCAGTTTCTGGAAGACACCTTCTTCAAGCAGTGGTACAGGAAGAAGTCTGCATCCTTCAAGAAAAACATGATTTTCATGCAGGACAATGCTCCATCACACGCGTCCAAGTACTCCACAGCGTGGCTGGCAAGAAAGGGTATAAAAGAAGAAAATCTAATGACATGGCCTCCTTGTTCACCTGATCTGAACCCCATTGAGAACCTGTGGTCCATCATCAAATGTGAGATTTACAAGGAGGGAAAACAGTACACCTCTCTGAACAGTGTCTGGGAGGCTGTGGTTGCTGCTGCACGCAATATTGATGGTGAACAGATCAAAACACTGACAGAATCCATGGATGGCAGGCTTTTGAGTGTCCTTGCAAAGAAAGGTGGCTATATTGGTCACTGATTTGTTTTTGTTTTGTTTTTGAATGTCAGAAATGTATATTTGTGAATGTTGAGATGTTATATTGGTTTCACTGGTAAAAATAAATAATTGAAATGGGTATATATTTGTTTTTTGTTAAGTTGCCTAATAATTATGCACAGTAATAGTCACCTGCACACACAGATATCCCCCTAAAATAGCTATAACTAAAAACAAACTAAAAACTACTTCCAAAAATATTCAGCTTTGATATTAATGAGTTTTTTGGGTTCATTGAGAACATGGTTGTTGTTCAATAATAAAATTAATCCTCAAAAATACAACTTGCCTAATAAGTCTGCACTCCCTGTATATATGTATATATATTTACATATGTCTTTATATTTGTATATATGTCTGTAAATACAGACATATTTATCCATATTTAGGCATTTATAAGTATGTATCTCTATGGTAAAGCCCTTTGCCTGCCTTTTTTTTCAAACACATAAGACCTCATATCTTTGATATCATTTTTTGTGCAATTATTTTATTTTTAAATAATTGTTATTAGATCGTGTAATTATGAGTGAACCTATACCTTGTAATGCATTTTTTTATGTTTAAAACAGCAGTATTTTGATTACTAAGTTGAATAAGACAGAAAGGGTAAAACATTGCAGCCAAGAGTAGGCATGGCTTTAGGACAAACAGTTTTGAAGATCCCTCTTGTAATAATGGGATCCATTTATTGATTGGGAGTAGGAGAATAGAAGTATATGCCAACAAGTCAGGTTTATAATGGTGGGGGTGTAGATCAATAGGCACTCTTGATATTATACATGCTTTATCTTATTCATAAAATGCCTAATTAGGCATTGAATAAGGAACCCTGACATTATATAAGGTAAAATGGTATTGGACACATATAGCACCTAGTGCTTAACCATAGGAGGGAGTAGGAACCTAGTGATTATAAATGAAGTGTCAGTATTTGGCAGGGTTATAACACAATATATTTAATAATTATTCTTTAAAATAAACCCACAATCAAATATGCATATACTAAGACAATAAAATTAATATAAATTTCTGAATTCTTTTTATTAGTTGATATCTATAAACACATTGAAATATATTTGTAGGAACCAGAGTATGAGTCAATATTATACACGTTTAAAACTATTAAAGTATGCTATGCAAAGTTCATAAAAGTTTACCTTTAAAACTAGCCTTATTCACAATTGAATTTCATTCAATTAACACCATGAGATTCCAAGATATTTAGCTGCTAACATTCAAGCAATACAATTAGCTATTTAACCACAATTTATCCTATATTATTGCAATTTAAAACATTAGAAATTGTATATATTATTCATGCAAAAACCCAATTCTGAGTTATAACTATATATTTGCACAGATAAACAACTTAAAATTTAGGATTAGTTTAAAATACACATGCTATGAATAGTGATGTCGCGAACTTAAAAATTTCGGTTCGAATGGCGGACTCGAACTTCCGGTATTGTTCGCGAACCGCCATTGACTTCAATAGGCAGGCGAACTTAAAACCTACAAGGACTCTTTCTGGCCACAATAGTGATGGAAAAGTTGTTTCAAGGTGACTAACACCAGGACTGTGGCATGCTGGAGGGGGATCCATGTCAAAACTCCCATGGAAAATTACATAGTTGATGCAGAGTCTGCTTTTAACCCATAAAGGGCCTAAATCACCTAACATTCCCAAATTGTTTGCAATAACGTACTTTAAAACATCAGTTATGATGTCGTATCTATCAGGTAGTGTAAGTGTTATGGCCGCTTCACAGTGACAGAGCAAACTCCAAGTGTAACGCACAGCAAACAACCGCAAACAATCCATTTGCACAACCACGAGATAGATAGATTTGATAGATAGATACATAGATTAAATAGCTCAATCGATGCAATATACATATGATCGATACAAATTACATAGATCAATAGATGCAATATACATTTGATAGATACGAATTACATCGATCAATAGATGCAATATCCATTTGATAGATACGAATGTTATCGATCCAAAGATGCAATATACATTTGATAGATACGAATTACATCAACCAAAAGATGCAATATACATTCTATAGCTACGAATTACATAGATCAATAGATGCAATATACATTTGATAGATACGTTTGATAGTTCGATCGATATGATAGATAAATAGATAGATTTGAAATATATATAATTTCCTTGACAGAGTATAACAATAAGACATGCAGTCTGTGACCCGTGGTGTGTTAAGTAGTACTATTCTTAGCAGTTTACTACAACCTGTATATATGGCCTGCATTTTTGGAACCGGGAGATGGAAGAAGATGATTGGTCTGTCCTCCTACTTCAAATTTGTCCAAGACACAAGTGGCTGTCTCAAAACAGTCCGGACACAAGATAGATAGATAGGATAGATAGATATACATAGATTGATAGTTAGATAGAATCGATAGAAGAGAAATAGATAGATTTGTTAGATATATAATTACCCTGACAAAGTATAATAATTAAACATGCGGTCAGGGATCCATGGTAACTAGGTTGTGTTAAGTAGTACTATTCTTAGCACTTTCATCCCTGTAACTCCTCCTATCAGTGGAGGTCTATATGGCCTGCATGATTACCATGACAAAGTATAACAACAAGACACGCGGTCTGGGACCCATGGTAACTAGGTTGTGTTAATTAGTACTATTCTTAGCACTTTCAGCCCTGTAACTCCTCCTATCGTTGGAGGTCTATATGGCATGTATGATTACCCTGACAAAGTATAACAACAAGACACGCGGTCTGGGACCAATGGTAATTAGGTTGTGTTAAGTAAAACTTTTCTTAGCACTTTAATCCCTCTTACTCCCCCTTTCGGTGGAGTTCTATATGGCCTGCATGATTACCATGACAAAGTATAACAACAAGACACGCGGTCTGGGACCCATGGTAACTAGGTTGTGTTAATTAGTACTATTCTTAGCACTTTCAGCCCTGTAACTCCTCCTATCGGTGGAGGTCTATATGGCATGTATGATTACCCTGACAAAGTATAACAACAAAACATCTGGTCTGGGACCCATGGTAACTAGGTTGTGTTAAGTAGTACTATTCTTAGAACTGAAATCCCTGTTACTCCCCCTATCAAGGGAGGTCTATATGGCCTGCATGATTACCCTGACAAAGTATAATAACAAAACATGCGGTCAACTGATGATTCACAATCTAACAATTTTTTTATTTTAAATATTAACAATACTGTTACAACAAATATGATTGGTGTAACTAGTTGGCAAGTGGGCCTGGCACATAGGCTGGCAGGCAGGCAACTGCAATTCAATGGCACTAGGAGACTGAAGATTCACAGTCAAAAAAGTTATGATTTAAAAAAATTTCAAGACTGTTACAACAAATATGATTGGTGGCACTAGTTGGCTAGTGGGCCTGGCACACACGCTGGCAGGCAGGAAACTGCAATTCAATGGCACTAGCAGACTGATGATTCACAATCTAAGAATTTTTTATTTTAAATATTTATAATACTGTTAGAACAAATATGATTGGTGTAACTAGTTGGCAAGTGGCCTGGCACACATGCTGGCAGGCAGGCAACTGCAATTCAAAGGCACTAGCAGACTGATGAATCACAGGCAAAAAATTATTTTTTCTAAATATTTACTATACTGTTATAACAAATATGATTGGTGGGAATAGTTGGCAGCAAGTGGGCCTGGCACACACGCTGGCAGGCAGGCAACTGCAATTGGATTTCACTAGCACACTGATCTTTCAGAGTCAAAAATTTATTATTTTTAATATTTAAACTACTGTTATAACAAATATGATTGGTGGCACCAGTTGGCAAGTGGGCCTGGCACACACGCTGGCTGGCAGGCAACTGCAATTCAATTGCACTAGCAGGCCGATGATTCACAGTCAAAAAATATTTTAATTTAAATATTTACACTACTGTTATAACAAATATGATTGGTGTAACTAGTTGGCAAGTGGGCCTGGCACACATGCTGGCAGGCAGGCAGGCAACTGCAATTAAATAACAATAGCTGAGTGATGTAACAGTTTGTTTTTACAAAAGTTACAAAAATGTTACGACAGGTAGGAGTAATGGCACTCAGGATAGAACTAGGCACAATATGTGCTGGCAGCCTGACACACAGGCTGGCACTAGTGGTGGCAGGCTGGCCTGTGAACTAAGATTAAATAACACTCAAAGTTTTTTTTTGCAAAATTTAATATTATGTTACACCAGATAGGAGTCGTGGACTGGCACTGAGGATGGAAGTAGGCACAGTATATGATGGCAGCCTGACACACAGGCTGGCACTAATGGCAGCCTGGCTGGCCTGGCAACTAAAATTAAATAACACTAGAAAAGGACTGATGTAAAAAAATGTTTTACATAAAATTTACACTAATGTTGTTACACCAGATATAAGTGGTGGAAAAAAAAATTAATCTGTGTCACACTATATGATGTGGGCCAGAAACACACAGAGCACAAAAGGAGAGAGTGCCTAATGGTGTAATATCGTCAGGGACCAAATAGATACAATCAGAAACAGTATCAGCCAAAAGGATACTCACAAAGAGATTGGCACTCACAAGTAGTGCATACAGGCGGGCTGACCTTTGTACAGCAGTCAGTACGCTGAATGTATGGAAATCGTATCGGAGATCTGTTATGATAGACAAAAACACATAATTTCCATACATTCAGCGTACTGACTGCTGTACAAAGGTCAGCCCGCCTGTATGCACTACTTGTGAGTGCCAATCTCTTTGTGAGTATCCTTTTGGCTGATACTGTTTCTGATTGTATCTATTTGGTCCCTGACGATATTACACTATTAGGCGCTCTCTCTTTTTGTGCTCTGAATTTTACAGATTACCCGACTTACCACTGGTTTGGAGTGGAGCAGCCTTCCAGAACTACAGATTCTGACAGCGTCTATTTCACTTATTGCCTTTATATTCTGGACTTTACAGTGAATATAAACTCTTGTATTTTTTTTTGAATACACAATACATTGTGTTTTTTAACATATTATTATTTTTGTACAAAAGCACTGTTTGGCAAGGTTACATCCCATTTTATCACATTGGTTTTATTTTATTTATTTTTCTGTCACAATATGAATATTATATGATCACTAGAAGATTCACTACTTCTATCCATTTCACATATACACAAGTATATAAAAAAAAAAATACGCACTATTTGTGTTCCATAATTTTGCGCACCCTATTGTATGATTTAATATCATACTTTTCTTTTTTCAGAAACACACAGGCCTGATGGAAAAAGAAATTAAATTACACTAGCAAAATGATTTTTTTTTTTTTTAACTTTAAAATAATGTAAAGCAGATATGAGTCGTGGCTGGTAGGTAGGGCAGCAATTTACCACAGTATGCTGTGTAAGTGAGAAAGACACAGGCCTGATAGAAAATTAAATTAGATTACACTAGCAAAATAATTTAAAGTTTTTTTTTAATTTAAAAAAAGGTTAAGCACATATGAGTCATGGCTGATAGACTAGGGAGGGCAGCAATTAAACACAGTATGCTCTGTAAGTCAGCAAAACACACAGGCCTGATAGAAAATAAAAATAGATTACACTAGCAAAATGATTTGAAGTTTTTTTTTTTTTAATTTAAAGAAAAAGGTTAAGCACATATGAGTTGTGGCTGCTAGCCTTGGTAGGGCATCAATTAACCACAGTAGGCTCTGTAAGTCAGATAAACACATAGGCCTGATAGAAAATAAAATTAGATTACACTAGCAAAATGATTTAAAGGTTGTTTTTTTTAATTGAAAAAAAAAGGTTAAGCACATATGAGTCGTGGCTGCTAGCCTAGGTAGGGCAGAAAATAAACACAGTATGCTCTGTAAGTCAGAAACACACAGGCCTGTTTGAAAATAAAATTAGATTACACTAGCAAAATGATTTAAAGTTTTTTTTTTAATTGAAAAAAAGGTTGGGCACATATGAGTCGTGGCTGCTAGCCTAGGGAGGGCAGCAATTAAACACAGTATGCTCTGTAACTCAGAAACACACAGGCATGATAGAAAATAAAATTGGATTACACTAGCAAAATGATTTAAAGGTTTTTTATTAAATTTAAAAAAATGTTAAGCACATATGATTCGTGGCTGCTAGCCTTAGATAAGGCAGCAATTAAACACAGTATGCTGCTGAGTAAGTCAGAAACACACAGTATAACTGAAGTATATGCTGTGTGAGCCTGAGAGACACAGGCCTGATAGAAAATGAAAATAAATTACACTAGCAAAATAATTTCAAATTTTTGTTGGTTAAATTTAAACTAATGTTAAGCAGATATCAGTGGTGGCACTAATCACAGCATATGCTGTGAGCCTCACACACAGGCAGAAAGCCAGGCAAATAAAAATAAAAATACAAAGAAAAAACCCCCAAAAAAACGACTGAGGTTATAGCCCTAAAAAGGGCTTTTTGGGGTGCTGTCCTTGCAGCAGAAATTATATGAGTTCTTCTGGACTGTAGTGGACACTAACTACACTAGCCTAGCTATCTATTTCCCTATAATGTCAGCAGCAGCAACACAAAAGGTCCTCTCACTAACAAAGCAAGGTCGTAATGAGTCTAAAATGTCTGCTGCCAAGAAGCTGGTAGGGTCTGTGAGGGAGTGTCTGATGCTGATTGGCTCTAATATGTCAGAGGGCTGTGACATACAGGGTCAAAGTTTCCTCAATGATGACACATAGGGGCGGATCGAACATCGCATATGTTTGCCCGTAGCGGCGAACGCGAACAAGCTAAGTTTGGGGTGAACTGTTCGTGGGCAAACAGTTCGTGACATCACTAGCTATGAATACAAGCTAAAATATAAATTGCTCTCTTAAATCTATTACTTACAATTTGACTATGATCTTACCAATAATATTTGTATACTTTATCCAGATAAAACAAATCAATATCCAATATTTCTCAACAGGTTCAATCTCACCTCAGAATACCAAAAATTGGAGTATTGTCGCATATGTAGAATAAAAGTAGCTGTTTACTTATAATAACTGCAGCAGGGTTTTACAAAACAGTTTACCAGCCAAAGTTAGCAAGAGTTAGCCAGCAGCCTCCTTTCTCTCTCTATGCTTGGGGTTAAATCATCTGATCTCACCCCTCCCCTTTTTTGATCAGTACAATCATTGGTGAGATTGGAAATGCCCAACGGAAGCTTGTCTCGGATTGGACCTTTGAAACTGAACATGGATTGGTTCATCTGGGAAGTATTTTTTAACAATCAAGTTTTTTTTGTCTGTAATACTGGATTTTGACCATCGCGGGCAGCAGACAAACAAACAGATTCATTTAACCATTTCTAACATTTTTAACAATTTAATACATTTTTATAAAGTGATCAAATATCAGACCATAACTTTTTGCATCAATCACTTACAACCTAAATTCCAGACAGGGTAGCATCATGTCAATTTCTTGATTATTTTAATATGAAACAGTAATATCATATTACATTAAAGTAATTTATATTGCTAACTATTCCAAAATTAATAGCATTTAAAATCCTGATATATATATTCATACAAATACAGCATGTTTTATATTCAGTACTGCACTGTATCCCGACATGAATACAATACATTTCATATTTCTAATACATCTTGAATGCCTGAATCTTGTCTATGGTCAATATTCATAGGACATCTTCTTATTATATGTCTGAAAAATAAAGAGATACAGAGGTTATTATTCTGACACAGTTAAACATTTTAGACCGATTAAAATAGTCACCTATCAAGCTTAGCAAATCTTCATGTAACATTAGAAAATTAGACAATCTCTCAAATTTCTATATTCATATATAATATGTTTTTTGAATATATATATATATATATATATATATATATATATATATATATTCATTTGATTACCTTGACTGCATGAAGATATTATTTATTTTGCAAGATTTATTTATTCTTATTTATGCCATACAGGGATTTTAAATGTTAATTTGTCTGTTCTCTGCACATGGAAGACTCCATAGGAGATCATTTACACATGGTTGTTAAGATTACAGTCCCTGAGAATGTTTGTGTTTTCAAACCTTCTCCAGACTGATCGGCTCCTTACCTTGCAGGAAACCCATATATGGGCATGTATTTTTGAGGCTCCAGCATGCTAATTTCCACTTCCTTGAAATTGTGAGCATCTCATTAGGCCTTAAATCAACAGTTTTAGACATTTACATCTCTATTCACTGTATGGGGTAAGGGATGTTTTGAAGTGACTCAATGGTCCTATCCTATCTCAAGCTATAAAACTCTGCTCTTCCTCCAAGATAACTTTTGAAAGCAATTTATTTTGATGAAATGGGAACAAAGGGGTTTTGTTTATACAGTCAAACATCCTCTGGAAGAGTTATGCAAGTAATTTATTTGATGAGTGAGAGAGGGGACTGGTTTACATACAGTGTCCCTTTTTGGTTCCATAAACAAAAATAAATGATTTGGTTTACACAGACATATTATTATTTATAAGTATACATATGTATATTATTTGATGGTATTCTTATACCCTGACAGAAGGCAACCCGGGATGCTGAATAACAAGAAACTAAATATGGTTAACCTTAGCATGTGAGAGGGTCCAATGTAAACTAAATCTGCCTGTAAAATAACCGAGCTGAACACTGTATACAAACAAGCCTTCTGAAAAAGTATAGACGGGTATCTTATATAACATATTAGGGAGAATAGGCATTTCTATGTGTTAAATTGACAAGAATGCTTGAGTGATCTTATAAAATAAAAATCCCCAGGGCAGAACATCTGAGATCATGTTGTCAGACTAATGGAACCTATGCATCCTAGTATATTAGCTAAACAGAATGCTATATATATATAACGCTTTTAAAGAGATTACATAGTTATGCTATATTGTTAATGCAGGGAGATTATCATTTCTAGGGCAAATCTTATCAATAAGCATGATTAGTCTTTCCATCAGAGTTAATATGGTGATCTCGAAAGCACCTCTTATTTTTTATATAATTTTTTTGTGCAATTATTTTCATTTTTAAATAATTGTTATTAGATGGTGTTATTATGAGTGTAACTATACTTTGTAATGCATTTTTGATGTGTTTTGTGCAACTTTGTTTGCAAAACAGTTAACCAGAGCTCTGAGGACGCAGTAATCATTCTAGCGTTAATCGTGATTGCACTCAAGCGATTGCATTTACTTTCAAGTCATAATACTAGCGATAAGCCTTACGAGCACAAAAATCCACGATAAACCCCTTATCGCTTGCGAGAAATTGTATGCTCTCCACTCGTAATATGGCCCTATGAACAAACAAATTAAAGGGACATCATACTCAAATGCTAAATCACATGAAAGTTATGCAGCTTAACTGTAATAAGGTGACAGGAAAATATCACCTGAACATCTCTATGTAAAAAAAGAAGATATTTTACCTATTTCCTCAGGTCACCAGAGTATGTGCTCTGTTGAAAGTTATCTTTCTGTTACTGTCCAGCTGCAGTAAATGAAGGAAGAAATGAACTGAGGCAATTAGCATCAACAGTGCTGAGGTTATGAATTGTTTTACGGTAATCTCATAAAATTTCATAGTAAACTATCTTAAACTGAATAGGGAAATAACATGTGTGCATGAGGCACACTCCTTTGCAAGTCCCAGGAGAGGCATACTGATGTGCTACTTAAAGTCTTTTACAATGGAGTATGAATACCTAGGACATTTTGAGGTAAAATATCTTTCTTTTTTACATAGAGATGTTCACGTGATATTTTCTAGTCAGCCTTTTACTGCTATGCTGCTTCACTTTCAATTGTTTCAGCATTTGGCTATTATATCCCTTTAAATACGACTTAATTTTGAGCATTTGCTCTTTTGAGTTTATGTAAATCTCTGTGCAATTAAATAAAATATGTATGTAATATTCTACACTGATTTGTGAGGTAAATGAAACATTATTTTCCCACCTGTTTTTATGTTTCCCTAGTACATTAATGGATATAAATTGTTCATATATTCATTGAGATATAATGTTTAGCTAACAAAGTTCAAAAGATGTGTTTTGCAAGGAAGATGTTAATACTTTGGTATCTAGAATGTCCTTGACATTAAAAAGCCTCAGTTGGGCACACAGCCAACAGTTAAAAATAAGCTAGAAATCTATGTATCATTCTTTTGGTACTAGTGTGTTTCTGGAAATTGCATATTCTGTTACTAATAATCTATAATTGCTAATTTCTCTTATTTAATTTTTAGGTTTATGACAGACTAAATACCAGAGCTTATGTTATACTTAGCACCAGTTTTTAGTGTTTCAAGGATAGATTATGTAAGGTTCCCCATAAATATTTTCTATTAAAGGGACAGTCTACTCCAGAATTGATTTTTTTAAATTTATTGAGGTTGTTAGAGAAAACAGCATTCCAGCAAACATTTTACAATAATAATGAAAGATATAGTCACCATTATTACATCATAATAACAGCATAAATATAAATTCCACAAACTGTTATTAGATCATAGAACTGAGCATTATATAATGGAACCTCTATTTTAATCATTATTAATTCCTCTCGTTATATACTGGGTCTCTCATGAACCCTAAATAATTGTAATGGCCCTTAAATGAAGTAGTATGAAACAGACGGTCACTCTTGGACCTTTAGACAGCATCAAAAATAGTGAGCAATTTAATAAATGGTACACTGGTAAATTACAGTAGTTTCAGAGAAAGGCATATAAAGTTTAAGTAAATTGCAAATTTTAAATAGCAATACCAATGAGTAAAATTAGTGATTATATAAGGTATCCAGACAGCAGTATTTTGATTACTAAGTTGATTAAGACAGAAAGGGTAAACCATTGCAGTCAAGAGTAGGCATGGCTTTAGCACAAACGGTATTGAAGATCCCTCTTGTAATAATGGGATCCATTTATTGATTAGGAGTAGGAGAATAAAAGTATATACCAACACATCAGGTTTATAATGTTTGGGGTGTAGATCAATAGGCACTCTTGATATTATACATCCTTTATCTTATTTTTAAAATGCCTAATTAGGCATTGAATAAGGAACCCTGACATTATATAAGGTAAAATGGTATTGGAAACATATAGCACCTAGGGAGTAGGAACCTAGTGAATATAAATGAAGGCAACCCAGGATGCTCAATAACAAGAAACTAAATATGGTTAACCTTAGCATGTGAGGGGGTCCAATGTAAACTAAATCTGCCTCTAAAATAACCGAGCTGAACACTGTATACAAACAAGCCTTCTGTAAAAGTATAGACGGGTATCTCATATAACATATTAGGGAGAATAGGCATTTCTATGTGTTAAATTGACAAGAATTCTTGTGTGATCTTATAAAATAAAAATCCCTAGGGCAGAACATCTGAGATCATTTTGTCAGACTAATGGGACCTATGCCTCATAGCATATTAGCTAAACAGAATGCTATATATATATATATTAACATGATTAGTCTTTCCATCAGAGTAAGTATGGTGATCTCTGAAGCACCTTGTACAGGTTTGGCCTCTGGGATAACTCAAATATCTATAGAATTGCTAATAGCACATATAACAGGCTACAAATTGGGTGTAAATTGTTATTTTACTTTAAGCATGATAATAAATGTTAATGGAAAAACAAGACAAATGTGGCAAACACAGTTACTGTACGGGACTTGTCTCTGACGATCAAATAAACAAAGATATTCCATCTGGAAAGTATGTATATCCATGTTAGTGCAGGCTTATTTGCTGCTGGGATAAAGTTCTCCAGTTTAGCCTACGCTGGAGTGATTCTGAACTTTTATACTGAGATGTGTATCTGATTCCTTCTAAGCCTGCAGTGGACTGTCCCAGCTCAACAAGGTAAGCAAGCACTTCAATGCGTCTGGACATCGATGGCCGAAAATCGTTGGTGGGTGGGAGCCAAAGTGGGAGACGGGTGGGCGGCCATCAATGGCTTTTATGATTTAGAGGGGGGCGGGATCAGGGGCATGGTCACCGGGGGTGCGCGTGTGCATGAACGAGGGGGTGGCGGGCGCGTACACGGGGAGGGAACGGGTGGGAACCGCTGCACTACAGAAAAAAAAAATACATCTAAGTGGGAGAAAGGGGGGGAGGGAATGGGTTAAAAATAGCTAAGGGATCTGGGAGGATGGTCTTTGGGGGGGAAGCTACGCTACAGAAGAAAAATATATATATATATATATATTTGTATAAACTGGGTACTGCCAGTACCCAATATGGCACCAAATAAGGTAGGTTGGGGGCTAAGGGGGAACCCTACACAGCAGCATATGTAAATATGCTATATATATATATATATATATATATATATATATATATATATATAAAAGATACCTTTTTATTTTAGTACTGGCAGACTTTCTGTCAGTATTTAAGATGGTGGGGACAATTGTGGGGTAGGGGAGGTACGAGAGCTGCTTGGGAGGGATCAGGGGGTTTGATGTGTCAGGTGGGAGGCTGATCTCTACACTAAAGCTAAAATTAACCCTGCAAGCTCCCTACAAGCTACCTAATTAACGCCTGCACTGCTGTGCATAATACATGTGTGATGGGCAGCAGCATTTATAGGCCTTCTAATTACCAAAAAGCAACGCCAAAGCCATATATGTTTGCTATTTCTGAACAAAGGGGATCCCAGAGAAGCATTTACAACAATGTATGCCATAATTGCACAAGTTGTTTGTAAATAATTTCAGTGAGAAACCTAAAATAGTGAAAAATGTAAGATTTATTTTTTATTTGATCGCATTTGGCGGTGAAATGGTGGCATTAAATATACCAAGATGGGCCTAAACTTTGGGTTGTCTACTACACTACACTAAAGCTAAAATTAACCCTAGAAGCTCCCTACATGCTCCCTAATTAACCCCTTCACTGCTGGGCATAATACACGTGTGATGCGCAGTGACATTTAGCAGCCTTCTAATTACCAAAAAGCAATGCCAAAGCCATATATGTCTGCTATTTCTGAACAAAGGGGATCCTAGAGAAGCATTTACAACAATTTATGCCATAATTGCACAAGTTGTTTGTAAATAATTTCAGTGAGAAACCTAAAGTTTGTGAAAAAATTTGTGAAAAAATGAACGATTTTTTTTATTTGATCGCATTTGGCGGTGAAATGGTGGCATGAAATATACCAAAATGGGCCTTGATCAATACTTTGGGATGTCTTCTAAAAAAATATATATATACATGTCAAGGGATATTTAGGGATTCCTGAAAGATTGTATTTATTGCCGTATAACTTTCAAAAAAAGCAAAGAACATGTAAACATTGGGTACTTCTAAACTCAGGACAACATTTAGAAACTATTTAGCATGGGTGTTTTTTGGTGGTTGTAGATGTATAACATATTTTGGGGGTCAAAGTTAGAAAAAGTGTGTTTTTTTCCATTTTTTCCTCATTTTTTTTTTTTTTTTAGTAAATTATAAGAAATGATGAAAATAATGGTATATTTAGAAAGTCCATTTAATGGCAAGAAAAACGGTATATAATATGTGTGGGTAAAGTAAATGAGTAAGAGGAAAATTACAGCTAAACACAAACACCGCAGAAATGTAAAAATAGCCCTGGTCCTTAAGGGAAAGAAATTGAAAAATGGCCTTGTCCTTAAGGGGTTAAATTTTTTTTTTTTTTTTTTTCGTTTTAATAATCAGATGTCTCATTCAGTTATTAAACTACTAAATGAGACAGTTGTCTCAATAGGTGTTTTAAGTGATGCATGTCTCTTTAAAGGAAAATAGAGAAAGAAAGGGCAAGAAAGAGGAAAAGACTTTTCTCTAAAAGTTGTCAGAGAACAATTAAGAGGTTTTATTTTTATGACTGAAAGAATTTTTAACACTCTTAAAGGAATACTGCATTTCCTTATTAGAATAAATTGAACAAATGTATCTTAAAACAAGCTCTTCAAATTGGTGTACAGGAATGCAATATAAGAGGTTTTGTCTAAAACTTTTATTGGTTCTTCAGTTTGAAAAAGTAGGCAGCTAATGAGCGGAAACAAATCTTCAAGCTATGAGTGTGGCACATGTCAAATCTTACTGACTTAAAGGGACACTGAACCCAATTTTTTTCTTGATTCAGATAGAGCATGCAATTTTAAGCAACTTTCTAATTTACTCCTATTATCAATTTTTCTTCGTTCTCTTGCTATCTTTATTTGAAAAAGAAGGCATCTAAGCTATTTGTTTGGTTCAGATCCCTAGAAAACACTTGTTAATTGGTGGATGAATTTATCAACCAATCAGCAAGAACAACCCAGGTTGTTCACCAAAATGGGCCGGCATCTAAACTTACATTCTTGCATTTCAAATAAAGATACCAAGAGAATGAAGAAAATTTCATAATAGGAGTAAATTAGAAAGTTGCTTAAAATTGCATGCTCTATCTGAATCACAAAAGTAAAAATTTGGGTTCAGGGTCCCTTTAAGTCGATATTCACAGTAAAGCAAGGGAAGAACCACACTCTGCCACTACCCTCATAGGTGCATCCAAGTCCAGGACTGGCAGGGTCCCCAAATATCAATAGCAAACTAGAAAGGTGTAGGTAAGATAGGCATGTTTATTTGGACAAACACGGAGCAACGTTTTGACTCACAATGGAAAAAGACTCCATTGAGAATCAAAACATTGCTGCGTGTTTGTCAAAATAAATCTGCCTATCTTATCTACATAGTGTGCCTGGATCATTCTATTTTGCTATTAAGTTCATAGTTAGACATCACGCCACTTATGATCTGAAAGTTCCTGAATCAAGGTAAGAACTCTAGAGTTCACATGATGACAGGATTTGTTTGTCTTCTCTACTTTTGTGCCCTTCTCTGAGTTTATGGGAAAAAAAACACCTTGGGAAATAGATGAAAAACAGGTGACTGTATTAATAATAAAATAGCTTCATTAACAACAACTCAAAACTTCATATCAATCCTAAAACATTTTTTCAAGCTATTATTAATTAAATATTTAAAGTGTTATTTAAATAATAATTAAAATTAATAATTAAATATTATTAACCCTTTTGCTGTAGAGGAAATGTGGAGAATGTCGGCGGGTTTCCCCATTCCGTGCAGACGACGTCCTCCATACGTCATCCAGTATACTCATTGTTCTGCTAATGACACCAAGATCAGCCACTTCTTCCACCCTGGAATAGCCGACGGAGTGTCTAGCCAATCCGGGGGAATTCCCAGGGGGTGAACACGCCATGTTGTCGAGTATAATGTTTCGATCCACACACAACATAAACCATCTTAAAGAATAGCAGGATCAACCTAAAAAAAAAATTGTATAAAAACATACATTACACAAAAAAACAAAATAAAAACAACAACATTGTGCAACATGAATCTGTGTCCAAATGGACAAAAAATAGAGAAAGGAAGAAAATACAAGAGAAAGTTAAAAAAAGAGCAATGTAGGAAATGTATGAAATTGGCACTGACACAGCAAAATGACACATTTAGAATCTGTAACAAAGTCTCTAACAGTAACAAAGGGTTCATGCACATTGAGAACACAATAGAAACAAGCTTTAAAAGCTGAATACGTACAAAATGTCATCTTGCAGCCAACGCTAACACTTTTGAAAAAGCAATGGGATTCATTCCTATGAACCCTACAGTGCAACACATGACCCCTCAACGTCTCAAGTGTTTTGCATGGGAAAAATAAAAGGTAATTATTTTTAGCAAACTAACAAAATTGCCTGTTTTATAAGTTTTACCTTACATGGATGATCGCAAAATCCACTGCTCCACAAATGCTGAAAAATTTAAGAAGTAAGCATGAAACCTACCAGACTAATGAATTAACCCTTAGTCAGTCAGCATTATTATTATGACTACAAAATATGTCCTCACTCCAGTAACTGTGGAACTATACAGCTATAAACAAGGCAGACAGAAATAGTGGTTTTGTCTTCTAAAAGACTGCATTTATTGCTGTGATAGCTTGTGTAGAAACTGTAAATACTGTAAATACTTAAAGAATAGAATGGCATTACAATAAGCACATGTGCAGTATGGTGCAGCAACTTTATGCTACCAAAAAAATAGTCAGGAATGCAGGATAATCAATGTAAATAGAATGTAGCAAGTAATCTACTGCTTACAGTTATTAGGTTATGTTTAGATGAAGTGAGCGCCTAAGTGAAAGGCTGAGGTGGAGTGAGAGTGGAGTGGAGTGAGAGTGGAATGGAGTGAGAGTTATTAGGTTATGCAAAGAGCAGGAGCTGAAGAGCTATGAACAAGATGGATGATAAGAAACACTCACTGACTTGAGCCCTTCAGGAAGCTGATTGTACTTCCTGCTCTGTCACTTCCTTTAAGCAGACATCCCAACTCTCCCTGA
Source organism: Bombina bombina (assembly GCF_027579735.1). NCBI lineage: Eukaryota > Metazoa > Chordata > Amphibia > Anura > Bombinatoridae > Bombina > Bombina bombina. Next base: position 337,865,410 of record NC_069501.1, on the reverse strand, counting down.
AGTTCAGGGAGTCTTCCTGATTGTAATAGCGACTCCCTGATGCCAGCAAATGGAATGCAATCTCCCTGAAACTCCAAGTACCATGATCCAATGTGGCCCAAATCCGGAAAAGTGTTTTTTTAAGGAATGCCTTTAGTTGCTGGGACATTAAATAACACTCAAAGCCTGCATCAGTAACCAAAAAGCCCCCACTGATGTTAATAAAATAAAAACACAAATACCACCTTATTTACTGCATGTAATTAAACTTTGTATTCTAAAATATTTAAGCATTCAACAAGCGTATGATCACTGAAAAATAGGTTTGTTGTATGTGGTTATGCAATAGAGCTACTGGGAAGCTACTTTAATGATAAGTCTCTATCTTATTTAGTGTTTCAAGGTGTCCAATATATAACTGGGAGGGAGGGGGGGTGGTGTAGTAACGAGTAAAGCCACCTCTCTGAAATGAGTTTTTGCAGGTTTGGATGTCTGTTTATGGGAGGCTGCATTTATAACAAAAAAACACTGTACAAAAATGTTTAACCCCTATCCCGCCGCTCCCTGGCCCCGCTGCAACTTTAATAAAGGTATTAACCCCTATCCCGACACTCCCGGACCCCGTCACAACTAAATACATTTATTAACCCCTATTCCTCTGCTCCTAGACCCCGCCGCAACTAAATAAAGTTATTAACCCCTATCCTGCTGCTCCCTGACACTGCCGCAACTCTAATAAACTTATTTAACCCCTATTCCGCCGCTCCCGGACACCGCCTCAACTAACTAAATGTAATCTGGCCTCCCACATTACTACCACTTACTAAACCTATTAACCCCTAAACTGCAAGCCCCCCACATCGCCATAAACTAAATTAACCTATTAACTTCTAAACCTAACAACCCGATAATTTTAGATGAAATATTAACCTATCCCTATCTTATAATAAATTTAAACTTACCTGTAGAATTAAATTAAACTATATTAAACTAATAATTAATCTAACCTAACTATTAGACTAAAATTACATTAAACTATATTAAACTAATAATTAATCTACCCTAACTATTAGACTAAAATTACATTAAACTATATTAAACTAATAATTAATCTACCCTAACTGCTATACTAAAATTACATTAAACTACAAATTAAATTAACTATATTATATAGTTAAAAACCTAACCCTACTCAAATAATTTAAATCTACTATTAAAAATTGCAAAGTTACAAAAAACTAACTACTAAGTTACACAAAATCACACACATCAAGTGTTAGGGATTATTGTTACATGACTAGTGCCATTTTGTCTTTAGCATCCATCTTGTCTGAATAATCTTTTATTATAGCAGTTATTCTGTAGTAAGAAATACATGCTTGTTATTATTCTCTGCAAAGCTAGTTAACCTTGTAAATGTCCTGGCACAACTCCTGGAGAATGCTATCTCTATAAGATGTTCAAATAACCTTGTCTTCATCCTAGATGCACTCCTTAATATGACTATAGAAATATTGTTTATGAGCTAGTATTTTTCCTGACAAACACTGTGAAACTGTGTAAAATGACGCGGCCATAACGTGTCATCAAGTTAACTCTATATGCTGTATCTGTCATCTATAAGACATGCTTTGTATCTTTCAATAAACAGAGCAGGTTTAGATCATTGCTGCGTGGTCTGAATTACTGTTCTCTGGACGTCCTTATCAAATAATCTTCATTTCCAGGTGGTACGGTGGGCCCAAGGCCTGACTGACTCTCCCCCTATGAAACCGACACCTTACAGTTTCTGGTGTCAGAAGTGGGATTTGCCTGGGGTAAGTGGATGAGTGTTTTTTACTCTACTTTCCCTCTGTGAATATGAACCTAAATTTAGTTGGTTTTATTTTTTGTAATAGGTGTTGGTAATATATGATAAAGGGTTAAAAGGGATTCCTGCAGTAAAGAAAGAAGCAGGGTTTGTGCGAAGGTTCTGAGTTCTGTCGGCACTTGTGATAATCCCTCTAGACAGGTTAATAGTCCTGTGCTAGCTTAAGACAGGTATTGTAGTCCTGTCTGTTGAAGCGTGCAAGATAAAAAATTAGCATGCAGTTGACGGAGGTTATCAGTCCCCCGGGCAAGTTGGCATAACTTTGTGATAAGTGAGTTTGAGTCCCACTTGTATTGAAGTTGTCCATATCCATTCCTATAATTACTATGCAGGTCATGATACAGTAAAGCAGTAGAATTTGTGTGGGAAATAATACAAGCAGCCTAAATAATGGTTAGGGTATACATATGTAATTTATGTGATAAATGGTTAGTCCTTAAAGGGACAGTACACTGTAACATAGTTTTGATATTAATGTATTGTCCATGGCTTGTTATACAAGCTGAATAGTTTAAAATGTAGGAGAAGTTGCATTTGTGAGTTTATTTGTATATATGAAGTAAATTGCAATGGGTTGAATTTCGGATAATAAGTATATTTTATTATGTTCCTTATCTTATATTTGTCTGTAAAACCGAAGCTTAAGGCTTAGACAGAGCAATGGAAAATTGTCATTTCATTACTTAAAGGACCAGTTCACTCATGTGAAAGGAGTTCATGAGCAGCAATAACACTGTATTAGCAGTTTGCAAAATATATTTTTGAGACCTTTCCTTGTATTATTCTTTTTAAATCTGACATTTAGATAGCAGATATTTATGCAGTGTAACTTAATTCTTTCTGTAATGCAAACTGAACTGATAAATTGTCTACAATCTTGGTGTTGCAATCTGTGAGACTAGCGGAGGAAAAAAAAGAGGAGAGAAAATATTAATATAAGGGATACAGGCAAACTGATATAAAATCTGAGATTTTAAGGAAATATTTACAGAGAAGGCAATGAGGTTTACTGTGAGCCTAACACTAGTATATTTAACTGTGTCAGCAGTTTAAATTAAAGATAATTTTTTAATTTGGGCAAAATGTCCCTTTAACTAGCCTGCACCCCACTGTGAGTAGGACAAAGTAGAAGACAGGCGCAGCCCAATTCAAGTGCAGGGTAATTTATTGAGACATAAGTGCAGGTATACAATACATACTCACAAACGTTTAGAAGATAAAACAGCAAAATGGATTAAAATGATCCCTCCAGTTGGGTAATCAAATTCATAGCCCAGGCACAAACATCTCAGTCGGGTAATACTAAGTCTGGGTGAGAGGTGCTGGAACTATAATTACTCCTGGTGGTATAGTACTGTATTAAGGCAAAGTGTCTGAGGAAGGTGGAGCGCTCTAAGAGGACAAAAACTGTTCTTAAAGTGATCAGTGGCCACCTAGAGACATTTGTGCTGTTCCCATGTCATGCTTCACTGTGGAGAGTGTACAGAGCAAAGAACTGTTGGACATATTGGGGGGGTGTGTGTGCTAGCAATGCAGGTGGAGAAATAAAAGATGCAGCGTTGTTTGGAGTAGATGGGAGGCTGGTTGGGTTTTTGTGCAGATAGTAGTTTTGGGGATGCTGGAAGGTAGAAGGAGCGTCTTGGAGAGGCCGCACCTATGTGCAGTGACAAATTGTGCCCTATTAGCCTATAAAATTATACCACGACATGGGAATATTTTTCTCTATAGTATTCTCACGTAGAGTTCTGTCACCGTAGTATTAGGCTCAGACTGTTGTTAAAGGCTTTCCTCATTTTCTGCGCCTTTCTATTTTTATGTTATTCTGTTAGAATAAAAGGATGGTATGTTAGGGATTATTGTTAACATGACTAGCGCTATTTTGTCTTTAGCATCCATCTTGACTGAATAATCTTTAAACTAATTATACCTAATCTAAGAGCCCTATGAAAATAAAAAAGCCCCCCCTCCAAAATAAAAAAAAAACCTAGCCTACAAGGCATTGCCCCAAAGAAACCAGCTCTTTTACCTGTAAAAAAATACAAATACCCCCCAACAGTAAAACCCACCACCCACACAATAAACTCCCCAAATAAAAACCTAATCTAAAAAACCTATGTTCCCCATTGCCCTGAAAAGGGCATTTGTATGTGCATTGCCCTTAAAAGGGCATTTAGCTCTTTTCATAACCGAAACCCTAATCTAAAATGAACCCCTTAATGACCACAATGTACCCTGTATGTCACTGGTTGTTAAGGGTTTTTTCAGGACATAATAGCACAAGTCTAGCAAGAACATGCTATTAATGCCCTCCCTCCAGAAGGCTTTGTGGAATAGAGCAGTCGCAACGCTGGTGGCAAAACCGCGCTTTAAAACAATCAAGTCCCAAAAAAAGGCCAGCGACATACAGGGTACGTCGCTGGTCCTTAAGGGGTTAAAACCCACCCAATAAACCCTTAAAAAAGCCTAACACTAACCCCCGAAGATCCACTTACAGTTTCTGAAGAGCCGACATCCATCCTCAATGAAGCAACAGAAGTCCTCATCGAAGCCAGCAGAAGTCTTCATCCAAGCAGGCCGACGTCTTTATCCAACTGGGCAGAAGTCTTCATCCAGACGACATCTTCTATCTTCATCCATCCGGCGCGGAGCGGCTCCATCTTCAAGACATCCGACGCGGAGCATTCTCTAATTTGATGTCCTCTTTACAATGAGGTTTGCCTTTAAATGACTACATCCAAGATGGCGTCCCTTAGATTCCGATAGGCTGATAGAATTCTATCAGCCAATCGGAATTAAGGTTGAAAAAATCCTATTGGCTGTTGCAATCAGCCAATAGGATTGAGCTTGCATTCTATTGGCTATTCCAATCAGCCAATAGAATGCAAGCTCAATCCTATTGGCTGATTGGATCAGCCAATAGGAGTAAAGCTCAATCCTATTGGCTGATTGCAACAGCCAATAGTATTTTTTCAACCTTAATTCCGATTGGCTGATAGAATGCTCTCTTAAGGGCAATGCCCATACAAGTGCCCTTTTCAGGGCAATGGGGAGCTTAGGTTTTTTAGATTAGGTTTTTATTTGGGGGGGTGGTTGTGTGGGTGGTGGGTTTTACTGTTGGGGGGGGGTAAAAAGAGCTGATTTATTTGGCGCAATGCCCCGCAAAAGGCCCTTTTAAGGACCATTGGTAGTTTATTGTAGGCTAGGGTTTTTTTTTATTTTTGGGGGGCTTTTCTATTTTCATAGGGCTCATAGAGTAGGAATAATTAGTTTAAATATTTGAAAAAACATTTTTATTTTGTGTAACTAAGTGGGGTTTTTTTGTAACTTAGTTTTTGTTATTTTGTGTAACTTAGTTGTTAGTTTTTTGTAACTTTGTAATTTTTAATAGTAGATTTAAATTATTTGAGTATGGTTAGGTTTTTAACTATATAATATAGCTAATCTAATTTGTAGTTTAATGTAATTTTAGTATAACAGTTAGGGTAGATTAATTATTAGTTTAATATAGTTTAATGTAATTTGAGTCTAATAGTTAGAGTAGATTAATTATTAGTTTAATATAGTTTAATGTAATTTTAGTCTAATAGTTAGAGTAGATTAATTATTAGTTTAATATAGTTTAATTTAATTCTACAGGTAAGTTTAAATTTATTATAAGATATGGTTGAGTTCATATTTCATATAAAGTTAGCGGGTTGTTTAGGGGCTAATAGGTTAATTTAGTTTATGGCGATGTGGGGGGCTGGCGGTTTAGGGGTTAATAGGTTTAGTAACTGGTAGTGATGTGGGAGGCCAGGGTTTTAGGGGTTAATACATTTAGTTAGTTGCAGTGGGCTCCGGGAGCGGAGGGAATAGGGGTTAATAACATTATGTAGGTGGCGGCGGGTTCCGGGAGCAGCAGAATAGGGGTTAACAACTTTATGAAGGTGGCGGTGGTGTTGGGGCGGCAGATTAGGGGTTAATATGTATAATGTAGGTGGTGTCGGTGTCGGGGCTGCAGATTAGGGGTTAAAAAGTATAATGTAGGTGGCAGTGGTGTCGGTGCGGCAGATTAGGGGTGTTTAGACACAGGGTTTATGTTAGGGTGTAAGGTGTAAACATAACTTTTTTTTTTAATAATAATTTTTATTGAGGTTCAAATCAAGGCATACAAGCAGTATTTGTCAATAAGTGATAAAGACAGAAACATAAATTCACTGTATACAACCAGGATAAACAGAAAATGCATAATATATTCATATGACAAATTACACATGTACTATACTAGATAGTTGCCTAATAGACTATATACCCTCTAGGTGACAGATGAGGTCATTCTTGGACCTCTCAATATTGCGGTGAATGCAAAATAATAGTGGGTAATCTCAGATAAGGTTATTTTTATGTAACCTATCTACGGTTCAATAATATAATATAGATTATAGCTATGTAGGAAAGGACTATCTTTGGAAATTAAACATTATCTAGCGAATACTGAGTATCTTTTCAAGATAGAATATCATATTAGGTGAGAGATGGCATTGAATATTAGGAAGTATGTGATCAAGAATGATAACAGAAAATAGCTAGCGCCTCTCTGGGTATAATATCCCTGTTGTATGAAATTAGCTCTAAAACTAAATATTACTGGGTAGTTTTGGAGGGGTAGATAAAGTCTATACCACAAGCTTAAATTAGGTTGGCTGGAGATACTAAAATATTCAAAAAGGTGGGCAAATGTTAAGACCCATGTAACACTTGGTATGTAAGACTGAAACACAAACACCCTAAAAGGAAAGGGAGAAACCATCACAGGACTTTAAAACAAGAACCTGTGAGTAGGAAGCAATATTCTGCTAGTTGCTTGCAAATAATAGAAAATTACAATATAGACAAAGGAAGTATTACTCTACTGTCCTTGTATAGCAAATGGGCTGTGCCGTTTCGGCCGCAAACAGCAAATCCCTAATCTCTTATTGCTATAAGAAGAGAACAGTTAACTACATCTTGCATGTTCTAGTTGCCTCCCATATACCTAGTAGCTACCCCATAATAACCGGCGTGATAAATTTCGCAGTATGCTAGGGTATGAGATATCATGGGTCCTAAACTTAATGCTCAAACAACCAGGACCCACAGTTTACGCTTATGAGTGTGGCAATAATAACAAGTGAGATTTATCAGCAGGCTGAGTGTCAAACATCTTACTTGTTAGGTTTCTGTCTTGCCCCTTCCCATAGGGTTCAAACTAAATATTATTATCTATCAGGGATAAAGCAGGTCTGAAGTTATTAGCACAATCTATTCTAACACATTCAATACAGCAGCCGATTATACCAGTTTTGAAGACGAAACATTATACATCATATAAAAACTTTTAGTACATATTAAAGAACCAAACTGTATGAACAGTGCAAATTCAAACATTAGAAAACATTTTATATACCGTGCAGGGTTACCCAAATAATAGCTTAATACATGAATATATTTGGAGCAGGGACTCCAAAAGATGCCCCTCCTATGTCCCTGTACACTTATGAATCATATGCTATCTATATTCAAAAATGTTGTTAAGATAAGTTAAAAGCTATGTTAATATATAAAATAAAAATAGCAAAGAAAAACAAGATCTAGAGCTGGCTATTAAACTAGCATGTGAGGACTACATCAGAGAAATATCCTTTTCCAGCATAAATAAAAAGAGACCTTTAAGATGTAAGGGCATACTTACAAGTGCTGAGCCTAGATGGTAAGTATTTTATGGTGGCTAAAAGAAAAATATGTTCTCAATGCACAAATAAATAGTTGCATTATAATTATCCTAGTTTTATCTGTTATGCCATTATAGCTAGTGGTGAAAATGTGAATTACACTCAATTATGAATCCAACTCAAAAACGCAACCTATGTGATATATGAAAACCCTGCATACTGTATAATGTCTCAAATCTAAACATCTTTATAGTAGAATGTTAAACTGCTATGTACAAACCAGGGAAGTCTATATGAGCGTATATAGTCCTACTCTGTAGATATCTGACGCTGTATTGCCTCTGCTACTGCATTGAGCAATAGAACTGTTGGATATAACAGAAGAGTCAAAAAAGAGTAAAAAAAGAGAACCTTATAGTGGAAGTCATGAACAGTATAGGTTTTAAACGTTATTAACATAAAAATATAAGCCTACATAGTCACAGAGAAACTGTTAGCTGTGTGAGTTTTTGGCAAGGTATTTTGATTGTACAAATTGCCGGTGTCTATGCAGTGTTGGGACTTCAACCGATACCGGTCTTATCGCAGTGACTCACTTGAGAAATATTAGCCAGTTCCCATATGCCGTGAAAGACACCAATAGAAGGATAAACATGATGATCCGCCGTTCCACCGGACAGAGTAACTCGCAACACCAACAGTTCAGAAGACCAGCTCCTATCCACAAAGAAAACATTTAGGACTCGTTGGTTGTTTCTGTCTTATACCATAATGCTCCGTCTCCAGGAGTGTAAGTTTGTCGCCAGACCACTTCACTTTAGTCGGTATAGATCGGTCTTTTGGAGATAGCAGTTTTCTGTCAGGATTATCTGTCTGATCAGCCCCAATTCTAAGTTTCTTGTCATTCTCCACTGTGGAGTTAGGTGTTTGAAGTGATCGGGGGTTCTCTCCTTTAGTGCCGACCGGATCTGTGGAATGGTTTTCCCCTGCTATCAGTGAAGATTTAGGGCTGAACAAGTCCTTATCGATAGCTGTACATACGTACTGGGACTCCATAAGCTGTTGATCTTCTTCATCAGCTGCATTGTAGTGCAATTGCATGTTAAAGCTGTTAGGTATCAGGCGGGATAGTTTCTGGTAATGCTCTTCCAGTAGGTTGCAAATTGCTTCTTAAAGGGGTTGACATTTGAGTGCCATGATTTCAATGTTGGTATAGGTACAAGAAGACAGCTTTATAAGCTGCTATACCCGGAGTCACCCGGGGGGGTTAGATGAAGGTCTGGCTCTTTTTAGGCCACTACTGCGTACCTCCTCATTCCGGTACTTTAGGACTAAAGTTGGCATATCAAATTAGGTCAAAGTGTTCAGTAGAATCTGTAGTTGCAAATTATATCACACACGATCTTATATTGTGCTATGGTCGAGTTATATGCAGCAGAAATATAAGCCCAACTCCTCAGCCTCTAAAATAAGCGACCATCATGGCCGCCGTCCGGAAGCATCCCCCTAAGCATAACTTTTATTCTCCCATAGGAATCAATGGGATATCAGGCAGCATTGAACATAAGCTTTTGCTGCTTTCAGACTCCCATTGATTCCTATGGCATCTGCCACCTCCAGGGATTACGCTGCGGAATTCCAGCGTATTTGCGGTAGACGGCTTGATAAATAGGCCTCTAAATCTTTTAAATAGTTCATATGAAATGTATTTTTTTTTAAAAGTGACCTACTTCTATTATAGTTTTACTATAGTTTACTAATATATTGTTAGACCTTCTCAATTCTATACAGACATGACTGGATTTTGAAACCCTTCATATTAACATCATTTTACTGTACTTTTACACATTCTTTTCTGTAAAATATAACATATATATTTGTTAAATGTAATACAATTTCTTTCTGTATATATATGAACATCTGCCTAACAAAAACATTATTTTAACACTGTCAGCTTGTAATTTTAACTGTATTGTTTTGCTTTAGGTATTACATTGTTTTCTGTTTAAACTACTGTATTCTGTAAATTCTACAAATAAATATGATTGTTTTAACATATTCTTACTGTAAAATTAACAGTTGTGTTTGGTTCTGGATTTACAATTGTATTTTTTAGTGTTTTCAGAATATTTCTGTAAATTTAACACTGTTTTATTGTTTTTCAATTTACACAGTTTTGATGATTTTACAGCATTTTACAGTTAAAGGGACAGTCTACACCAAAATTTTTCTTTTTTAAAAAGATAGATAATCCCTTTATTACCCATTCCCCATTTTTGCATAACCAACACAGTTATATTAATATATTTTTTACCTCTGTGATTACCTTGTATCTAAGCCTCTGCAGACAGCCTCCTTATCTAAGTGCCTTTGACAGGCATTCAGTGTAGTCAATCAGTGAAGACTCCTAAATAACTTCACGGGAGTGAGCACAATGTTATCTATATGACACATGTGAACTAGCACAGTCTAACTGTGAAAAACTTTCAAAATGCTCTGAGCTAGGAGGCGGTTTTCAACTGTTTAGAAATCAGTTTGAGCCTAGCTAGGTTTAGCTTTTCAAAAATATCACCAAGGGAACAAAGCAAATTTGATGATAAAAGTAAATTGGAAAGTTGTTTAAAATTGCATGCCCTATCTGAATCATGAAACTTTAGTTTTGACTTTACTGTCCCTTTAATTTCACAGACATTTTTTACAGTGTGCACACTTATGAGAAGGCATGCCAATGCAAACTACCTAACTGCTTTCTATAATGGCTGGGGCTATGAATCAAACCTTATTACAACAGGTAACTGCCGTACCTTGGTATTCAAAATAAAGCATTAACATCTTAATGTTTACAAGTATTTACATTACCCTTGTGTACTGTGTAGTGTGTGTGTGGGGTCTATTAACTAAATGTGTGACAGATTCTTTACCACATTTACAGAGGATTTATTCTGCTTGTGTGGGCTGTGTGTGTGTGTGGGCTGTGTGTGTGTGGGGGGGGCTGTGTGTGTGTGGGGGGGCTGTGTGGGGGGGCTGTGTGTGTGGGTGTGTGAGCTGTGTGTGTGTAGGGGGGGGCTGTGTGTGTGTGTGAGGGGGCTGTGTGTGTGGGGGGGGCTGTGTGTGTGGGGGGCTGTGTGTGTTGGGGGAGCTGTGTGTGTGGGGGCTGTGTGTGGGGGGCTGTGTGTGTGGGGGCTGTGTGTGTGTGTGGGGGGCTGTGTGTGTGTGGGGGATGTGTGTGTGTATGGGGGGATGTGTGTGTATGTGTGGGGGCTGTGTGTGTGCGCACTGTGTGTGTGTGGGGGTGTGCTGTCTGTGTGTCTGCTGTGTGTGTGGGGGGGACGTGTGTGTGTGTGTGGGCTGTGTGTGTGTGTTTGTGGGCTGTGTGTTTTTGTGTGTGTGTGTGGGCTGTGTGTGTATGTGTGGGCTGTGTGTGTGGGCCGTGTGTATGTGTGTGGGCTGTGTGTGTGTGAGGGCTGTGTGTATGTGTGGGGGCTGTGTGTGTGGGGGGGGCTGTGTGTGTGGGGGGGAATGTGTGTGTGAGATGTGTGTGTGAGTGTGTGTGGGGGGGGACTGTCTGCATAATTCCTTATTATATACATAAACAGTTGTTCCAATAGTACAAATGATATATTGCAATATATACAATGTTATAGTGCTCCACATTATTGGATTTATAGGTTTTTGTTTATATAAAATGTTGTGCATTACCTTAAATGATTTTTCTCCCATTTTTTTTTTAATTTTAAAAATTGTGGGGGCAGAGATTGTGCGGGGGTTGGAGGCAGGAATTGGGGCGGGGTTTGGGGGAGGAGATTTGGCGGTTTGGGCGGAGATTGGGCGGGGTTTGGGGCTGGGGGGAAAAGGGGTCCCATTTTGTCATCCAGCCTTGGGCCCCACAATGGCTAGGGCCGGCCCTGTATGTATATGCTTATATACATATATATTTAAGTGTTAATAATAATAATAATAATAATAATAATAATTAGTATTTATATAGCGCCTTTCTCCCAGTGGGACTCAAAGCGCTTTTTCAGCGCTCGCTCTCGGAATTAACCAAATCGGCAGCTGAATAGTAATAGTTGTTATTATTACCCAATTTAATGGTGTGTATATATACATATTAACACATAAATATATATATGTATAAATTCATATATATTTACATTTTACATTTGCGTGCGCTGGTATTACAAAGTGGAGTGCAAATATCGCTTTATCAAAACCGATATTTTGCACTCCACTTATAATCGGGCCCTAAATAGTGTGTGAATAATTTGTCCTACACCTATTTTACTGTAAAAGAACAGTTTGTCTCTTTATGCAGAACAATATATTATGTAATAAAAGGAAAACATATAAAACAAATAATTTTAATATATTGAAATATGCATTTATATAAAACACTCAAATATATTAACGCCTAAATTTAGAGTTCTGTGTTAGCTGTCAAAAGCAGCGTTAAGGGGTCCTAACGCTGCTTTTTACCACCCGCTTGTATTTAGAGTCAGTCAGGAAAGGGTCTAACGCTCACTTCCAAGCCGCGACTTTTCCATACCGCAGATCCCTTTACGCCAATTGCATATCCTATCTTTTCAATGGGATATTCCTAACGCTGGTATTTAGAGTCTTGGCTGAAGTGAGCGGTAGAGCCTCTACCGACAAGACTCCACCCGCAGGAAAAAGTCAGTAGTTAAGAGCTTTCAGGGCTAACGCCGGTTTATAAAGCTCCCTACCTTGTGTCGTCTTCACCCAACCGGGCACCGATGGACCAAAAGAAGACATCCAGAGCGGCAGAAGTCTTCATCCTATCCGGGCAGAAGAGGACATCTGGACCGGTAGACATCTTCATCCAAGCAGCATCTTCTATCTTCATCCATCCGGAGCGGAGCGGAGCCATCTTCTTCCAGCCGACGTGGATCCATCCTCTTCTACCGACGCCTACTCGCCGAATGAAGGTTCCTTTAAATGACGTCATCCAAGATGGCGTCCCTCGAATTCTGATTGGCTGATAGGATTCTATCAGCCAATCGTAATTAAGGTAGGAAAAATCTGATTGGCTGATTGAATCAGCCAATCAGACTCAAGTTCAATCGGATTGGCTGATCCAATCAGCCAATCAGATTGAGCTTGCATTCTATTGGCTGTTCCGATCAGCCAATAGAATGCGAGCTCAATCTGATTGGCTGATTGGATCAGCCAATCCAATTGAACTTGAATCTGATTGGCTGATTCAATCAGCCAATCAGATTTTTCCTACCTTAATTCCAATTGGCTGATAGAATCCTATCAGCCAATCGGAATTCGAGGGACGCCATCTTGGATGGCGTCATTTAAAGGAACCTTCATTCGGCGAGTAGGCGTCGGTAGAAGAGGATGGATCCGTGTCGGCTGGAAGAAGATGGCTCCGCTCCAGATGGATGAAGATAGAAGATGCCGCTTGGATGAAGATGTCTACCGGACCGGATGTCCTCTTCTGCCCGGATAGGATGAAGACTTCTGCCGCTCTAGATGTCTTCTTTTGGTCCATCGGTGCCCGGTTGGGTGAAGACGACACAAGGTAGAGAGATCTTCAGGGGGGTAGTGTTAGTTTTATTTAAGGGGGGTTTGGGTTAGAGCAGGGGTATGTGGGTGGTGGGTTGTAAAGCTGGGGGGTGGTATTGTGTTTTTTTTTACAGGCAAAAGAGCTGATTTCTTTGGGGAATGGAGCTGTTAACTTTTTTAATTTAGATTAGGGTAGGGATTTTTTTTATTTTGGGGGGCTTTGTAATTTTATTAGGGGGTTTAGAGTAGGTGTAATTAGCTTAAAATTCTTGTAATCTTTTTTATTTTTTGTAATTTAGTGTTTTTTTTTGTAATTTAGTTTAGTTTATTTAATTGTAGGTACTTGTAGTTAATTGATTTAATGTATTTATTGATAGTGTAGTGTTAGATTTAATTGTAACTTAGGTTAGGATTTATTTTACAGGTAATTTTGTAATTATTTTAACTAGGTAGCTATTAAATAGTAAATAACTATTTAATAGCTATTATACCTAGTTAAAATAAATACAAAGTTGCCTGTAAAATAAATATAAATTCTAAAATAGCTACAATATAATTATTCGTTATATTGTAGCTATATTAGGGTTTATTTTACAGGTAAGTATTCAGCTTTAAATAGGATTAATTTATTTAATAAGAGTTAATTTATTTTGTTAGAATAAAATTATATTTAACTTAGGGGGGTGTTAGGGTTAGACATAGCTTTAGGGGTTAATACATTTATTAGAGTAGCGGCGAGGTCCGGTCAGCAGATTAGGGGTTAATACTTGAAGTTAGGTGTCGGCAATGTTAGGGAGGGCATATTAGGGGTTAATACTATTTATTCTAGGGTTTGCGAGTGAGGTGGTTTAGGGGTTAATACATTTATTAGAGTAGCGGCGAGCTCCAGTCAGAAGATTAGGGGTTAATAAGTGTAGGTAGGGAGCAGTGACGTGGGGGGGGGCAGATTAGGGGTTAATAAATATAATATAGGTGTCGGCGATGTTAGGGGCAGCAGATTAGGGATACATAGGGATAATGTAGGTTGCGGCGGTGTACGGAGCGGAAGATTGGGGTTAATTGTGTAATGCAGGTGTCAGCGATAGCGGAGGCGGCAGATTTGGGGTTAATAAGTATAAGGTTAGGGGTGTTTAGACTCGGGATTCATGTTAGGGTGTTAGGTGTAGACATAAATGTATTTTCCCCATAGGAAACAATGGGGCTTCGTTAGGAGCTGAACGCTGCTTTTTTGCAGGTGTTAGGTTTTTTTCAGCCCAAACTGCCCCATTGTTTCCTATGGGGGAATCGTGCGCGAGCACGTTTTTCCAGCTAGCCGCTACCGTAAGCAATGCTGGTATTGAGAGTTGAAGTGGCGGTAAATATGCCTTTACACTCCCTTTTTGCAGCCTAATGCAGCCCTTTAGAGAACTCTCAATACCAGCGTTGTTTAAAAGGTGCGGGGGAAAAAAAAGGAGCGTTAGCTACGCGGGTCTTTACTGACAAAACTCTAAATCTAGCCCTATGTTATTAGGATCATGAAACATAATTGAAAGTAAGAGGCTGGAAGTTTTTTTACTAAAAAAGTCCTATCGTCTAATTTGAATGGGACATTATTATCATTATTATTGGTTATTTGTAGAGCGCCAACAGGTTCCGCAGCGCTAATTGGAATTTTTTTTCCACAGCCAGTCAGCACATTTTTTAAAACATTATTTTTCTAAGCAAAACATGAAACTATGTACCTCAAATACATATAACCAAACTTCATTAACCATAATAAGTGCCAGTGGGTATTTTTACATAATTACATAGTAGATGAGGTTGAAAGAAGACAGAAGTCCATCAACCTATACAAATCTTATTTATTTACAATAAAGCTCCAATTGATCTTAAATTAATCCCATTAAAAAGTGACCCATTTAGCACAAGCAATCATATCCCTCAAATCAGTTTTTAGCCAGAAATGTATCTAATTCATGTTTAAATGTATCAAAGGTATTGACATTTACTACCTCCTTAGGCAATGAGTTCCACAATTTGATTGCTCTTATAGTGAAAAAACATTTCTTGATGGAGATTAAATCTCCTTCCATCCAACCTTAAATTGTGACCACTTGTCAAACAATTTTATTGGAATAAATAGAGCTTCTGCCATCTCTCTATATGGGCCTTGAATATACTCATATAAAGTAATCATATGGCCTCTGAAATGCCCTTTCTCTAGCGAAAACAGATCCAGTTTGGCCTACCTCTCCTCATAGCTTAAATTCTCCATTCCCCTTATTAGATTTGTCGCCCTTCTCTGAACTTTTTCTTACTCTGCAATGTCTTTTTTTGATATTGGTCCCCATCACTGCACTCCAAACTAAATGTGAGGTCTTACCAGGAATTTATAAAGTGACTGAATTATGCTTTCCTCCCTTGCATCAATGCCTCTTTTAATACATGCTAGTATCTTATTAGCCTTAGAAATCATTACCCTGCATTGTGCACCACATTTAGCTTATATGTATAAGTACCCCCAAATCCCAAATCCCTTTCCTTATCTGTTTTTCTCAATCTAGTCCCATTTAAATATTAGGTTGTCTGCTTATTATTACTTCCCAAATGGAGAACTTTACATTTTTAAGTATTAAATCTCATTTTACATTTACCTGCCCATTCTTCTCATTTTTTTTAAAACCCCCTTGAAAAGCAATTTTATCCTGCACTGATCTTATGACTAGTTTTCCCTCTAGTTTTGTTTGCAGCCCAGCATTGAAACAGTTAATAAGAGAACCATACATTGCAGTCTGCACTGTTCATTGTTTGTTAATTGCAGGGTGCGCTTACCTAATTAACTGTTTCACTGCTGGGCCGCATACAAAACTGGCCTTAGAGGGAGCACTATTGTTCTTTATTATTCCTGAAGTTTTTTCTATGGTATTTAACTAATTATATTAAAAAACTGCTAAAATATTAAGCTCCCAAAATAACCCAAAGCACATGATACAGCTATCAAGATATCTGCAACATAATTAACCTATGAATGCTCACCACTTTTGTTACATGGTGCAAGAATATGGAAGTTGCAGGATGGTGGCACCCAATATGTGGAACTTTAAAAACCAATAACTACAAGGGGTTTAAATAACAAAAAAGTTTTGAAAAGTGTTGCAGGAACAGGAGGAAAAACACTAGTGTTCTGAGTAGTAATGATTTAATGTGTTATTGTAGTTGTGCCCAGAAAAATTATTTTTTTGCAAATTTAAGTTAAATATCCCTATAGCAGTGCAGTTACATTCAGTGTTCAATTATTATATTCAAATATTTATATTGACATTAAAATGTTGATTAGTGTAAACTATTTTTATATATACTCATACACACCACACTGTTAACCATTAACATTTTTTTATGCTGAAATCCCTAAACAGCTTCTGAAATGTAGCATCTATTCTGCATTCTGCCTCATTTGGCAGACTCACATATCTGTATGCTCTTTGAAAATGCATAGCCTTTCAGAAAATCACATCAAATAACACACCAACTACCCTCTCTGTATCACTGCCTTGGAACTTTGAATAATTTGAGAAATCATTAAAGGGATATTAAAGTGGTGCATTAAATGTAATGCATCACTTCAAATTCCCTAGGAGGTATGCAGTACTGGTAAGGATGTATATCTCTTACTAAAATGAAACATACATCCTGGTCCTGAAAGTTCTAGGCTACCAAAGACTAGTCATTGTTTGTTTCAAGAATAGGTTGCTGGTGCTATAGTCAAGCTGCACTTAGTAGCACACTGCCACTGACAACATTGGATCAGGCATTATTATTACAATTTGTGTTTGGCTTTAGTACCTGAAGCAAATAAAATATGCAGATTGTAATTGTTTTCCTATAGTGCAATGGTTAAACAAGTGTGGAATTATTTTTTATTAGATATAAAAATGTACTATTCCAATCAGCATTAAATGTACATAAAACTCTTACTAGACCTCTGCAAACTTCTACCAGTCTGGGTTGAGTGTATTATTTGAAATTTTTAGTCATGTCATGTGTATAATATCATTCAAGTTCTAGATCTTAGTAAATTTTACCTGCTAGTGCTGTGCTATGTATACAAACTGTGAATTGGTATAATGTATTTTATTAGGCTTTTAAAAAGATAACACAAAAATTACATTTTATTCTCTTTAACTAGTAGCATTCATTTAAAAAAAAATGTTTGTTTTTTTACTGGATTAATAAAGTTTACACCTCATTTTGAATCAGCTTAGCTACACGGTCTGCACTCCAACAGTAATTTATTTAGCTAGAGTTTATATATTAGCTCTTTTAGCTGGGGCTTTTATGTACATCAATGTCATTCACTGGAATACACGTGTGGATCAATTAAGTACTTCACTGCATGAACCATATCAGCAAACAACCCTCCATAGAATTATACTATTTTGCATTCTTAGAATTAATATTGCATGGTAGATTGAAATTCATTAATATCACTTATAATTACCATTTATGTTGGATATTTTCACAGACATCCAATTTTAGCTATGCAATAATGAATTTACATTAGCAAAGATATTTAAGATGCAAGAGCAAAGCATGAGAACAGATGAAAAGGACAAAATGAATCGACCAAGTCGTCCATATTCAAAGCCTAATTTTATGTTTCTATTTTTATAAAAAGATCGATCATTCATTCATTAACTGTGTGCTACCAACCCATTCATTGCAGTGGGCAATTATTGCATACATACCACAGCCAAATTATACCGCAAAGGCACTTGCACTGAATAAATCAATGATATTACATATCAAATGTTTGTGAAAAAAATAAGTATATTTTAATGTTTACTAGACTGCTAGCTTTTTCTAGTAGTCTATGTATATCTTGTTTGTATTACAAGAAGCATATTTTGACGGCTGTATTTGTCATACAAAGGAAACTGCAAAGAAAAATGTCTCATGATGTTTCCTGCCTCAATTTTTCTCTCAGTAACTTTCATAAATTATATAGTTATGTGAAACAGTACATTTTTTTCATGTATTTAGAGAGTGAAATAATTTATTTTAATCAAATGTTCAAATAGAAATAAATTATTTTTTTCAGCAGTGCCAGGTTGTAGATCGTTTTTCTTACCAATCAAATAACACAGAAAACAAAATACTGCATTTCTGAAAAGCAAAATCTATTTAAATTTAACTTGCTTGCAAACTGAAATGTAATATGACTATATACATATTTTGACAATGTTTTCAGATATAATGCTTTTTCGAAAAATGCATCCAATTTTATCTTCTGGCTCACTCTATTGAATTCTATTGAAATATGCTGCCAAAAAGTTGGAGTTTTCATAAACAGGATCTTGCTGAGAAAACAAACCCAATGCACATTTCCTTTCTTAATGTGTTACATCAGAAAATGTGTGTTTATGTGTGTGCACAGCATGTAGCATTAGGGTGTGGGATTGGTGTGCACCCTGGGTTATATATATAACAGTAACTTATCAAAAAGACATGACTATTTAATAAGTATACACTTTTCAAGAGCCAGATTTCTTCTATGTGTTGTGGTTTTAATCTTTTTGTTTTCCACATTTCTAGTTGTTTCAGTGTGCAGTGTGAAATAATATGATCACTTCATATGACAATATATGTTATTGCTGGGAAGCCAAGTGACATTTGGCTAGAAAAGCATTCTAATATTTGGATCTATTCCAATCTGTTCAAAGTGGTTCTATCAAGATATACTATGGTTGCATAGTATATCTAGACTGCACATATTTTTTATGTTTATTATACTTGCATGCTCCACTCATGTCAATAAATATGACAGATGCTTGGTTTAATTAAATGCTCACACTTAAATTATTAGACTTTTACACAATCATTTATAATTGCCATTAAGTAGTAGGAAAAAAAAATGATTAAAAACCAATAATAATTTGATATTATTAAAGTGGAACAAAACGACATTCAAACACACCAGATTATAAATTACATTAAATCATCCATCAACCATATTTTATTTTTCTGAAACCATATTTATTATATTTCAAATTTTAATATGTAAATCAAGAATCAAAAACTACAGTATAGAACATTTTCTGGAATGGTATAATTTCTTTAAACAATGTGTGTCACCACAGTTTTTGGCATGAAATATGTTGATATGTGTTTGTTAATTAGAGTAGGTACAGAGTGTTGGTCATGGAATTGTATAAATTCCACAGTTATAGGCTTCATCTCTAATGTACTAATGGTAGTTTTTGTCAGAAGCAAAACCTGAAAAAAATATGTAGACTTTGAAGTCTTTGGTGGGGCCCTTGTTTCCTAACAACTATACGAACTATATTACGCGGTATAACAAAACCAATGACAATTATACATTCTGATATCTGATACCTCTAGGAACAGATGCCCTACTTTAGAACGTTTTGTGTCTTCTGTTATATCCTTAATAATTCCACTACTTTAAATATTATATTCACAAGATAACATATTCTCATTAAAGAATTATTCTTTTTCTTCTTACTATCATTTTACTTTATTGTCTACAAGCTTTTTGTCACTAGAACTGACCTCAACAGCAACTGCTCCTTCACACAAAGAAACTAAAGTCTTACATCAGTTAATTTATCCATACGCTGAAGATCAATGAACATTTTAAGATCATACAATACACCTTTAAGGGTAATTAAAGTTGTTGTTTCTCTATTGTATACAATAAATACATTTGAAATTCCCTACAAGTTGTTGTTTTTTTAACCTTTTTAAAACCTATGTTCATGTGGTTTTTTTTGTGTTTATGTTTGGGGGAGTTACTGTTCCTATCAGCTAAAAGCCCAAATCTCTAAAGGATGTCATTGTTTGAGATTCATTTGTTTTTGTGCACGTGGTATTAGAATGCTTTATATTGTGTGTGTGACTACAAAGTCATTCTTCCCCTTAGGCATGTTTGCAACAACAGTTACGTGTCTGTCAGGCTCACTCAGCATTAATATACCTCTTTTTTTTCAGTCTTTTAGTTAATTGGTCTGTGCCAGGCAGCCACCCAGCACTCATATCTATTTTTCTTTCACCTTAATTTTAATATATATATATAAAAAAAGTTTAAATTTGTTTGCTAGTGTAATCTAATATAATTTTCTATCCGGCCTGTGTGTTTTGCTGACATAGAGAGCCTACTGTGTTTACTTGCTGCCCTCCCTAGTCTATGAGCCACGACTCATATGTGTTTAACCTTTTTTTAATTTCCCCCCCCAAAAAATAATTTCAATTATTTTTCTAGTGTAATCTAATAGTATTTTCTATCAGGCGTGTGTGTATCCGACATACAAAGCCTACTGTTTTTAATAGCTGCCCTTCCAAGGCTATCAGCCACGACTCATATGTATGTGCTTAACCTTTTTCTTAAAATTTCCAAAAAAAAAGTCTTTAAATCATTATGCTAGTGTAATCTAATTGTATTTTCTATCAGGCCTGTGTCTAACTGTCTATCCGACTTACACAGCATACTGTTGTTATAATTGCTGCCCTACGTAGCAGCCAGCCAGTGCGACCACTCATAGAGTCATATGTGCATTGCATTTCTTAACTTAATTTTAATATTAAAATCTAAAATTTTAAAATATTTTGCTAGTGTGATGTAACTTAATTTTCTATCAGTCCTGTGTTTTTGTCACTTACACAGCATACTGTGTTAAATTGCTGCCCTACCTACCATCCACGACTCATATCTGCCAGCCTGTCTGCCAGGCCCAAGTAGCCAATTAGTGGCACCAATCACAATTCTTGTAACAGTAATAAAAATAAAAAAAAACATAATTTTTTGGACTGCAAATATTCAGTCTCCTAGTGCCATTGAATTTAATTTACCTCCTGCCTGCCACTGCCAGCCTTTTGTGCCAGGCCGTCTAGCCAACTATTTACACCAATCATAATTGTTGTCACAGTCAGACAGTATAGTTATTAATTTAAATAAAAAAAATGTTTAGTGTTGATCTTAATCCTCAGCTTGCTCGTGCCTTTGAATTGCACTTTTCTACAGCCTTCCAAGCCTGTGTGCCAGGCCTACTTAAAAAATATTTACACCAATCATATTTGTTGTGACAGTATTCTAATAATTAAAAATTAAAATTTTTGGTAATAGTTGCTGTGATTTGAATCGTCAGTTTGCTGGTGCCATTGAATAGCACTTTCCTCCTGCCTTGCAGCCTGCTGTGAGCCAGGCCCACCTAGCCAATTGTTGTCAGCAATCATATTTCTGTTAACAGTATTTCAAAAATTGTCAATCATCACTGTTTAGACTGTCAGTAATCAGTCTCCTAGTTTAATTGAATTGCATCTCCCTCCTGCCTGCCATCCTTTTGTGCCAGGCCGTCTTGCCAACTATTTAAACCAATCCAAATTTTTTGTCACAGTATAGTTACTAATTAAAATAAAAAAAATCTTTATTGTTGATGATCTTAACCCTCAGTTTGCCCGTGCCTTTGAATTGCACTTTTCTACAGGCTTCCAAGCCTGTGTGCCAGGCCTACTTAAAAAATATTTACACCAATCATATTTGTTGTGACAGTATTCTAATAATTAAAAATTAAAAATGTTTGGTAATAGTTGCTGTGATTTGAATCCTCAGTTTGCTGGTGCCATTGAATAGCACTTTCCTCCTGCCTTGCAGCCTGCTGTGAGCCAGGCCCACCTAGCCAATTGTTGTCAGCAATCATATTTCTGTTAACAGTATTGCAAAAATTGTCAATCATCACTGTTTAGACTGTCAGTAATCAGTCTCCTAGTTTCCTTGAATTGCATCTCCCTCCTGTCTGCCATCCTTTTGTGCCAGGCCGTCTTGCCAACTATTTACACCAATCCAAATTTTTTGTCACAGTATAGTTACTAATTAAAATTAAAAAAATCTTTATTGTTGATGATCTTAATCCTCAGTTTGCTCGTGCCTTTGAATTTCACTTTTCTACAGCCTTCCAAGCCTGTGTGCCAGGCCTACTTAAAAAATATTTACACCAATCATATTTTTTGTGACAGTATTCTAATAATTAAAAATTAAAATTTTTGGTAATAGTTGCTGTGATTTGAATCCTCAGTTTGCTGGTGCCATTGAATAGCACTTTCCTCCTGCCTTGCAGCCTGCTGTGAGCCAGGCCCACCTAGCCATTTGTTGTCAGCAATCATATTTCTGTTAACAGTATTGCAAAAATTGTCAATCATCACTGTTTAGACTGTCAGTAATCAGTCTCCTAGTGTCATTGAATTGCATCTCCCTCCTGCCTGCCATCCTTTTGTGCCAGGCCGTCTTGCCAACTATTTACACCAATCCAAATTTTTTGTCACAGTATAGTTACTAATTACAATTAAAAAAATCTTTATTGTTGATGATCTTAACCCTCAGTTTGCTCGTGCCTTTGAATTGCACTTTTCTACAGCCTTCCAAGCCTGTGTGCCAGGCCTACTTAAAAATATTTACACCAATCATATTTGTTGTGACAGTATTCTAATAATTAAAAATTAAAATTTTTGGTAATAGTTGCTGTGATTTGAATCATCAGTTTGCTGGTGCCATTGAATAGCACTTTCCTCCTGCCTTGCAGCCTGCTGTGAGCCAGGCCCACCTAGCCAATTGTTGTCAGCAATCATATTTCTGTTAACAGTATTGCAAAAATTGTCAATCATCACTGTTTAGACTGTCAGTAATCAGTCTCCTAGTGTCATTGAATTGCATCTCCCTCCTGCCTGCCATCCTTTTGTGCCAGGCCGTCTTGCCAACTATTTACACCAATCCTAATTTTTTGTCACAGTATAGTTACTAATTACAATTAAAAAAATCTTTATTGTTGATGATCTTAATCCTCAGTTTGCTCGTGCCCTAGAATAGCACTTTCCTCCTGCCTTGCAGCCTGCTGTGAGCTGGGCCCACCTAGCCAATTGTTGTCAGCAATCATATTTCTTTTAACAGTATTGCAAAAATTGTCAATCATCACTGTTTTGACTGTCATTAATCAGTCTCCTAGTGTCCTTGAATTGCATCTACCTCCTGCCTGCCATCCTTTTGTGCCAGGCCGTCTGGCCAACTATTTACACCAATCCTAATTGTTGTCACCGTATAGTTACTAATTAAAATAAAAAAAAATCTTGATTGTTGATCTTAATCCTCATTTTGCTTGTGCCATTGAATTGCACTTTTCTACAGCCTTCCAAGCCTGTGTGCCAGGCCTACTTAAAAAATATTTACACCAATCATATTTGTTGTGACAGTATTCTAATAATTAAAAATTAAAATTTTTGGTAATAGTTGCTGTGATTTGAATCATCAGTTTGCTGGTGCCATTGAATAGCACTTTCCTCCTGCCTTGCAGCCTGCTGTGAGCCAGGCCCACCTAGCCAATTGTTGTCAGCAATCATATTTCTGTTAACAGTATTGCAAAAATTGTCAATCATCACTGTTTAGACTGTCAGTAATCAGTCTCCTAGTGTCATTGAATTGCATCTCCCTCCTGCCTGCCATCCTTTTGTGCCAGGCCGTCTTGCCAACTATTTACACCAATCCTAATTTTTTGTCACAGTATAGTTACTAATTACAATTAAAAAAATCTTTATTGTTGATGATCTTAATCCTCAGTTTGCTCGTGCCCTAGAATAGCACTTTTCTACAGCCTTCCAAGCCTGTGTGCCAGGCCTACTTAAAAAATATTTACACCAATCATATTTGTTGTGACAGTATTCTAATAATTAAAAATTAAAATTTTTGGTAATAGTTGCTGTGATTTGAAACCTCAGTTTGCTGGTGCCATTGAATAGCACTTTCCTCCTGCCTTGCAGCCTGCTGTGAGCTGGGCCCACCTAGCCAATTGTTGTCAGCAATCATATTTCTTTTAACAGTATTGCAAAAATTGTCAATCATCACTGTTTTGACTGTCATTAATCAGTCTCCTAGTGTCCTTGAATTGCATCTACCTCCTGCCTGCCATCCTTTTGTGCCAGGCCGTCTGGCCAACTATTTACACCAATCCTAATTGTTGTCACCGTATAGTTACTAATTAAAATAAAAAAAATCTTGATTGTTGATCTTAATCCTCATTTTGCTTGTGCCATTGAATTGCAATTTTCTACTGCCTGCCAGCCTGTGTGCCAGGCCCAACTATCCAATTAGTGCTAGCAATCATATTTCTTTTAATAGTATTGCAAAATTTGTCAATCAACACTGTTTTGACTGTCAATCTGCAGTCTACTAGTGCCCTTGAATTGCATTTTCCTCCTGCCTGCCTGCCTGCCTGTGTGCCAGTCCCAACTAGCCAATTAGTGATACCACTCATATTTATTGTAACAGGATTGGAATTTTTGTTAATCATAACTGTTTTGACTGTGATTCTTCAGTCTCCTAGTGCCATTGAATTGCAGTTTCCTTTCTCCCAGCGTGTGTGCCAGACAGGCACATTTGCCAAATAGTGCCAAACAATCATATTTGTTGCCACAGTACTAGTAATATTTAAAAAAAATAACAATTTGTGATTTTTAAAACATCTGTCTTTTTTGTTGTTTTCAGTCTCACAGCGTATACTGTGCCCACTTTCACAGTGCCACCACTCAATTGGTGTAATAGTATTGTTAGTGTACATTTAAAAAAAATGACAGGCAGAGGCAGGCCACCCCGCAGGTTCCGTGGTCGTGGTCGTGGTGCTGTGATTCCTTTAGACCCTACAAATATGCACATTGTTCAGATGCCGGGTGCCAGGGGGGATGCAAAAACTTCTGAGGAGGACCTAGTTGAATGGCTAACACAGGAAACCCAATCTTCTTCAGCTTCCGCTGCTAGTCCTCCTAACCTTGACGCACCATCTAAGTCCAGCTGTGCTTTGGGCAGGTCTCAAGTGACCAGTGCCACTCCGCCGCCTGTCGCCACCACCAACACTAGCACCATAGCCGCTTCACTTGATCTGTCACAGGAGTTATTGACACATCATTTTGAAGAAATGAATGATGCGCAACCATCATTGACAGAGGATGTAGATAATAGTGATCAGTCTCAGTCAGGCAGCATTACTGACATGGAGGTACAGTGTGATGATGATGATGATGTTGTACCCGCTGCTGCTTCCTTTCTTGATGTTTCAGATACAAGTGAAGCGGGTGATGATGATGTGTCGCTGGATGTCACGTGGGTGCCTGCTAGAAGAGAAGAAGAAGAGGGGGAAAGTTCAGATGGGGAGACAGAGAGGAGGAGGCGATTTGGAAGCACAGGGAGGTCGTCTCAAGGAGCTAGTGGCACAGTCAGACAGCATGCATCGTCACCAGGGGTCAGCCAGACAGCCGGCTGACGCCAATCAACGCATGCTGTTGCCATCACCAGAATGCCGTCATCGCAGAGCTCAGCAGTGTGGCATTTTTTTTGTGTGTCTGCCTCTGACAACAGCGATGCCATTTGCAACCAGTGCCAAAAGAAACTGAGTCGTGGGAAGTCCAACAGCCACCTAGGTACAACTGCTTTGCGAAGGCACATGGTCTCCTATCACAAAGGCCGATGGGAAGAACACATGAGTAGAAGCAGCACACAAAGTGAAAGCCGCCCTCCTCCTCCTGCTCCAGCATCTTCAGCCACGTCAACCAGTGCTGTCCTCCTTGCCCCCTCTCAACCATCCTCCACTCAGTCTCTCTTACGTAGCAGTTCCTGGTCATCTGCCCACAGTCAGGTGTCTGTCAAGGACATGTTTGAGTGTAAGAAGCCAATTTCTCAAAGTCACCCCCTTGCCCGGCGTCTGACAGCTGGCTTGTCTGAACTCTTAGCCCGCCAGCTTTTACCATACAAGCTGGTGGAGTCTGATGCCTTCAAAAAATTTGTATCTATTGGGACACCGCAGTGGAAGGTACCTGGAAGAAATTTCTTTTCACAAAAGGCAATCCCAAACCTGTACTCTGTTGTGAGAAAGGAAGTTATGGCATGTCTGGCACACAGCGTTGGGGCAAGGGTCCATATGACCACGGATAGCTGGTCTGCAAAGCATGGTCAGGGCAGGTATATCACCTACACTGTGCATTGGGTAAACCTGCTGACTTCTGACAAGCATGGAATGCGTGGCTCTGCAGAAGAGTTGGTGACACCGCCACGACTTGCAGGCAGGCCTGCTGCTACCTCCTCTACTCCTCCTACTCCATCCTCTTCCATAACCTCTTCCTCGGCTGAGTCCTCTTCAACTTCTGCGTCTTGCTCCACATCTATGGCACCCCCCCAGCTCCCCAGGTACTATGCTACATCCCGGGTACGGCAGTGTCACGCCGTCTTGGGGTTGACTTGCCTGAAAGCGGAGAGTCACACCGCACCAGCACTCCTGACCGCCCTGAATGCACAGGTGGATCAGTGGCTGACTCCGCACCAACTGGAGATTGGCAAGGTTGTTTCTGACAATGGAAGTAATTTGGTGGCGGCATTGAAATTGGGCAAGTTGACACATGTGCCGTGCATGGCACATGTGTGTAATCTGATTGTACAACGATTTGTCCATAAGTACCCAGGCTTACAGGACGTCCTGAAGCAGGCCAGGAAGGTGTGTGGCCATTTCAGGCGTTCCTACACGGCCATGGCGCACTTGTCTGATATCCAGCGTCGAAACAACCTGCCAGTGAGGCGCTTGATTTGCGACAGCCCGACATGGTGGAATTCAACACTCCTAATGTTTGACCGCCTGCTCCAACAAGAAAAAGCTGTTAATGAGTATTTGTATGACCGGGGTGCTAGGCAAGCCTCTGGGGAGCTGGGGATATTTTTGCCAAATTACTGGACGCTCATGCGCAATGCCTGTAGGCTCATGCGTCCTTTTAAGGAGGTGACAAACCTTGTCAGTCGCACCGAAGGCACCATCAGCGACATCATACCATTTGTTTTCTACCTGGAGCGTGCCCTGCGAAGAGTGCTGGATCAGGCAGTAGATGAGCGTGAAGAGGAAGCGGGAGAGTTGTGGTGTCCATCACCCCCGCAAACAGCCAAATCTGCATTGCTTGCTGGACCTGCGACAAAGCAGGAAGAGGATTGTGAGGAAGAGGAGTCAGAGGAGGAATGTGGCTTTGGGGAGGATGAGGAGGAGGAAGACCGAGCACAACAGTCATCCCAGGGTGCTCGTTGTTGTCACCTCTCTGGTACCCGTGGTGTTGTACGTGGCTGGGGGAAGAAGATACCATCAGTGAGATCAGTGAGGCGGAGGAACGCGACATGATTTGCTCAGCATCCAACCTTGTTCAAATGGGTTCTTTCATGCTGTCGTGCCTGTTGAGGGACCCTCGTATAAAAAAAGCTGAAGGAGAACGACCTGTACTGGGTGTCCACGCTCCTCGACCCCCGGTATAAGCATAAAGTGCCTGAAATGTTACCAAATTCCCGCAAGTCGGAAAGGATGGAGCATTTTCATAATAAATTAAAAACTATGCTTTACACAGCGTATAAGGGTGATGTCACAGCACCACGGGAATGTAACAGGGGAAGAGATGAAATTAATCCTCCTCCTCCCACGACCACGGCGGCAAGGACCGGGCGCTTTCCTGACGTCTTGTTGATGGAGGACATGTGTACCTTTTTAACTCCCATGCACCATCAGAGCCTTTCGGGATCCAGCCTTAGAGAAAGACTCAACCGACAGGTAGCAGACTACCTAGCTTTAACTGCGGATCTCGACACTCTCAGGAGCGATGGACCCCTTGACTACTGGGTGTGCAGGCGGGACTTGTGGCCTGAGCTATCACAATTTGCAATGGAACTTCTGGCCTGCCCCGCTTCAAGTGTCCTGTCCGAAAGGACTTTTAGTGTAGCAGGAGGTTTTGTCACTGAGAAGAGAAGTCGCCTAGGTCAAAAAAGCCTTGACTATCTCACTTTTATAAAAATGAATGAGGGCTGGATCCCGAAGGGACTGACATTGGGCGATACATTTGAATAAAAAACTACTGATGATGATATGAGCTGGCTTGGGCTACAACTGGTACACAGGCTGGCCTTTTTTTTTGGTTATAAAGACGGAGGACTTGCTTGACTTATCCGCCAACAACTAGTGTTCAAGCCACAAGCTTTTAGGGCACTTTATAAATGTTTTACAAACATCGATTTTTCTGGCCGCTGCTACAGCAGTTGCTACAACAATACCCCAATTTTTCAGTCATTTGTACATTCCTAATTTTTCTGACCTCTGCTGCATCTCTGTGGGTACAAAACTCAAATAAAAAAAATAAGGCACATAACACTAGTGATTAAACTGTTACAAATTGTACAACTTTACACACCACTCATATCCGGTGGACCATTCAATTGAACGCAAAATGCAACAAATGCAACAAATTTGAAAGAGTAGGACCGACCAAGCATCTTTATCTGTCTCTTGGTTGCTCTAAATTATCTCTGTGTTCCATCTATGCCATACCTGTACTCTATTGTGCAAAAGGGTGGCATATGTTGTGTTTCATGCTGTTGTGCCTGTTGCGGGTCGTGCCCATGATATAAAAAGGCTGAAGGAGAATGACCTGTAGTAATGGGTGCCCCATCCAGTTTTTAGAAAAATGTTCCTGGTTCCTCTCAATTACCTTTGGGTTTCTAAAATGGATGCCATTGGATGTGCAAAAGGATGGCATATGTGGTTTCCTGCAGTTGTTTCTGTTGAGGGTGCTGCACCCTCTTATAAAAAAGCTGAAGGAGAACGACCTGGAGTGGGAGTCCAAGCATGGTTTTTGGGGCTATTTCACTTTTACAAACAATTATCTGTGGGTTTCACAAATCAATGCCGTACCAGTACTCTATTGTTCCAAAGTATGCCATACGTTCTCTTTCCTGCTGGTATTTTGTTTGAGGGTCCTGGACACTCTTATAAAAAGGCCTAAGGTGAAAGAGGTGTACTGGGTGTCCACTCATTTTTATTTTCTATTTCTCATTTGACCAAAATTATCTCTGGTTTTGTAAAATCAATGCCGTACCTGTACTCTATTGTTCAAAAGGATGCCATACGTCCTCTTTCCTGCTGGTGTTTTTTTTGAGTGTCCAGGACCCTCTTATAAAAAGGCCTAAGGAGAAAGAGGTGTAATGGTTGGCCACTCATTTTTATTTTTCTATTTAACAATTGACCAAAATGATCTCTGGGTTTGTAAAATCAATGCTGTACCTGTACTCTATTGTTCAAAAGGATGCCATACGTCCTCTTTCCTGCTGGTGTTTTTTTTGAGGGTCCAGGACCCTCTTATAAAAAGGCCTAAGGAGAAAGAGGTGTACTGAGTGTCTATCGAATCATTTTTTTTATTCAAATTTCCATTTGCAAAAAATTATCTATGGGTTTCTAAAATAAATGCCTTCCTGTACTCTATTGTTCAAAAGTATGCCATATGTCCTCTTTCCTGCTGGTGTTTTTTTTGAGGGTCCAGTACCCTCTTATAAAAATGCCTAAGGAGAAAGAAGTGTACTGGCTGTCCATCAAATCTTTTTTTTTATTCAAATTTCCATTTAAAAAAAAATTTCTATGGGTTTCTAAAATCAATGCCTTTCCTGTACTCTATTGTTCAAAAGTATGCCATATGTCCTCTTTCCTGCTGGTTTTTTGTTTGAGGGTCCTGGACCCTCTTATAAAAAGGCCTTATGGATAAAGAATTGTACTGGGTGTCCATCCAATCATTTTTTTTAGTTAAAATTCACGGTTGCAAAAAATTATCCCCGGGTTTCTAAAATCAATGCCTTTCCTATAATCTTTTTTTCACAAAGGATGCCATATGTCCTCTTTCCTACTGCTGGTTGTGTTGAGTGTCCTGGAGCCTCTGCTAAAAAGGCCTAAGGATAAAGAAGTGTAATGGGTGTCTATTCAATGTTTTTTTAGATTTCCCGGTTGTAACAAATTTTTTCTGTCTTTCAAAAATCAATGCCTTTCCTGTAATCTATTTTTCAAAAGGATGCCATATGTCCTATTTCATGCTGTTCTTTCTGTTGAGGCTCCGGGACACTCTTATAAAAAGGACTAAGGATAAAGAAGTGTACTGGGTGTTCAATCAATGTTTTTTTTTCTATTTCCCGGGTCATATAACTGATCTCTGTGTTTCTAAAATCAATGCCTTTCCTGTAATCTAATTTTCAAAAGTATGCCATATGTCCTCTTTCCTGCTGGTGTTTTTTTTGAGGGTCCAGGACCCTCTTAAAAAAGGCCTAAGGAGAAAGAGGTGTACTGGGTGTCCATCGAATAATTTTTTTGATTCAAATTTACATTTGCAAAAAATTATCTATGGGTTTCTAAAATCAATGCCTTTCCTGTACTCTTACTCTATTGTTCAAAAGTATGCCATATGTCCCCTTTCCTGCTGGTGTTTTGTTTGAGGGTCCTGGACCCTCTTATAAAAAGGCCTAGGGAGAAAGAATTGTACTGGGTGTCCATCCAATCAATTTTTTTTTATTCAAATTCACGGTTGCAACAAATTATCCACGGGTTTCTAAAATCAATGCCTTTCCTATAATCTTTTTTTCACAAAGGATGCCATATCTCCTCTTTCCTACTGCTGGTTTTGTTGAGTGTCCTGGAGCCTCTGCTAAAAAGGCCGAAGGATAAAGAAGTGTACTGGGTGTCTATTCAATGTTTTTTTAGATTTCCCGTTTGTAACAAATTTTTTCTGTCTTTCTAAAATCAATGCCTTTCCTGTAATCTATTTTTCAAAAGGATGCCATATGTCCTCTTTCATGCTGTTCTTTCTGTTGAGGCTCCGGGACACTCTTCTAAAAAGGCCTAAGGATAAAGAAGTGTACTGGGTGTATAATCTATGTTTTTTTAGATTTCACGGTTGCAACTAATGATCTCTGTGTTTCTAAAATCAATGCCTTTCCTGAAATCTAATTTTCTAAAGGATGCCATATGTCCTCTTTCATGCTGCTGGTTTTGTGGAGGGTCCTGTAGCCTCTGCTAAAAAGGCCTAAGGATAAATAAGTGTACTTGGTGTATAATCGAAGTTTTTTGCGATTTCACGGTTGCAACTAATGATCTCTGTGTTTCTAAAATCAATGCCTTTCCTGTAATATAATTTTCTAAAGGATGCCATATGTCCTCTTTCATGCTGCTGGTTTTGTGGAGGGTCCTGGAGCCTCTGCGAAAAAGGCCTAAGGATAAATAAGTGTACTTGGTGTATAATCCAATTTTTTAGAGATTGCACGGTTGCAACTAATTAGTTTGGGGTACGGCGCAATATTGGAAAGGCAAAAAACAGGTCTCAGTACCCGTTGATATAAGGGGTGACTACTAGTGCTTTTACCAGGCTAATCTTGGATAGCCACAGAAAGTGTGAGTATGAATCCCAAAAAGAAAATTAAATGAAGGTTGAAAATTTACTCCTAAGTAAATTGTAAGACCTGGAGCTCCTCAAACACACGTCCTACCGCAACAGCTATAGGCTCCGCCCACCCAAATCTTACCTTTTTAATGCCAATTGATATTGCCACAGCTGGAACAACAGTAACAAACATGTGCATCACCACAGTCTCCGAAGCTATTGTTGGATGTATACAAAAACAACAATAAAGAATTCCTTTTGGGGCGCAAAGAGATGGCTACCGGAACACTCCAGGAACTTCACAACAGTGGCTGTCTTGTGTTTACGGTGATGTTGTAGACATCTGGGTAGTGTACAGGGAGGGCAAAAATCGTCTCCATCTCTGTGCACCACAGGACAGGACGTCCTTGTCATCCATAAGCACATGAAATTGCTGGCATTTTCGTTGCTTCAAGAAGTTCATTTTTTGTGGTGATAGTACAGAATAAAATAAACTTTGGTTTCCTACCATACTCAAGACAATCTTGTAGTTCAAGCTTCGGACTTGCTGTGGGAAACAGTGGGCTGTCCATAGCAGGAAGATGATTTAGACAGAAGTAACGGGCTCTGATTGCAGGTGACACATGTTTATCGTCAATCATCAAAGGGGTTGCGTGCAGAATATGGCTGATGGCCCCTTATTCACATGTTTGTCCAGAGCAACAACATTTGCAAACAGCCAGAAGAGAGGTCGGTTCTCACCAGCCTTAAGTTGAGCTTCAATTACCAAATGCTGATATTCAAAAAATAGACAAACAGTGCCTTAAAAAACACATTTGCAATATGGATTCACCAGAGCAAGGTCATTGCAAGTATTTCCCACAATAACAAAATTAAAATGACACAACTCTGCAATCTTCCCCTTCACATTATTATTGTCACACTCCATTGTACTCCTATGCCCACCTCCCTGCTCTTGTTTTTGTTGAGGGTCCTGGAGCCTCTGCTAAAAAGGCCTATGGATAAATAAGTGTACTGGGTGTCTAATCAATGTTTTTTTCTATTTCACGGGTCATATAAATGATCTGTGGGATTCTAAAAACAATGCCTTTCCTGTAATCTATAATTCAAAAGGATGACATATGTCCTCTTTCATGCTGTTGTTTCAGTTGCGGCTCCGGGACCCTTGTATTAACAAGGCCTGAGGATAAATAAGTGTAACCGGTGTCTAATGAATGTTTTTTTCTAATTTCAAGTTTGCAAATAATGATCTGTGGGTTTCTAACATCAATGCCTTTACTGTAATCTTTTATTCAAAAGGATGACATATCTCCTCTTTCATGCTGTTGTTTCGGTTGAGGCTCCGGGACCCTCGTATTAAAAAGGCCTGAGCATAAATAAGTGTCACGGCTGTGTAATCAATGTTTTTTTCTAATTTCACGGTTGCAAATAATGATCTGTGGGTTTCTAAAATCAATGCCTTTACTGTAATCTTTTATTCAAAAGGATGACATATCTCCTCTTTCATGCTGTTGTTTCGGTTGAGGCTCCGGGACCCTCGTATTAAAAAGGCCTGAGCATAAATAAGTGTCACGGCTGTGTAATCAATGTTTTTTTCTAATTTCATGGTTGCAAATAATGATCTGTGGGTTTCTAAAATCAATGCCTTTACTGTAATCTTTTATTCAAAAGGATGACATATCTCCTCTTTCATGCTGTTGTTTCGGTTGAGGCTCCGGGACCCTCGTATTAAAAAGGCCTGAGCATAAATAAGTGTCACGGCTGTGTAATCAATGTTTTTTTCTAATTACACGGTTGCAAATAATGATCTGTGGGTTTCTAAAATCAATGCCTTTACTG
Organism: Bombina bombina; assembly: GCF_027579735.1. Lineage (NCBI taxonomy): Eukaryota > Metazoa > Chordata > Amphibia > Anura > Bombinatoridae > Bombina > Bombina bombina. The sequence continues at coordinate 337,832,257 of NC_069501.1, read as the reverse complement.
TAACCTTTTATTCAAAAGGATGACATATCTCCTCTTTCATGCTGTTGTTTCGGTTGAGGCTCCGGGAACCTCGTATTAAAAAGGCCTGAGCATAAATAAGTGTCACGGCTGTGTAATCAATGTTTTTTTCTAATTTCACGGTTGCAAATAATGATCTGTGGGTTTCTAAAATCAATGCCTTTACTGTAATCTTTTATTCAAAGGGATGACATATCTCCTCTTTCATGCTGTTGTCTCGGTTGAGGCTCCGGGACCCTCGTATTAAAAAGACCTGAGCATAAATTAGTGTCACGGCTGTGTAATCAATGTTTTTTTCTAATTTCACGGTTGCAAATAATGATCTGTGGGATTCTAAAATCAATGCCTTTACTGTAATCTTTTATTCAAAAGGATGACATATCTCCTCTTTCATGCTGTTGTTTCGGTTGAGGCTCCGGGACCCTCGTATTAAAAAGGCCTGAGCATAAATAAGTGTCACGGCTGTGTAATCAATGTTTTTTTCTAATTTCACGGTTGCAAATAATGATCTGTGGGTTTCTAAAATCAATGCCTTTACTGTAATCTTTTATTCAAAAGGATGACATATCTCCTCTTTCATGCTGTTGTTTCGGTTGAGGCTCCGGGACCCTCGTATTAAAAAGGCCTGAGCATAAATAAGTGTCACGGCTGTGTAATCAATGTTTTTTTCTAATTTCACGGTTGCAAATAATGATCTGTGGGTTTCTAAAATCAATGCCTTTACTGTAATCTTTTATTCAAAAGGATGACATATCTCCTCTTTCATGCTGTTGTTTCGGTTGAGGCTCCGGGACCCTCGTATTAAAAAGGCCTGAGGATAAATAATTGTGTAACGGGTATCTAATGAATTTTTTTTTTTATTTCACGGGTCATATAAATGATCTCTGGGATTCTAAAATCAATGCCTTTCCTGTAATCTATTATTCAAAAGGATGACAGTACTACCAAAATACAGCCAATGAAGGGCCTTAGGAAGACTGAGCCAAGGTTGGATTGTAGTATTTGGTTAGGCTAATCATGATGGCCATGTAGACCACCACCACCGAGAGTCCTGGAAGTAACAGGGATGATGAGATGAAAGAGCTAAGAATAGTAGAACTTGAAACAACAGAGTTAGCCATGGGTGTTAGTGCAAAACCCTTGGCTTTTTTTTGGCTTTGGGTGCGGCTATTCATGCAGGCCATATATAGCTGACAACATTCGGTGTTGTATCAGCTATTAAACTAATAAGAACAGTACTACCAAAATACAGCCAATGAAGGGCCTTAGGAAGACTGGGCCAAGGTTGGATTGTAGTATTTGGTTAGGCTAATCATGATGGCCATGTAGACCACCACCACCGAGAGTCCTGGAAGTAACAGGGATGATGAGATGAAAGAGCTAAGAATAGTAGAACTTGAAACAACAGAGTTAGCCATGGGTGTTAGTGCAAAACCGCTTGGCTTTTTTTTGGCTTTGGGTGCGGCTATTCATGCAGGCCATATAGAGCTGAAAACATTCGGTGTCGTATCAGCTATTAAACTAATAAGAACAGTACTAGCAAAATACAGCCAATGAAGGGCCTTAGGAAGACTGGGCCAAGGTTGGATTGTAGTATTTGGTTAGGCTAATCATGATGGCCATGTAGACCACCACCACCGAGAGTCCTGGAAGTAACAGGGATGATGAGATGAAAGAGCTAAGAATAGTAGAACTTGAAACAACAGAGTTAGCCATGGGTGTTAGTGCAAAACCGCTTGGCTTTTTTTTGGCTTTGGGTGCGGCTATTCATGCAGGCCATATAGAGCTGACAACATTCAGTGTCGTATCAGCTATTAAACTAATAAGAACAGTACTACCAAAATACAGCCAATGAAGGGCCTTAGGAAGACTGGGCCAAGGTTGGATTGTAGTATTTGGTTAGGCTAATCATGATGGCCATGTAGACCACCACCACCGAGAGTCCTGGAAGTAACAGGGATGATGAGATGAAAGAGCTAAGAATAGTAGAACTTGAAACAACAGAGTTAGCCATGGGTGTTAGTGCAAAACCGCTTGGATTTTTTTTGGCTTTGGGTGCGGCTATTCATGCAGGCCATATAGAGCTGACAACATTCGGTGTCGTATCAGCTATTAAACTAATAAGAACAGTACTACCAAAATACAGCCAATGAAGGGCCTTAGGAAGACTGGGCCAAGGTTGGATTGTAGTATTTGGTTAGGCTAATCATGATGGCCATGTAGACCACCACCACCGAGAGTCCTGGAAGTAACAGGGATGATGAGATGAAAGAGCTAAGAATAGTAGAACTTGAAACAACAGAGTTAGCCATGGGTGTTAGTGCAAAACCGCTTGGCTTTTTTTTGGCTTTGGGTGCGGCTATTCATGCAGGCCATATAGAGCTGAAAACATTCGGTGTCGTATCAGCTATTAAACTAATAAGAACAGTACTACCAAAATACAGCCAATGAAGGGCCTTAGGAAGCCTGGGCCAAGGTTGGATTGTAGTATTTGGTTAGGCTAATCATGATGGCCATGTAGACCACCACCACCGAGAGTCCTGGAAGTAACAGGGATGATGAGATGAAAGAGCTAAGAATATTAGAACTTGAAACAACAGAGTTAGCCATGGGTGTTAGTGCTAAACCACTTGGCTTTTTTTTGGCTTTGGGTGCGGCTATTCATGCAGGCCATATAGAGCTGACAACATTCGGTGTCGTATCAGCTATTAAACTAATAAGAACAGTACTACCAAAATACAGCCAATGAAGGGCCTTAGGAAGACTGAGCCAAGGTTGGATTGTAGTATTTGGTTAGGCTAATCATGATGGCCATGTAGACCACCATGTAGTAATAAGAACAGTACTACCAAAATACAGCCAATGAAGGGCCTTAGGAAGACTGAACCAAGGTTGGATTGTAGTATTTGGTTAGGCTAATCATGATGGCCATGTAGACCACCACCACCGAGAGTCCTGGAAGTAACAGGGATGATGAGATGAAAGTGCTAAGAATAGTACTACTTGAAACAACAGAGTTAGCCATGGGTGTTAATCCAAGACCGCTTGGATTTATTTTTGTATTGGGTGCAGCTAATCATGCAGGCCATATAGAGCTGACAACATTCGGTGTTGTATCAGCTATAAAAATAATAAGAACTGTACTATCAAAATACAGACAATGAAGGGCCTATGAAGACTGAGCAAAGGTTGGATTGTAGTATTTTGTTCGGCTAATCATGATGGCCATGTAGACCGCCCGTAACAGGGATGAAAGTGCTAAGAATAGTACTAATTGAAACAACAGAGTTAGCCATGGGTGTTAGTCTAAGACCACTCAGCTTTTTTTTGGGTTTGGGTGCAGCTAATCATGAAGGCCAGATAGACCTGCCACCATTTGGTGTTGTAACAGGTATGAAAATGCAAAGAACAGTACTACTTAACACAACCTACTTACCATGGGTCCCAGAGCATATGTTTGGTTGTTATATTTTGTAAGGGTAATCATGCAGGCCATATAGACCTCCACCGATAGGGTGAGTATGAGTAACAGCTATTAAAATGCGAAGGACATTACTAATTAACACAACATAGTTACCATGGGTCGCAGACCAAGAGCAGATGTCTTATTATTATATTTTGTATGGGTAATCATCCAGGCCGTATAGACGTCACCAAATAGGGGGAGTTACAGAGATTAAAGTGCTAAGAATGGTAGAACTTAAAACACAACCTCGTTAAAATAGGTAGCAGACCACATGTCTTATTATTATAATTTTTCAGGGTAATCTGGCAGGCCATATAGAACTCCCCCGATAGGGGGGGGGGGGAACAGGGATTAAAGTGCTAAGAAAAGTACTAATTGACACAAGCTAGTTGGGTCCAAAAACGCATGTTTGATTATTAGAATTTATTAGGGTAATTATATATCTAACAAATCTATCTATTTCTCTTCTATCGATTCTATCTAACTATCAATCTATGTATATCTATCTATCCTATCTATCACTATCAATCTATCTTCTGTCCGGGATGTTTTGAGACAGCCACTTTGGGAATGTTAGTTGATTTAGACCCATTATGGCTTAAAAGCAGACTCTGCATCAACTATGTAATTCTCCATGGGAGTTTTGCCAGGGATCCCCCTCCAGCATGCAACAGTCCAGGTGTTAGTACCCTTGAAACAACTTTTCCATCACTATTGTGGCCAGAAAGAGTCCTTGTAGGTTTTAAAGTTCGCCTGCCTATTGAATTCAATGGCGGTTCGCGAAAATTTTAGGTTCGCGACATCACTATTCAGCAGGTAAAGTGGATCATTGGGAACAAATTAAAGGGGAGAACATTTTTGAGTATTATTATTCTTATTGGTTATTTGTAGAGCGCCAACAGATTCCGCAGCGCTAAGTAAACTGTCGCTTTAATAGAATCAATGATGAATGCAATAGCTACTAACATTATTTCAAGTGTCTGTAATACATAGAACTTCTAGAATTGCCAACATATATTTTTTTCTAAATTTGTCCAAATATAATAAGAAACATCATAAATAACATTATGAAGTACACTGTAAAATAAGGTAACAATTAGTAAAACATAGAAATATACAGCTACATACGTAAATAATGGATTCTTTTTTAGGAAATATGTTTAGATAGAAAAAGGAGAGTACTATACAATGCATAAATGTTAGTATAATTTTATATATATATATATATATATATATATATATATATATACACACACACACAGTATATATACTGAACATATGGTCTCTGTATTCACACATGTTGAACATGTTATGTGCTTACATTTGTAGCAAATTTACTTTTATAGTACATAAAAATAGAGAGCTCCTTAGATATGTTTTTCCTTGATGTAGGCTATATATTAAGCTTTTGTGTATCTCTTGTAACAATTCCCAGGAACATGTTTACCATTTTATCTCCCACACAGAGTTTCCTTGGTTACATGTGAATCACAGTTATTGGCTTTGGTTTCTTTGTATCACATATCTTTAGCTTTGCTTTTATTTTTCTCATATTCTCCCACGGAACTTCTTTTTTTTTTTTTTTTTTTTTTTTACACAAGTAACAAACAATTTTACCTAAATCTGAAACAGAATATAAAGTGTCCTTTAATATAAGTCAGTGTTTATAGGTTATATATACAAAATATGACAAATTCAAAAGTATAATTCTTAATATTCTTTAAATATACACATTCATTTTAATTTTTATTGCTATTGTTATAAAAATTGTATTTTGTAACAAAGGGCTCAAGTTAAATCAATAGCTTTCCTATTCTTGCGCTGATATTATGGTAAAATGTTAGCGCTGGAGTGAAAGACTCAGATGCGCTAACATCTGGAGATCTGACAGCACATCCAGGCAAATTTCCATTCCACATAGATGCTCTACAAAACCTTTTCTGGCTTTGGCTTGCGCACTTACCGATGGACAACTGTGCTAAAGATGAAGGAGCGCTAAGAATACTTGAAATACCTTTGTTCTTCTCTTAAAAGAAAATGTTCTTTTTAATATATATATATATATATATATATATATATATATATGGTGTATGTGTTTGACTGGGAAGGGCAAAAAATATACTATATATATATATATATATATATATATATATATATATACTGTATGTATATAGTACCAGCACTACACAAAAATTGTCAAATTGCCCATTAGTCAGTGGTGTAGAAAACCTAATAATCCCCGCCTCCCTGTGCATGTAGAATCCAAAAGTTTAAATATAAAGAAAAAGACCAAATAGCGATTCTAACCAGCACAAGGGTATAGAAGAAACATTGTTACACTTAGGGCAAAAGAATTGCAATGTGAAAACAGATATGCTATAAAAAAAAAAAGAAAACATTTAATATACACAAAATAATACAATACTTGGCAAACTATCAAAGTTGAGAGTCCCAAATAGTTCAAGGATCATTAGTGAGTTTTAAATCTTATAAATCATACCCTTAGAGGGCTCTAACTGTGGGTTACAAAATTATATTTCAATTTGTTATAAGTTCATAGGTAAAGTAAGGGCGAACAAACACCATAGGCTAAGTGTCCGCAAACTGTGTGAGGATATTCAACTGAACATGATTCTTAGAAAGGAGACCGGTTTAACCGGACAGGAGTATTCACCACCGCTTAATATAAAAGTTCAGCTATAGGCTGTATATTCACAGGGACAGCTCTCCTAAGAAATTGCTTAGGGCTGTTACAGGTCCGTATATCCCTCTAGCTGTAGGCAGTTTGTCGGGCAGACCTCCCTTATACCAGCATCATCAGCAAACTGTTTGTAATGTAAATAATGTGGTACCTATTTTTTGACATCCACAAGCTTCCAGGTATGTTTTACGAGGCTCTCAAGGCACTTAGTGGTACTCCACAACTTTTCCACTCTTCCACTCTTCGATTGCGGGTACAGTCAGGTATGATTACCCTGGGGTTCAAAAACTTAGTAGAAGGTGGGCAGCTGTAACCCCTCCGAGAATCCAAGCAAACAGATACGCACGTTTCACCCGTGAAATGCTTGTGCACTGCTGCCCCCTAAAAGGTGGCAGAGAAGTTAAAGAGCATCGGTCTTATGACCGCTGCTTCTTAACTTCCGTTTCTGGCAGACCAGAAACGATGTGGTGTCGATGCAGCGACCCCTAGGTCTCAAATAGCTCTAACATTTTTAATTCTGTTGTATGTTGCACTCGAATGTAACACATGACTTTCAATTTGTAATATGAGAAATGTTTAGCATGGTTGTGATATCATTTGAAATTATAGGTCGTGCTAAAGGGATTATAGGTCGTGCTAAAGGGATGATATATAAATTGATTTAATTGTCTTTTGTCAGTCCACTATTAAAAATGTTATAAATGTTATATATAAGTTGATTTAATTGTCTTTTGTCAGTCCACTATTAAAAATGTTATAAAACCGTGATTTTTAAGCTTCATTCCCACCCAGCAGCCGGATAAATGTCTTTCGGAATATTGTCCGTCGGACAAATGTCCATCGGACAAGCGTCAGTCGGATAACAGTCCGGCCACGAGATAAAATATATAGTTTGTTCAAGCTATTTGCCCAATTATGAAACATATTTGAGTTACAGATTTTAACTCTTTAGGAAATGTGAGATAAAAGACAATTTATTCTGCAAATGCAAGGTATTTTGCAGCAAAGGAAGGCCAAATAAGTAATTTATGTATACTGCAATGTTGTTTCATTTTAATTCATTAACTTTATGAATGGAATTATTTTCAATGTCCATTTCTGTAATCTTATTTAGCATCAGTAACATTGAGATGATACCATTGTATACAAATCTATAATAAGTCATCTTAACACAACTCATTGTATTAGAGTTGATTGACCATTCTGACCATCATTGTCCAGCTGCATTCCATGAGGGACAAAAACAGATCAAGATACGTATATGGAATTTTGTATAAGATATAAATAAACTTTTTGAGTCTGATGATTGACATGTCTATGCATTAACTAGGAAGTTCTAAAAGCCTTGCCCAATTGCTGCCCTCAAGGTCTTGTGCTGAACGTTCCATCACTCAAATTACCTGGTAGTTCTAATCAAATTGAGGCACTGTTCTATTTCTGCTAGATCGCATCTTATTTTTCATCTGCATGCATTAAATAAGATTTATGTTACATAGTTAAAGGCCAAAGTGCTATTTTTGTTAAATATATCTCAAAGGAGAAATATTACACTGACTTATTTATCTTACATAAGATAAATGAAATTACCTACTATATTGAGATAACACCCTTTAATCTTCAAAACAGTTTTAAATTTAATATGTTTTCCTGCAATTATTATTCATTCATGTTCTAAGAAGATATTGTGCTGCAAGTAATTACCTACTTAAAAAATAAAAATGTAAACAGCTAAGAAAATTTCTATTTCATTTTTTTTTTTTTTTTTTTAAGTAATGGGATTAAATACCCTAGGTTTGCACAATGGCATACCAGGTCTAATACACAAAAATTAGTAATATACCACTAAAGAGTAAGCAATGTCACTACATGCGGGCAATCTCCCCTTTATCCCTGTGTGAATAATACTATAAAGTATAAAATTAGTTGCATATGGGGAATGGTGCTTAGCAAGAATTAACTATACCAAATGTGGGAAAAAGAGAGAGAAAAATTCCCACTCTAGAATGCCCAACAACACTCTCTACCCTAGCTACTTATAGGCAGAAGAAAAAGCGAAAGTGTTAAAATATAACTTTTATTGATATATACACATACAAATATGATAAGATAAAAATAAAAACAACAAAAGAAAAGAGGTAGGATAATGGACCCTGGTTTGTAGTAAATAATAGGCCTTTGTGGTTCAATGACTTTCAGTAATCAGTTCAGGGCTGAAAAGTAAGGAGCAGCAATATAACTGTGTCAGTAAATAGGGTCGCTAATAATTAAAACTCTAGATCAGATATTACCTATGAAACTACTGGCAGTATATGATCCATGCAGTTCCCATATAATTAATAAATAAGCCCTGGAATGTGTCCATACATATAAGTATAGCTAGAATGAAGTAATATACTACCCCAATCATGGGTAAGGATTACTTACTTAGAGCATGCATAGTGTATGCTGTCATCCAGCTAACTTGATAATATAACAGATGGAATATGAGTAAGTAAATGAAATACTGCAGTATCAATCTATGCCCGATGCTACCAGGTTAGTTGGAGAAGAATGTTGGTATAGGGAAAATTACATCCATGTCTTATAATGGCAAGTTAAACATAATCATTCAAACAGTTTAATAATAATGATGATCTCATAAAGGCACAGTATCCTGTAATATATGGATATAGTGTTGTTCAGATAGAGTTTCTAATATAGCTAAAAATTATAGACTTTGCGAGACAGATATGTCACAGTAAAGTACTTGTTAAACTAACTTCCTATGTGGTGCTTTCCAAGTTAACCATCATGATCCAAAATAGAACAATGTATCTATTCAATATTATATAAATCTATACCTGTATAGAGACCCAACCTCACAGGTTTACCAACATTTTTCAAAATCTTTTTCATAAAGTTTTTTCAGGCAAAATGCTTCAGAGGGGTTCTGTGGGGTCCAAATTTGTGTAATTTTAATATTATCAGAGCAATGTTGTGAAAATACGAGTGCTATTGCATTGTTTAGCAAATTAATAGAAATTTCTATATAGGGAGGTAACATCTGTCAATTTTGACGGTCACAGACATGGGATGCTAATTCAGTTTACAGTTGTGCTCATAAGTTCACATACCCTGGCAGAATTTATGATTTCTTGGCCATTTTTCAGAGAATATGAATGATAACACAAAAAACTTTTCTTTCACTCATGGTTAGTGTTTGGCTGAAGCCATTTATTATCAATCAAATTTGTTTACTCTTTTTAAATCATAATGACAACATAAACTTCCCAAATGACCCTGATAAAAAGTTTACATACCCTGGTGATTTTGGCCTGATAACATGCACACAAGTTGACACAAAGGGCTCTATTTAACAAGCTCCATATGGAGCTTGATGGCCCCTGTTTCTGGCGAGCCTGCAGGCTCACCAGAAACAGCAGTTATGAAGCAGCGGTCACAAAGACCGCTGCTCCATAACCTGTCTGCCTGCTCTGAGCAGGCGGACACACATTGCCACAATACAACCCGATCGAGTACGATCGGGTTGATTGACACCCCCTCCTGGCGGCCCATTGGCCGCGAGTCTGCAGGGGGCGCCGTTGCACCAGTAGCTCTTGTGAGCTGCTGGTGCAATGCTGAATATGGTGAGCTTATTGCTCGCCGTATTCAGCAAGGTCTGGCGGACCTGATCCACAGTGTCGGATCAGGTCCGCCAGACCTTGATAAATATGCCCCAAAGGGGTTTGAATGTCTATTAAAGGTAACCATCCTCACCTGTGATCTGTTTGCTTGTAATTAGTGTGTGTGTCTAAAAGGTCAATGAGTTTCTGGACTCCTGACAGACCCTTGCATCTTTCATCCAGTGCTGCACTGATATTTCTGGATTCTAAGTCATGGGAAAAGAAAAAGAATTGTCAAAGGATCTGTGGGAAAAAAGGTAGTTGAACTGTATAAAACAGGAAAGAGATATAAAAAGATATCCATGGAATTGAGAATGCAAATCAGCAGTGTTCAAACTCTAATCAAGAAGTGGAAAATGAGGCGTTCTTTTTAATAACATACTGCATTCATCTTGCCATCAATTCTGACCAACTTTTCTGTGCCTTTGTAGCTCACACATCCCCAAAACATCAGCAATCCCCCTCCGTGTTTCACACCAGTAATGGTGTACCTTCTTGATAGGCCTTGTTGACTCCTCTCCAATTGTAGCGTTTATGGTTGTGGCCAAAAAGCTACATTTTGGTCTCATCACTCCAAATGACTTTGTGCCAGAAGGTTTGAGGCTTGTCTCTGTGCTGTTAGGCGTACTGCAAGCAGCATACTTTGTGGCATTTGTTTAGTAATGGCTTTCTTCTGGTGACTCGACCATGCAGCCCATCTTTCTTCAAGTGCCTCCTTATTGTGCATCTTGAAACAGCCACACCACATGTTTTCAGAGAGTCCTGTATTTCACCTGAAATTATTTGTGGGTTTGTCTTTGCATCCCTAAAAATTTTCCTGGCAGTTGTGGATGAAATTTTAGTTGGTCTACCTGACCGTGGTTTGTTTTTTTTATATCCCTTTCCTGTTTTATACAGTTCAACTACCTTTTCCCGGAGATCCTTTGATTATTCTTTTTTCTTTCCCCATGACTCGGAATCCAGAATCGTCAGTGCAGCACTGGATGAAAGATGCAAGGGTCTGTCAGGAGTCCAGAAACTCATTGACCTTTAAACACACACACAGATTACAAGAAAACAGATCACAGGTGAGGATGGTTACCTTTAATAGCCATTCAAACCCCTTTGTGTCAACGTGTGTGCATGTTATCAGGCCAAAATTACCAGGGTATGTAAAATTTTGATCAGGGTCATTTGGGTAGTTTCTGTTGTCATTATGATTTAAAAAGAGTAAACACAGTTGATTGCTAACTAATGGCTTCAGCCAAACACTAACCATGAGTGAAAGAAAAGTTTTTGTGTTATCATTCATATTCTCTGAAAAATAGCCAAGAAATCATAAATTCTGCCAGGGTATGTGAACTTATGAGCACAACTCTATATGCGACTGATGATACCTTAATATATGAGTTGTTTACACAGGGTAATAAATATATATTAGCATTTAATAGTTAGTTCACACTAATATCCTTACTTTGGGAATTTAGAAACATTATTGTGGATGCTAGTTAGTAGAATACTAGCTATACTAGCTAAAATATCCAACGTACAAGTTAAGTTGAAGCTGCTCACGGAGGGTAACTAATATATACCCATATTCACCAGTTAATTTACGCTAACATTAACATAATTGGGTACAAGTACTGCTCGAATTTATGAGCATCACTGTGGATGCAAGTTAATATAGTAATATAGTTCAAGCGGAAAATATTGTACACATCCATTAACACTGTGATTGGCAGTCTTGCTAATAATGCCTAACTTCATCTAGTATCAAGCCAAAACATCAGAAACCCAAACATTTCTCTTATCATTGAGATAGAGAGGGGGAAAATACAATGTATTTCTACTATCAAATTTACTTCATTTTTTTTTATATCCTTTGTTAAAAATCAGGTAAGTATACTCTGGAAGCAGGTTTGCTATAATGCTTCCAACCCCTTTGCTGCTAAGAATTCTTCATACTCTTGTGCTAAGCAGATCTATTTTTATTTAGTTTTTTTTGCTGCTTACATTTTAACAGTATTGTAAGTCATATTTCAGTGAGTAAACCACAAAAATGATATACTGCTGGATTACAAGTGGAGTTGAAAAATATAAGCTCTATTGAGCGCTAACACCACTCAAGTTAAATCAGTAGTGCTCCTATTATTGTGCTCATATTACAATTTGAAAGTAAAACAATTTTGTTAAGTGAAAACCTTAGGCCCAGTAACATTGGGAGGCCCCTCACCCCATAGACTTTTATGGGCGCAGTACAAAACCCTGTTCTTGCTTTTGCTCACATACTAACCCTTTGAATCCTTCAAAGTCAAATACCTTGACATATACCCTATCTCTTTAAACGCTTTTTACACATTTTTTTAATAATAAATAGTGATGTCGCGAACCGCCATTGAATTCAATAGGCAGGCGAACTTTAAAACCTACAAGGACTCTTTCTGGCCACAATAGTGATGGAAAAGTTGTTTCAAGGGTACTAACACCTGGACTGTGGCATGCTGGAGGGGGATCCCTGGCAAAACTCCCATGGAAAATTACATAGTTTATGCAGAGTCTGCTTTTAAGCCATAATGGGCCTAAATCAACTAACATTCCCAAAGTGGCTGTCTCAAAACATCCCGGACAGAACATAGATTGATAGATAGGATAGATAGATATACATAGATTGATAGTTAGATAGAATCGATAGAAGAGAAATAGATAGATTTGTTAGATATAACTTTCAGCCCTGTAACTCCCCCTATTGGTGGAGGTCTATATGGCGGTTATGATTACCCTGACAAAGTATAACAACAAGACACGCGGTCTGGGACCCATGGTAATTTTGTTGTGTTAAGTAAAACTTTTCTTATCTCTTGAATCCCTCTTATCCCCCCTTTTGTTGGAGCTCTATATGGCCTGCATGATTAGCCTGACAAAGTATAATAATAAAACATCTGGTCTTGAACCCATGGTAATTAGGTTGTGTTTAAGTAGTACTATTATTATAACTGTAATCCCTGTTACTCCCCCTATCAAGGTAGGTCTATATGGCTTGCATGATTACCCTGACAAAGTATAACATCAAGACACACGGTGTTGGACCCATGATAACTAGCTTGTGTTAATTACTACTTTTCTTAGCACTTTAATCCCTGTTCCCCCCCCTATCGGGGGTGTTCTATATGGCCTGCCTGATTACCCTGAAAAAATATAATAATAAGACATGCGGTCTGGTACCCATTTTAACTAGGTTGTGTTTTAAGTACTACCATTCTTAGCACTTTAATCTCTGTAACTCCCCCTATTTGGTGAGGTCTATACGGCCTGGATGATTACCCATACAAAATATAATAATAAGACATCTGCTCTTGGTCTGCGACCCATGGTAACTATGTTGTGTTAATTAGTAATGTCCTTCGCATTTTAATAGCTGTTACTCATACTGACCCTATCGGTGGAGGTCTATATGGCCTGCATGATTACCCTTACAAAATATAATAACCAAACATATGCTCTGGGACCCATGGTAAGTAGGTTGTGTAAAGTAGTACTGTTCTTTGCAGTTTAATACCTGTTACAACACCAAATGGTGGCAGGTCTATCTGGCCTTCATGATTAGCTGCACCCAAACCCCCAAAAAAGCCGAGTGGTCTTAGACTAACACCCATGGCTAACTCGGTTGTTTCAATTTGTACTATTCTTAGCACTTTCATCCCTGTTACGGGTGGTTTACATGGCCATCATGATTAGCCGAACAAAATACTACAATCCAACCTTTGCTCACTCTTCATAGGCCCTTCATTGGCTGTATTTTGATAGTACAGTTCTTATTATTTTTATAGCTGATACAACACCGAATGGTGGCAGCTCTATATGGCCTGCATGATTAGCCGCACCCAATACAAAAATAAATCCAAGCGGTCTTGGATTAACACCCATGGCTAACTCTGTTGTTTCAAGTAGTACTATTCTTAGCACTTTCATCTCATCATCCCTGTTACTTCCAGGACTCTCGGTGGTGGTCTACATGGCCATCATGATTAGCCTTACCAAATACTACAATCCAACCTAGGTTCAGTCTTCATAAGGCCCTTCATTGGCTGTATTTTGGTATTACTGTTCTTATTAGTTTAATACCTGATACAACACCGAATGGTGGCAGCTCTATATGGCCTGCATGAATAGCCGCACCCAAAGCCAAAAAAAAGCCAAGCGGTCTTGCACTAACACCCATGGCTAACTCTGTTGTTTCAAGTTCTACTATTCTTAGCTCTTTCATCTCATCCCTGTTACTTCCAGGACTCTCAGTGGTGGTGGTCTACATGGCCATTATGATTACCCTCACCAAAATATAACAACAATACGTGCGTGCAGGGAACCATGGTAAGGTTACTTCCTTTCGCAAAATCGAGTATAACAGTTGCAGGCAGAGGTTCTGACCCTGCATTATGGCTGCACCTCTCCCTAAAAGAGGCATGCGTTACAGAGTCTGTGTGTATGCAAAGAGCTGGCCTGCCTAAAAAGAGGAGCAAGTCTGTACAGGTTGTTCTCCTTCAGCCATTTTATACGCTGTCCCACAGCCACGACCCTCAACAACCACAACAGAATGAAACACCACATATGCCATCCTTTTGAACAACAGAGTACATGTATGGCATTGATTTTAGTTACACAGCGATATTTATTATGAACCGTGAAATTGAAAACAAAAACATGATTGGACACCCAGTACAGTACAGGTCGTTCTCCTTCGACCTTTTTAGAATAGTGTTCCGGACCCCCAACAAAAACAACAGCAGGAAAGAGGACATATGGAATCCTTTTGAACAATAGATGACAGGTAAGGCATAGATTTTACAAAGCCATAGATAATTTTTTTGCAACTGTGAAATAAAAAAAAACATTGATTGGACACCCAGCACACTTCTTTATCCTTAGGCCTTTTTATAAGAGGCTCCCAGAGTCTCAACAGAAACAACAGCATGAAAGAGGACATATGGCATCCTTGTGAACAATTGATTACAGTTAAGGCATTGATTTTAGAATCCCAGAGATCATTTATATGACCCGGGAAATAGAAAAAAACATTTATTGGACACCCAGTACACTTCTTTATCCTTAGGCCTTTTTAATAAGAGGGTCCCGGAGCCTCAACCGAAAAAACAGCATGAAAGAGGACATATGTCATCCTTTTGAATAATCGATTACAGGAAAGGCATTGATTTTAGAAACCCAGAGATCATTAGTTGCAACCGGGAAATAGAAAAAAACATTGATTAGACACCCAGTACACTTATTTATCCTTAGGCCTTTTTAATAAGAGGGTCCCGGAGCCTCAACCGAAACAACAGCATGAAAGAGGACATATGTCATCCTTTTGAATAATAGATTACAGGAAAGGCATTGATTTTAGAAACCCACAGATCATTAGTTGCAACCGGGAAATAAAAAAAAAACATTGATTAGACACCCAGTACACTTATTTATCCTCAGGCCTTTTTAATAAGAGGGTCCCGGAGCCTCAACCGAAACAACAGCATGAAAGAGGACATATGTCATCCTTTTGAATAATAGATTACAGGAAAGGCATTGATTTTAGAAACCCAGAGATCATTAGTTGCAACCGTGAAATAGAAAAAAACATTGATTAGACACCCAGTACACTTATTTATCCTCAGGCATTTTTAATAAGAAGGTCCCGGAGCCTCAACTGAAACAACAGCATGAAAGAGGACATATGTCATCCTTTTGAATAATAGATTACAGGAAAGGCATTGATTTTAGAAACCCACAGATCATTATTTGCAACCAGGAAATAGAAAAAAACATTGATTAGACACCCAGTACACTTATTTATCCTTAGGCCTTTTTAATAAGAGGGTCCCGGAGCCTCAACCGAAACAACAGCATGAAAGAGGACATATGTCATCCTTTTGAATAATAGATTACAGGAAAGGCATTGATTTTAGAAACCCACAGATCATTAGTTGCAACCGTGAAATAGAAAAAACATTGATTAGACACCCAGTACACTTATTTATCCTCAAGCCTTTTTAATAAGAGGGTCCCGGAGGCTCAACCGAAACAACAGCATGAAAGAGGACATATGTCATCCTTTTGAATAATAGATTACAGGAAAGGCATTGGTTTTAGAAACCCACAGATCATTATATGCAACCTGGAAATAGAAAAAAACATTGATTAGACACCCAGTACACTTATTTATCCTTAGGCCTTTTTAATAAGAGGGTCCCGGAGCCTCAACCAAAACAACAGCATGAAAGAGGACATATGTCATCCTTTTGAATAATAGATTACAGGAAAGGCATTGATTTTACAAACCCAGAGATCATTAGTTGCAACCGGGAAATAGAAAAAAACATTGATTAGACACCCAGTACACTTATTTATCCTTAGGCCTTTTTAATAAGAGGGTCCCGGAGCCTCAACCGAAACAACAGCATGAAAGAGGACATATGTCATCCTTTTGAATAATAGATTACAGGAAAGGCATTGCTTTTAGAAACCCACAGATCATTAGTTGCAACCGGGAAATAGAAAAAAACATTGATTAGACACCCAGTACACTTATTTATCCTTAGGCCTTTTTAATAAGAGGGTCCCGGAGCCTCAACCGAAACAACAGCATGAAAGAGGACATATGTCATCCTTTTGAATAATAGATTACAGGAAAGGCATTGATTTTAGAAACCCACAGATCATTAGTTGCAACCGGGAAATAAAAAAAAAAACATTGATTAGACACCCAGTACACTTATTTATCCTCAGGCCTTTTTAATAAGAGGGTCCCGGAGCCTCAACCGAAACAACAGCATGAAAGAGGACATATGTCATCCTTTTGAATAATAGATTACAGGAAAGGCATTGATTTTAGAAACCCAGAGATCATTAGTTGCAACCGTGAAATAGAAAAAAACATTGATTAGACACCCAGTACACTTATTTATCCTCAGGCATTTTTAATAAGAAGGTCCCGGAGCCTCAACTGAAACAACAGCATGAAAGAGGACATATGTCATCCTTTTGAATAATAGATTACAGGAAAGGCATTGATTTTAGAAACCCACAGATCATTATTTGCAACCAGGAAATAGAAAAAAACATTGATTAGACACCCAGTACACTTATTTATCCTTAGGCCTTTTTAATAAGAGGGTCCCGGAGCCTCAACCGAAACAACAGCATGAAAGAGGACATATGTCATCCTTTTGAATAATAGATTACAGGAAAGGCATTGATTTTAGAAACCCACAGATCATTAGTTGCAACCGTGAAATAGAAAAAACATTGATTAGACACCCAGTACACTTATTTATCCTCAAGCCTTTTTAATAAGAGGGTCCCGGAGGCTCAACCGAAACAACAGCATGAAAGAGGACATATGTCATCCTTTTGAATAATAGATTACAGGAAAGGCATTGGTTTTAGAAACCCACAGATCATTATATGCAACCTGGAAATAGAAAAAAACATTGATTAGACACCCAGTACACTTATTTATCCTTAGGCCTTTTTAATAAGAGGGTCCCGGAGCCACAACCAAAACAACAGCATGAAAGAGGACATATGTCATCCTTTTGAATAATAGATTACAGGAAAGGCATTGATTTTACAAACCCAGAGATCATTAGTTGCAACCGGGAAATAGAAAAAAACATTGATTAGACACCCAGTACACTTATTTATCCTTAGGCCTTTTTAATAAGAGGGTCCCGGAGCCTCAACCAAAACAACAGCATGAAAGAGGACATATGTCATCCTTTTGAATAATAGATTACAGGAAAGGCATTGATTTTAGAAACCCACAGATCATTAGTTGCAACCGGGAAATAGAAAAAAACATTTTTTATACACCCAGTACACTTATTTATCCTCAGGCCTTTTTAATAAGAGGGTCCCGGAGCCTCAAACGAAACAACAGCATGAAAGAGGACATATGTCATCCTTTTGAATAATAGATTACAGGAAAGGCATTGATTTTAGAAACCCAGAGATCATTAGTTGCAACCGGGAAATAGAAAAAAACATTGATTAGACACCCAGTACACTTATTTATCCTCAGGCCTTTTTAATAAGAGGGTCCCGGAGCCTCAACCGAAACAACAGCATGAAAGAGGACATATGTCATTCTTTTGAATAATAGATTACAGGAAAGGCATTGATTTTAGAAACCCACAGATCATTATTTGCAACCGGGAAATAGAAAAAAACATTGATTAGACACCCAGTACACTTATTTATCCTTAGGCCTTTTTAATAAGAGGGTCCCGGAGCCTCAACCGAAACAACAGCATGAAAGAGGACATATGTCATCCTTTTGAATAATAGATTACAGGAAAGGCATTGATTTTAGAAACCCACAGATCATTAGTTGCAACCGTGAAATAGAAAAAACATTGATTAGACACCCAGTACACTTATTTATCCTCAGGCCTTTTTAATAAGAGGGTCCCGGAGCCTCAACCGAAACAACAGCATGAAAGAGGACATATGTCATCCTTTTGAATAATAGATTACAGGAAAGGCATTGGTTTTAGAAACCCACAGATCATTATTTGCAACCTGGAAATAGAAAAAAAACATTGATTAGACACCCAGTACACTTATTTATCCTTAGGCCTTTTTAATAAGAGGGTCCCGGAGCCTAAACCAAAACAACAGCATGAAAGAGGACATATGTCATCCTTTTGAATAATAGATTACAGGAAAGGCATTGATTTTACAAACCCAGAGATCATTAGTTGAAACCGGGAAATAGAAAAAACATTGATTAGACACCCAGTACACTTATTTATCCTCAGGCCTTTTTAATAAGAGGGTCCCGGAGCCTCAACCGAAACAACAGCATGAAAGAGGACATATGTCATCCTTTTGAATAATAGATTACAGGAAAGGCATTGATTTTAGAAACCCACAGATCATTATTTGCAACCGGGAAATAGAAAAAAACATTGATTAGACACCCAGTACACTTATTTATCCTTAGGCCTTTTTAATAAGAGGGTCCCGGAGCCTCAACCGAAACAACAGCATGAAAGAGGACATATGTCATCCTTTTGAATAATAGATTACAGGAAAGGCATTGATTTTAGAAACCCACAGATCATTAGTTGCAACCGTGAAATAGAAAAAAACATTGATTAGACACCCAGTACACTTATTTATCCTTAGGCCTTTTTAGCAGAGGCTCCAGGACCCTCAACAAAACCAGCAGCAGGAAAGAGGACATATGGCATCCTTTTGAAAATTAGATTACAGGAAAGCCATTGATTTTAGAAACCCGGAGATAATTTGTTGCAACCGGGAATTTGAATCAAACAAATGATTCGATGGACACCCAGTACACTTCTTTCTCCTTCAGCCTTTTTATAAGAGGGTCCAGGATCCTCAAAAAAAAACACCAGCAGGAAAGAGGACGTATGCCATCCTTTTGAACAATAGAGTACAGGTACAGCATTGATTTTACAAACCCAGAGTTAATTTTGGTCAAATGTGAAATAGAAAAAAAAATTGAGTGGACACCCAGTACACCTCTTTCTCCTTAGGCCTTTTTATAAGAGGGTCCAGCACCCTCAACAGAAACAACTGCAGGAAACACCACCACATATGCCATCCTTTTGCACAAGCGAGTACAGGTATGGCATCCATTTTAGAAACCCAGAGATAATTGAGAGGAACCAGGAACATTTTTCTAAAAATTTGATGGGGCACCCATTACAGGTCGTTCTCCTTCAGCCTTTTTATACCATGGGCCACGACCCACAACAGGCACAACAGCATGAAACACCACATATGCCACCCTTTTGCACAATAGAGTAAAGGTATGGCATAGATGGAACACCGAGATAATTTAGAGCAACCAAGAGACGGATAAAGATGCTTGGTCGGTCCTCCTCCTTCAAATTTGTGGCATTTTGCGTTTAATTTAATGGTCCACCAGATATGAGTGGTGTGCTAAGTTGTACAATTCGTAACATTTTAATCACTAGTGTTATTTGCCTTATTTTTTTTATTTGAGTTTTGTACCCACAGAGCTGCAGCAGAGGTCAGAAAAATTATGAATGTACAAATGACTGAAAAATTTGGGTATTGTTGTAGCAACTGCTGTAGCAGCGGCCAGAAAAATTGATGTTTGTAAAACATTTATAAAGTGCCCTAAAAGCTTGTGGCTTGAACACTAGTTGTTGGCGGATAAGTCAAGCAAGTCCTCCGGCTTTATAACAAAAAAAAAAAGGCCAGCCTGTGTACCAGTTGTAGCCCAAGCCAGCTCATCTCATCATCAGGCCTTTTTTATTCAAATGTATCGCCCAATGTCAGTCCCTTCGGGATCCAGCCCTCATTAATTTTTATAAAAGTGAGATAGTCAAGGCTTTTTTGACCTAGGCGACTTCTCTTCTCAGTGACAAAACCTCCTGCTACACTGAAAGTCCTTTCGGACAGGACACTTGAAGCGGGGCAGGCCAGAAGTTCCATTGCAAATTGGGATAGCTCAGGCCACAAGTCCAGCCTGCACACCCAGTAGTCAAGGGGTCCATCGCTCCTGAGAGTGTTGAGATCCGCAGTTAAAGCTAGGTAGTCTGCTACCTGTCGGTTGAGTCTTTCTCTAAGGCTGGATCCCGAAAGGCTCTGATGGTGCATGGGAGTTAAAAAGGTACGCATGTCCTCCATCAACAAGACGTCAGGAAAATGTCCTGTCCTTGCAGCCGTGGTCGTGGGAGGAGGAGGATTAATTTCATCTCTTCCCCTGTTACATTCCCGTGGTGCTGTGACATCACCCTTATACGCTGTGTAAAGCATAGTTTTTAATTTATTCTTAAAATGCTCCATCCTTTCCGACTTGCGGGAATAAGGTAACATTTCAGGCACTTAATGCTTATACCGGGGGCCGATGAGTGTGGACACCCAGTACAGGTCGTTCTCCTTCAGCTTTTTTATACAAGGGTCCCTCAACAGGCACGACAGCATGAAAGAACCCATTTGAACAAGGTTGGATGCCGAGCTAATCATGTCCTGTTCCTCCTCCTCACTGATCTCACTGATGGTATCTTCTTCCCCCCAGCCACGTACAACACCACGGGTACCAGAGAGGTGACAACAATGAGCACCCTGGGATGCCTGTTGTGCTCGGTCTTCCTCCTCCTCCTCCTCCTCCTCCTCCTCCTCAAAGCCACATTCCTCCTCTGACTCCTCTTCCTCACAATCCTCTTCCTGCGTTGCCGCAGGTCCAGCAAGCGATGCTGATTCGGCTGTTTGTGGGGGTGATGAACACCACAACTCTTCCGCTTACTCTTCACGCTCATCTACGGCCTGATCCAGCACTTTTCGCAGGGCACGCTCCAGGAAGAAAACAAATGGTATGATGTCGCTGATGGTGCCTTCGGTGCGACTGACAAGGTTTGTCACCTCCTCAAAAGGACGCATGAGCCTACAGGCATTGCGCATGAGCGTCCAGTAATTTGGAAAAAATATCCCCAGCTCCCCAGAGGCTGGCCTAGCACCCCGGTCATACAAATACTCATTAACAGCTTTTTCTTGTTGGAGCAGGCGGTCAAACATTAGGAGTGTTGAATTCCACCATGTCGGGCTGTCGCAAATAAAGCGCCTCACTGGCAGGTTGTTTCGACGCTGGATATCGGACAAGTACGCCATGGCCGTGTAGAAATGCCTGAAATGGCCACACACTTTCCTGGCCTGCTTCAGGACGTCCTGTAAGCCTGGGTACTTATGGACAAATCATTGTACAATTAGATTACACACATGTGCCATGCACGGCACATGTGCCAACTTGCCCAATTTCAATGCTGCCACCAAATTACTTCCATTGTCAGAAACAACCTTGCCAATCTCCAGTTGGTGCGGAGTCAGCCACTGATCCACCTGTGCGTTCAGGGCGGTCATGAGTGCTGGTGCGGTGTGACTCTCCGCTTTCAGGCAAGTCAACCCCAAGACGGCGTGACACTGTCGTACCCGAGATGTAGCATAGTACCTGGGGAGTTGGGGGGGGGTGCCATAGATGTGGAGCAAGATGCAGAAGTTGAAGAGGACTCAGCCGAGGAAGAGGTTAGGGAAGAGGATGGAGTAGGAGGAGTAGAGGAGGTAGCAGCAGGCCTGCCTGCAAGTCGTGGCGGTGTCACCAACTCTTCTGCAGAGCCACGCATTCCATGCTTGTCAGAAGTCAGCAGGTTTACCCAATGCGCAGTGTAGGTGATATACCTGCCCTGACCATGCTTTGCAGACCAGCTATCCGTGGTCATATGGACCCTTGCCCCAATGCTGTGTGCCAGACATGCCTTTCTCACAACAGAGTACAGGTTTGGGATTGCCTTTTGTGAAAAGAAATTTCTGCCAGGTACCTTCCACTGCGGTGTCCCAATAGATACAATTTTTTTGAAAGCATCAGACTCCACCAGCTTGTATGGTAAAAGCTGGCGGGCTAAGAGTTCAGACAAGCCAGCTGTCAGACGCCGGGCAAGGGGGTGACTTTGAGAAATTAGCTTCTTACGCTCAAACATGTCCTTGACAGACACCTGACTGTGGGCAGATGACCAGGAACTGCTACATAAGAGAGACTGAGTGGAGGATGGTTGAGAGGGGGCAAGGAGGACAGCACTGGTTGACGTGGCTAAAGATGCTGGAGCAGGAGGAGGAGGGCGGCTTTCACTTTGTGTGCTGCTTCTACTCATGTGTTCTTCCCATCGGCATTTGTGATGGGAGACCATGTGCCTTCGCAAAGCAGTTGTACCTAGGTGGGTGTTGGACTTCCCATGACTCAGTTTCTTTTGGCACAGGTTGCAAATGGCATCGCTGTTGTCAGAGGCAGACACACAAAAAAAATGCCACACTGCTGAGCTCTGCGATGACGGCATTCTGGTGGTGGCAACAGCATGCGTTGATGGGCGTCGGCGTGCTGTCTGACTGACTCCTGGTGACGATGCATGCTGTCTGACTGTGCCACTAGCTCCTTGAGATGACCTGTCCATGCTTCCAAATCGTCTCCTCCTCCTTCTCCTCTCTGTCTCCCCATCTGAACTTTCCCCCTCTTCTTCTTCTCTTCTAGCAGGCACCCACGTGACATCCACCGACACATCATCATCAACCGCTTCACTTGTATCTGAAACATCAAGAAAGGAAGCAGCAGCGGGTACAACATCATCATCATCATCACACCGTAACTCCATGTCGGTAATGCTGCCTGACTGAGACTGATCACTTTTATCTACATCCTCTGTCAATGATGGTTGCGCATCACTCATTTCTTCCAAATGATGTGTCAATAACTCCTGTGACAGATCAAGTGAAGCGGCTGTGGTGCTAGTGTTGGTGGTGGCGACAGGCGGCGGAGTGGCACTGGTCACTTGAGACCTGCCCAAAGCACAGCTGGACTTAGATGGTGCGTCAAGGTTAGGAGGACTAGCAGCGGAAGCTGAAGAAGATTGGGTGTCCTGTGTTAGCCATTCAACTAGGTCCTCCTCAGAAGTTTTTGCGTCCCCCCTGGCACCCGGCGTCTGAACAATGTGCATATTTGTAGGGTCTAAAGGAATCACAGCACCACGACCACAACCACGGAACCTGCGGGGTGGCCTGCCTCTGCCTGTCATTTTTTTTTTAAATGGACACTAACAATACTATTATATTACACCAATTGAGTGGTGGCACTGTGAAAGTGGATACAGTATACGCTGTGAGACTGACAACAACAAAAAAGACAGATGTTTTAAAAATCACAAATTGTTAATTTTTTAAAATATTACAAGTACTGTGACAAAAAATATGATTGTTTGGCACTCGTTGGCAAATGGGCCTGTCTGGCACACACGCTGGGAGAAAGGAAACTGCAATTCAATGGCACTAGGAGACTGAAGAATCACAGTCAAAACAGTTATGATTAACAAAAATTCCAATCCTGTTACAATAAATATGAGTGGTGGCACTAATTGGCTAGTTGGGACTGGCACACAGGCAGGCAGGCAGGAGGAAAATGCAATTCAAGGGCACTAGTAGATTGCAGATTGACAGTCAAAACAGTGATGATTGACAAATTTTGCAATACTGTTAAAAGTAATATGATTGCTGGCACAAATTGGATAGTTGGGCCTGGCACACAGGCTAGCAGGCAGTAGAAAAGTGCAATTCAATGGCACGAGCAAACTGAGGATTAAGATCAGCAATCAAATTTTTTTTAATTTTAATTAGTAACTATACTGTGACAACAATTATGATTGGTGTAAATAGTTGGCAAGACGGCCTGGCACAAAAGGCTGGAAGGCAGGAGGTAGATGCAATTCAAGGACACTAGGAGACTGATTACTGACAGTCAAAACAGTGATGATTGACAATTTTTGCAATACTGTTAAAAGAAATATGATTGCTGCCAATAGTTGGCTAGGTGGGCCTGGCACACATCAGGCTGCAAGGCAGGAGGAAAGTGCAATTCACTGGCACCAGCAAACTGAGGATTCACAACAACTATTACCAAAAATTTTAATTTTTAATTACTAAGAATACTGTGACAACAAATATGATTGGTGTAAATATTTTTCAAGTAGGCCTGGCACACAGGCTTGGAAGGCAGTAGAAAAGTACAATTCTAGGGTATGAGCAAACTGAGGATTAAGATCAACAATCTAGAATTTTTTTTAATTTTAATTAGTAACTATACTGTGACAACAATTATGATTGGTGTAAATAGTTGGCAAGACGGCCTGGCACAAAAGGCTGGCAGGCAGGAGGTAGATGCAATTCAAGGACACTAGGAGACTGATTACTGACAGTCAAAACAGTGATGATTGACAATTTTTGCAATACTGTTAAAAGAAATATGATTGCTGGGAATAATTGGCTAGGTGGGCCTGGCACACAGCAGGCTGCAAGGTAGGAGGAAAGTGCAATTCACTGGCACCAGCAAACTGAGGATTCACAACAACTATTACCAAAAACTTTAATTTTTAATTACTAAGAATACTGTGACAACAAATATGATTGGTGTAAATATTTTTAAAGTAGGCCTGGCACACAGGCTTGGAAGGCAGTAGAAAAGTGCAATTCTAGGGCACGAGCAAACTGAGGATTAAGATCAACAATCAAGAATTTTTTAATTTTAATTAGTAACTATACTGTGACAACAATTATGATTGGTGTAAATAGTTGGCAAGACGGCCTGGCACAAAAGGCTGGCAGGCAGGAGGTAGATGCAATTCAAGGACACTAGGAGACTGATTACTGACAGTCAAAACAGTGATGATTGACAATGTTTGCAATACTGTTAAAAGAAATATGATTGCTGGCAATAATTGGCTAGATGGGCCTGGCACACAGCAGACTGCAAGGCAGGAGGAAAGTGCAATTCACTGGCACCAGCAAACTGAGGATTCACAACAACTATTACCAAAAATTTTAATTTTTAGTTACTAAGAATACTGTGACAACAAATATGATTGGTGTAAATATTTTTCAAGTAGGCCTGGCACACAGGCTTGGAAGGCAGTAGAAAAGTGCAATTCTAGGGCACGAGCAAACTGAGGATTAAGATCAACAATCAAGAATTTTTTAATTTTAATTAGTAACTATACTGTGACAACAATTATGATTGGTGTAAATAGTTGGCAAGACGGCCTGGCACAAAAGGCTGGCAGGCAGGAGGTAGATGCAATTCAAGGACACTAGGAGACTGATTACTGACAGTCAAAAAAGTGATGATTGACAATTTTTGCAATACTGTTAAAAGAAATATGATTGCTGGCAATAATTGGCTAGGTGGGCCTGGCACACAGCAGGCTGCAAGGCAGGAGGAAAGTGCAATTCACTGGCACCAGCAAACTGAGGATTCACAACAACTATTACCAAAAATTTTAATTTTTAATTACTAAGAATACTGTGACAACAAATATGATTGGTGTAAATATTTTTCAAGAAGGCCTGGCACACAGGCTTGGAAGGCAGTAGAAAAGTGCAATAATAGGGCACGAGCAAACTGAGGATTAAGATCAACAATCAAGAATTTTTTAATTTTAATAAGTAACTATACTGTGACAACAATTATGATTGGTGTAAATAGTTGGCAAGACGGCCTGGCACAAAAGGCTGGAAGGCAGGAGGTAGATGCAATTCAAGGACACTAGGAGACTGATTACTGACAGTCAAAACAATGATGATTGACAATGTTTGCAATACTGTTAAAAGAAATATGATTGCTGGCAATAATTGGCTAGGTGGGCCTGGCACACAGCAGGCTGCAAGGCAGGAGGAAAGTGCAATTCACTGGCACCAGCAAACTGAGGATTCACAACAACTATTACCAAAAATTTTAATTTTTAATTACTAAGAATTCTGTGACAACAAATATGATTGGTGTAAATATTTTTCAAGTAGGCCTGGCACACAGGCTTGGAAGGCAGTAGAAAAGGGCAATTCTAGGGCACGAGCAAACTGAGGATTAAGATCAACAATCAAGAATTTTTTAATTTTAATTAGTAACTATACTGTGACAACAATTATGATTGGTGTAAATAGTTGGCAAGACGGCCTGGCACAAAAGGCTGGCAGGCAGGAGGTAGATGCAATTCAAGGACACTAGGAGACTGATTACTGACAGTCAAAACAGTGATGATTGACAATTTTTGCAATACTGTTAAAAGAAATATGATTGCTGGCAATAATTGGCTAGGTGGGCCTGGCACACAGCAGGCTGCAAGGCAGGAGGAAAGTGCAATTCAATGGCACCAGCAAACTGAGGATTCACAACAACTATTACCAAAAATTTTAATTTTTAATTATTAAGAATACTGTGACAACAAATATGATTGGTGTAAATATTTTTCAAGTAGGCCTGGCACACAGGCTTGGAAGGCAGTAGAAAAGTGCAATTCTAGGGCACGAGCAAACTGAGGATTAAGATCATCAACAATCAAGAATTTTTGAAATTTTAATTAGTAACTATACTGTGACAAAAAATTATGATTGGTGTAAATAGTTGGCAAGACGGCCTGGCACAAAAGGCTGGCAGGCAGGAGGTAGATGCAATTCAAGGACACTAGGAGACTGATTACTGACAGTCAAAACAGTGATGATTGACAATTTTTGCAATACTGTTAAAAGAAATATGATTGCTGGCAATAATTGGCTAGGTGGGCCTAGCACACAGCAGGCTGCAAGGCAGGAGGAAAGTTAAATTCAATGGCACCAGAAAACTGAGGATTCACAACAACTATTACCAAAAATTTAAATTTGTAATTATTAAGAATACTGTGACAACACATATGATTGGTGTAAATATTTTTCAAGTAGGCCTGGCACACAGGCTTGGAAGGCAGTAGAAAAGTGCAATTCTAGGGCACGAGCAAACTGAGGATTAAGATCAACAATCAATATTTTTTTAATTTTAATTAGTATCTACACTGTGACAACAATTATGATTGGTGTAAATAGTTGGCAAGATGGCCTGGCACAAAAGGCTGGCAGGCAGGAGGTAAATGCAATTCAAGGACACTAGGAGACTGAATACTGACAGTCAAAACAGTGATGATTGACAATTTTTGCAATACTGTTAAAAGAAATATGATTGCTGGCAATAATTGGCTAGGTGGGCCTGGCACACAGCAGGCTGCAAGGTAGGAGGAAAGTGCAATTCAATGGCACCAGCAAACTGAGGATTCACAACAACTATTACCAAAAATTTTAATTTTTAATTATTAAGAATACTGTGACAACAAATATGATTGGTGTAAATATTTTTCAAGTAGGCCTGGCACACAGGCTTGGAAGGCAGTAGAAAAGTGCAATTCTATGGCACGAGCAAACTGAGGATTAAGATCAACAATCAAATTTTTTTTAATTTTAATTAGTAACTATACTGTCTGTGACAACAATTATGATTGGTGTAAATAGTTGGCTAGACGGCCTGGCACAAAAGGCTGGCAGTGGCAGGCAGGAGGTAAATGCAATTCAATGGCACTAGGAGACTGAATATTTGCAGTCCAAAAAATAATGTTTTTTTTTTTTTTTGTTTTTTTTTCAAATAATTTTTATTGAAGTCGTAAAAAGATACAGAATATGGGGTAAGCCCCAAAACATCTATACATCAATATATGCGCAGTATAGTAAGTGACATAACACATTCACATATCTCAATCGTTACTACACAACGTGGGCTAATTCGCAATAAGACTTCAGTTTTATTATAGAGTAAGAGAAGTGTAAAATGAACAGTAATGGTCCCCTCCCAGCTATGTAAGAAAAAGATTAAGGTATCTAATCAACTCAGGTTAGGGTTAGGGAGGAGATAGCTCTATATTTTTATGGGGCAGGGGGGAAGCAGCGGGCAAGAGCCTCTCAAAATAGAGTAGGGGGGGGGATGGGGGGGAGGGCGGAGCCAGTTAGTATGTCGGGGTTGTAAACAAAAGTTGTTCAGGGTATAGTAATTTATATGCATAGTTGGGGGGCTATCAATAAGATAGATAAGGGTAGGTCTCAAGAGGGTTATGTGGGAGGGGAGGTGTATTAGTATGTATGGGATATAAGGGGTTTCTGGGTGAGCTCCTCTCCTGGGGAAATGTCAGCTATAGACGATGCAGGAAAAAGGAGAAGGGGTATGACCCGCAGACAACCAGTACCGGCGGGAAAGGAAGGAGAGGGCTCGATAGAAATAGGGTGTGGGCATTGTAAGCAGTACCTAAGATGTATAGAAAAGAAACATTCATAGTCTCACATCCAGTAACCCTCCATATTGTTACAGCTAGGGATAGAGATAGTTAGCATATGTAATATCAGCGTATTGCAGAAATATTGGCAAGTTGTGGGGCTACAGGCAACTATGTCCTATCAAGATCAAATTATGCATCAGAGTTTACTATTATAATAGCGTATATAGTGGTATGGAAACATATTAAATGTATGCTGATAGTGAGGCTTTAAAAGTGAGGCCCCCTCTACGAAGCAACAGTATTTTGGACAAGGAATCTAAGTGCTGAAGTGAGACCGCCCTGGCTGCAAGAACCTGTAGAGCTGTATTAGGAGCTGAACTGCTATTGTATGGAGGTTTAAACCTAGTTTAACCCCAATAGTACCAGGCGGTATGTGGTATGCAAGTCTATATGCTAACTGCAAAAATGATAGGTTTTGTGAGACAGCACAGAAGCAGTTAAATTCAACAAGTATACGCCAAATACATGTCAGTAGATAGCAAAACCATCATAAAACATTTAGCGGGTTTTGTATAAGCTGAACATAACCATACAGACTTTGTTACTGTAGAGCTTAAAATGAGCTACTAAAGCTGCTAGCTTGTATATACTGGGTAACGTTATGAGGATGCTGTCTTGGAGTAGCTATGTTGTGCAGTGCTTAATAATAAGGTGGGTCAACTCCATATCAGTGACTAAGTATTATGGGGATAGGACCTAAACACTGAACTCTATTCAGAAATATTTATGTAACAACCTACAGCATGAGAAAATCAAATAGCCTGGTTGAAATAGTAATATAATAAATTGACCTTGATTTAGGAAAATAGGGTTACAATCTATGCATATATCTCTTAAAGCTCAGCCTAGTTACATATAGGTAGGATACCTGCTTTGCAGTGTGGGATGGGTATTTAACCCTTATTTGGAGCCTCTCTGTGATTAAACAGTATCAATACATATAACGCTGCCTATGTAGATAGTGGAGAGCACATATAAGTCAATGTCAGACTAATTTAGGAATAAGGCTGTAAAACATTGAGGGCAACAAAGTACATGAGGGGCAGTAACCACAAATCTAAAGATAGAACCCATTAACGATAAAACCAATGCAAATTAACAGCTAATGAAATATAAGGCTTGTAAGCCAATGGAAGCCAAACTGTGGGGAGTAAATGCGATAAGAAGGAACTCTGCAAAGGATTTCAGTGCCAGTTTTGTTAAGTTCTGCTACAAATAAAGAGAGAGTTATCCTATACCCTTTTGCCGCTTTCCCAGTGACTTAGTGTTGTCACAAAAATGTCCTCTTAAATGGAGGGTATCAGAAAAGAGGAGCAAGTGGAGGGGAAAAGGATAAAAAAAAAAATAGATTTGCTATTCTCCAAAGTACAGTTTGCTAAACATTAAGGGAACATTATGGTAAACATCTCCAAGGGTTACCTTTACACTGAAAATGCAGAACATTGAGGGTAATAAAGTACATGGGGGATAGTAATAATAACTTCAGGAGTAAAAATCAGCAACATTAATATCTATACAAACATACAACTAAAGTAATGCAGTGGTAGACCGTCTGTAGAGAACAAATGTAATAGATAAGAGAGAAAACATTTGTGGGGCAGCATAGAGAACAGACAGTTTGTGCAGCAATATACAGCCCTCCAAACAGATCTAGAAAGTGAAACATTTAGCATGAGAATAAAGAGGAACAGGCAAGTGTTAAAATAGTAATTAAGAACCGTGTCTCACAATAATTTTTTCCCCAGAAGGTCAGACTCAGTTAGTGGTATCAAACTGTGAGGTTTTCATCTACAACCAAGTCTCTAGAATAATAAGCGGCAGGTCCCTGCAGTAGCTGCTAAAAGTTAGTAAGTAGCTTGGGAGCAGCAAAAAAATAACTTAGCCGATGCCTGTCCTCAGTTTCCATGTGACCGATGTGTGAGGAATGTTGAGCGGTGTCAGCCCTCCATGGGATAACGGAACCAAGAGCTTACTCAGCTCACTAAGGATATATATTGCAGAGTTTGTAGCGCTGACAGTCTTACCCGGTCTGATGCATTGTAGCACGGCTCCCGAGGGAAGGCACCTGATAATAGCGTGATTCATTTTGCCATTGAGAATGAGTGATGAGGTGTTTAGGCTGCTTTCTTGGATCAACTCCTTCCTCTGTATCGGGGGTATCTCCTGTTGGACTAAGCGATGCGGCTCCAATTTTGTTATAGCAGCGGAGGACTGCACGCGCCGCTCAGCAGTGATCTGTGGGGTTTCCCCTTGTTGTAGGTGACCACCAGCCATGTGGTGTAGATCTACTGCAAGTAGTGGTGCCGGGTTTTTTCCAGATAGACTAGGCAGGTTGTCAACTAGTCCCCAGCTGGGCTTCCCCTCTCTCAGTCGATCTGGCAGGAGTTGTGTGGATAGTGTAGTCTCAGAAAAATCCCCCTTGTTAGCTTCTGAGCTGGGAGAGGATGAGACGCCATCTTGACTGCGCAGCTCTGCAAAAACAGCTTTCAAACTATAGAATTGCCTGTCAGCCTGCTCGCATAGTTCTACGAGCAAGGAAGCAAGGTGCAGGGAACAGACTGCCATTCCAAGAATAGGTTAAGGGACAAATGTAGGTACAGAAGGTTGTTTGAAACAGGGTTTTAGTAATCTGTCTTCAGGAGCTCAATTAGTGTGCGTCTTTTCTCTTAGGCAGCTGGCTCCACCCCCATGATTTTTATTTTTTAATTTACTGTTAGAAGAATTATGGTTGGTGCCACTAATTGGCTAGTTGGGCCTGGCACACAGGCTGGAAGATATGAGTCGTGGATGGTAGGTAGGGCAGCAATTTAACACAGTATGCTGTGTAAGTGACAAAAACACAGGCCTGATAGAAAATTAAGTTAGATTACACTAGCAAAATATTTTAAAATTTTAGATTTTAATATTAAAATTATGTTAAGAAGTGCAATGCACATATGACTCTATGAAGTAGGCTCTGTATGTCAGCAAAACACACAGGCCAGATAGAAACTTATATTAGATTACACTATCAAACAAATGTAATTTTTTTTTTTTTTTTATATTTAAATTAAGGTGAAGAAGATATAAGTGCTGGGTGGCTGCCTGGCACAGACCAATTAACCAAAAGACTGAAAAAAAATGAGGTATATTAATGCTGAGTGAGCCTGACAGACACAGGCCTGATAGTAAATGTAATTAGATTACACTAGCAAAATATATATTTTTTTTTAATTTAAAATAATGTTATAAACGGATATTAACACTGGTGGCTGGCACAGAGCAATGAACCAGAGTATATGCTGTGTGACACAGTTCGGGACATCACTAATAATAAACTTATATTATACATGTAATACTCAAACACACATATATATATACAGGTTTCAAGTCATTCTAAATGTTTTAATGCTGTTATGTGTTATGCTCGCGTGCAACTTGTAATATGAGCGGTGTTTAGCGTGGCCACTTTATCCAGTGAAAGTATAAGGCATACTAAAGAGATGTTGGTTGCACTTAACATTCTCTGGCAATTCATTTTTATCTTTGACTTCTAATATTAGATTGTGTGCTATCCTGAGTGCAGGTCCGCAATATTGATAACTAGCGCTCCACTTGTAATCTGGGCCATATAGTTAATACCATTATTATATTTAGATTTTATGGCACATGAGAAAGAAGCAACAAAAAAATTAGTAAATAATAATAAAAATGGCCAGGTGACCACTAATGTTACTGTGATAACCTTACTAAATTGTCCTCAAGGGTAGCCTAATGTGAAATAGGGGCCCTTTGGGTTTTGGGGGATTATATTATAAACTAGAGGGACCCCTTCCTTTTTTGCCAGTATAGAAATCTGGCTAAAACATTTATGGCTAGATTACAAGTTTTTGTCGGTAAGGCTGTGCGGTGCTAACGAGCCTTTTTTTTCTTACCACTCACTTAAGCCAACGCTGGTATTACGAGTTTTCTTCAAGCCGGCGTTAGCCTCAGAAAAGTGAGCGTTGAGCAAAATTTAGCTCCACATCTCACCTCAATACCAGCGCTGCTTACGGTAGCGGTAAGTTGTCAAAACGTGCTCGTGCACGATTTCCCCATAGGAAACAATGGGGCTGAGCTGACTGAAAAAAAACTAACACCTGCAAAAAAGCAGCGTTCAGCTCCTAATGCAGCCCCATTGTTTCCTATGTGGAAATTAATTTTATGTTTGCACCTAACACCCAAACATGAACTTCGATTCTAAATACCCCTAATCTTACACTTATTAACCCCTAATCTGCTGCCCCCGACATCGTCACCACCTACATTATATTATTAACCCCTAATCTGCCGCTCCGGACACTGCCGCCACCTACATTATACTTATGAACCTCTTTACTGCCCCCAACATCGCCGTACCCTACATTATATTTATTAACCCCTAATCTGCACCCCCAACGTCGCTGCAACTATATTAAATTTATTAACCCCTAATCTGCCGCCGCCAACATCGCCGCCACTATAATAAATTTATTAACCCCTAAACCTAAGTCTAACCCTAGCCCTAACACCCCCTAACTTAAATATAATTTAGCCCCTTAATGACCGCAGCACTTTTCCATTTTCTGTCCGTTTGGGACCAAGGCTATTTTTACATTTTTGCGGTGTTTGTGTTTAGCTGTAATTTTCCTCTTACTCATTTACTGTACCCACACATATTATATACCGTTTTTCTCGCCATTAAATGGACTTTCAAAAGATACCATTATTTTTATCATATCTTATAATTTACTATAAAAAAACATTATAAAATATGAGGAAAAAATGGAAAAAAGCACACTTTTTCTAACTTTGACCCCCAAAATCTGTTACACATCTACAACCACCAAAAAACACCCATGCTAAATAGTTTCTTTGCTTTTTTTGCAAGTTATAGGGCCATAAATACAAGTAGCACTTTGCTATTTCCAAACCACTTTTTTTCAAAATTAGCGCTAGTTACATTGGAACACTAATATCTTTCAGGAATCCCTGAATATCCATTGACATGTATATATTTTTTTTTCGAAGACATCCCAAAGTATTGATCTAGGCCCATTTTGGTATATTTCATGCCACCATTTCACCGCCAAATTCGATCAAATAAAAAAAATTGTTCACTTTTTCACAAATTTTTTCACAAACTTTAGGTTTCTCACTGAAATTATTTACAAACAACTTATGCAATTATAGCATAAATGGTTGTAAATGCTTCTCTGGGATCCCCTTTGTTCAGAAATAGCAGACATATATGGCTTTGGCCTTGCTTTTTGGTAATTAGAAGGCTGCTAAATGCCACTGCGCACAATACGTGTATTATGCCCAGCAGTGAAGGGGTTAATTAGGGAGCATGTAGGGAGCTTCTAGGGTTAATTTTAGCTTTAGTGTAGTGTAGTAGACAACCCCAAGTATTGATCTAGGCCCATTTTGGTATATTTCATGCCACCATTTCACCGCCAAATGCGATCAAATTAAAAAAAACATTATTTTTTTCACAATTTTAGGTTTCTCACTGAAATTATTTACAAACATCTTGTGCAATTATGGCACAAATGGTTGTAAATGCTTCTCTGGGATGCCCTTTGTTCAGAAATAGCAGACATATATGACTTTGGCGTTGCTTTTTGGTAATTAGAAAGTCGCTAAATGCTGCTGCGCATCACACGTGTATTATGGCTAGCAGTGAAGGGGTTAATTAGGAAGTTTGTAGGGAGCTTGCAGGGTTAATTTTAGCTTTAGTGTAGAGATCAGCCTCCCACCTGACACACCCCACCCCCTGATCCCTCCCAAACAGCTCCCTTCCCTCCCCCACCCCACAATTGTCCCCGCCATCTTAAGTACTGGCAGAAAGTCTGCCAGTACTAAAATAAAAGTTTTTTTTTTTTTTTAAAGAAAAAAAAGAAGCATATTTACATATGCTGTGTTTAGGATCCCCCCTTAACCCCCAACCTCCCTGATCCCCCCCAAAACAGCTCTCTAAGCCTCCCCCCTCAGCCTTATTGGGGGCCATCTTGGGTACTGGCAGCTGTCTGCCAGTACCCAGTTTGCACAATCAAATGTTTATTTTTTTTTTATTTTTTCTGTAGTGTAGCTCCCCCCCCCCCACGGACCAACCCCCACCACCTAAATGACACCTAAGGGTTTTTTTTTTACATTATAGGTCCCACTTTTATTTTGTTTTGGGACACATTTTTTCTGTAGTGTAGCGGTTCCCACCCGCTCCCTCCCCGTGCACGCGCCAGCCCCCTCGTGCACGTGCGCACGCACGCGCGCTCCCCCGGACTTCCCCGCCCATGATCCCGCCCCCTCCACATGACCAGGGCCATCGATGGCCGCCACCCACCTCCCACACCGGCTCCCACCCACCAACGATACCGGCCATCGATGTCCGGTGGAGAGAGGGCTACAGAGTGTCTCTCTCTGCATCGGATGGCCATAAAAGGTTATTGCAGGATGCCTCCATATCGAGGCATCACTGCAATAACCGGAAAGCAGCTGGAAGCGAGCAGGATCGCTTCCAGCTGCTTTCCACACCGAGGACGTGCAGGGTATGTCCTCAGGCGTTAACTGCCTTTTTTCTGAGGACGTACCCTGCACGTCCTCGGTCATTAAGGGGTTAAATACATTTAAGTAGATTAACTACAATGAAATAAATTATTCCTTTTTAAAACTAAATACTTACCGATAAAATAAACCCTAAACTAGCTACACTATAACTAATAGTTACATTGTAGCTAGCTTAGGATTTATATTTATTTTACAGGCAACTTTGTATTTATTTTAACTAGGTAGAATAGGTATTAAATAGTTATTAACTATTTAATAACTTCCTAGTTAAAATAAGTACAAATTTACCTGTAAAATAAATCCTAACCTACATTACAAATACACCTAACACTACACTGTCATTAAATTAATTACATAAATTAACTACAATGAACTACAATTAAATTAAATAAACTAAAGTACAAAAACAAACAAACACTAAATTACAGAAAATAAAAAAAGAATTACAATTTTTTAAACTAATTACACCTAATCTAATCCCCTTAATAAAATAAGAAAGCCCCCCAAAATAATAAAATTCCCTACCCTATACTAAATTACAACTAGCCCTTAAAAGGGCCTTTTGCGGGGCATTGCCCCAAAGTAATCAGCTCTTTTACCTGTAAAAAAATACAATACCCCCCCCCAACATTAAAACCCACCACACACACACACACACCCAACCCTAATCTAAAACCCACCCAATCCCCCCTTAAAAAAACCCTACCCCCTTGAAGATCACCCTACCTTGAGCCGTCTTCACCCAGCCGGGCACAAGTGGACGTCCAGAGGCGCAGAAGTCTTACTCTGATCCGGCCAGAAGAGGACCTCCAGAAGTCTTCATCCAGGCGGAATCTTCTATCTTCTTCCATCCGGAGTGGAGCAGGTCCATCTTGAAGACATCCGACGCGGATGTCTTCAAGAGAACTTCTTGCCACCTGGATGAGGATGGATGTCCGGACTTCAGAAACTGTGAGTGGATCTACGGGGGTTAGTGTTAGTTTTTTTTTTTTTTTACGTTTTTTATTTTTTAGATTAGGGTTTGGGCTTTTTTAAAAGAGCTGAATGCCCTTTTCAGGGCAATGTAAAAGAGCTGAATGCCCCTACAAATGCCCTTTTCAGTTGTTTGGGTGGTGGGTTTTACTGTTGAGGGGTCTTTGTATTTTTTTACAGGTAAAAGAGCTGATTTCTTTAGGGCAATGCCTCACAAAAGGCCCTTTTAAGGGCAGTTGGTAGTTAATTGTAGGCTAGGGGGTGTTTTTATTTTGGGGTGGCTTTTTTATTTTAATAGGGCTATTAGATTAGGTGTAATTGTTTTTATTTTTGATAATTTCGTTTGTTATTTTTGTAATTTAGTGTTGGTTATTATTCTTTATTAAGTATTTTTTATTTTATGTAACTTTAGACTTATTATTTTTTTTTAGTAGAGTTATTTTTTTTTAATGTGTAATTTTGTTTTTTTAATTGGTAGTTATTTTAATTTTAGTATAATAGTTTAGTATAATAGTTATGTTAGGTTAATTGTTAGTTTAAACTTAGTTTTTTTTAATTTGACAGGTAAGTTTTTATTTATTTTAAGATAGGGATATTGTAATTGTAATTTAAAGTTAGGGGGTGATAGGTTTAGGGGTTAATAGTTTAATTTATTAGTGGCGATGTAAGGGGGCTGGTGGTTTAGGGGTTAATATGTTTATTTAGTAGTGGGGATGTGGGGGGCTGGCGGTTTAGGGGTTAATAGGTTTAGTTAGTGGTTGCGGTATTGGGGAGCGGCCGGAATAGGGGTTAATAACTTTATTATAGTGGCGGGGATGTGGGCGGGCAGCAGATTAGGGGTTAATAAGTTTAATATAGTGTTTGAGATGTGGGAGGGCCTTGTTTTAGGGGTTAATATGTAGTTTATGGGTGTACTTTGTAACAGTTTTGTTATGAGTCTTCGTGTCAGTATAGGCTGTAACACAAGCATTTTAGCCTCACCACACAACATGTAATACCGGCGCTATGGAAATCCCATGCAAAAACATCATTTTGTTTTAGTGCGGGATTGACGTTGGATTACAGGCTAAAATGCTTGCGGTACAGGTATATTTTTCTTATTAATTTTTAAGTCTAATTCTTTGAGCAATGCATTTATTTCCTTTCAAAACCTTTAAGGGATTAAATGCCTAACAGTCGCTAGCCACAGAGAGGGTACACTTTAAATAACTAACTTCTATAAAGAAAACACCAAACAACTTTTTATGGGTAAATTTTAACCGTCACAGGTTAAAAATATTTATTAACTTAAAGAAATAATAATAACGAACCAACAAGGACTATGATGGCGGCTATAAAGAATGCTACAATAAAAACCCAGCACTGCTGGAGGTAAGCGGCCCAAACGGAATCTGCAGCAGAGAGGGACCTCTTCTCATGGAAATGCTACTAAGGGGTTAATGAGATCACGTGACCCACCCGCAAGGGGAAGGAGGGGCACCTCACGTGCACTTGAGGCTATCCACCCCTCTCACTTTTAGATTGGTCATCACTTCCCCCGTTCACCCTTTCCAGCGCAACAGGGCCGCTACCTCCCGCCACAAGGTAGCATCGTCATGATAACTGTGCCGCCACAGTACATATATACCCAACCGGACTTGGAGGAGGGTTGCTATGGCTCTACGGATATCCTTTATAAAAATATCTAGGGCTACGGTCTCTAAATGTACCCTATCCTGCCTGTAATAGTGTAACTTGTCGGCCATAATGGACTCATGCTTAACTATGAATCCCTTATTTCCTGTGACGGTTCTACCAACTGATGAATTAATCTTTTTTCTAACTCTATATGCTATGCTATGGTTAGACATGTGACGCCATTCCAGTATTGGAATTATGTTGGACCACCCAACCAACACGTTAGGTATCCGAGCCCGGATCCATGCAATATCTGCCTGCATGATTTTAATTAACTCCAAGACCGGGATGGCACCCAAATCATTGCCTCCTAGATGAATAATGATCACGTGAATCCTCTTGGCGCAGCTGGATGCTCCTGTAAAAACAAACAGAGTTAGCACTTGAACCAAACAATTAGTCAACAACCGGTCGAACATAACTCTTATATCTATTAGAATGCCATCTACCCAGCTGGCGAATGGTGTCCGCGGAAGAACCCCGCAAAGCAGCATTAGTAGCAGCCCCAATACGGAATGAATGAGGGGCTATCTTAGACACATCCAAACTGGCGTGGGAGGCTGCCCTAGCTAGAATTCTGCGGAACTGGAACAGTGATAGAGAAGTTCCATTGGCATGCATTAAAAGGGGGCCCTGCTTTGCTGGCCTATACTCTAAAAACTGGTTACTGGAAAGCACTGGGCAACATTGCCCCTCGGATTTTGGTATAGGGATCCACGCACCCTTGCCATCCTGATCCGTTTTTGATCTTGGTAGGTAAAGCAATAGGGAATACGCAGTGGTTCAAACATGGCTGAATTGAACACCCTTATCTATCCTAGTCTTGGATGGCGACACAAGCTCACTTATCCGGAGGGCTGCTGAATAAGCTAACACGAACGCAGCTCTAAATAATAAAAACTCATAGTTGGTAGAGCAAACGTGCCTCAAAGCCTCTACCAGCCGCTCAAGCCGGTCGTGCGTGATGGGCTCCCTAGAGTCCTTATGTTGTGGTTGCAGCCTGCCCCAACCTTTCACAACTTGACACACAAATTTAGAGTTAGCTGGATCCGGCAAGGCGAGCGTGCGGTAGAAAAAGGATAAAGGCGCTAAGCGTGAGTGAACGGCTCCCTGACGGGCGCCTGCATGCCAAAGACTCACCAGCCAGTCACACAGGGTGACCTGTGATGCCTCTGCTGCCTCAATGTTCTGATGACAGCAAAATACTTCCCATTCCTGCCACAGTCTCACGTAGGAGCGCCAGGTGTTAGGGGCTAATGACACCTACACTAAAGGGAGCAGGGATATCCAGGATGGAGGAGATGCCAAAGGAAACCGGGACAAGGTAAGCCTTCAGCGGCAGCCTGAGGGGCTAAACGTCGAAATGTCACCCAATCAAACCTCGATAGAGCGTCCGCTAGGACATTATTAACCCCAGGGACATGCCGCGCTTGAAACTGGATGTTAAGTTCTAGACAGCGTAATACCAGATGTTGCAACAGACAAACTACAGTGGCCGATGTGGCCGAGAGACCATTAATGGCGTGTACAATGCTGAGATTACCTGTCCAGAAAATAACTGTCCTATTAGCAAATTGAGTTCCCCAGATTTCAATGGCCAATACTATCGGGAAGAGTTCTAAAATGGTAAGGTTACGGGTTAGACCCTTGATTCTCCAATCCTCAGGCCACGGTCCCGCACTCCACTGACCTCTGAAATATGCCCCATATCCCTTGGATCCCACTTACATCTGTAAACAGGTGCGACAGTTGACTTGAAATGGGTTCAGACCACAATAATCAAATCCCATTGAACTGCTGGAGAAAGGTTTCCCAAATTTGTAAATCAGCTCTCATACCCTCAGTTACCCAAATTTTGTCTGATGGCTTAACTTTGAGTTTAGATTCCAATCTATGGTTAAAGACCCTTCCCATCGGGATGACTCTACCCGCAAAATTCAGAAGACCAAGAAGGGACTGCAACTGCCTAAGTGTTACTGTTAACTTAGAAACGGACGCTTTAACCGCCTTCAGCATATTTTGAACTTTACCGGAGGGTAACCTGCAAAGCCTGGCTATGGTATCAATTTCGATACCCAGGAATGTAATGCAAGTCCCTGGGCCCTCAGACTTATCCTCCGCTAAAGGAACCCCAAATTGCAACATTAATCTACTCATGGACTACATTAATTGCTGACACTCGTCGGTACCATGTCCTCCTACTAAGAGGAAGTCGTCAAGGTAGTGAGCTATATGATCAGTGCCCGCCTGATGAGCTACTGCCCAGTGCAAGAATGTACTAAATTTTTCAAACAAGGCACATGAGATGGCACAGCCCATGGGCAGACACCTGTCCACATAGAAACCACCCTCAAACTTGCAACCCATAAGATGAAATAAGGAGGGATGCAGTGGCAACAAACGGAAGGCAGATTCAATGTCCAATTTCGCCAACAAAGCACCTGGTCTCACCCTACACACCAACTCCACTGCACTATCAAAGGATTGGTAATGCACCGAGCTAAGCACAGGGTGAATTGCATCATTGACTGAATTGCCTGTAGGGTGGGAGAGGTGCTGTATTAGACAAAATGTACCTGACTCTTTTTTAGGCACTACACCTAAGGGTGATATTATGAAATTCGGCAAAGGGGGGAAGGGAAGGGGCCTCTAACACGCCCCAAGGTAATTTCCTTTTGAAGCTTTTCCCTGACCACCTCCCGGTATTGGTAAGCTGATTTCAAATTACGAGCACATGAAAAACCCTTAATGCCGGTTGTTACTGGGATATGGAAACCACTAGAGAAACCGTCGGATAGCAGTGATGCTGCTTGGCGGTTCGGATACACCCTGAGCCAAGGCTCAAGGGAGTGTACCTTCAACGGTGTTGGAGCTCTTTGGAACAAGAGCAAGTTTATTTTGTGGTTTGATGGATGCAAAGTCACGCTTCTTTGCACATTCGAGCCCTGCATGGGCTCCGCCACAATACCTGCATTCGTGTCTTAATGTGCAAGAACTACCTCTGTCACATTTATTTTCCTGGAATGCCCAGCAAGTACCCCCCTATGCTTAGCCTTAGAGGAGCGAAAGGACTGATTAGAAGAATTGTTGAAGGAGGAGGGAGACCCATGAGAGCCAAGGCGTTGCCACAGATGGCACACGGCCGACGCAGCAGAAGGAGGGATCGTGGTGAACAGAGAGGATGCTGCCAATTCAGGTAAGGCTACAGGAGGTATAGGGGCTGCTACTGGGGGTATGCCGGGACCTGCATGGGCGATTGATGAGGTACTGGGGGTGGACAGTGGTGGCACAATAATTCCCCCACCAACCGAAGGAGGGCCTATTAGTATTGAAACAGGCCCTGGGGACACCATGTGGTCTGCCGAGTAGGCTGGAGCCTCATTAGGAGTAGACACATGCGTAGGGGGCCTGTCGGATTGAGGCCTGGAAATCGGAGAGGCAATTGTATTGCCATCCGAGTAGGCTGGAGCCTCATTAGGAGTTAGCACATGTATAGGGGGCCTATCGGATTGAGGCATAGTAATCAGAGAGGCCATTGCATTGTTTCAATTACCCCCAGGACCGCCCTGATTGACTGGAGTCTCTGGGGGCTAACAATCTGGCATTGATTTTGGAGGTAGGCCAATTCCTGATCAGGCCGAGCCATTGCAATAATTGCAGAGGCCGAATGATCCCCCTCACTAAGGGCATGAATGTCAGCCCTACTAACTGTATGCACTACTTGCTTTGCCAATGCAGGGGGTTTAATCGATTGAGCCTGTGTGTATTGTGTAGGTGGTATGATATCATCTAGCTCTTCAATAGTATCTAATGCACTTATCTGTTTTTTCTGCTTTTCTGTTCCAGGTTTCCTGAACGCCAACTCGTGGAAATGCTGTGGAGGGAGTGTGGATCGTCTGGAACGCTGCATTGTCAAGAGAAATTGGAAATTTCCCTGAACAATCACAGAAAAAACGTCTCTGCACCGGATTCCAGGAAGAAGAGGGCCAGGAAGCTGAATTCTCCACTTTTTAAGGTGAGCAAGGGGGGGGCTCCTCCCTCCTAAGCAACATTGTTGCCACTAACCTCCCTAGCCAGCCCTCTTCTCCTATCACTCCCTACGGCCTTAACTCTTAGCTTGCTACAGGCCCAATTGCGCCCTACACTGCCTTTCTATTTTAAAAGCATTTTGCAACTTACTGGCATTATAAGACACGTAATGCTTAAAGGGGCATAAAACCCAACATTTGTCTTGCATGATTCCAAATAGAGATACAATTTTAAACAACTGTTGAATGTATATCTATTAATAATTTTGCTTCCTTCACAAACACACACACACACACACACACACACACATATATATATATATATATATATATGTATATGTGTGTGTGAGGAACATTGGAATGTAAAATTTTTATGTCAGTTTAGCGCACTTGAGAAAATGTGATTGGGTTTGCACATGCGTAGGTTTTTTTTTTTTTTTTGCATTTTTCGTGCTCCACTGAAATCTATGGGGGAATATTTTAACACGGTCGGGATATTAGAAGTTCAGCTTTTTGTGCACGTCAGGTTAGCGTCAAGTTTACTTTCAACTATTAATATGAACCAAAAAAGCTTACTTCTAACAGAGTTAAAGCGCAAGCAGGAGATAACTCCACCCGTAATCTGGCCCAAAGTGAGCTACAGTTAGAGTGGCTTTCAAGATTACAATCTAAAGGAAATAGATAAGGAAATTAAGGGAGAGGGAAATATAAGTAGGAGAGGCATCTTAAAGGTCCATAATACCCAAATGTTTAAACACTTGAAAGTGATGCAGTATAGCTGTAAAAAGCTGAATAGAAAATATCACCTGAACATCTCTATGTAAAAAAGAAAGAT
This sequence comes from Bombina bombina, assembly GCF_027579735.1. Classification (NCBI taxonomy): domain Eukaryota; kingdom Metazoa; phylum Chordata; class Amphibia; order Anura; family Bombinatoridae; genus Bombina; species Bombina bombina. The sequence continues at coordinate 337,789,651 of NC_069501.1, read as the reverse complement.
ATTTTACCTCAAAAGTTTCTCAGTAGCCACATCCCATTGTAAAGGACTTCTAAGCAGCAAATCAGTATGTCTGTCCCGGTACAGCTGAAGGAGTGAGCTTACGTGCACACTCATCTTATTTCCCTATTCAGTGTAAGGAAGTTTACAATGAAATCTCATGAGAGTTAAGTCAAATCTCATGAGATCAAAGTAAAAGAATTCATGACCTCAGCACTGCTGATACTGATTGGCTGCTGTTCATTTCTTCATTTTTTTTTTTACCTGCAGTTGAGCAACAACTGAGTATAAGTTTTTACACAGAACTTACTCTGCTGAGCTGATGAAATTGTGAGGTAAAATATCTTCCTTTTTTACATAGAGATGCTCAGGTGATATTTTCCTGTCAGCTTTTTACAGTTATACTGCATCAGTTTCAGGTGATTTAGCATATGAGTATTATGTCTCTTTAAAGTAAATTGTATGCGTCTTTGAAGAGAAATATTTTTAAGGTACACTTGAAGTTTTTGAGACTAGAGGAAAGTCTCACTGAGCGAGGCAAGTAGTGCCATATGATTGGTGCAGTTCTAGAAAATTCTTGCAGACGAAAGTGTGAGAAAGTAATAAGAGATGAGGAGAGAAGCAAGTCTTGAGCAGAGTGGAGGGGGCAGGTTGGGGAGTATTTGCACACAAGGTCAGAGATATAGAAGGGTGCAGTGTTGGTGCTTTTGGGGCTTTGTATGTTAGGGTAAAAAATTAGAATTGTATTCTTAAGGCTAAGGGACTCCATTGGAAGTGTTGGCAGAGAGGTGCAGAAGATATAGAGCGATGCTTAAGGAAAATGAGCCTGGCAGAGGCATTCATGATGGATTGCAGTGGAGACAGGAGGCCAGAATTGCAATAGTCAAGGTGGGAAAAAATAAGGGCGTGGATAAGAATCATACTTGTCTCTTGAGTTAGGAAGTGACAAATTTTAGATATATTTTTAAAGGTGGCATTGGCAGTAGCTAGATAAGGACTAAATATGGGGAGGAAAAGAAAGTTTTGAGTAAAGTGTGACCCCAAGGCAGCAGGCCTGAGAGGTAGAGGTGATGTACACAGTAAGTGAGGAGAAAATGTCTGGTGCAGAACGGTAGATTTGGGTTGTCATCAGCATAAAGTGATACTATACATATGACAAATAAATTGTAAATTGCAGTTACACTCATAAAAACCACTCTCTGATAAAAACTATTCATAGAAATATTTAAAAAGTTATAAGTTTTAAAAAGGTATATGGCCAGGTGTTTGACTGGGAAGCGCTATATTGTGCATATAAATGCATATACATGTCTAAATATATACTGTATATATATTATATATATATATATATATATACACATACATACACACAGTATATATATATAATATACAGTATATATATATATATATACAGTATATATATATATATATATAATATATATATATATATATAATCCCAGAAAGAAGCAGGCACTTCTCCGTTTTAAATTTCAAGTTATTTACTTAGTGACGTTTCGGGGTTATCACCCCGTCCTCAGACTTACAGCAAAAAGTGACTACAAAACAGTGGCCCTACTGATACCACCTCCCCACACCAATTACATATGCAATTAAACAATAATACCATTATCACAATACCATACAATCACCTACATATCACCATTGTGCCTCGGCTTGCAGCGGTGCATACCCGGCGCTTCAATAACGTCATCTACAAGGAGACGCCACGCTCTACTGGGTCACACCCCCGGAAGCCGCCAATCACCTACCGGCGCCAACCACAGCAGATACACGTCATCTCAGACGTTGTTTGTGGCTGGAGGCGCAAATGCCGGTGATCGTGTCATCAACACACAAAAGAACCTGTGAAAAAATGAAAACATGTGTGACAATATGTTATTTACAATCAAAATTAAAAGCATCAGCAACATTTACCCGCATTATCACTAAAAATAAAAATAAAAATAACAACTACCAGGATTATGCCAGTACACATGTTAAATGTAGTTCCTCATTATTTCTTCATTCAATACATCTAATGTATACAAGCCGCTAATCACACCAGCCAGTATCCACCAAAACCCATTAGGTTAGATTTAAACACATAGGCAAAGGAATGGCTACAAACCTAATGATGAACCCATTAGAAATGGTAGAAATTAAATACATGAATAAAACTAAACCCAGGAGCAACCTTAGAAAAACAGAAAAACAGAACAGCAAAGAATCAGCCATAATATAGGGATGTATACGGCCCATACACCATCCTAGAGATTACTCAAAAAAGCACTGCCAGTCCAGCTTCACATTTAAGCCTTTAGGGGTAAGGGTGTCCAGTTCATATGTCCATCTAGATTCTTTCTGTAATAAGATGTTGCCCCTGTCACCACCTCTTCGAAGGGGAGGGACATGATCTATTAATGTATATCTCAGATCACAGACATTATGTCCACTCTCCAAGAAGTGGCGAGCCACCGATTGATCCGATTCACCCTTTTTAAGAGCCCTTCTGATGGAACTTTTGTGATTGGCCATCCGTATCCGCAGGTTATCATTGGTCTTACCCACGTAGAACAAACTACATGGGCAGTGCAGCAAGTAGACCACATAGCTTGTTGTGCAAGTCATCCTGTGCCTGTGTATATACTTTTTCCTACTTCTTGGGTGATGGAAGAATTTACCCGTTATGATAGAGCAAGAAAAGATGACCCTGGTAACCACGTACGCAGCAGACAAGAATGGTTTAAGTATTATCCTGAAAAAGAATTGGAGGATATTAAGTCTGGAGGATGCCCTCCCGTTTAAAGGGATGGGTGAACCAAGAGTTGGGTACCGGAGAGGTAAATCCTTAAAGGATATCCTACAACTCACAGACCCTGTACATTGTTACGCATCCAGGACATGGCTGGAGGATGTCAAGCCTGGTTGTTTTAAATGTAGTGGGTGTACCACCTGCAACGGGTTGATAACGGGTAAATTCTTTCATCACCCAAGAAGTAGGAAAAAGTATATACACAGGCACAGGATGACGTGCACAACAAGCTATGTGGTCTACTTGCTGCACTGCCCATGTAGTTTGTTCTACATGGGTAAATACATATTTCTATACATATATATCTTTGGCAACAGAAAGAAATAATCACAGTTAATCAGAGAAAGAAAAAAATATCTTTTCTCTAAAAAACTTACCAGCGCTATCTTAAAAAAATGAACCACAAGCCATCTTTACCTCTGAAAAAGTAGTATATATTACCTCTGAAAAGTAGTATATAGCGATATTTGTAAACAGCTGCCTATCCAGATATAAATACACAAATAAGTCCCACAGGCTTATTTTCAAAGATTGAAAACACAAAGAGAGAGCGCCTAGGCGCTCTCTCTTTGTGTTTTCAATTTTTCAGTTCAACCGATTTACCACCAGTTTGGAGTGGAGCAGCCTTCCAGAATTATTGATTCCAACAGTGTTGATTTCACCTATCTATCATTGACTCTGCACTTTATGTGAAATTGTTTGTATTTTTATATATTTTTTATTATTTTTTTAATATTTTATTATATTCTATTTATTGTCAATATACGTAATACTTTATCACTTGATTCATACGTATGCACTTTTTTGGGATGAAGTTTTTTTGAGTACACACCACTATTTATGTGAAGTTACTTATTCATTCAACTAGACACATTTAGTTTTTTAGGTATACACATTTAAAAACATTGTATTTCTTTTGCGTTTATATTCACTTAGGTGCCAATACTAACACAATATTACAATTCATGATCACTATTAGATTCATATTTCGAACACACTATTTTTGTCACGTTAGCACAGATTTACACGCACATTTTTTGTGCATCAGTATAGCGCACCCTATTGTATGATTTTATATCGTACTTTTTTTACTTTATTTTCAAAGAATAGATACAAAAAAGAGGCCTGGATGGCGCTTGTTTGCAAATATAAGTATGTCTAAGTTGGCAAATAGTACAGGAAATAATAGTGTGGATATTGTTGAAATAAATCCTGAATTATATATATATCACAAATGAAACACACAGTTCATGCTGTAACAGATAAGAGTTCATATATAATATAAATTATAGGATGGTAGAGACGAATGTGGATCTTCTCTTGTTAAAATCCTGTAATCTTCAATACATTGGGAGAACTACTAGTCCATACAAAAAAAGACTGCATGAACACGTAACGAACATAAAAACAGGCTATAAATCTCATAACTTATCAGAACATTATAGGTTAATGCATAATCAAGATGCAAGTTGCCTAAAAGGAACCATTTTGGAACATGTGCATGTGGGAAATAGAGGGGGTGATAGAGAAATATTGCTGAGACAACGTGAAACATACTGGATCCATGCTTTTGGATCCAGAACCCCCTCAGGTCTAAATAAGGACATTGACATTGTAGCCTTTTTATAAAGACAAATAGAATTTGAACACACAAAGACAAATACATGAGTAAACATATATATATAAATAAATAAAAAATGAATTTTACTAAATTAATCCTTCCTATATAAAACAACCCCCCCACCTACCCCCTTTCTATTTAAAAGATGGTTGGGTATAAAAATTAAAAAATTATAGATTCATTTTTTTTTATTATTCTAGGATGAGTACATAAGTATCACCTGTTTTTAACATATAATATTTAATATTTTAATTTTATTATTCATATGTTCTATTAACCTATTTATGCTTTTCTCGAGTATGGGATCAGTTTATTAATTGACTAAATGATGATAGAAAATATGTAGTTCATTTTTTCTACATACTCTATATTTAGCTTGTGATATGCAAATAAACAGATACATCGGTGGGGAAAGGGGGACAAAAAGAGTAATTTTGCAATGTGGTTTTTTTTATTTAAAACACCCTCTTTTTCATTATCGATGTATATATGGTTTTTTGTGTACCCCCCTTTTTTATGTCCCTATTTATGGCACAATAAGTATTTTTTAGAGCTTTAAGTACAATCTTAATATCTTATGTTGAGTATGTTTTTAACTGTTTTTTATAAAATCAAATTATATATATTTTATGTATATTAGAATATTTATTAGGACACATTAAGTTGATATATTAGTGTATAATAATTGCTTGTATATGCCTGATAGTTTATGCCGCAAGTGCAGAGCGCCAAGCATAACCAGAAGTGAAAGTAGCGTCCGTAGCAACCAGGCTACCTAGGGCTTCTTCCGCTATACGCATGATGTATCCTCTAACACGCTTCACACGTGGGACGCTCTGCACTTCCGGGAATGCGCAGTAGACACAACAAGGATGATGAGTGTGCCGCAGCAATTATGAACCGCATAAAAGGTGAGATGTAAAAGTACAATGTACCTCTGAGGAAGAAGGGGATTTTTATTCACATACAGCCCTTCGAAACGCGTAAGGTCCGGTACTCTACGGCATTGTTTTGCCTGGTTAATTTATATGGGCTCAATTGAACTCTGAATTTCACACTGAATCTCCTGTGTGAACTGTATCTTGATATTTATATACATAAGGCGGTCTTCCTCTTTTGGATTGTATTGGATGAAATCTGTGTGTATAGATTCTTTACTTTGGCTTGCTTGATACCTCATACATTGAGGGTGTTAAATGTGAGTGGTATTCCACTAGATTGTAGATGTTTTATTCAATTATTAAAGCTTACAGTGTTGCACTATGATTTTCTCTCTGGTTCTTCTCTCTGCATACATATAACCGGGAGTTACCATTTGAATCTGCACACAAGCTGTGAAGCAAGACTAACAACAAGGTGCTAATAGAGAGTTCTTTACTGCTGACATCAGGGGGAGACTAAAACTCCGGTGACCCAGTATCCATACTCCAGGAAGTGCCATTTCTTTCGCTGACACGAATCATCCTTACCTCATATGATTGAGGGTTTTTGAAGTAAGTGCACATCTGAGTGGGGGATTTTAACAAGAGAAGATCGACATTTGTCTCTACCATCCTATAATTTATATTATATATGAACTCTTATCTGTTACAGCATGAACTGTGTGTTTCATTTATGATATATATATAATTCAGGATTTATTTCAACAATATCCACACTATTATTTCCTGTACTATTTGCCAACTTAGACATACTTATATTTGCAAACAAGCGCCATCCAGGCCTCTTTTTTGTATCTACATATATATCTTTGTATACATATACATGTATAGATATTCCTTTAGATATATATGTATAGATATCTATTTTACATTAACATAGTATATATATATATATATATATATATATATATATATATATACACTGTGTGCAGAATTATTAGGCAAATGAGTATTTTGACCACATCATCCTCTTTATGCATGTTGTCTTACTCCAAGCTGTATAGGCTCGAAAGCCTACTACCAATTAAGCATATTAGGTGATGTGCATCTCTGTAATGAGAAGGGGTGTGGTCTAATGACATCAACACCCTATATCAGGTGTGCATAATTATTAGGCAACTTCCTTTCCTTTGGCAAAATGGGTTAAAAGAAGGACTTGACAGGCTCAGAAAAGTCAAAAATAGTGAGATATCTTGCAGAGGGATGCAGCACTATTAAAATTGCAAAGCTTCTGAAGCGTGATCATCGAACAATCAAGCGTTTCATTCAAAATAGTCAACAGGGTCGCAAGAAGCGTGTGGAAAAACCAAGGCGCAAAATAACTGCCCATGAACTGAGAAAAGTCAAGCGTGCAGCTGCCAAGATGCCACTTGCCACCAGTTTGGCCATATTTCAGAGCTGCAACATCACTGGAGTGCCCAAAAGCACAAGGTGTGCAATACTCAGAGACATGGCCAAGGTAAGAAAGGCTGAAAGACGACCACCACTGAACAAGACACACAAGCTGAAACGTCAAGACTGGGCCAAGAAATATCTCAAGACTGATTTTTCTAAGGTTTTATGGACTGATGAAATGAGATTGAGTCTTGATGGGCCAGATGGATGGGCCAGTGGCTGGATTGGTAAAGGGCAGAGAGCTCCAGTCCGACTCAGACGCCAGCAAGGTGGAGGTGGAGTACTGGTTTGGGCTGGTATCATCAAAGATGAGCTTGTGGGGCCTTTTCGGGTTGAGGATGGAGTCAAGCTCAACTCCCAGTCCTACTGCCAGTTTCTGGAAGACACCATCTTCAAGCAGTGGTACAGGAAGAAGTCTGCATCCTTCAAGAAAAACATGATTTTCATGCAGGACAATGCTCCATCACACGCGTCCAAGTACTCCACAGCGTGGCTGGCAAGAAAGGGTATAAAAGAAGAAAATCTAATGACATGGCCTCCTTGTTCACCTGATCTGAACCCCATTGAGAACCTGTGGTCCATCATCAAATGTGAGATTTACAAGGAGGGAAAACAGTACACCTCTCTGAACAGTGTCTGGGAGGCTGTGGTTGCTGCTGCACGCAATGTTGATGGTGAACAGATCAAAACACTGACAGAATCCATGGATGGCAGGCTTTTGAGTGTCCTTGCAAAGAAAGGTGGCTATATTGGTCACTGATTTGTTTTTGTTTTGTTTTTGAATGTCAGAAATGTATATTTGTGAATGTTGAGATGTTATATTGGTTTCACTGGTAAAAATAAATAATTGAAATGGGTATATATTTGTTTTTTGTTAAGTTGCCTAATAATTATGCACAGTAATAGTCACCTGCACACACAGATATCCCCCTAAAATAGCTATAACTAAAAACAAACTAAAAACTACTTCCAAAACTATTCAGCTTTGATATTAATGAGTTTTTTGGGTTCATTGAGAACATGGTTGTTGTTCAATAATAAAATTAATCTTCAAAAATACAACTTGCCTAATAATTCTGCACTCCCTGTATATATACACACATATACTATATAAATATATAATTAATAATAAAAACAAATTTTACGTGAAGAACATAGGAATTTAAAGTATGCGTAAAGAGCTTTGTGTTTCTTTGTGTTTCTCGCTTTAGGTCTAACCTGGTGTCGGGTTAGCGCAAATGAAAAATTACTAATCTTAAGGTGTGTTAGGTAAATATTAAATATAACATATTAAAAAATATTAATAATTTGGGTTTAGTATTCCTTTAAATATAAATATATTATTAAAAGCATTTATTGCACTTTAATGTAACTCCAGTGAGTGCTGTCGTCTATCTACTATATCCTACCCTGCATTCAGCACCCTGGCATTGGAAAACTGTTTGTGAGAGTGCACCTTCCTTATGTTTCAAAGGGACATAGAACCCAATTTTTTTCTTTCATGATTTAGATAGAACATAACATTCTAAACAACTTTCTAATTTACTTCTATTATCAAATTGTCTTAGTTTTCTTGTTATCCGTTGTGGAAAAGCAGAAATGTAAGTTCAAGAATGTGCATGTGTCTGCAGCACTGTATAGCAACAGTTTTGCAATAATGTTATACATTAGCAGGGGCACTAGATGGCAGCACTATTTCCTGTCGTGTAGTGCTTCAGGCATGTGTACGCTACCTACCTAGGTATCTCTTCAACAAAGAATAACATGAGAACCAAACATTTTTTTATAATAGAAGTCAATTGGAAACATTTTAAAAATGTTGTCCTCTGAGGAAAATGGCGTATGAGCCGAGAAACACGTTGCATTTACAGGGGGCTTGACTGTATGCCCCTAGTTCACTCCTTTGTACATGTATTTTAATTTGTTTTTAATAAATAGTATTTTTCAATTTGTAAAAATACTCTTGTGAGTGATTTTACCTGCCTGCACCTGCTTGGAGTGGAACCTAACACACAGAATTCTGCCACTTTTGGATGTTGCATCCTAAGGAAAAGTCCCTTGGTGGTGAGCTGACACACCTTACCATAATATGCCAGCTTGCTCCTACTAGCACATAAGTGTGCTCATCTAACATGTGAGTACCCAATCTTCCTTTGTGCTAAGTCAAACACCATATCCTTTGTGATCTGCACAATTTGGTGCTTTTCCTGTGTTTTATCTTTCTACTACAGTTAATGACTAATATCCTCTATGGGTGAGCTGTCACACCTGATAAAATCTGCAGCCTGTCCCTACAAGCACATAGGTGTGCTCCAGAACCTTGTGAGTACCCATTTGGCTTTTTTCTGTGGCTTTGTGCTTATTTGATGATACCACACATGAGGCGCCCCTTTGGTGAGGGATTTGTAGGTCAGGGTGAGAATTTTGAATTTAATTTTGCTGTGAATGGGGAGCCAGTGAAGGGACTCACAGAGAGGTGCAGCAGAAACGGAGCGTCAAGAGAGGTGGATTAGCCTTGCAGATGCATTTTGGATGGATTGAAGGGGAGAGGGAGAGAGGTGGGAGAGAGGGAGGCCAGTTAGCAAGTTATTACAGTAGTCAAGTCGGAAAATTACCAGGGAGTGGATTAGCAGTTTAGTCATTCAGAAACAGACACATTTTGGAGATATTGCATAGGTGGTTGCGGCAGGATGAAGAGAGCATTTGGATGTGGGGAATGAAGGACAGATTTGAGTCAAGTGTGACTCTGAGGCAGTGGACTTGAGGTGATGGGGGAGATAGTGGTGCCGCCAACAGTGATTGAAAAATTAGAAACTGTAGTAGAGTTAGAGGGGGGGGGGGGGATTAGAAGTAGTTCAGTCTTGGACATGTTTATTTTTATTTGGTGAGAGGCCATCCAGGAGGAAATGCCAGATAAGCAGTCTTTTTAATACACAAATGTTGGAAAAATAAAGATAATGCTAAATATGCTACATCATTTAGATTCATATTTTACTGAATTGAACAATTAAAGGGACAGTCTACACCAGAATTTTTATTGCTTGAAACAATAGATAATCCCTTTATTACCCATTCCCCAGTTTTGCATAACCAACAAGGTTATATTAATATACTTTTTACCTCTGTAATTAACTTGTATCTAAGCCTCTGCAGACTGCCCTCTTATTTTAGTTCTTTTGACAGACTTGCATTTTAGCCAATCAGTGCTGACTCCTAGGTATCTCCAAGGGATTGAGCTCAATGTTATCTATATGGAACACATGAACTAGTGCTGTCTAGCTTTAAAATACTGTAAAAATGCCCTGAGATAAGAGGTGGGCTTCAAGGGCTTATAAATTAGCATATGAGCATACTTAGGTTTATCTTTCAACAAAGAATACTGAGAGAACAAGCTAATTTGATGAGGAAAGAAAATTGGAAAGTTGTTTAAAATTGCATGCCCTATCTGAATCATGACCGTTTCAGTTTGACTAGACAGTCCCTTTAATGTTAACTGTATGCGTTGTTACTACCTGGAGAATATCCTTAAAGCTATATAGAATTGAGTAAAATAAAGCTTTTTTTTATATAAAAAAAAAGAAAAAAGCAACAAACATAAAATGACTGTTAAAGAATTTGCAAAGCTGGATCAAGGCCAGAAATCTAGTAAACAGAATTCATTTCCAACGATGAAGTGATCAGAAGAGCTTTTCAGTCAAAATGACAACTCAAGGGCACAGAAAAGACAGTTGCTTCTGCAAAGAAACATGTTATCTCTGGAATAAGAATCAAATATCTAAAGGGACAGAAAACAAATGCTTTTAAACCCTTGTTTTCTAAAACTGAGAATTATTGTATTACTATATTATATAAAAGCCTCCCAATAGCTTACACACAAGGCATTCTATTGGGGAAAACAGTGACAATATATTATAGTCAATGTAAGACATTTTTTATTAAAAGATCAGAAATATGAAAAAAAAAATAAGTAAACAAAGAAAATCTAGGAAAAATAAAATGCATTATTTGCAAGATAATTTCATGGTTAGCTTTTAACTCTTAAGCACTTCAAGGTTGCTTATAGTGATTAACAGTGATGTGCAGTCACTAGAGGCAGGTGAGGCAGTGCTTCACCTCTCATATGGGCAAAAATATATATTTTTTTATGGGCTTTAAAAAAATAAAATTAAAAAATTGCAATTTTTTTCCCCAGCATTTTTTTTCTTCACAGATACATGCTGTTCAATGGAGAGGCACAAGCAGGTCTGCCCACCATTACACAACATGCTGCGCCATCTACTGGATAACATTGGTTAAGATCATTGGATGGCCCATTATCTGCTTATTTGAGGCAGTCCTATTTGGGCTGACCCAATCCAGTGAGAGGCATTAGTAAGTGGAACTTAGGGTTGGGGCTGGATGTTAAATCATATAAAACAAAACAAAAACGGAAAAAAACAACTTTCATTTATTTTGTTGCTGTGCTGTGCTGTGAAGCTGCCAGCTTTTGCTAAAGTGAAAAAGAGAGTTCTGTACTTCCCCTCTAAGTGCAGTGGAATGTTCCACTGTCCCTTCCTTAATACAGACAGAGGCAGAGCAGGAAGAGATTCAGTCAATAAGCAGTGTTTAAGACACATCTTTGAAGTAAGTTCTACAACATTAGATTTCACTGAAAGGGATTCTGTTAGTGAAAATTATAATTTAATGAATGTGGTTTAGTGTTTTTTTACTCTTTTACAGCAGGGTCATTTTTGTATTTTGTTTCCTCAACCTTTACACCCACTAACTTAACAGCTTGCCTTCACTTTCTGAACTCTCTGTAGCTCTGCTGTTTTATTACTTAAAAATGCAGTGGTCTCTCTCCCTCTCCCTTGTGTCTCTCTCTCTCTCTCTCTCTCTCTCTCTCTATCTATCTATCTATATCTATCTATCCATTTCTCTCCTTATGTGTTGTTCTCCCCATGGTCTCTCTGTCTCTCTTCCTCCCCCTCTGACTCTCTCATCCCTTATGTGTCTCTCTAACCCTCTGTGTTTGATTGTGTCTCTCTCTCTTTCTCTTACCCTCTGTGTGTGATTGTGTGTGTCTCTCTCTCTTTCTCTCTCTCTCTAACCCTCTGTGTGTCTCTCTCTCTCTCTCTCTCTCTCTCTCTTTCTCTCTCTCTCTCTCTAACCTTATGTGTGTCTCTCTCTTTCTCTCTCTCTAACCCTCTGTGTCTCTCTCTCTCTCTCTCTCTCTTTTTCTCTCTCTCTCTCTCTTTCTCTCTCTCTAACCCTCTGTTTGTGTGTCTCTCTCTCTCTCCCTCTAACACTCTCTGTGTGTCTCTCTCTCTTTTTCTCTCTCTCTCTCTAACCCTCTTTGTGTCTCTCTCTCTCTCTAACCCTCTGTATGTCTCTCTCTCTCTCTCTCTCTAACCCTCTGCGTTTGTGTGTGTCTCTCTCTCTCTCTAACCCTCTGTGTGTGTCTTTCTCTTTCTCTCTCTTTCTCTCTCTAACCCTCTGTGTATGTGTTTCTGTCTACCTTTTATTTATTTAATTAATGAATTGGAAGTGCCATCTGATGGTGTGGCTTTATTTAAAGGGGTGGGGTCAAGCGCCCCACCATCTTTAAATTTCACCAGCCGCCACTGGATCAAGACATTTTTATATTTACTGAATAATGAAAGAATCTATAAGCATAATTTGCAGCATTAAAGTAAAAAGTATGTTTTAAACATATATTTTAATGGGCATGGATTTCTAGATCTAGAGCAAGCATTTTGTTATCTGGCAAGTGTTTCTGTTACAATCCTTTAGACTAAAATCAGATGTTTACTAAGTTGACCAGTTTTCCAAGACACCATTTAAAGGGACATGGAAACCCATATGTTTTCTTTCATGATTTAGAAAGAACATGCAATTTAAATAACTTTCCAATTTACATCTAATATCTAATTGTCTTCATTCTTTTGATATCCTTTGTTGAAAATCATGTCTAAATATGCTCAGTAGCTGCTGATTGGTGGCTGCACATAGATACCTCATGTGATTGGCTCACCCATGTGCATTGCTATTTCTTCAACAAAGGATATCTAAAGAATGAAGGCGTATCCAAGCCACTGCCTCACCAGCCTCTGACATCACTGCACGTCACTGGTGATTAATTGGAGCACAAGAATCTTATATTCTATGTTCTCATCAATATTTTATATTTGAGTTTTGTTCAATTAATCTATAACATATTATCAAACTACTCCTCTACTTCTTTTGATTAATTTAATATTTTGGTGCTAAATATAAAATAAAAAAGGAGCTGTGTAGCCAACAAATCCATTTATTCCATTGCTATTGAAGGTTTCAGTACAATCATTATTTTCATTACCTACAAACACTGTCATAAAAAAGTTGGGTCTATTTGTGAACAATTAGGGTACAACTGCTGTGGTTATACCCTCAATGGGTCATAGTTACACCTTAAGGAACTAATATGTACTATATAGGTGTAAATAAGGTACAAATATGTTTCCAACTGCCATGTCTGTACCATTTAATCCACAAACAAAGGTACAATCACTTGTGTGACCAAAAGGTTTGGGGGGGGGGGATTGGTGGTTCAATGCTGCCAAACCCTACAAGTCAATATAATTTGTTCACGGCTTTTTTATACTTAGGCTACATTGAGTTATCCACAGTGATCTCAATTATTTAATGAACACATAGGGCCAGATTACAAGTGGAGCACTAATTAACACTCCTGCTTAAGGGTTAATTGCACTAGAAGTAAGCTTTTTGCTCTTGTTGGGTTGTGCTTTTTTTGCTAGAGCATTAACCCGACAAGTGCAAAAAGCCGGACTTACAATATCGAATGTGCGTTCACAAATTCGCCCATGGAAGTAAATGGAGGAAAAAAACACCCTATTCTCATGCAAACCCAATTGCATATTCTCATTTACACTAAACTGACATGAAAATATGAAAATTTTACAGTCGAATGTTCTTCTATTTATTCTTAAATAGATATTTCTAAATATATCTGATGGTATTTTGGAACAATATCCAAATTCAATTCTAATTATATATAAGGTTTATCATTAAAAAAAACAGAAAATTCTCCCACCTAATTATGAGAATTAGAAAATTTAAAACAAGAAATTATCAATTTAAACAAACCCAAACAATCCAAGACACATCAGGTATACAATTAGCCTATGGTAACATATCTAAAAAGTGCGGATCCAGCCTTACTTGAAAGACTATCAATACCTATACCTAATACCCTAGACTGCAGATATCCGCAGTATGAAATAAAATAACTAAAGGAAAAAGAATCTATGGAGGAGCTAAACTGTACATTTTACTTTACCAAGAGACTTCTTCCTATTTTTTATATTTTATTTTATATTATATTGTATTATTCCATTACATTTTCAAAGAACTTCCATTTCTAACTTATCTCTGCTATATAATTATCACTAGTTGGATTCCAATAGGAAGGTCATTATCATCCTATTGTGCCCCCTGTGAGGTCCTACCTGAAAAATCCTAATATCTTACAAAAAGGTTACCAAAGGGTACCTGACTATTGAAAGCATGTATCCAATAGGTTTTCCTTTGTCTTAAAATAATTTCTTTACTTCCCCCTCTATCCCCTATTTTGACATGCTCTAGAATAGTACCTCTCAAACATTCAGGGTTCTGATTATACTAATCTGTAATGACCGGACAAATTTAAGATTGAGATTTAAGACCCATTTTTATATTAGTCACATATTCATAAAGACGTTACTTATATGGCCTAGTGGTTCTTCTGATGTACTGCAGATTACAACTGCACTGTAACAAGTAGACTACATAACAGTTTTGCAATTAGAGTCTTCAAGTCTGTACCCTGTCACATATCCCCTCCCCAGCTTAACACAGGAGTGTGAAGCGGCTGCCACTGTCAGGGCCAGTGCCCTTGAAAGGGCATTAGCATTTCCATGAAGAAGACATGCCCTGTGTCTAACCACAAAAGTAAAAGGTTGTTAGGACAAGAACTACCTGGTGATTATTGAGTTCTTGTCTGTGTTGGTGTGCATCCACTTTAACGGAGCATGATCGGTGACAAGGGTAAATCACCGATCCAATAGATAATAATGGAGCATTTTCAAAGCCCACTTAATCGCTAAGCACCCCTTCTTTATCGTAGCATAGTATACGTAGTATATCATAGGATAGCCCTGTTCCCGGGGCAACAGTTTCCTGCTCAGATAGAGAACAGGATGTTCCTCATCCCTAACATATTGAGACATTACGGTACCTAAACCAACCCCAGATGCATCTGTCTGGAGGAAGAATTCCTTACTAAAGTCAGGAGCCACAAGGATAGGCTCCCTACAAAGTGCTGCACGTAGATCAGCAAAATATTCTTCAGTCTTGCTATCCCACCTTATAGTGTCTGGGCTCCTTGCTTTAGTAAGATCAGTAAGGGGAACTGCCCTTGTGGCAAAATGGGGAATGAACCTCCGGTTGTAGCCTACGATACCCAGAAAGTTTCGGGCTTACTTTTTCCTCAGTGGCCTTGGCCAGTGCTGTATAGCTTCTATCTTGTCAAGTTGGGGCTTTACCATTCCTCTACCAACTACATATCCTAAGTATTCAGCCTCAGCCAGACCAATAGTGCATTTAGAAGGGTTGGCTGTCAGCCCGCCTTTCTAAATGTGTCCAACACCGCCTGCACTTTTTTTATGGGAATCCCAGTCTGAGCTATGAATGATCACATCATCCAGATATGCAGCAGCATACATGGCATGAGGTCTAAGCAATTTATCCATTAACCTTTGAAAGGTTGCTTGGGCTCCATCGAGTCCAAAAGGCATTATTTTATATTGCAATAGCCCATCGGGCGTAGCAAATGCAGTTTTCTCTCTGGCCCGCTCTGTTAATGGTATCTGCCAGTAGCCTTTTGTCAGGTCCAAAACAGAGAGACATCTGGCCTCTACTAATTCATCGACCCGGGCATGGGATATGGGTCAAACTTAGAGATTTAATTTCCTAAATGCTTTCATGGACAGCATGGTTTCACTGCTGGAAGATCATGCCTGACTAATCTAATTGATTTCTTTGACCATGTAACTAAAATAATAGACCAGGGAGGAGCCGTAGATGTTGCATATCTAGACTTTAGCAAAGCATTTGACACCGTCCCACACAATAAACGTATTCACAAAATGTATTGCCTTGGAATAGATGCTAAGATTGTTAAGTGAGTAGAATGCTGGCTTAAAGATAGAGGACAGAGGGTTTCAATTAATGGAGTACATTCAAATGAGGCATCAGTTACTAGTGGTGTTCCCCAAGGGTCAGTTCTTGGGCCTGTTTTGTTTAACATGTTCATAAGTGATACTGGAAGTGGGCTTAAGGGGAAGGTTTGCTCGTTTGCTGATGATACAAAAATTTGTAACAGGGTAGATGTTCCAGGAGGAGTTGATCAAATGAACTGTGATATTAATAAACTAGAGGACTGGTCAAATAAATGGGATCTGAAATGTAATATTACCAAGAGCAAAATTATGCATATAGGATCCAAAAACCCAAAGGCCAATTATAGTCTCAATGGTACATTACTGACTGTAATTAAAGAAGAAAGGGATTTGGGAATTATTTTTTCAGATGATTTAAAGTTTGGTACACAATGCCACAGTGCAGCCAGCAAGACCAGTCAAATGCTTGGTTGTATTGGAAGAGGTTTTAGTAGCAGAAATAGCAAGGTTCTTATCCCACTGTACAGATCATTAGTTAGACCAAATCTGAAATACTGTGTACAATTCTGGAGACCATATCTTCAGAAAAATATAAATAAACTAGAAGCTGTCCTAAGGAGGGCTACTAAAATGGTACATGGTCTAAAATATAAAACATACAAAGAAAGACTCTATGATCTAAATATGTATAGTTTAGAGGATAGAAGGGAAAGAGGTGACATGATAGAAACCTTCAAATATATGAAGGAACTTAATAAAATAGAAGCTGAAAGCAATTTTCACAAAAAAAAAATGCCAAAACAAGAGGTCACAATCTAAAGTTAGAGGGTAGCAGATTCAGGAGAAATTTAAGGAAGCATTTTTTTACAGAAAGGGTGGTGGTTTCACGGAATGAACTTCCATTTGAGGTGGTAAACACAAAGACTGTAAAGGAATTTAAAAATGCCTGGGACATGCATAAGGCTATCCTAAGGAAAACGTAACATCTAATATGGGTAGACTTGATGGGCCTTTTTGGTTCTTATCTACCATCAAATTATATGTTTCTATGTTTAAAATTGTTACAGAACCTGATAGACCCATTAGGTTTAGGCACTAGTACGATTGGGCTTGACCAATTTCTTTGAGACTCTTCTGTCACCCCTATCTCGAGCATTTTCTTAACTTCAGCCCTTTCAGCTTGTCTTTTTGCTTCAGGAATTCTGTATGGTTTAACCCTAAGGGTCACTCCTGGTTCCATGATAATGTCATGTGCAATCTCTTGGGTTCTACCAGGTATTGGGGGAAAAAATCCCTATTCCTCTCAACTAAGCTTCTAGCTTCTTCTGCTTGCTGAGGGGTCAGTTCAGTTCTACAGAAACTGATACTTATTGCTCTGGGGTTTGAGAATCTGCCTGTGTCCCCCCACTGCTACTGTACAGGCTTCCCTATCCTTCCATGGCTTAAGGAGGTTTACATGAAGCACTGCCTCCTTACTGTGGTCTGGCTGACGAACCCTATAGTTTACTAGGTTTATCTGATCTAAAATTTTATATGGCCCCTGCCATAAGCTTACTTTAGGCAGTAGGGACTAGAACCATAACTCGGTCACCCCTGTTGAACTGTATTACTGTAGCTCTCTGGTCATAGTAGAGTTTTTGGGTACTCTGAGCATGTTCCAGGTGCTTTTGTATGCCAACCCTGGGAAAAATTAGAACCAATTCCTTTGCTATAGTTTTGGCATTTTGGCATCCGTATCCTATCCTTATGTAGAGGAATAGCCTCTGGATTCCCGGGTTGCATAATCAAGTATCACTAAAATGTACTGGTGACCTTGAACAGATTTTTCCAATGGGCCCACTAGATCCATGCCAATCCTCTCAAATGGCACATCTATTATGGGGAGAGTGATGAGTGGGGCCTTTCAATTGGCCCTCCGGACAAGAGGCACAAAACCTTTTAATCTCCTCATATACGCCTGGCCAAAAGAATCTCCTGATAACCCGTTCTTGGGTTTTCCACCCCCAGGTGTCCCCCCAAGAGGTGAGAGTGGGAAAAATCAAGCACCTTCCTGGTATAGGAGGAAGGCACGACTATTTGTTCTATCTCTTGGCCATCGTCTTAGGTTACCCTGTAAAGGAGATAATTTTTTAGGATAGAATAGGGATAACAGGAAGCTGAAGTCAGGGAAGTTCCTCCCTAAGACTAGGGGATAGGGTAACTACTACTACTACTGAGATCTTTACTAGTCTTCCTTACACAAAAACCTCTACACTGACAGTTGGATATAGTACAGTGCACCCGTGAATACAAAGCACCCACATTGTTTTATGTTTTTGTACATGAGCAGGCTTGATTAAGCCACCTGCCTCCAAAGTCAAGGCACTACCAGAGTCAATAAGTGCCCGTACTTCTTGATTGTTCATAAGGACTGTAACTCTATAGGTATGCAAACTTTCCACCAGTCCAGCTAAACATAATAGTCCACAAAGGTTTATTGGATCCTCCATTAGTCCACACAGCATCAATTCTGCGAGGTTAGGACACTTCACCCTTACATGTCATTTTCTGCCACACTCAAAGCAGATTACAGTATTTCCACCAAAGTGATTAGTGTGGTCTCTAGAGTCTATTCTGTGAAAACGCACTCCCAATCGAGACTCCGCTTCAGACTCACCCATTCGGGGTCTTGGCCTTGGAATCAAAGCAAACACCTTAGTGGAAGACTTTTCAAAGTCCTTTGCAGACAGATATTGTTCTACGTGAGCTACCATGCTATCATAAGTTGTGGGGTTTCCTTGACTGACTTATTCATAGACCATGGGGAAGCTCTCTCAAAAATCTGTCTAGCACCAGGTTCTCCATGATGTGTGCAGGACTTTGACTCTCCGGTATGAGCCTTTTCCAGGCCAGATGAATTAGATGGAACATCTGTAACCTGGGAGCCTTTCCTTCATTAAATCGCCATTTATGGAATCGCTGAGCTCTTAAAGTCGCTGTCACCCCCAACCGGGCCAGAAGTTAAGCCTTTAATTTTGGGTAGCCTGCAGCAGCCTCCTCTTCCAGGTCATAATAAGCTGTTTGTGCTTCTCCAAAGAGGAAAGGAACAATTATACTTGCTCACTGTTCTAGAGGTCAAGCTTCATGGGTTGCCGTTAGTTTGAAAACGAGCAGGTAGGTCTCCACATCATCATCTGGAGTAATTTTCTGCAAACAGCTGCTTTCCTGTATCCTGCTTACCCCTCCAGCTTGTGCAGGTACCCTTTGGGTACAAAGGCGTTCTAGGATCTCTTTCTGTGTTTTGCTTAAAGCTCCAATTTGTCTAGCTAGGAGCCTGTTAGTTTCCGTGTTGGGCTGCTACAGAAGCTGCAGCTTGCCTGTTAGTATCTTACTGCTTCAAAGTAGCCTATAGCAGGGCTTTTACAATATCCTCCATTTTTTTTTTTATTATTATTTTTATTTATTTTTTTGGTTCCGTACCTAAAGGCTCTTGTGTCAGTTGAGTCAGTGCAACACCAATCCCACACCATTTGTGGAAAGGCCACTGCAAATACAGTCAGGCAACTGTGTTTTGAATTTTACTTTTCTTAAATAAAAGTAAAACAGTCTTTTTCTAGAGTCAGTGTATACTTCCCCTTTAAATGAAAAAAAAAAAAAAAGGCCTACTCATGTTAGGAGACTAGCTAACAGTAGTTTCCCTAACTACTATTACTAGTTCAGTTACTTTGTCTCCAGTGAAAAACGAACAAACATTCACAGCTTTATAGATGTATATGTATGTATGTATCTCAATGTTAACCCCTTAACAACCAAGGACATACACCACACGTCCTCAAAAAAAATACAGTTAATGACCGAGGACGTGTGGCGTACGTCCTTGGTCTGGAAAGCAGCTGGAAGCGATCCTGCTCGCTTCCAGCTGCTTTCCGGTTATTGCAGTGATGCATCGATATCGAGGCATCCTGCAATAACCACCCTTGGCCATCCGATGCAGAGAGAGCCACTCTGTGGCCCTCTCTGCACCGGACATCGGTGTCCGGTATCGTTGGTGGGAGCAAGTCTGGGAAGCGGGTGGGCGGCCATCGATGTGCCGAGTGGAGTGGAGGGGGGCGGGTTCGTGGGTGGGACAGACGGGGGCGCGCACGGGAGCCTGCGCGTGCACGGGGGGCGGCGAGCAGGCACGTGCACGGGCAGGAGTGGGAGGGAACCACTACACTGCAGAAAAAAATAATAAACGTTAAAAAAAAGCCCAAATATAGCTTTTATTTTAGTACTGGCAGAGTTTCTGCCAGTACTTAAGATGGCGGGGACAATTGTGGGGTAGGGGAGGGAAGAGAGCTGTTTAGGACAGATCAGGGGGTCTGATGTTTTAGGTGGGAGGCTGAGCTCTACACTAAAGCTAAAATTAACCCTGCAGGCTCCCTACAAGCTACATAATTAACCCTTGTTACATACATGGACTTTGTGTAACACAACACTATCTGCTGGTAGAAAGTTCCTGGGCATTGTGTAACACATCACAATCTATTGGTTGAAAGTTCCTGGACATTGTATAACATAGATAGAAGGTTCATCACCAAAATGTGTACGGGGGAAAAAGGCTAATTTGCATAAATTTTGCCTAGGGCGACAATGCAAATGTATGGTTGTGAGTTTTATTATTTATACCTCCCCTGAATCCCCCTTAATTTTGTTAGAGTTTTTTTTATTTTTATTACTATTATTATTATTATGTTGTTGTTGGCTAAATGATTTCTATATGTTTTATGTGAAGTGTGTCACCATAAACTAAATGGTGTGTTGTTTAAGTCTTGAGTAAAATAAAGCACTATGAGCAATTACTTTTAGAACACTTGGTCTTGCTTGTCTTTCAGGAATTCCAATGGGAGAGTCTTAAAACCTGCCTTTTGGCTATACTTAGCAAAATCATCAAACTTCAGAGTGGGTACTGTAATTTTTATTACTATTATTTAAAGCTAGACAAATTTATATATACTTATCTTTCTGAGCAAGAGCACAATGTAGGTGAATGTATTTTTGAATGTTATTTAATAAATGCGATGGAACAGCATTTTGGCATTTTTAATATGCTGTATTGAGTATAAATTTGTCATCACAAGGTACAAAGGGCTCGTCACTGGGGCAGTACCCTTAAAAAGACAAGTTATCACAATTGTTAAGGGTACATCATGGTACCATAACACTGAGGTCCAATTTAGTCACCAAAGATACATATTTGCCTTTAAAAGGTACAAACGGCAAGGGTACCAATATGTACCCATGTTAAAACTTTTTCTGACACTGTAGAGACAAGATATACCATTATTGTTCCTCTGGATTTTAAGTGAAAATAGGCTGATTGCTCCTAAAAAGGCATTTTGATTTCTGTCCAAATTGGTCAGCGTCTTTTTGAAGTGATCATAATGCAAAATGGATTTGTGCTTTAAAAGTCTACAGCAACAATTATGATTTCAACAGAAAATTTCATGAAAATATGTTTTCGAGTATTAAATACTTGTTAGCAGAAAAGAAACAGTGGCAGATGGGGGGGGGGGCAAATTACACCCACATATACATTAACTTTTTTTTCAAGAAAGGTGGGTCTTTAGATTCAATTACAGGTGCTAGCTACTGGTTTCTAGCTGAACACCTAGAGGGAAGTTAATGCTAAGGATGGGCGAATGTGGTGAAAGTGCAATTTGCTTGGTATAATGAATAGTTCTGTGGATATCCATTTTAGAAAATAGAATGTTGATAAGAGTGAAAATCCATTCAAATTTGGTAATCAAATGTTATTTTGGTTTTCGAATGTTACTTTTGTTTTTGAATGTTCATAATTAGATTGAATAGCCACATTAGAAATTTTGAATGTAACATTCAATTTAACAAACACTATTCAGAAGTTTAATAGTCCATGTGGTAGAGAATTTAGTAAATTGATATATGATAGCTACAAGTATATTGATTAGAATTTTTCTATTTCAAATATTGCATAATTCTAATATTACATATAAAAAGAGCAGTAGAAATACTATTACAAAGATATTGATTCAAATGTTTCTATTTCAAATATTGCATAATTCAAATATTACATTTAAAGAGAGCATTAGAAATACTATTGCAAATATATTTATTTAATTTTTTTCTGATTGGAATTTTAATCTATTTAATCTATTGAAAAATTAAATTCGAATGATGCAATACCTGAATTAGATTTTTTTTTTAAATTGTAAATTAAAGAATGAATGTGTTAAAATTTATTTAATTTTTCGAAAGTTAGTACCTGCAAAGGTTTCCTGTAACATGTATTTTAGGAAAGGAAGCCAAAAATCACCCAATCATTCACAGATTGTTTTTACATAGCTCTTGTCATATATACAACTAATGATATGTACTGTTTTGTGATCCTTTATCAGCATAAAAATGAAAACAAAAAATATATTCATTGAGCTCCATTTATAGTACTGCAGGTGGATAATGTTCCCAGCTGAGAACCTGTTCAACTGGCACCATGGCAGTTGGTAACACCTAGTGTCTCGATTTACCATTGCACAAGCAAATATTCGTCCTCTGCACTAGTGCAACCAATTGCACAAGAGCAGGACTTGACATTCATCCCAGTCAGATCTAACCAAAATGATTTATCTCTGTCACCTCAATGATGCTGCTTTTAACTAGCTTTGCAAGCTAGATTTTATCAGTGTAAAACTGACACTAATGTACTTACACTTGTGAAGCACTCACATTCCTTTTAGGCCGTATTGGGCAGATTAGTAGAAAAACTACAAGAAAGATTACTAAATTGGAGGAGGAGTTTAAAATTTAAAATCAAGTCTTTAATAGAAACGTGTTTAAAAAGAACTATTGGACATACACACAGAAAAAACAATTTTAAAACCACAGTTAGATAGTGGTAAAAGATAATTTATTATTGAGTATCTGATAATATAACTTTATTCGTGATTGTAATACGTATTAAATTAGACCTAGGATGTGGATGTTAATCCATAGTGTAACAATATATAAGTACAGGGTTCACTTATAAAGTAACTATCATAGTTGAGAAAGATGTTCAAACCATATAATTTAGGAGGTGATTAGTGGTGTTTATATGGTGAACTGCAAATAACGTTAGCAGTGAATGAATATCTATATATCTGATTCAATCAGATCAGTATACTGAATGGTGAGATGAGTATATATTAACTATAAATATAGTTATTTAAGGATGAGTAGGTTGTAGTAATGCTCAGATTAACAGTTCGGTATGTGATAATATTTCAATGTACTTTACTCAGTACCTGAATATCTAATGCAGTCACTTCTGATATATAGTCTGACTGTCAGATCACCCATATACTCAAACACTCAATGTCACCAGTGCTAACAAGTATGGCGTAATGCCAGATAATTCAAAGCGGTTGTTTGAATACTGTAGTTAACGGTTTGTATTATCTAACCGAATAATAAAAATGTTTGGCATTGATTCACATTGGTCGATATATACAGAATATAGTAACTGTGTTTCACTTGCAGTCACTTCTCATAAATGTATCAGATGCCAGTGCATATTATACGGTACAATTTTCAGTATGAAGTAGCTATCAGTATACTTTGTATCAAGTAAATAGCGATAGTTAGTGTAAGTTAAATGCTTATACGGTACTGATGGGCTCTGTGTGATCTGTGTATCTGATCACCCACACAATCACATATACTAAGCGTCACCAGTGCTAAAGAGTATGGCATAATGCCAGGTAATTCAGAGAGGAGTATGCAATTGATACTATATGGTATATCTATTAGCGACCATTCACTGTTCTAAGTATGGTAAATGTTACTATGTACTAACTACTAATGATCGCCAGTGTATTAAGTATCAGTGGCCGTCCACCTTGTATAATTAATGTATATATTTACTCTTCCACGATATACAGCGTAGCTGTTGTTAAATAGTATTAACTTTAGTCACGGTGCAAAGTGGTGATCAGTATTAGCTAAATGGTAGAGGCAGATTAACTGTAAAAGATCTTCCATATCATGCTATCGTACGATTATCTAACAAAACCGCTATAGATGTTACCACTATTGTATCCCTGCAAATGCTAAAATTATATTACAACAAACATTAGCCTGTCCCTGACATGTTTCGCCACAATTGGCTTTATCAAAGGGTACGGCGCAGCGTAAAACGTGAGTATTTATAAGCTTAAACACTCCGCCTCCTGTGATGTAATTTACCACTTAGATTGAGTCTAACATTGATCCAATCATGATTCGTTTCAGAGAACTTCACTCTCTGTGTTGCATCGTCATTGGCTTTTTCTTGCTTGTATATTGAATCGTTGAGAATTGGATACATAATATAGTTGACAAGCTAATCTACTTCACTTATATGATGTGCAAAATATTGCAATAACTGTATATGTATAATTAAAGATTCTACATATAATCAAACAGTAGGAAAAATGTACTTAGATATTTCTCTAATCCGTAGATCCATTTCAACAATATCCATAGTCAATACTATTAGTAAAATTGATTACCTTGGAGAGAGATGGAATTTATTCCAAAAAGATAATGCAAGTGTAACAAAAGCAAAGTGATTATAAAAAATAATAAAAAAGTATATATGTATATTTTATGTGGATATATAATAGTGTAAAATGAAGTGCAGATATACACTGTGAGGAGAGATGATATATCAAAAATTCATAAGTGAAATGATAAATTAAAGTATGATATATATTTTTTTATTTTTGTAGGTAAAATAATTGTTTCATTTTGTTAAATGTGAAGAGTGTTAAAAAGAGGGGGGAAATATAGTGAACCAAACTTATATGCAATTTTTTTTTTTTTATTATAGCAAAATTATATTGCTATAGTAATGTGATAAACACTAAAATCAAGTGAATAAGTGTTACATAAGATTATAAATGTTAAATGACCAAAAGCTGATCTTTATAAAAGTGAATTAAAAAGTGACAGTTTACCTATTGTTATCCTACAGTATCTTTGAAGATTGGATAGTATATTAAATGTACATCTGACCATTCTTAAAGAATGATGTTTATAAAAAATGTTACAATAATTCAATGTTAAAAGTAGATTCTAGGTTAGTAACAACTGTATCAATATAGCCAACCTTAATTGTTGTTATTTTCAGATTCCAATTCACAGATAGGAAAAATAGTTATTGTGTTCATTTAATCCATTTGGCTGAACTGCATTTAGCAGGTATATCCACCTGCTTTCTAGTTGTAATAACACTGTTTCTATATCGCCACCATGTATGCCTAGATTGACTTTTTGAACTCCGTAGAATTGTAGGCCATCTGTTTTAGCTTGATGATATCTATAAAAATGGTATGCCACTGATGTAATTGATTTCTTGTTCTGTATATCTTTGGCAGCATTTTTAATATTTCGCACATGTTCTTGAAGTCTTGTACGTAATTTTCGTGTGGTCATACCAACGTATACCTTGGAACATTTGCAGTGTAATACATAGATCCCTCCTGTTGTATTACAGTTGATAAAATATTTGATAGTATGTTTTTTATTAAATCTGTCTTTGACAGACACTGTCTTTTTTAGAAATTTACAGCTGATGCAGGTACCACAGGGGAACGATCCATTCAGTATACTTCTGTTGGTTGTGCTTTTGTTTTTACGGACATAGTGGCTAGGGCTTATAAGATCCTTTAAATTTTTTGTTCGCCTGTAGCTCACCTCTATTTTTGGTCCAATTAGCTTTTCAAGTATAGGATCAGACTGAAGAATAGGCCAGTGTTTTTGTACTATTTTAATCACCTCATGACTTTGAGCATTATGGGTTAGTACAAGTCTGGTTTTACCATCATCTCGACGTGGTTTTGTTTTCAGTAAGTCATGTCTGTTAGTATTTTTAGCTCTTTGCCTTGCCTTTTTAATAGATGACTTGCTATACCCTCTTTGGCTGAGTTTATCTGATACCTCTTTCGCTCGAATTTGAAATAATTCATCATCTGAGCAGTTTCTCTTAACTCTCAGGAATTCTCCTATAGTCAGGGACCGGATTCTGCTTGGAGCATGTGCGCTTGTACTATGCAAGATTGTATTAGTAGCCGTTTCCTTTCGGAATAGATCTGTTCCGATCATGCCATCATCTTTCTTAAAGAATCTCAGATCTAGAAATTATATCTCTGTTTGACTAGATTAGTATGTCAGTTTAATATTCAGATCGTTGGTGTTTAGCTTTTGTAAAAAAGTGTCTAATCTGTCTTTAGGTCCCTCCCATATGAATAGAATATTATTATTATCATTTATTTGTATAGCGCCGCCAAATTCCGTAGCACTTGGTACACTGATAGGGGTATACAATGACAAAGATTTGTGATACAATACAAAACATAACAAGACTAAACAAATCTAGCACAGGAGGAAGAGGGCCCTGCTCCGGAGAGCTCACAGTCTATAGGTTTAGGGTGCAGAGACATAAGGTTGGGGTAGCTTGTATTTGCAGCAGTGAGTCAGGCAGTTCATGTACATGTATTAGCTTGGTTCGGATGCGGGATGGAGGAGAGATGGTAAGCCTCTCTGAATAGGTGGGTTTTCAAGGAACTTCTGAAGATATACAAGGTTGGAGACAGTCTGATGGAGCGGGTGAGTCTAGCAGAAGCATTCATAATAGATTGGAGGGAGGAGAGGCGGTGTTTTGCAAGGCCATTTAAGAGTAGATTGCAATAATCAATGCGTGACAGGATGAGGGAATGAATAAGTATTTTTGTAGTTTTTTGAGTAAGGAAGGGACGAATTCTGGAATTGTTGCGCAGGTGTGAACAGCAGGATTTGGTAAGCGTTTGTATATGTGGGTTGAATGTGAGTTCTGAGTCTAGTGTGACCCCAAGGCAGCGGACCTGGGGTGAGGTGTTGAGAATAGAGTCTCCAACCATCAGAGAAATGTCAGGTGTTGGATGTCTCGAAGAGGGGGGAATAAGAAGCAGCTCAGATTTGGACAGATTGAGTTGGAGGTAGTGTGAAGACATCCAAGAGAAAATTGCAGAGAGGCAGTAAGAAATCTGGTTGAGTAAAGAGGGAGAGATATCAGGAGAGGAAAGATAGATTTGGGTATCATCAGCATATAGGTGGTACTAGAATCCAAAGGAGGCTATAAGTTTTCCAAGGCAGGATGTATAAAGAGAGAAAAGCAAGGGACCCAAGACAGAGCCTTGTGGTACTCCAACTGAGAGAGGCATAGGATCACAAGATATGTTGTTAAAGGAAACTGAAAACGAGCGGTTTAAAAGATATGATGCAAACCAGGAGAGGGCTGTGTCTCGGATGCCAAATGAATGTAGTATTTTTAGGAGGAGAGGATGGTCAACTGTGTCAAAAGCTGCGGACAGGTCAAGAAGAATTAGTAAGGAGTAATGGCCTTTTGCTTTGGCTGATAACAGGTCATTTGTTACTTTAGCAAGAGCGGTTTCTGTTGAGTGTTTAGGGCAAAAACCAGATTGTAGTGGATCAAGTAAGGAGTTAGTTGTGAGAAATTGAGTTAGCTGATTATAGACTAGTCGTTCCAATAATTTTGAAGCAAAGGGAAGTAAGGAGACTGGTCAATAGTTAGAAGGCGTGGAGGGGTCAAGCAAGGGCTTTTTTAGGATTGCTATGATTGACGCATGCTTGAATGTGTTACAGGAGGGAAATAGCATAGATTTTTGTTAATAGAAGGGGTGGGTAGGATCGCTGGGTTTGCGGGGTGAGAGGTGCAGATCTCTTTTCTAATGGTGTCTATTTTATTTTTGAAGTGATCAGCAATAATTTGAGCAGTGAGGTTGGTAGTGTGCGGGGGGCAGGCAGACGTAGAAGGGAGTTAAAGGTTGAGAACAGTTTTCTGGGGTTGGATGCGTGATATGACACGAGGGAGGAGAAATAGACTTGTTTTGCCAGGCTTAGTGCAGAATTGTAGGACTTAAGGGTGGATTAATAATGTTGGAAATCAGCAAAGGTGCATGATTTCCTCCACTGCCGTTCAGTGGCCCGCGAGCATCGCTAAAGATATCTGGTCTGTTTAGTGTGCCACGGTTGCTGTCGAGTGATTGACGTACGTCGAAGAGTGGAGGGTGCAGTTTTGTCAAGTGTTGATTTTAGTGCCGAATTATACTGTAGAGTCACGAGGTTTGGACAAGAGAGGGATGAAATTTCAAAGAGCAGAGGACTCAGTTGAGTGGAAAAGTCTATGAGATCCAAGTCATTTAAATTCCTGTGAGGTAGCAGTTTTTGGGGGGCTTGCAAATATGTAGCAGGTAGAGTGAGAGAGAAAGTTAATAGATGGTGGTCAGAGAGAGGACAGGGGAAGTTAAGGGAGTTGGAAACAGCACAGAGATTTGTGAAGACCAGGTCTATGGAGTTGCCTTCACAGTGTGTTGGAGATGTTGTCCACTGGGACAGGCCTAAAGAGGTGGTAAGGGATAGAAGTTTAGAGGCAGCAGGCGTGTTAGGCTTATCAAGGGGTATTTTGAAGTGCCCTAAGATGAGAGAAGGGACATTAGAAGAGAGAAAATGTGGAAGCCAGGCTTCAAAGTGGTCCAGAAATTGTGATGCTGGGCCAGGGGGCCGATAGATAACTGCAACACGAAGAGCTATAGGGGAGAAGAGGTGGATAGCGTGAACTTCAAAAGATGAGAAAGAAAGAGAGGGGGGTGAAGGACTGCAGTGAAAAGTACTGTGTGGAGACAGGATAATTCCTACTCCTCCTCCTTGTTTGTCTCCAGGCCTGGGAGTGTGACTGAAGTGCAGGCCGCCATAGGATAGAGAGGCTACAGCAGTTGTGTTAGAGGAGGAGAGCCAAGTTTCAGTGAGGGCTAACAGGCTAAGTGAATGTGAAATAAATAGGTTGTGAATAGATGTAAGCTTATTGCATACCGAGCGTGCATTCCAAAGGGCACACGAGAATTGGGGTGTAGTAATAGAGGTGCAGTTAATGAGGTTTAGAGGGTTACGTGTGCAAGGTGTATGAGGTGTCATTTGGGGTAGTGATCTGAGGGAAGCAGAGGGTGGACCTGGGTTAGGCAAGACATCCCCAGCTGCAAGAAGAAGAAATATGTTGATTGAAAGGAGATGAGAATGTGTCTTATGTGAGTGTTTAAGTTTAGGATCAGTAAAGCATGGCTGGCTGAGGGATGTGAGATAGGAATAAAGTTAATGTGTGTTGTAGAGGGGTGAAGGTAGAATAGAAGGAGAAATATGAATGTTCTGAGTGCAGTTTGTGAATGGAAGAGCTGTGACTTTAAAGAGAAGGGAGGAAAAGGTTAAAGCAGACATTAGAAAGTGTAGCATGTTTGCATTTAATTGTTGGAATTTGAAAGTACATATTTCTGTTGTCCACTCCTTTGTCTAACTCCGTTGTTAAAACTCTCTCTACACTTATGAACTAGCACACTTAGGGAACTACACACATGCAGTGCTGCTATGATCTAATAAGCTAAGCTTGATGTAACAAGCTGGGGATATTCAATTTAAAGGTAATAACAGTCACATAATCCTAATTAGCATAGGTCATATATTAGAGCAGGATCAAACAAGGCCTAACCAAACATTGCAAATGGCACCTTTCTTATCAAAATGTAACACAGAAAAGAAAGCTTTTTTTTTTAAGGTAATACAGACATACCAGAGAGAGATAAAGTTTTGTGGGGGAAATATGCAGTTCTAATATGTGTTGGAGTTTTAAAATGGAGTCCTTGTTAAGCACATACCAGAGAGAGATAAAGTTTTGTGGGGGAAATATGCAGTTCTTATATGTGTTGCAGTTTTAAAATGGAGTCCTTGTTAAGCACATACCAGAGAGAGATAAAGTTTTGTGGGGGAGATATGCAGTTCTAATATGTGTTGCAGTTTTAAAATGGAGTCCTTGTTAAGCACATACCAGAGAGAGATAGAGTTTTGTGGGGGAAATATGAAGTTCTAATATGTGCTGCAGTTTTAAAATGGAGTCCTTGTTAAGCACATACCAGAGAGAGATAAAGTTTTGTGGGGGAAATATGAAGTTCTAATATGTGTTGCAGTTTTAAAATGGAGTCCTTGTTAAGTACATACCACATACCACGGGGCGTTTTTAAGAGAAATATGAACCTAAGGAATCGCATCAGTCCCAGTATGTTCAGAGTAGGAACAGAGATGAATTGGCTAAACAAAGCATCCTGTGGCTTCTATAGATGCGGAAGAGCAGGTTGTACTTGTTGTGAACATATAGATAAAAATAATAAAAATTTTGGAGAAGAAGGAAATGAATTTGCATTTAAAATCAAAGATCTAATGAATTGCAGAACCAAATATGTAGTGTATATGTTGAAATGTCCGTGTAATAGGCTTTACATAGGACGTACTAAACGCCCCGTGAAGATAAGGTTTAGTGAACATTTGAGGAACATAGAAAATGGGCTGATGACACATGGGTTGTCGGCACATTTTTCTGAAGCACATAATAAAGATAGGACAGGGCTAAGCATTAGATCTATTGAATGTGTTAAAAATAAAATTAGGGGGGGGAATAAGTTACTCAAACTCAGGCAACGTGAGACCTACTGGATCCACAAATTGGGAACTATGGAACCAGTGGGTCTCAATAGAGATATTGATCTAGCAGCATTTATAGAAGAATAGTGGATATGTACATTAATCCACTATGAGGAATTAATTTGTTGGAAGCCTCTTTATAATCTATGAAATAAACATGTCTCTGAACAATGGAATTTTTTTAATAATAATACTAAGATAATGTATTTTATTAAAATAGTAGTGTATCTGGTTCTAGCAATTAAAATAGCAGTGGATGCATATTTTAAAATTTCTTAAAATATTTTAAAATTTTAACCTATATTTAAATTATATTTTTACATATATCTTTATCTATTTATTTATTTATTAAAGGTCAGATTGTTAGCATTATATTTGAGTATCCACTAAATTTATCTATGTATGTATGAAGTGTTATTATATAATCCTTTTGTGAGTTTACCATTGTAGCATTTTTATGTGTCTGTACACAAATGAATCTATGTTTAGATATAAGCAGGTAATGTTTGCTTTAAAGAGTAAGCAAATTTCTACAGACAATGGACATTGCTAATTGACAGCATATGTAGAGCAAACATTGTATTCCCGTGCATAGGCAAATGTGACAGATTGTGGAATTACTGAATTACACTATTGACTATGGGAGCCACAGCTTAAAAAGGGGAACACAAGGAGTAGTGGGCATAAGCCTCTGACGAAGCGGGAGGAGTCCCGCGAAACGCGTAAGGCCACGCACATGCTGAGTTACGCTGTGATCCCTAAGGTTAGGAGTATCTGTTGCCAGCTATACGGATTTACCTACCGTATGAGGGAAATCACAGTTGGAAATTTTGCTTGAAGGACTGTAACTAAGACCCTGTATCCTGACTTCCTGTGAGACACACTGAGACTGAACGGTCACAACCAAGTTAGCCAGGAGGGAGAAAAAAGGATATTGTGAGATCGTATAGTAACATCTATACAACACGCTGTCACATACCTCATATTGTTTGAGGGTTTGTTTGTGAGTTTGTTTTTTGTCATTATTAAATTGTCATTTTTATCCTGATTTACTGCACAATGATCTTTTCTTTGTTTTCTTTTTTGCGCTCCATGTTTTTCTTTTTTTAGTTTTTTTTTTTAGTTCATACGTGATTTTTTGTATTATTATTCATCACGTTTATAGTGTGTTTGAGGTCCTCAACGGATCCTCTCCAGACTATTAGGATATTGTCTATGTAACGCTTATAGAGGACCAGGTCTGCGCCTGCTGGACAGGAGTCCCAAAAGATGCCCTCCCATGCTCCCATGCAAAGGTTTAGCATAGCTAGGCGGCAAACCTGGTCCCCATCGCCGTCCCACATTATCTGATTATAGAATTTCCCTCTATTGTGGAAATAGTTATGTGTTAGTATGTAGACGATACCATCCAGGAATAAACTCTTTTTGATCTGTACTTATTTCCATCCTTATCCCAAAAAAATGTCTTACCGCTTCTATACCTAGATCATGAGGGATACTCGTATAGAGAGTGATGAAATCACATGTGGCTAGGATATAATTATCCTTCCATTGTAAATGATTAAGTAAATGTAATACCGTGGTTGAATCTTTTAGATATGATGGGAGATCTGTACATACTTTTTGGAGTCTTTTATCAATATATTCAGGACAGATTGCAAGTTATAGACCCTATGCCCGATTGTATGGGCCTCCCTGGTGGATTCACCAACCTCTTATGTATCTTCTAGTAGGTAATAGATACAGGTATTCTAGGGTGTGATATAAGAGATATACCTGTATTCTTGTGTGCTGATTATTCCTTTCTTTTTTACAGAGAGCAGCATACTGTCCAAATCTCTTTTAAAGACCTCCGTGGGATCTCTCTTTAGGATTTTGTAGGTGTCTGTGTCCCCTAAAATTCTATCACATTACGGTATTGTATTCTTCTTTATTTAAAATTACAATACCGCCTCCCTATCGGCTGGATTTCACTATTATGTCCTTATTCATCTCCAATTTATTTATAAACATCTGTTTGTGCTTTAGTTAAGTTATGATGAATTTTTTAATTTGTGTATTTTTAAAGCCTCTTAATTTCATTACATTACTATGTTTTCGAATGTCTCGATTTGTGGTCCCTTGTGTGAAACAGGAAAAAACGTAGATTTTGGTTTCAGATTTGTATATGATGCCTTTGGTGGAAGGCTATTCTCTGTGTCTCCTTTCAGTGTTATTACTGTTATTCTTTTGACGGAAATTTAATTTTTCCAAAGCAGATTTACAGAAAAATCTTTTTAAGGTAAGTTTCCTGACTAGTTGTTTCACATGTGTATATGTCTGGAATTTATCCAGACCCCTAGATATAGCATAGGAAAGACCCAGGGTTAATACCTCAATGTCTTTCTGATTCAATTTGGTATCACTCAAATTATATATTCCTTTATTGTCCTGATCACTAGTGGAGGGGGTAGTTTTTAATTCGGTGATCTGTTGTTCCTTAGATCTCTGTGTATTCTTTTCTCTTCTTTTGTTGTATTTTAACCCTGCTATTGTCCCTCTATTGTTTTTCTTTTTACCGTTTGGGGATTCTCCTGTGTCTTGTACTGTGTTCTTTCTTTTGTGTTGGTTTGTTTTGATCTGTTATTAACCGGTTTTCCTTCCCCTAAAAAATGATGCTGATTGTTTTGACCATCTGTAATATCCAATGTGGCATTGTGTGTCTGTCTTGGAGTTTCAAGGGTGATGTTATTAGCAGTGTCATCATTAAGGGCTTCAAATCTATTTGCAGTGGGTGTATAAGTATTACTCCAATACTGTCTCGGTCCCACCCATTGTATGGAGTTTCTTGAGGGAATCTGTCCCCAATTTATCCCTATGTTGTATTGGATATTGTGTGTTTCTTTATAACCCTGTTTATGTCCCATAGTATGGGGTATGTCTTTCCTCATAGGATGGCAAATCTATTATCATATCCATTATTAAAATGTGGAGGTGACCTACCCTCTAAACCCTTCTCTTCTTGTTGAAAAAAATGGTGACCATCCCCTCTCGGGTGTCCATATCTGAAATTGATTCTCGTTTTGTTGGTACTTGATGTGTATAATAGTTTGAATAGTATCTATCTTGTGAGGGTTTATTAGATTGATATTGTACCTGATCCCAATTTCTAGTATCACGGGATCTATCGAATCCTCTTGGTACTTCTCTATTGTAGTCCCTATAGTTTGGAGGATTCCTATGGTACCTTTCTCTATTTTGGTAGTGTCTATTATGAAATTCATTTTCATTCTATATATAATCTCTAAAATTGTGGTTATTAGTATTTGTCCACTGTGTATGTGGATTTCTATTTTCATTTTTGTTTTTATTTTTAATCCCCCTTGGAGCTACTGTGATCCACTCTTCTTCTGTATGTGGTATAGTGTTCTCCTTATGTGTTTCGTTGCTTAGTACCTAGCGTTTTCCTTGTTTTGAGTTGCTATGTTTAAGTCTCTGTGTATGCCATCCTTTAGCTTCTTAATTTTGGTACATAGTTGCTCCTGTTTTGTTTTAAATACACTCAGATCTTTTATATGCTCCATCTTTTCCTCTTCCTCCTTTATATTTTTATCTAGATTAACAAGTAAATGTTTTCTATAATCAATTATTATCTGCATTAATTTGTGTGTTGCCTCTCTAATCACATTTTCCCACTGGGTTAGGAAGTTTTGGCTCTTGATATTAAAAGAACAGTTCTTTTGTATAATTAGCCCTTTGGGTATGATCCCTAGTTCTAGGCATTTCTTTAAAAATGAGATTTCTGCAGTGTATTTGGTTTTGGATATTAATAATTTCTCCAAAACTTTAAAGGTGGCGTCTATATCTACCACTTTGCCATCATTCTGATTGGTTGTCTTTGTTGCGCGCCTTGCTCTATATCAAAATTAATATCTGTCCTTAAACTACTGATGGTAGAAGTGAGGCTGTGATTACTAGATGTAGCATCTTCCATTATTGTATGATCTTAGAGGCTGGTAATTGGAGATGAAAATAATGTCAACTAGTCTGTGCTCCAACTTATGGAGTAACTAAGCTAGTCATGTGGGTTGACTGGGATAATTTCTATAAAGTTTACAAAGTTCTAGAAGGTGATCCCTCCTATAACCTAATGAATAAGCTCAAAGAGGCTGCTAGAGATTAGTGGTTGAGATAGATAAATGTGACCGTATAACTTATGTGTATCTCAAGCGCCAAAGAGAGCCATCCACTCAAGCCCCTCCGAAAAAAGCGAGATCTCCCAACCCGATCTCAAGTTTAATTAGATCAAATTATGCAGGGGGGAGCGCCAAAGAGTCCTCTAAACGAAGAGTCTATAGGCTGAAGAGTGGGATCAGAAGGTTAATGAGGGAGTATTAGGCGGGGTATTAATTAAAATAGGAGATCAATGTGACCCTCATAAATCTCATAGAACCCCTAAAAAATGTCTAATACAAAAAAGGGGTTATGTAGAATTATAAATGTTAAAATACTTATAAATGATAGGATATCCACATGTGTGTAAAAGTACAGTATATAGGCAGTGGTAAAATTAAAATCAATAAAAATAACTAAGAACCTTCAAAGTATACCTAATTTAATAGCACAAGTATATAAACACAAAAAAAGTTAAAACAAAATATATAAACTGATTTTACGGATGTCTAAAAAATGTCCCGGATAGAGTATTTGAGTTATAAATTAAGTCCAGATAGTTCCCATGTAATCCAGTATATCCTAGTGTGTCCAATGGGGATAACTCCAAGGTGCGGTAGGGTGAAAGAGTAGATGATGAAAAAATAATAAAAATATATATAAAAATACAAAAAAATTACAAAAAATTAAAATATAAATATAAAAAATATGAAAAATAGTGTATAAGAAGTGAAAAAAAGGTGGTGTGTGTTTGTGTGAAAATAATAACTAATAAGCTTGATAAAGGTCTCTTTGTGACCGAAACGCGTCGACTGGTAAGCATAATTTCATTTTCTATTGATCTAAAAACAATCTACACCATCATATCTTTCTTTTACAGAAGGATCATCCAGGGATTATAGCAAAATATTTGCCAAGAAGTTAGAATTTTGGGTTGGAAAACGGATAGCAAGTACTGACACTGCTATTCAGTATAAAACACTTGGAAAATCACCATAACTATTGCTGTTAGGATTCACAACACTTTAAGGATTATTGTTTTTTCTTAAAGAGACACACTACTTATTATAATTTATTGTTGGATTATTTTTTCTATTAAGTTTTCACTGTTGGACTATTTTTTGGACTATTATTTACATTTATATAAGTTACTATTGGAACACACCACAATGTTTTTGTAAATTTTTGGTTTTTCATTTTTTCACAATCTTTGTTCTTAATTCACGTTTTTTGAAGATCAACCTATTTTTTGACCATTAATATCTTTTGTACACTAATTTTTGCACACAACTTTTTTGATACACATTCTTTACATTGGCTTATTGCTGTCACAATATTTTTTACTTGACAATGCATATGTGGTAAACACACAGTTAAAGGTCTTACTCAGAGCCTTACACATTATTCACTATTGGCAATATTTAGTATTGCATAGAATCGAGAACATTATTGGTTAGATAATATTATATAACTGACTAATAAATTTCACCTATTATGTGTATGTGGTAAACACAAAGTTGAATTTTTGTTGTGAGCCTTATACTAAATTTGGATTTTTTTATGAATATTTTTAAGATCAATGTTTGCACCATTTTAAATGCTATATCCGTTACATAACTATTTGTTTTAACTATTCATTTAGCTATTATTGTTGTATAAATTTGATTGTTTATACATGGATCCATGTTTTTAACTTATTTGTGTACTCAATAAATTGTTTATTGTAATCGTTTGACAATATTGCATTAGGTCCAGACCCAGCCTTCGTATAGTTGGCGCTTTGGTATACCTTATTAGTTTCATCTTTCCATTTTGACAACTAGGTGTCAAATTATCAAAGCCAGAGGTCTTATTTAGTAGGTGCTAGGTGTACTCCACTATCAACATGTTCGTGTGAAAAATTGTGTAATAAAATTGTGTAATAAAAAATGTTAAAAAATGTAAAAAATATATATGTGAAAAGTGTATAAAAATAAAAATATGAGGAAAGTGCTAAAAAATATATGTGAAAAGTGTATAAAAATGTGTAAAAAATGTGAAAAAAAAAGTGTGTGAGCAATGTGAAAGAAAAAAGAAAAAATTTAAAAAATTTAAAAAAATGGCCAAAAAACAGGTGTACACCTGATATGTAATGTGGTACGATTACTCGGTAATTCAGTAATTACACCCCTGTAGTGGAGTTATTCACTAAGAGTTGCTAAAAGTTATAGTCTATTTCCTATAAGAATGTATATCCAGAGGTATATAGATAATCCCTTTAGTTTTAATCCAAAGGATTGGAAAAGAAAGAGGTCCTAAATCTTATTTCCAACTTGATAATCAGATGAAAACCTCTTCCTTAGGGAGATTCTCAAGTGCAATCCGCAAACTGTATCCAAAGTCCTAAAAATAAGATAAAAATATATGGTGCAATAAAGCTAAAAACAAGTGAATAGATAGGTAATAGGCTTACCAATATGATCTGAGCCGTGATATCAGAAATTATCTACGCGTTTCGGTTCTCTCCTCGGACCTTTTTCAAGACTGATATCGGCTTATTGTATTCACATACCTTTTATAGTAATAGCCAGCCAATGTTATTTGCTGGAATTTCGTGCCAAACATTTTACCTTTGGAGCCATGTAGTATCATGTGTAGCCCGGAAGTGGTAATAGGAGATATTGTAGTGACGTTATTTACTTCCGCCTTCAGAGACTTAACCTGGTTGGCAATGCGTAAACGGAAGTGACCGGGTTTCGTGTCACATCCTTTACCGTAACTTCCGGTTTTCCACCATACCAGAGCCCCTTCGGAAGGTTATCAGTTTTATGGCCGGAAGTCTTGCAATGCTATATGTATTGACTTCCGGAATTAGGTAAACCTTTATTCCTAATAATGTTACCATGGTAACTTCCGGAAAACCGGTAAAAAAATGTTATAATCTTAACAATCGTTTTTTACCGATCCGTAAAATCAGTTTATATATTTGTTTATATATTTGTTTATATATTTGTTTTAACTTATTTGTGTTTATATACTTGTGCTATTAAATTAGGTATACTTTTAAGGTTCTTAGTTATTTTTATTGATTTTAATTTTACCAGTGCCTATATACTGTACTTTTACACACATGTGGATATCCTATCATTTATAAGTATTTTAACATTTATAATTCTACATAACCCCTTTTTTGTATTAGACATTTTTTAGGTTTCTATGAGATTTATGAGGGTCATATTGATCTCCTATTTAAATTAATACCCCACCTAATACTCCCTCATTAACCTTCTGATCCCACTCTTCAGCCTATAGACTCTTCATTTAGAGGACTCTTTGGCGCTCCCCCCTGCATAATTTGATCCACCTACATATGTGAAACTTTTTCTTGGGTGGTGGGAGCATAACACTGTGAAGAAAATGACGAATATACCAAACATATCCCTCTTTAGCTGAGATATATAGATGATATTCTATTCATACGGGAGGGACCTAAAGACAGATTAGACGCCTTTTTACAAAAACTAAACACCAACGATCTGAATATTAAACTGACATACCAATCTAGTCAAACAGAGATATAATTTCTAGATCTGAGAATCTTTAAGAAAGATGATGGCATGATCGGAACAGATCTATTCTGAAAGGAAATGGCTACTAATACAATCTTGCATAGTACAAGCGCACATGCTCCAAGCAGAATCCGGTCCCTGCCTATAGGAGAATTCCTGAGAGTTAAGAGAAACTGCTCAGATGATGAATTATTTCAAATTCCAGCGAAAGAGGTATAAGATAGACTCAGCCAAAGAGGGTATAGCAAGTCATCTATTAAAATGCAAGGCAAAGAGCTAAAAAATACTAAGAGACATGACTTACTGAAAACAAAACCACGTCGAGATGATGGTAAAACCA
Organism: Bombina bombina; assembly: GCF_027579735.1. Classification (NCBI taxonomy): domain Eukaryota; kingdom Metazoa; phylum Chordata; class Amphibia; order Anura; family Bombinatoridae; genus Bombina; species Bombina bombina. The sequence goes on along the minus strand of NC_069501.1, from coordinate 337,751,110 downwards.
ACATGTACTAACCCATAATGCTCAAAGTCATGAGGTGATTAAAATAGTACAAAAACACTGGCCTATTCTTCAGTCTGATCCTATACTTGAAAAGCTAATTGGACCAAAAATAGAGGTGAGCTACAGGCGAACAAAAAATTTAAAGGATCTTATAAGCCCTAGCCACTATGTCCGTAAAAACAAAAGCACAACCAACAGAAGTATACCGAATGGATCGTTCCCCTGTGGTACCTGCATCAGCTGTAAATTTCTAAAAAAGACAGTGTCTGTCAAAGACAGATTTAATAAAATACATACTATCAAATCTTTTATCAACTAATACAACAGGAGTGATCTATGTATTACACTGCAAATGTCCCAAGGTATACGTTGGTATGACCACACGAAAATTACGTACAAGACTTCAAGAACATGTACGAAATATTAAAAATGCTGCCAAAGATATACAGAACAAGAAATCAATTACATCAGTGGCATGCCATTTTTATAGATATCATCAAACCATAACAGATGGCCTACAATGCTACGGACTTCAAAAAGTCAATCTAGGCATACGTGGTGGCGATAAAGAAACAGTGTTATTACAACTAGAAAGCAGGTGGATATACCTGCTAAATGCAGTTTAGCCAAATGGGTTAAATGAACACAATAACTATTTTTCCTATCTGTGAATTGGAATCTGAAAATAACAACCATTAAGGTTGGCTATATTGATACAGTTGTTACTAACCTAGAATCTAACATTGAATTATTGTAACATTTTTTTATAAACATCATTCTTTAAGAATGGTCAGAATGTACATTTAATATACTATCCAATCTTCAAAGATACTGTAGGATAACAATAGGTAAACTGTCACTTTTTAATTCAATTTTATAAAGATCAGCTTTTGGTCATTTAACATTATAATCTTATGTAACACTTATTCACTTGATTTTAGCATTTATCACATTACTATAGAAATATAATTTTGCTATAATAAAAATTTTTTTTTGCATATAAGTTTGGTTCACTATATTTTCCCCCTCTTTTTAACACTCTTCACATTTAACAAAATTAAACAATTATTTTACTTACAAAAATAAAAAAATATATATCATACTTTAATGTATCATTTCACTTATGAATTTTTGATATATCATCTCTCCTCACAGTGTATATCTGCACTTCATTTTACACTATTATATATCCACATAAAATATACATATATACTTTTTTATTATTTTTTTATAATCACTTTACTTTTGTTACACTTGCATTATCTTTTTGGAATAAATTCCATCTCTCTCCAAGGTAATCAATTTTACTAATAGTATTGACTATGGATATTGTTGAAATGGATCTACGGATTAGAGAAATATCTAAGTACATTTTTCCTACTGTTTGATTATATGTAGAATCTTTAATTATACATATACAATTATTGCAATATTTTGCACATCATATAAGTGAAGTAGATTAGTTTGTCAACTATATTATATATCCAATTCTCAACGATTCAATATACAAGCAAGAACAAGCCAATGACGATGCAACACAGAGAGTGAAGTTCTCTTAATCGAATCATGATTGGATCTATGTTAGACTCAATCTAAGTGGTAAATGACATCACAGGAGGCGGAGTGTTTAAGCTTATAAATACTCACGCTTTACGCCGCGCTGTACCCTTTGATAAAGCCAATTGTGGCGAAACATGTCAGGGACAGGCTAATGTTTGTTGTAATGTAATTTTAGCATTTGCAGGGATACAATAGTGGTAACATCTATAGCGGTTTTGTTAGATAATCGTACGATAGCATGATATGGAAGATCTTTTACAGTTAACCTGCCTCTACCATTTAGCTAATACTGATCTCCACTTTGCACCGTGACTAAAGTTAATACTATTTAACAACAGCTATGCTGTATATCGTAGAAGAGTAAATATATGCATTAATTATACAAGGTGGACGGCCACTGATACTTAATACACTGGCGATCATTAGTAGTTAGTACATACTAACATTTACTATACTTAGAACAGTGAATGGTCACTAATAGATATACCATATAGTATCAATTGCATACTCCTCTCTGAATTACCTGGCATTACGCCATACTCTTTAGCACTGGTGACGCTTAGTATATGTGATTGTGTGGGTGATCAGATAGACAGATCACACAGAGCCCATCAGTACCGTATAAGCATCTAACTTACACTAACTATCGCTATTTACTTGATACAAAGTATACTGATAGCTACTTCATACTGAAAGTTGTACCGTATTATATGCACTGGTATCTGATACATTTATAAGAAGTGACTGCAAGTGAAACGCAGTTACTATATTCAGTATATATCGACCAATGTGAATCAATGCCAAACATTTTTATTATTTGGTTGATAATACAAACCGTTAACTACAGTATTTAAACAACCGCTTTGAATTATCTGGCATTACGCCATACTTGTTAGCACTGGTGACGTTGAGTGTTTGAGTATATGGGTGATCTGACAGTTAGACTATATATCATCCTTTAGTACCGTACAAGTATTTAACCCATAACAACTATTACCTACCTGATATAAAGCATACCGATAGCCACTTCACACTTAAAGGTGTATCATACAATGTGCACCAGTATGTGATATATTTATAAGAAGTGACTGCATTCGATATTCAGGTACTGAGTAAAGTACATTGAAATATTATCACATAGTGAACTGTTAATCTGAGCGTTACTACAACCTACTCATCCTTAAATAACTATATTTATAGTTAATATATACTCCTATATCACTATTCAGTATACTGATCTGATTGAATCAGATATATAGATATTCATTCACTGATAACGTTATTTGCAGTTCACCATATAAACACCACTAATCACCTCCTAAATTATATGGTTTGAACATCTTTCTCAACTATGATAGTTACTTTATAAGTGAAACCCTATATATATATATTGTTAGACTATGGATTAACATCCACATCCTAGGTCTAATTTAATACGTATTACACTCACGAATAAAGTTATATTGTCAGATACTCAATAATAAATTATCTTTTACCACTATCTCCCTGTGGTTTTAAAATTGTTTTTTCTGTGTGTATGTCCAATAGTTCTTTTTAAACACGTTTCTATTAAAGAGTTGATTTTAAATTGTAAACTCCTCCTCCAACTTCGTAATCTTTCTTGTAATTTTTTTACTAATCTGCCCAATACGGCCTAAAAGGAAAGTGAGTGCTTCACAAGTGTACATTAGTGTCACTTTTACACTGATAAAATCTAGTTTTGTATAACCAGTACACAGCACCCCAGCTATAAGAATTTGTAATTCACAATTGATACTTATATTAGCATCCTTGTCATTCTATTTTAGTAGTGCCATTAGTACCGCTGCTTTTTCTAGCTTTGCAAGCTCCCTCGTATGAGCCTGGACTGCTGGGTCTCTGAAGCTGCTTCTACAGCTTGATAAATTGAACCCAATTGTTTGTGCAGTTACACATCTAGCTCTTGCTCAAGTAATTGAGTGAGAGCAGGACTTGTCAATCATCCCAGTTGACCAGGATAATTTAAATCCACCACCTCAAGACAAGGTAAAGACAGACACAGTTTTTGTTTATCCCGTTGTAATTACTCAGTGTATCTTATACAGTTGTAATTACTCAGTGCATCTAGTAACATCCAAGTGAAATATATAACACCAACATGTCAGGCAAAAATAAAGACAATTCAAAAACAGAATCACTGAGTTGCAAAAAAAATCACCCCCTTGTGTCAGTATTTTCTTGAACCACCTTTTGCTATAATTACAGCCTTAAGTCTGCTGGGATATGTCTCTACTAATATTGCACATCTAGACTATGCAATATTTCCCCCCTCTCCAGTTCTGTTACAATTGATTGTGACCGTTTGTGGACTGCAGCCTTCAAGTCATGCCACAGATATTCAATGGGGTTTAAGTATGGGCTCTGACTAGGCCATGCAAGGACATTCACCCTTTTCTCCTTCAACCACTGTGTGGTCATTTTTGCTGTGTGCTTTGGGTCATTGTCATGTTGGAAGGTAATTCTTCTTCCCATTGACAAGATCCTGGCAGAGGGCAGCACATTTTCTTCAAGAATTTGATTGTATTTTGTCCCATTCATTATTCCTTCTATCCTGACAAGTGCTTCAGAGTCTACTGCAGAGAAACATCCACATAACAGGATATTACCACCTCCATGCTTTACTCTAGGTATGGTGTTATTTGGATGATGAGCTGTATTGGATTTCCTCCAGACATATTGTTTGGTGTTGAGGCCAAATAATTAAATTTTAGTCTCATCTTACCATAACACCTTTTTCTATGTGGCCTCAGAATCTCCTAGGTGTGTTATGGCAAAGATTATTAATGACTGCAGGAGTGACTTTTTTCTTGCAACCCTCCCATACTAGTCACATTTGTGGGGAATGTGTGTTATTGTTGTTGCATGCATACAATGACCACTCTTTGACATAAATTCCTGCAACTGCTTCAGAGTTGCTGTGGGCCTCTTGGTATCCTCTCTGGCCAGTTTCCTCCTGGCTCTTTCATACAGTTTGGAGCAACGTCCTGATTCAGAGAGGGTCTGTGTTGTACCAAATACCTTCCACTTCCTAATAATAGAATTCACTGTGCTTCTAGGCATTGATAAAGCCTTTGATCTTTTCTTGTATCCGTCTCCTGACTTGTGCCTGCCACCCATAGATGATTGTTTGCTTCAGGTGCACTACCAGCGACTGAGATGCTCCAGGAAAGCTCTTTTCATGCTGAGCTAATCAATATACCCACATCTGATCACAGTTGAAGGTTAAATGGCTTTGTCTATGCCGTTGAGAAGGTGATCAACTACACCTGATTGAGTTTACAAGTAATTTTAGGAAGTGGTGATCCTTTTTTGCAACTCAGTAAATTTGTTTTTGAAATGTCTTTATTTTTGCCTGACATGTTGGTGTTATATCTTTCACTTGGATGTTATAAGTTGTACCGAGTGATTACAACTGGATAAACAAACACTGTGTCTGTCTTTATTTCAGGCTGCAAAGCAACAAAATGGGATTATTTTCAAGGGGGTTGAAAATTGTATATGTATCACTTTAAGCACCTATTGATTTTTGTGTTGTGAATATTTTATTTTGGTTCTCATGTATATAACTACTTGCAGCAATATATTTTTAGCAAAATCTATCAAGCTGGTTAGTGTATGCTGAAACTTCCTAATTCTTTTGCTTTGACAGGAAGTTTGATACTCTGAACACACCATAGTTAGTGATGCTTGCTGATAACATGGAACAAATGCTTAAAGGGACATTAAATCCAAATATTTTCTATTATTATTCAGATAGAGAATACAATTTTAAACAACATTCCATTTTACTTCTATTATCTATTTTGCTTTATTCTTTAGATATCCTTTGTTGAAAAAATAGCAATGCACATGTGCGAGCCAATCACACAGGCATCTATGTGCAGCCACCAATCAGAAGCTATGGAGCCTATCTAGATATGCTTTTCAGCAAAGAATAACAAGAGAATGAAGCAAATTAGATAATAGAAGTTAATTAGAAAGTTGTCTAAAATTGCATGCTCTTTCAACATCATGAAAGTATGTTTTTGGTTTTTATGTGCCTTTAAGTGTATAGCGAAATCACTCTGTTTATTATCTTTAAATTGTGATGCTCTGAATCTGCATTTATAACCGGCATGTAAAGTACACATTTTTTTATATGAACATGCATTTATTAGGGATGTTAATAATAGCCTATACATCTATGGCATGAAATAGATCTCAGGCTGCATACATTTGGTATCCATGAGCTGTAGAAAATAATGACAGGGGCTATGGTAGTGATTGGAGATATAGGATGTTTCTGTGGTCACAGATTGGTGACTTAATGCATTCGGATTGTTTGTTTTAACAATGATGCTATAATACACATATCTATTTAAGTTGCTTGAATTGTGGATATGGGGACTCTGTTGCTATGACAACTGTTTTGGCACAATTGTTCATTTGGGGTGCGGCTTGAACATGTAAGTTGGTCTGAGGAAGGGGAGTATGTCCCGCAAAACATCACTTAAATTAAATGGATATTTATGTTTGAAATCCTGTGAGTGCGATCCTCTTTTTTATGATTTATGTAACTTTGAGTGCAGTCCCTTTTGGATTATATATATATATATATATATATATATATACTATGCAAAAAAGGCAGCACTCACTGGTCATTTGTAAGTAAAATTTAGCTTTTAATAATACAAAAAGTTCCCAAGATTTTAACTTTTTGTATCATTAAAAGCTAAATTTTACTTACAAATGACCAGTGAGTGCTGCCTTTTTTGCATAGTACATACTGTTTTGACATTGCACCCTGGCAGCTGCTACTAAATATATGGTGTGCATTCCTACACAGGACTTTGCTTTATATATATATATATATATATATATATATATATATATATATATATATATCAGAAGTCAAAATAGCCTGTAGCCCAGCACTCCAACCAGGTGGAGCAGCCACGACCTGGGTGCAATCCTTATGGGTGATAATTGTAGAAATCGGTGTAGAAAAAGGGCACTCTCAGGGTTTGTATAGAGAAGAATATTTTCTTTAATCTTAGATCATTAATACATGGTCAACGTTTCGGCCCTGGGTTATGTTGAGTTAGGCGTTGTTTGGTCGCTGGTACTTTTGTTATTGTTACCCACGCATGCTATTCTATACTTTTGCGGTTAATGTCTAAATATGTGGGACTTGGTCCTCACTTAGTTGCCTTCTAGCGTAAGTACACTACTGGCTATTATCACCCGCTATGACTCTATATACAATTTTTACATTTTGATTGCCTCTTGCGCTCTGCCGTTACCTGTTTTACGTGCTTGGTTATACATATAGCAGGCGTTCCACGCATCCGCTATTGTTACTCTTTCTATGTTTTGGTCCCATGTCCTGCTGGCTTATTCAGTTAATTGTACTCGTTAGTGTTTGCACTATTTCAATTCTCTAATATATAGAAGCACATCGGTATTATTAAGTTGTGTATACTCCATTGCTCTGTGATGCATTTAGATATATAGTATTCGTATGGTTTGTATCACACTATCTTTGTTAGTCTCTGGCCATCTTTGTTATTGTTGTTATTTTTGTTATTTCCGCACAGAGTTTTCTATGTATTTCAGTCTTGTTGGTTCTTGGTTTGTCCTTTGTTGAAAGCTGGAAGATTCCCATTTCAGACTGCATAGTCTATTTTAAAACTTATTGGTGATGGTGATATAGGTTGTTTGTGTCACGTTGTGTTTTGTTTCATTTGTTTTATGTTTCTAGTATTTGTCTATATGTATGTCTTTCAGATTATACCTGTCCTGATGAAGGCCCAACTGAGGGCTGAAACGTCGACCATGTATTAATGATCTAAGATTAAAGAAAATATTCTTCTCTATACAAACCCTGAGAGTGCCCTTCTTCTACACCGATTTCTACAATTATCACCCATAAGGATTGCACCCAGGTTGTGGCTGCTCCACCTGGTTGGAGTGCTGGGCTACAGGCTATTTTGACTTTTGATACATTTATTCCCACGCACCCCCGGATTGCTCTATCTGATACAAACTACTTATTCCTATACTGAGTTCATCTGGATCCTATTGTTTTTATACCACATTGGTGTTTTTTCACAGGAATCTATCACTTCCAACATCAACAAGGGCCTTTTTACCCTGACCACCAAGTATATGATGGATGAGGACCTGTTTAGATCTGACTCTATGCCTGGAAGACAGGCTAGCACACATGAAGAGGGGACTTTCGCCTTCACAGACGAGGATGCAGCATGCATTCTCAGTCTGTGTGAATCTGAGAATGTTGAGGAGGGACCGATTAATATATACTACAAAATTCTGAACCTCAAAACGAAAGAGATTGACTATCAGTTACACACTAACTACCTGACCGACTATTACAAAAGGAAGCTCATTCCACGAGGATTTAGAGTTAAGAATTCTCCCACCATAGGCTGCAGCAATAATGAGTTCTGCAGAAAATGGTGTCACATTGCGAACAAGTGTTCCCTGGATTGGATTTTACTAGTTATAGAAGAAGTGACTAGGTTAAAAAAACTGATAATCGATGATGTCCAAATGATTGAAAGTTCAAAGATGTTCATCCTCAGAAATGATACTAGTGATGATTGGATCAACAAATTGAGTACCCAAGTGGACAAGTACAAGAAAGATCAGCTTTAAAAATAAAAAGTTGAATTCAGTTGAAATCGATTACAGGGAATGCAATGTATACCAATGGCTGTCCGTTAAGACAACTTCATATAGGCGCAGGAGGGATGAAAGGAGACATACACCCCTTGCCAACACCATCGATACCAGTGGTGGGGACTCCAGTGGCTCTGACCGAGCCGATGGTGGACATGGTAGACAACAACAACCGGACAAAATCCTCACTCGATCACAGAGAAAGCCTCCCATTGTTCCGAAAAACTCCAATGCACCTGGAGGAGACGCCGGCCCGCCAACAGACGTGGTGGCTGGTGGAAGAAAACCTCCAAAGCTTTGAGTATTGACACCAGTGTCATCATCAACCTTAGTAGTAGAACTCTGGACAAAGATTAGATCGTCCTATTGGCTAAGGGTTTGAATTTTGTCCCTACTCCTCGAGTGGACACGTTTGACTACCTGGTTGACCTTCATAAATTACAGAGAACACTAAAATTGAGAGACTTCTTCAAAAATACTACTTCAGAACCCCCAAGGCCTGTGGTTTCCAAGAAATCGACTTTTGAACCAAAATTGACCCATTCAACAATTAAGACCTTCACAAGGATTTGCTCTAATGAAATTGAAACAGTATGTCGCACCAACATGAAAACCCACACAAATCTGAACAAAGAACAGTGGCAAGCACTCAGACATCTTCAGAAAGATGATTCCATTGTCATCCGCCCAGCTGACAAAGGCGGGGCTATTGTGGTCCTAGATTACACCTACTATCGCAACGAGTTGCTTCAACAACTCGAGGATGGAACGACATACAGAAAACTCTCGTACAATCCCACCACTTCCTACAAGAAGAAGTTAGATGATAGTCTGATGTATGCTCTAAATTGTGGCCATATTGATCAGAGTGTGTACAATGTCCTGATTACCGAACATCCAGTGCATCCCATTGTATATATACGATTCCTAAAATACATAAAGATCAAGCCCATCCACCAGGGCGACCCATAGTCTCTGCTGAGGGCTCCCTCTTTCAAAATCTAGCCAAGTTTATTGACTTCTATCTACAGGACCTGGTGAAGACCACTGAGGCATTTCTTTTGGATTCAATACAACTTATGCAACTACTACAAGGCCAAGTTTTTCCTAAAGACTGTATTCTTTTGACACTAGATGTCAACAGCCTTTATACCATTATTCCCCACCAGCTGGGTATTGAGGCCACCAGACAAGCTCTCATCGCAAGTAAATCCTATGATGGTCCACCAATTGAAATTCTCCTGGAGTGGCTGTTACTCTGCCTTCAACACAACTACTTCCAGTTTGAGGATACTTTCTACCTCCAACTGGTGGGGACTGCAATTGGTTCCAGCATGCCCCCCTCATATGCCAACCTATTTATGGCCTGGTTTGAGGGTTTACACATTTTCAAAGACAGAAACCCTCATGTTCTTCTATACCGCAGGTATATTGATGATTTGTTGGTCATATGGGGGGGTTCGGAAACTGAACTATCAGCTTGGATACAACATTTAAACATGGCAGATGAATCCATTGTCCTCAAAAGCGAATATGACTCCCAGAAAATTCATTTTTTGCATTTATGCATATATAAGTGTAATACTGACCAAGGGTGTTCTCTGAGGGCAATCCTTTACTCGAAACCTACGGATCGAAACACCCTCCTCTTAAACAGCAGCTACCATCCTGTGCAACTAAAATGTGGTATCATCAAATCACAATTCATGAGAGTATTACGTAATACTTCAGAACAAGACCAGAGGGAGATCCAGATTGAGTCCATGAAGAAGAAATTCCTTGAACGGGGCTACAGCTGTAAGATGATATCCGACATCATGACAGAAGTTAGTTGTCATGAACAATCTTCTCTTTTGCAGAGAAAACCCAAGACTGCCCCGGCTGAGACAAATCCCTCCATTATCTTCGTCACCAGCTACACACCAGCAACTAAACTGGTTGCTGATTTCATTAGGTCTAACTGGCATTTGATCAACAAAGATAGGACACTCCCATTTGAAAATACTCCACCCCCCAGAGTGGTTCACAAAAGCGGCTCTAGTTTAAAGACACTTCTCATGCAAACTGACCAATGGCACAGAAACAGAACTTGGCTGGCTTCAACCAAGACCGGCTGCTACAAGTGTGGCAGCTGTGTCACCTGTAATTCCGTCATTACTGGCCAAAAATTTAATCACCCAGGGTTAACAAAAAAGTACACAATCAGGCATAGACTCACATGCACGTCCCAATACGTTGTGTACTTGTTGTCATGCCTATGTGGCCTCTACTATATCGGCAAGACCAGCACCACATTTAGGGAAAGACTTGCCAACCACAAAAGTGCCCTAAGAGCCGCATTCAAGGATGGCAAAGCGGATCAACCTGTGCCTAGGCATTTTCTGGAACATAAACATCCCATCGCCTCCCTCCATGCCATGTTGATTGACACAGTGGTACCTCTGAAGAGAGGTGGTGATCGCAACCATGAACTATTAAAGTGTGAATCCAAATGGATATATTGATTAAACACTTTAAGCCCACATGGACTTAATGCCCATTTAGATTTCTCTGTATTTTTTTGAGCTACAATAGTCTCTTTGCTCTTGTTTCTATTCTTTTTTTCCCTAGGGTACTAATTCTGCTGCGGATGATGCCCCTCTATTATTATTTCATTGTTAGCTCTTGTCTTCCTCTTTGTTCACACTGCATTCATTGTCTCCTTGTACCCTGCATCTTTGTATTTCTGTGCTTGCTTACCGTACAGACTTTCCATCTAACAGTATGATGGTCTTTGTGTCTTCTTTTATCGTTGATACTTGTGTGAATCCTTGATGTATGTGCACCATATCACCATCCTGGTCATCCCCCTGGTTCCCTTATCTTTGTTATTCCCCTGATTGTGCATGATACGATTTGAATTTTGCCTTATGTGTAAATGTAATCATCTGTGGGTGTATTAACATTCTAGGTTATGCGCCAGCTTGGGCTTTCATATCTAAGTTTACATCATTTGCCTTCTGCTTGGGCAGATGTTGCTGTCCCTTTCAGATACAACATACATTTTTAGACGTATTTATATTTGTAATTTAGAGAGGGGTTACACATATGTGAATATATGTGCCAGTCGTGGCCTTCACATCTAGGTTTAGAGTATTTGCCCTCTGCCTTGGAACGTGATGCTGTCCCCTACTGACATGACTTACATGATCTGAATCTTGGTGTATATGCATCTGCCTATCGGGGCTTCCGCATCCAAGCTCAGATGTTTTGCCCTCTGCTTTTGGAAATACGGTTGTTCATACTAGTTATGACACATATATTTGAAGTGCACCTGATGGTTTCGTTCTAGTACTGGTGAGTGTGCCCTTTATTTTTACAGCGGTCGCTCGGTGTTTGAACCCCCTAGTTTGTGCTCTCAGTAACGCTGCTTTTATCTGAGCTATGCGCTCTGTAGAGCCCTCTCTGTGCAGATATATGGATCCCTTCTCGTATTTACTCGCACTCAATATTCTTGGGTGTGTTTGTATATTCAGTTGATTACGGTGTTCCCATATTTCATATGTCTGCAGCTAAATCTCTGCAGTAACTGTTTTGTGTATGTTGTGCACGGCATGATCTGATAACATGTCTCCTATGTAGGTTTGGTTTCTATATTGTCCGTCTGAGTATGCTGACAGCGTGTTTGTTCACTTCCAGCTTCAGGTTACTATGTCTCGCTCCCTTTTTATATCGGGCGTTAGGTGTATCACAATGATTTATTCAAACAGATGTTTGGTTGTCATAACCATGGTAGGCGTTGGCTGAGCTCACCCTATCACGGTCTAATTGTCTCTATGGCTCCCCCTATTTAAGGCGTTGCCTTGTATCCACCTTCACTCGTCTGTATGGATCTGTGATCGTTGCCACTCGGCAGTTTTAAGGTATTTGACTTTCTTGCTAGCACTTTTATTGATTTTGATTTACATGGCCCTGATTTGTGTTACTACCTAGTTTATACCCGCTTGACTTATTGTATATATTGCTATTTTTTACACGCTTGTGCCACACATTAATGGGTTATGTTGAGTTATGTTGGGTTATGTTGCGTTGTTTGGTCGCTGGTACTTTTGCTATTGTTACCCACGCATGTTATTCTATACTTTTGCGGTTAATGTCTAAATATGTGGGACTTGGTCCTCACTTAGTTGCCTTCTAGCGTAAGTACACTACTGGCTATTATCACCCGCTATGACTCTATATACAATTTTTACATTTTGATTGCCTCTTGCGCTCTGCCGTTACCTGTTTTACGTGCTTGGTTATACATATAGCAGGCGTTCCACGCATCCGCTATTGTTACTCTTTCTATGTTTTGGTCCCATGTCCTGCTGGCTTATTCAGTTAATTGTATATATTTCTTCTTTTGTTTGCCCATTTCTAGCCTGGTTCTCAGTACTCGTTAGTGTTTGCACTATTTCAATTCTCTAATATATAGAAGCACATCGGTGTTATTAAGTTGTGTATACTCCATTGCTCTGTGATGCATTTAGATATATAGTATTCGTATGGTTTGTATCACACTATCTTTGTTAGTCTCTGGCCATCTTTGTTATTGTTGTTATTTTTGTTATTTCCGCACAGAGTTTTCTATGTATTTCAGTCTTGTTGGTTCTTGGTTTGTCCTTTGTTGAAAGCTGGAAGATTCCCATTTCAGACTGCATAGTCTATTTTTAAACTTATTGGTGATGGTGATATAGGTTGTTTGTGTCACGTTGTGTGTTGTTTCATTTCTTTTATGTTTCTAGTATTTGTCAATATGTATGTCTTTCAGATTATACCTGTCCTGATGAAGGCCCAAATGAGGGCCGAAACGTCGACCATGTATTAATGATCTAAGATTAAAGAAAATATTCTTCTCTACACAAACCCTGAGAGTGCCCTTCTTCTACACCGATTTATATATATATATATATATATATATATATATATATATATATATATATATATATGTGTGCAACATGTATTATTTGAAGCATATAACGTGTGTGCGTATATATAATTATATATATATCATAATGTATCCTTTATATATTTGTTTTTATTCATTTATATTTCACTTCATAAATATAAATAGAGAACAGAATGTGTCCAACAATATTTATAGCATTTTTCTTCTATAAAATCCTCATATGATATACAGTGCTTCTTATGATTAATATACCTCCCTTTCTGTATTAGAGAATTCATTGCTTGTTTGGAGATCAAATAGCAGTACAGTTGATTTAAAATGTATCTGACTATCAAAATCCTTGTCACAAACTGCTTTATTAAACTTATTTTAACTATTTGTATACCCTTTTTAAAACTGTTTTCTCACTGATGTTATGCATTTCTACATGTAAGTAAAATATTTCTCTTTGTAGGTAACAGTTCAGAATACTTTCAGACTGTTTTCTGATTACAGGGAATAATATTGACAATATTTTAGAGGTTATTGGATTTGCTTTTCAGAGGAAAGTGAAACACACTGAAGCAGAAAACAAAATGCTAATGTTATTGTAAAAATTCAATGAATATTTATATACATTTTGTTCTATTCTGTTTAATATAAGGACAGTTCAATGGCAGGTGTTCAGTACTGCTCTATGAAAAATAAATGAACATTAAAGTAAAAGGAAAGATTTATTTTTCATACATCAGAGAAAAACTTTATTAATTCACTCAGAAAGCAATTCAGCTTGGCGAGATTGACAGATTCTAAGTTTTCGTTCCTTGCACCATATACTGTATGCTTTTTTATTGTATTCATGTTATCTATCAAAATTTGTATATGCTTGGATATTTTTAAATTGCAATCCAAAACTAGATCTTGTAAAAACAGGAGGTAAAAATGCATTAATTTCTTGCACAGGTTCACAAAATTGTAGCTCTCAATCTTTAGATCAGACGTAATGGGTATAAGAAATTGTTACACGTAAGAAATAGTTTTAAATTGCTGTTTTATTGTGTTGCTTGAAGCCTGTAATGCTGAGTCTTCTGCCTGATATCATCAGAAAAGCTCTTGAAAAACTCCTATTGGGCCGCCTGTATTTTCTCTAAACCACAAATATGCTTAGTAGTCACAAACACACCTGTTAAACCTGACAACTGGATTACAGTCTAGGGCTAGTATTGATTTCAGCAAAATATCTGTACATTCCATTTGAAATGTCACAAATGTTAGGTTCGATTTATACACATTAATAAAATCAATCAAATGTTTCATCCATATTTTGACAGTAGGACAATTAGTTAATCTATAATAATTAAAGGAAGACTATAATTAAAAAAAAATACATGCTTTAATTCATTAGAGCATTTAATTTTCAAAAATCAGAATAAAGAAAAAGCGCTAGTTAAAGCACGGATTATATTTATAAGATATATAATACATTCTAAAAGTTCGATGCAAAATCAAATTTATTAAACGGATATCATACTTAAAGTGAATGTAAATTCTAGGGGCACTTTAATTCATCAAAATTTACATTTCACTCGTGTTGTGAAAATACCTTTTAATCCTGACAGCCGCTCCAGCTTCCCACGGTCATCGCAAGCCTCTTCCTACGTCATAAATGACGGATCAGTCATCTTCCAATCACGGTTCACGGTTTCCCCCCCCCCCAGGGGGATTCAGTGTCTGATTCAATGCCTTGAATGGAGGAAGCTGGATTCCTAATTTTAGACCCAGGAAGGGGCTTTGCGACGGGGGGAGGATGCGATGCAACGGCTATCAAGATTAAAAGGTAAGTATTTTCACAACACAAGTGAAATTTTAATTTTGATGAGTTAAAGTTCCCCTGTTTTTAATTGAATTTTTTTAAAAACGGACACTTTATCCTCAAAATTTACATTCACTTTAATACATAATGAATCAATAAGGGACGTCTGCCATAAAAGCAGTTAGAAAAACTCTGATTATATGCACATTAAAAGAACACAGAGACAGGGGTAAACAAAATATATATAAAATATATACAGTATATAAAAATGGCATCCTGATAAAAGTTCAACACATGCCCTCTCAAATTATGCAATTAGTATAGCAAATTGTGTACTTTAAATGTCACAGTTCTGCTTAGGTGGAGGTCTGTCAGATAATGAGCCTGTTGTCCGTATCCAAAAACACAGGATCCCACGGTGGCTATTTTCCGTGTCTTATACAGCAGCATTTACCACTAACTCCTACATGTGTAGTTCTTTTCATACAGCAGTAGTTTCACCCGGGATAGGGTAATTGGAGATTGTGGTAAGGGCTCTGGTTAAACTGCACAGAGCAATGCACATGTGACCTATACAGAGGTGATGCTAGGTCATAGGTTAGTCGTGTGTAACAATGTAATGTCAATTAGACGATAACAGATTGTATCTGCTCACATTTTGTAACCAATGTAGATATACTTGCAAGCATGTACCTCTTTCCTGATTCTAGTGCCGATCCTTTATGAACTTTGTTTTAAAGTTGCACCTCCCTCTGTTTTCAGCTTGAACTCTTCAGGGTAGGTTAGAATGAATGGCAGATTGACAATTGCAGCAGTGATACCAAAAAGTCTGTCAACGCGTTTCGCCCTCAGCTCTTACATACAAGTATATCTACATCTGTTACAAACTGTGAGCAGATACAATCTTTGATCATCTAATTGATATTACATTGTTACACACGGCTGACCTATGACCTAGCATCACCTCTGTATAGGTCACATGTGCATTGCTCCGTGCAGTTTAACCAGAGCTCTTACCACTGTCTCCAATAACCCTATCCTGGGTAAAACAACTGCTGCATGAAAAGACCTACACATGTAGGAGTAAGTGGTAAATGCTAAACTGCTGCCCAAGATGCAGAAAATAGTCGCCGAGGGATCCTGTGTTTTTGTATACGGACAACAGGCTTATATCTGACAGACCTCCACCTAAGCAGAACTGTGACTTTTAAGGTACACCATTTGCTATACTAACCACATAATTTGAATGGGCATTTGTTAAACTTTTATTTGGATGACGTTTTTTTATATCTTTAATATTATCTTTTATTCCCGTCTCTGTGTTTTTTTAATGTACATATAATCAGAGTTTTTTAACTGCTTTTATGGGGGACGTCCCTTATTGATTCATTATGTATTAAGTATGATATCCATTTAATAAATTAGATTTTGCATCAATCTTTTATAATGTATTATATATCTTATAAATATTACCCGTGCTTTAGCTAGCACTCTTTCTTTTTTCTGATTTTTGAGCTTTTTCTGTTAGAGTTGATCTAGAGGGGTCACTTAGAAACAACATGATTCTTCTTTGAACTCTCTTTATCTCCTTGCTATATGAGCATTTAATTTTATCACTAGCAAAGTTGCAATGCTATATGTTTAACATACACAAATGGGTTAAACACACAGCTAAAGTACTGTTCTGGAGCGACACAGTGTTGCTAATCCAGTGCAGAAAATTCATCTGATCCTACTGATGACTAGCATGGCTGATTGGATAATCTGCAGTTTCTGTTCAGGAGCAGCAGTGCACTGGGGCTCCCAAGCTGTAATTTAATTAAGTGTTTAACCCCTGTTAGTAGTGATACAATTACATGTATTTTGTTTGCTCCACATATAGCAATTTAAATAAATTCCAGACTTGCTTTCATATGGCTGGTTTTGGAGTTATATGTTTTTTTTCTTATTACCCTCAAATACAGGCCAGTTTGATGCAGAACTCTTGAAATTTTTGACTGGTACACATATACTGTAGCTCCCCAAAAGTATGGTTGGTGTCTGAGTTTTTGAGGACAACCTTATTTTAGGGAGGGCAGATTAGGGGTTAATACTATTTATTATAGGGTTAGTGAGGCGGATTAGGGGTTAATAACTTTATTATAGTAGCGCTCAGGTCCGGTCGGCAGATTAGGGGTTAATAAGTGTAGGCGACATTGAGGGGGGCAGATTAGGGGTTAATAAATATAATATAGGGGTCGGCGGTGTTAGGGGCAGCAGATTAGGGGTACATAAGGATAACATAGGTGGCGGCGCTTTGCGGTCGGCAGATTAGGGGTTAATAAGTGTAGGTAGGTGGAGGCGACGTTGTGGGGGGCAGGTTAGGGGTTAATAAATATAATACAGGGGTCGGCGGTGTTAGGGGCAGCAGATTAGGGGTACATAAGGATAACGTAGGTGGCCATCGGCAGATTAGGGGTTAAAAAATGTATTTGAGTGTCGGCGATGTGGGGGGACCTCGGTTTAGGGGTACATAGGTAGTTTATGGGTGTTAGTGTACTTTAGAGTACAGTAGTTAAGAGCTTTATGAACCGGCGTTAGCCCAGAAAGCTCTTAACTACTGACTTTTTTCCTGCGGCTGGAGTTTTGTCGTTAGATGTCTAACGCTCACTTCAGAAACGACTCTAAATACCGGAGTTAGAAAGATCCCATTGAAAAGATAGGATACGCAATTTACGTAAGGGGATCTGCGGTATGGAAAAGTTGCGGCTGAAAAGTGAGCGTTAGACCCTATTTTGAGTGACTCCAAATACCGGCGGTAGCCTAAAACCAGCGTTAGGAGCCTCTAACGCTGGTTTTCACGGCTAATGTCAAACTCCAAATCTAGGTGTAAGTCTCTAATGAATTGTGCTGGGTCAGTCAAGTACATGAAAAAGGATCAATTTTATGTGATCCCATGATTATTAGTTAACTAGATATCTGCAAGCTATGTTTAAAATAAAAACAACAACATTTCTGTTTCTCTCATAATGATTCAAACTACTGAAAAAAAACTTAAACAGAACACAAACAAATACAATTTTTTTACCCCTTCATATTGGCATCAAGTACCGATGTAAACACTTGCTGAAAAAATGAAATCAAGAGATTGTTGAGGCAATCACATGATTTCAAGGCTGGGATCAGATCATGGGGGACTGCCTACACTGCTAGCCACACCTCCCAGTCTGAGGAGGCTGCAGGATGCTATGTCATGTTTTATGCCGCTGTCCTAATGGCATTAAAGCACATCGCTGGTTAGAAAGGCATGGAACATCCTAATGATGCGAAGCAGTTAATAAGCAGTTTACTATAACAGTGTTTCCCAACCGCGGTCCTCAAGTACCCCTAACAGGCCTGGTTTTCATTATAGCTGAACCAGTGCACAGGTGAAATAATCAGCTGATCAGTAACCAACTTGCTCTCATCCATCAGATAATTATTTCACCTTTGCTCTAGTTCAGCTATAATGAAAACCAGGACTGTTGGGGGTACTTGAGGACCTTGGTTGGGCCCCAGAAGAATATAGAAACAACCAGTTTGTGTATGAGCAAGAGTGTATGTTTGTTCTTGTGTGTGTGAGTGTGAGCAAGAATGTAGCTTTCATGGGCACGATCAAATATACTGCGCAGGTTTCGGCGCAAGCGTGGGAACCCGCGCCCCTCGTAATTTCACCTTGCACATCGGGGTATTACATATACTGCGCCGTTAGATGCTAAACTGGTGTAAGTAGGACAAACTGGCGATCTTCCGAAATGTGGGCAAATAAACATTTTAGTTGTCGCAAGTAACTTACGCCAGTATTTTGTCCACGGAAAGTCTCAATAAAGAGTAGTATTATGCAAATTAGGCTAGCACTCGTAAAAATGAACCGCGACTTCATATAAAAATGCGACACATAATTACGCTATTCAAAATTCATATATAAACCCATGCGCAGCCGCCATTTTCTTCAGTGTGTTTGAATGGTTCGTTGAGCTACAGCACACTACACTGGAGTGGAGGATTAGTGAGAGTAGAGAGAGAGGTGCAAACAGAGGAGTTAGTTAGGTTGCATTGTTGTTTGATTAAGCTTGTACACTTACACATATTTTTACATATTGCACACATTTTGCATACATACATATACAAAAACACCACACTTTTTTTTCTAACACCTCACACATTTTATTTGAATTTTAAAGTGTGATAGGCTGAGTGTTCGGTTGTGATTGTGTGTGATTGAACTGGGAGTGAGTTGAGTGTGTGTAGTGTGATTTAGTGTGAGGATGGCAGGGAGAGGTAGGGAGGAGGGGAGGAGGGGAGAGGAGTGGCAGGAAGAGGAGTATTGTAGAGGACAGGAGGAGCAGTGGGGTCCCCGTCAGGGAGTAAGTGGAGTGGGGAGAGGGAGAGCTAGAAGGGATGATGAGTGGGGAGATGCCCGGGAGCCCCAGAGACCAGGCACATCTAGGAGAGGAACAGTGGGTGCACATGGGGATAGAAGGGGGGAGGAGGTAGAGGATAGGGAGGAACCCACACCAGGGAGCAAGCCATGTGTCCATGGAGGATGAGAGGATGAGATGTCCCAACTTCTCATTTGAGGAAAATGTTGCCCTAGTCCAGGCCATCATGGACAATTACAGTGCCCTTTTTGGGCAGGAGAAGGGCAAAGGCAGTGCCAAAAAAAAAAAAACGGCATGGTTGGCGGTAGAGGATGCCGTCAACAGTGTGGCCCCGCAGAGGAGGACTGTTGAGGGCCTTAAAAAGCAGTGTAATGACTGCAAGAGGCGGGTGAAAGAAAAGATGGGGCAGGAAGCTATGCACCAGAGGGGAACAGGTGGTGGTCCATCCCTGGACATAGAATATAACACCTGGCAGGAGATGATACGCAGGTCTCTGAGTATCACAGCAGTCCGTGGACTTCCAGGGGCTCGTGACTCAGGGGCTGCAACCACAGCACATCATGCTGGTGAGTAACATCCTACACACCAGTATTATATGTATTTGAGATATAACATCCTTTAAAATCACACATTCATGTACACAATGAGGAGCATGGTATTTGGCCTACTAACAAAAACATCTACAATTATATTTGACATTAATGCTACTTAACACAATGCAATTCATTATATGAGGTGGAATAGTGTAATACTAACATGTCTCAGAGTAACACAGGCCACAGGCCACATGCCACATGTAGAGTTTTCAGTAAATGGACACTATAGCCATCACAATACTTTTAGCTCAAGAAAGCAGGTTCTGTGCCTACATCAGGCTAAGGTAAATTGTGTGACCATAGTTTCACTTAAAGAACACATTGTTTCCATCATTGACATGTACACATAACTATTGTATGAAACACATACCTGTATACTGCGCAAAATCCCTCATAGCACAAATCACAATGTGCACATGCATGTTATAGAGTTTGACATGAGAATCAGTATAGGCCCTAGCATGTATCAATGTACATTGTATGCCCACATGGACATATATCTGACTGTACTAATCCCTCTCATCATTTGACTCCTCCACAGAACCTCCTGTCACAAGGATACAAACAGGCATGCCGCCACCACCACCACCACCAGTCACAGGCATGCAGCCACCACCACCACCACCACCAGTCACAGGCATGCAGCCACCACCACCACCACCAGTCTTCAGGCACCCACATGAACAGTATGCTCCCAGGCATGAGCAGGGTTGGATTGCTTCAGTTGAGGACCCGGGAGTGATGCCACACCCTTTGCCATATGACCCCTGGCAAGATTCCTGGCCAGAGGAATATTCTTCTTTTGGCTTTGAGGGGGAGCCAAAACAGCCACAAAGGGTCCATGTATTTACCCCCCCCCCAACACAATCTCAGGGCAGTCATGGCTTTTACCCACAGACTATGTCACAAGAAGTGCCAACTGGACAGGCTGAGTGGTCACACACTGGTCATCAGTGGGACTATTAATCCACCCTGAGAGCTCCACCATCCTCATCACTTGGGAGAGCTCCACTATCTTCATCACTGCAGATGAAAATATAGCTTAAAGTACTCAAGAACCAACAGATGCAGCTGAACCTGTACCAACAGAACCAGCAGATGCAGCTGAACCTGTCCCACCAGAAACAGCAGATGCAGCTGAACCTGTCCCAACAGAACCAGCAGATGCAGGTGAACCTGCACCTCAAGCACCTAGAAGCCCTGCTGCTCAAGAGCCTGTGGATGCATTGTATTCTCCCCTGGGTGAGGAATACATTGCACTCCAGAGGAGGCTCATAACAAGCTCCGAGAGCAGACAAAGAGGCCAGGAGAGGTTCCACAGGAGCCAAGAGAGGTTCTTCAGGAGCCAAGAGAGGTTCTTCAGGAGCCAAGAGAGGCTGCAGAGGGACATGGCAGCATCATTAAATGGAAGTGTTCAAAACTAGTCACAGATGATGCGATTTCTGTCTGATATGCAGATGCAGTTGGACAATAGATGGCGAGAACAAAATCAGCTCTTGGGTGTGTTGGTTGAGCACTTTATACACCAGCAGGACACTGCCTCCAGCCTATCATCTGTGGCCAGCACACCAGCAGAAACATCAAAATCCTCTCAAACCAGGAGAACAAGGCAATCCCCTACAGCCACCTCAGCTCCCTTATCCAAGAAGCCAAAAAAGAAATAAATATTCTTATAGTTCACGATAAATCTTGTCTTCTGTTATTTACCATATAATTGTCATCCACATCCATGTGAGGTGTGTTTTAGTACACTAATATTGTTAAAACATATAATAAGACCTGTGTGGAAATGACAAAAAAGGTAATATTATCATGTTTATGACATATTCATGTTCTATAAACCACATCACATAGTTGTGTATGAAGGGTACATATAGTAATATTCACTTATAAGATGTAAATCAAGGTTTCTCACATACAATATAAATTGACACATGGTTATATATAAATAATAATGTATTTACAGAATGAGTGAACATAAGGTATAAACATACATTTTCATTCTTCTTAATGATAGTCAATAAATCATAGTGACCTAAACATGAATTAAACAAATGAGACAGTTTCAGTAATTAGGGTGGTTAAGGGAAGGGGGGAGGGATGTAGTAGTTTCACTTACATGCAGTGGAAATCCGCAGTATGTAATTCTGAAAGACATGATATATACAGGTAGTACAGAATTATTAGGAAAATGAGTATTTTGACCACATCATCCTCTTTATGCATGTTGTCTTACTCCAAGCTGTATAGGCTCGAAAGCCTACTACCAATTAAGCATATTAGGTGATGTGCATCTCTGTAATGAGAAGGGGTGTGGTCTAATGACATCAACACCCTATATCAGGTGTGCATAATTATTAGGCAACTTCCTTTCCTTTGGCAAAATGGGTCAAAAGAAGGACTTGACAGGCTCAGAAAAGTCAAAAATAGTGAGATATCTTGCAGAGGGATGCAGCACTCTTAAAATTGCAAAGCTTCTGAAGCGTGATCATCGAACAATCAAGTGTTTCATTCAAAATAGTCAACAGGGTCGCAAGAAGCGTGTGGAAAAACCAAGGCGCAAAATAACTGCCCATGAACTGAGAAAAGTCAAGCGTGCAGCTGCCAAGATGCCACTTGCCACCAGTTTGGCCATATTTCAGAGCTGCAACATCACTGGAGTGCCCAAAAGCACAAGGTGTGCAATACTCAGAGACATGGCCAAGGTAAGAAAGGCTGAAAGACGACCACCACTGAACAAGACACACAAGCTGAAACATCAAGACTGGGCCAAGAAATATCTCAAGACTGATTTTTCTAAGGTTTTATGGACTGGTGAAATGAGAGTGAGTCTTGATGGGCCAGATGGATGGGTCCGTGGCTGGATTGGTAAAGGGCAGAGAGCTCCAGTCCGACTCAGACGCAAGCAAGGTGGAGGTGGAGTACTGGTTTGGGCTGGTATCATCAAAGATGAGCTTGTGGGGCCTTTTCGGGTTGAGGATGGAGTCAAGCTCAACTCCCAGTCCTATTGCCAGTTTCTGGAAGACACCTTCTTCAAGCAGTGGTACAGGAAGAAGTCTGCATCCTTCAAGAAAAACATGATTTTCATGCAGGACAATGCTCCATCACACGCGTCCAAGTACTCCACAGTGTGGCTGGCAAGAAAGGGTATAAAAGAAGAAAATCTAATGACATGGCCTCCTTGTTCACCTGATCTGAACCCCATTGAGAACCTGTGGTCCATCATCAAATGTGAGATTTACAAGGAGGGAAAACAGTACACCTCTCTGAACAGTGTCTGGGAGGCTGTGGTTGCTGCTGCACGCAATGTTGATGGTGAACAGATCAAAACACTGACAGATTCCATGGATGGCAGGCTTTTGAGTGTCCTTGCAAAGAAAGGTGGCTATATTGGTCACTGATTTGTTTTTGTTTTGTTTTTGAATGTCAGAAATGTATATTTGTGAATGTTGAGATGTTATATTGGTTTCACTTGTAAAAATAAATAAATGAAATGGGTATATATTTGTTTTTTGTTAAGTTGCTTAATAATTATGCACAGTAAGTCACCTGCACACACAGATATCCCCCTAAAATAGCTATAACTAAAAACAAACTAAAAACTACTTCCAAAACTATTCAGCTTTGATATTAATGAGTTTTTTGGGTTAATTGAGAACATGGTTGTTGTTCAATAATAAAATTAATCCTCAAAAATACAACCTGCCTAATAATTCTGCACTCCCTGTACACATGCAATGGTTGGTGAGGTACAGTCAAAGATCATAATATATGTGAATGTTACAGTTTACTGTACCTATGAACAAGTAACTTACAGGTGAAGTATTCACAGATGACAAAGTCCCTCACTTCATTCCCCCTCAGTGTCCCCCTGTCCACATCCTCAGGTACAGGAACCAGCTGCTGATCTTGGTCTGGTTCTATGTATCCCAATATACGTGTGTCCACAGCAATGTTATGTTGAATACAACATGCATTGACAATGGAACACACTTTGTTGGGGTTATACTGTAAAGCTCCACCTGTCAAATCCAGACACCTGAATCTGGTTTTGAGTAGGCCAAAGCTCCTTTCTATAAAATTTCTGTTATGTATGTGGGCCTCCTGGTACCTGAGTTGTGGCTCTGTAAGGGGGTGTGCCAAGGGGGTTAACAGGCATGGTCTGCAGCCGTACCCTGCATCACTGGTGCATTGTAAGCAATCTACTTTTATGCCAGGATTAGTCTAGACAAAATTCTATTTTCATGATTCAGATAGAACATGCCATTTTAAGAAAATTTCCTTTTAAGTGAAAAACTATTTATAGTATACTGTCCCTTTAAAGGGACATGAAACACACATTTCTTATGTCATGAGTTAAAAAAAACCTGCAATTTTATTCAACTTCTATTTACTTCTATTATGTAATTTGCTCCATTCTATTAATATCATTTGCTGACAAGCATATTAGATATGTTCATTAGCTGCTGATTGGTGGCTGCACATAGATGCCTCATATGATTGGCTCATCTATGTGCATTGCTATTTCTTAAACAAAGGATATCAAAGAATAAATCAAATGAGATAATAGAAGTAAATTGTAATGTTGTTTAACATTGTATTCTCTATCTGAAACATGACATAATTATTTTGTGTTTAGTGTCCCTTTAGTAGAAATATACAGAAAGAATGATGGTAGTGCATACTCACCAAGCAGCCAACCTCCCGAGAGGAGGTCTGGCACAGGATGTAGGAATCATGGGCACTCCCTGGAAAGCCTGCATACACGTGTGAATTTCAGAGTGGTATCGCAGACCATCTGGCAATTCAAGGAGTAAAACCCTTTCCTGTTAATATAGAGGAATGGCTCCTCATGTGGGGCCACGATACACACATGTGTGCAATCAATTGCCCCCATGACATTGGGAATACCCCCCCAGTCGATAGAAGCCTTGTTTAAGACTGTTCCATTCCTGGGGGGTACGGGAGAAATGAATGTATCGCTGTGTCTGGTTATCTAGAGCAGTCAAAACCTCCCCTAGGAGCCTGGAGAAGGTGGACTGCGCTAGGCCAGACACAAGGCCCTCTGTTGACTGGAATGAGCCAGATGCCAGGAAGTGTACAACACACAACAACTTCTGCATACCAGTCAGAGATCGGTTCCTATTCGCTTGAGGGTCAATATCATCATTCAAGACCTCATATAGGTCAATAAGGCTTGCAGAAGTCAAGCGATATTTTTCCCTGACCTCCCCTTCTGTCATTCCAAACAGGGTGACCCTAACCCTGTGTATCCTTGGTGCCCTTGCTCTTCCCCTCTGCTGATGCCGACGTCTTATAGGTCCTGCTGGCCTATGGCCAGCTGCAGCAACAACAGCAGCAGGGGCAGCACCAGGAACAGGGACAGCAGCAGCAGGAGCAGGGACTGCTACAGCAGCATGACCAGGGTCTTCAGCAGCAACTATAGCACCAGCAGGTATATCCTGAACAACAGGGGCTTGTAGGGCTTCCAGCACCCCTTGTGCCCCACAATGCTGTCTCTCTAGGTATTGTAGGTAAAGCAGGGGAAACATGGTGGCTAATGAGGTTGTGCATTACCAGGTGTTTTAAGGCTGCAGGTGAGAGGTTGTGCTGTTTGTGATTGGTTTGACACACTTGCAGGGGTAGAAATAATAAATGCTTAGAAGAGGTTTAACTTTTTGAGATTTGCGGCTGATATTTATGTGATTACGCATACGTTTGTTAGGCCTTCAGGGAGTTACGTTACTTTTTTAGTCAGTGCAAGGGTTACTGCGCCAGCAATTTGTGGCGAGATAAGAATGGAGTAGATTCTCTGAATTCTGCGCGCGTAACTTGTATGCTACGCCGTATATGTAATACCAAAATCGCGTAAAAACTGGCGGCAGAGGATTTTGCGGGCTACGCTGCATATGTAATGGAGGCCCATGTGTGTGAGCAAGAGTGTGTGTTTGTTCCTGAGTGTGTACATGTGTGTGAGCAAGAGTGTGTGTATGGTGTACAAAAAATGGTGTACAAAAAATAGGGAAAGCACTCAAAAACTAGGAGCTAACTGTATGATTGAAACTATATAATGCAATGTGTATATAACACTACTATGGTAGCAAATAACAAGAGGAGTATGGGAAACCTTAATTAATATGCAGGTGCTGAGATGTAAAGTACCATGTATTAAATGTATTAAACTTCAAATGAATACAAATAAATGCACATAAAAATATCAGTGAGAAAAATAGTATATAGTTTATATGATAATAGTAAACATAAAAATGGATGCCAGCATCAAAATTACAATAAAAAACAAATACAAGATAAGTTAAAACACAATTGATAATTAATATTGTGATCTAGTGGACCTAGCGATTCCTATAGAGAAGAATTGGTATATCTGTGCTCAAAATCAGAAAGCATATAAGTCCGTTGTTCAGATGGTACAAAAAATGTGTAAGTCTTTGACTTGAAAGTGGCCAGTCTTTCAAATAGTATTAACTATAGAAAAGGAGACTGCACCAAACACAGTCTCTGATTACCTTGATCTCTCTCCAATGGTTGGTATGTTGTATAATGATCAGTGATCATTTATTCCACTCCTCTACGGCCACATGACTTAGGGTTAACCAATTAGAACGAGTGGCCACTGACAGCCCCCCACATCGCTAATACTAAACTAAAACTATTAACCCTTAAACCGCGAAACACCCACATCGCAAAACACACTAAATTAAACTATTAACTCCTAAACCTAACACCCCCTAACTTTAAATTAAATTTACAATATAACTACCTTTAAATAATTAAAAACTTACCTGTTAAATAAAAAAAACCTAAGATTAAACTATAAATTAACCTAACATTACTTTATTAAAAAATAAATAAACTAAAAATAAAAAACCTAAATTACAAAATTAAAAAACCTAACATTACAAAAATAAACAAACACTAACATAACGAAAAATAAAAAAACACTAAGATTACAAATTTTTTGTTATCCAAAATAATACAAATTAAGCCTAATCTATTACCCCTATAAAAAGATACTCCAAAATAAAAACACCCCCTAATCTATCAATAAACTACCAAAAGCACTTAAAAGGGCCTTTTGTAGGCCATTGCCCTAAGATAAACAGCTCTTTTACCTACAACAATTACAAAGTCCCCACTAACAGTAAAACCCCCATCCAACCAACCCCTTAAAGTACAAAAAACCTAAGTCTAAAAAAACCTAAGCTTCCCATTGAATGCAAGGTACACCTTTTATATTGGGGTACTATTGCATTCCTATTGGCTGAAGGATGAGAGCTGCTTAAATTCTATTGGCTGATTTGAATTTTTCAGCCAATAGGAATGCAACGGTACCCCAATATAAAAAGGGTACCTTGCATTCAAGCTTCAGTGTGCAGTGGAGATTGCATGAAGAGGAGGCTCCGTGCTGGATGTCATTGTTGCCGCCAGTCCTGGTCAGCTCCGTGCCACCACAGATCTGCTCCACTGGGATGAAGATAGAAGATAGAGATGGATGTATGGACTTCAGGAACTGTGAGTACATTTTCTGGGGTTATTGTCAGATTATTATTTTTTTTGGGGTGTTTTTTTTTTAGATTAGGGCTTTTAGTGTTTTTTTAGACTTAGGTTTTTTTTATTTAGGGGGGTTAGTTGGGTATGGGGGTTTTACTGTTAGGGGGGACTTTGTAATTTTTGTAGGTAAAAGAGCTGTTTAACTTAGGGAAATGCCCTACAAAAGGCCCTTTTAAGGTCCAAAAGGCCCTTTTTATTGGTAGTTTATTGATAGATTAGGGGGTGTTTATTTTGAGGTGACTTTTTTGTTTTTATAGAGGTATTAGATATATTAGATTTTTATTATTTTGGATAATTTAATTTATTTTTGCAATCTTAATGTTTTTGTAATATTAGATTATTTTACATTTTCGTAATTTTACTGCTATTTTTGTAATGTTATTTTTTTTTTTTTTTTGTAGTGTTGGGACGTTTTTAATTTTGTAATTTAGGTTAATTTATAGTTTAAGCTTAGTTTTTTTATTTCACTGGTAAGTTTTTAATTATTTAAAGGTAGTTATATTGTAAATTTAATTTTAAGTTAGGGGGTGTTAAGTTTAGAGGTTAATAGTTTAATTCAGTGTGTCGCGGTTTAGGGGTTAATAGTTTTAGTTTAGTATTAGCGATGTGGGGGCCGGCGGTTTAGGGGCTAATAGGTTTATTTTAGTAGAAGCAATGTGGGGGGCCATAGGTTTAAGGGTTAATAGGTTTATTATAGCAGTAGCGATGTGGGGGACCTGCGATTTAGGGGTTAACCGGTTTATTATAGTATTTATGATGCGGGGGATAGCAGTTTAGGGGTTAATAGGTAGTTAATGGATGTTAGTGAACTTTGTAATATTTTTGTTTTGAGTTTTGTGAAATATTTTTGTTTTGCAAAATCCATAACTACTGGTCTCAGCTCGCAGAATGGATCACGACGGTATAAGCTATAACGCTAGCATTATAGCAGGACCGCACAACCTGTAATACCTCAAAATTCCACACTTAAAAGTGTGTAAAGGCTAAATAAGGATTTTGATGTTTCTGTATTTATGAAGAAGATTATCCTAACTAGGGATGGGCAAATGTGTAAATTTTCGAATTTCGAATGTAGAGCAAATGTTATTACTGAAATTTGAATTCTAAATCGAATGTAGAGCAAATGTTATTACTGAAATTTGAATTCTAAATCCGAATATTCTTAAAAATTCGAAAATCGAATGTTATTTACAGTTTTCGAATGTCACTTTCGAATTCGAATGTTTATAATTATATCGAATGTCCACATTCGAAATTTCGAATTTAACATTCTATTTAACAAATACTATTCAGAAGTTCAATAGTTCATGTGGTAGGGCGGGAATCTAGTAAATTGATGCATAATAGATACAAATATATCATTTCGAATGTTTCCATATAGAATATTGCATAATTCGAATATTACATTTAAAGAAAGCATTAGAAATACTATTACAAACATATAAATTCGAATTTTTCGAATTCGAATATAAATTCAAATTTTTCGAATTCGAATATTGCATAATTCGAATATTACATTTAAAGAAAAAGCATTAGAAATACTATTACAATCTATATTTGAATTTTTCGAATTCGAATACACGTATTGCATAATTCGAATATTACATTTAAAGAAAAAGCATTAGAAATACTATTACAATCTACAATCTAAATTCGAATTTTTCGAATTCTAATATTGCATAATTCGAATATTACATTTAAAGAAAAAGCATTAGAAATACTATCACAATCTACAATCTAAATTCAAATTTTTCGAATTTGAATATTGCATAATTCGAATATTACATTTAAAGAAAAAGCATTAGAAATACTATTACAATCTAAATTCGAATTTTTCGAATTTGAATATTGCATAATTCGAATATTACATTTAAAGAAAAAACATTAGAAATACTATTACAATCTATATTCAAATTTTTCGAATTCGAATACACGTATTGCATAATTCGAATATTACATTTGAAGAAAAAGCATTAGAAATACTATTACAATCTACAATCTAAATTCAAATTTGTCAAATTCGAATATTACATAATTCGAATATTACATTTAAAGAAAAAGCATTAGAAATACTATCACAATCTACAATCTAAATTCAAATTTTTCGAATTCGAATATTGCATTATTCGAATATTACATTTAAAGAAAAAGCATTAGAAATACTATTACAATCTAAATTCGAATTTTTCAAATTCGAATATTGCATAATTCGAATATTACATTTAAAGAAAAAGCATTAGAAATACTATTACAATCTAAATTCGAATTTTTCGAAAAGAATATTTTCGAATGTAATCGTAAAATTCGAAACCGAACATTCGAAAATCGAATGTTAGAATGTTATGTAAACATTCGAAATTCGATTAGAACAAACGAATGTGTTAAAATTTGTGCCGTTTTTTCGAATGTTGCAAAACATTCGCCCATCCCTAATGCTAACTCATTGTACACGTTGTTTTAATGCCTCTAGAGGTGATAGGAGGAATATGTTTGATAGTAGGTGATCTAGGATTCCCCACTAGATGGTGCAGGTGAGTTTTTACCTGTTTTTTTTTTTTAACATGGAATGTAAGTAATTAAGCAGTCAGGTGTATGATGATTGATTAGCCTAGGTTGCTATAAATTGTGAATCTGTGAACGGTATTACATGGCATGACTAAGGGTGTACTGCTGGAAATGTTACTTGTTTGTACCCTGAATATTACCCCTGAATAAAGGTGAAAATTATCAAGCAAGTGCTGTGGACATAATGTTTGTTGGATGTACTTGAGAGGTAACAGTGAGCTCTTGTCTGCAACTGCACTTGTATCAATCTGGGGATACTGCTGGTTTCTACATATTGGATTAATACATCCTTTCAACACCCTCACTCTCATAAGAACAAAAGTTTTACAATTCATCACAGGCTGACGTGCATCAGTGATCACGTTATTTACATCCTCATTTGCCTTTGTTACCTTGTTTATGTTGGGAAGATGATTACCTCATTTAGGTATAGGATGGCAAACTATCAATGTGATATCAGAGAGGCCCTAAGGAAAGGTGATTCAGACCAACTTGTCGTGCAACCTTTTGAAAAACATAAACATAGCATCTCAAGCTTGCGCACCATGGTGATTGATCACATACCCCCATGACTAGAGGGGTGACAGAGCTAACAGACTCCTCTGCTTTGAAACCAAATGGATCTATATGTTCAACACTTTAATACCCAGGGGACTGAACACCTTCCTGTACTTTGGACCATTCTATAATGAATGATCCACTGAGGCCTATATCAATAATCTTCTATTAGCCTGTTAACCAGGAACTATCCACATGATTACACATTCTAGTGGGTACCTACTGGTTTCTACCATACTTCAATTGATATTGAAGAATTATTTATAATTTTTTTATTGGCTAACATAGAAGGTTTACAATGATAAAAATGTATGTCTTTTGATAGGGAGCACAGCTGAATTATAAATTATTATTTTTATATGCAGTTTTTTGTAAGAATACATCAGATGTTCACGTGTTTTATATAGTATTTGATATAATGTGAATATCCGTTATTGATTGCTGACTTAGCAAGTTTTTAGGATGTGCTCCATATAGGATCAGCAAGAGTTAAGATGGCAGATGCAATGTGTAATATGACTGAACGCCATCTGACTATTCCCCGCATATTGGCTATCTGGTGTTACTATATGGAGCAGTGACATTTGCGTATAGTACTGTTGACGTCAACGGGATGGGATGGCGTGGTTGTGACTATGCTGCTACTGAGAGCATATATAGTTGAGGGATTGACAATGTAAGTAACTGTTTTTGGGTTCATTTATTTGAACCATTTTAGCATTTGACAAAGGTGCTGTTATGGCACCAAAACGTTATGCTTTCTAACTGATAAAATAAACGTTGTTTTATGCAAGACCAGTGAGTGCCTTTTTTTTTCATGGGACTTCCTATGTTATTGCAAAGTACACCCTGGCATTTACTACAATTGTGGGACTGTGCTTATCTTTCCATACATATATATACACTATCCCACAAAAGTGAGTACACCCCTCACATTTTTGTAAATATTTTATTATATCTTTTCATGTGACAACACTGAAGAAATTACCCTTTGCTACAATGTAAAGTAGTAAGTGCACAGCCTGTATAACAGTGTACATTTGCTTTCTCCTCAACATAACTCAACACAAAGCCATTAATGGCTAAACCGTTGGCAACAAAAGTGAGTACACCCCTAAGTGGAAATGTCCAAATTGAGTCCAAAGTGTCAATATTTTGTGTGGCCACCATTATTTTCCAGCACTGCCTTAACCCTCTTGGGCATGGAGTTCACCAGAACTTCTCAGGTTGCCACTGGAGTCCTCTTCCACTCCTCATGGAGCTGGTGGATGTTAGAGACTTTGCGCTCCACCACCTTCCGTTTGAGGATGCACCACAGATGCTCAATAGGGTTTAGGTCTGGGGACTTCTGACTGGAGGCGGGGCCGACAGGTAACTGCAGGTATCTGCAGGCATCTCTGAAAGCTCCGCGCCTCTATGTGAGGCCCAAGCCATCACCAGCCTTCGCTGTTTCCCTTGGCCAGATTTAGGCTTGGGTCCTAGGATTGCGATCCTGCGTTGGAAGTTCGCATTTACAGCCTAATCGTGCACGGTGGCTGGTGCACACCACTTTCCAGCAGCCTCCCGGTGCTCTACCGGCTAACCTGAACATTAACTTAAGGAGCTCTGTTACCTATACATGCAGTGGACGAGCTGCAGCTTTACCTTAATGAGGACCACTTGAACTGCCGCTGTTAACCTTACCGGAGTCGGACCACGTATGCCCCGGGGTGCCTGGTTTCACCCACATCGGAGGAGCGCTACGCCAGCCCACCTGGTTGGGATATACCATCAGTGGCAGCACCCGAGTCCCCTGGTTGTGACGGAAGGTGTGCTGTCCACTCTTAGATCTGCTCCACTTTCAACGGTTGGGTCCGGCTGCAGGTCTGGGCGCAAAGAGGACTCCTTGATTGGCTTGCCTGGCCACATTGGTCGGTGGTTACGCTGGGCCACTGGCTTATCTTCTCAGAGCAAATCCTCCTTTGGGACTACCACCACGTCATGTTCCAGCGCCGATAATCCGCAAGGAAGGCGGAAGCGCTGAGATTGGCAAGATTGCGGTGAAGGCTCTGGTTACTTCATACGAGGTACTGTTTTTTATTTGCCCCTTTGTGACTTTAGTTAATCAGCTGGCCACAGGAAGTTGGGCGATAGTCTTATAACTTGGCGTCCAGGTCCAGTTGAGAATAGTGGCTCTAAAGCTGGCCACGGGCAGTTGCCCGGCTCTGTGCGTGGAGCACATACATGTTTGTGAGTTCAGAGTCGTGTGCTAATGGACTGTACTGGCAGTAGACTTGCAGATATGGCAGTTAAGTTTCACTATTGACCGGCTTGTCTAGGTGTTTGTCAGCGCAAGAATTATACTATACACTCTCTGTACTCAACACTCTGTACAATAGTTTGTTTTTTATTTATTAATCAAACTGCCTCATCACAAAGTGTTCCTCACGCAGGTTTTGCCACAAGCGAAAGTTAGATGCTGTGTTCTGATGAGTCTGGGGACATTTCACTACTAAGGAGTTTACCATTGCTACCATCTCCTTTCCTTAATTTAACATTGTTATATCGTTGGTATATATTGGTCACAGTGGTATATTGATGTGCTCTCCCATTGCTGCTATTTTTTGTTTTTCCTTTCTTTTTTTGCTTTTTTCATTGTTGTATATTACTAGCCGGGTCACAGTAACAGGGTCCTAGATATACCTCAAGTTTATTATTCTATTTAGGGCAGTAGCTGCAGAAAAGATACCCTGTTACTTATGCAGACGTAATAGAGCCTGTGCTAACTGAATTTAAACCTTGCACAGCTTATGCCATCCTATGTTCCACATGACCTTTTGTTATAGTTGAACTGTCTTTAAGGTTTTGTACAATTACCAGGGTTACACACACCCCGCTGTAGTTTGATGTCTCTATGTATTGTGGAGTCAGCTAGCACTATACAGAGCATGTGTGTATTTTTTTTTTTTTTTCCTCTGGGTTTAATATTGTTAGGTAATTCAACCACAACCTCTCTGAAAGTATTTTGTCACTAAGTGGTCGCTACATCAGGCCAGAATTTTAGATAAATATAAGAACTAGGAGTTTAATACTCACGTTAGATGTACTTGCACTATTATGCAGCACTTTTTCTCAATTCGCTTTTTCTTTTTTAGGCTAGCTTAAACTGAGGCCACCACACACAATAGAAATATAAGCTTTCTAGGAAGCATTTCTTGCATAACTTTTTCCTCGTGGGGCTGCTAAGAGTAATAGTAACACTAGCAATAGTAGTATACACAACATTAAGAGGAACTCTGTTTAGGGGTACTTCACTCTCTCTTTACTCTCTGTGAAAGCTTTTAATAACGCTATCACATATATAAAAGACATTACGTTATAAATTCCACCAGATTTAGTAGAAGCATAAGCACTA
Source organism: Bombina bombina (assembly GCF_027579735.1). Taxonomy (NCBI): domain Eukaryota; kingdom Metazoa; phylum Chordata; class Amphibia; order Anura; family Bombinatoridae; genus Bombina; species Bombina bombina. The sequence continues at coordinate 337,717,023 of NC_069501.1, read as the reverse complement.
TAGGAAGCACCTTGTTATAAAAAAAATGTCTGCACTCTGGATTAGCCAATATTTAAATAACCTTAAGAACAGAAGCATAAGCACTTTAGTACGTTTTTGGATTTAGATTTTTCTTTTTCCCTGCGTATGACAGGCTAAAATTCTGTAAATTTTTGTAATATAACTATTAGAGGTAGCATTATTTTGCGTTGTTAACTACACATAAACAATACAAATAGTAGAAACACAAGTATAATAGGGTTTAGGTCTGGAGACATGCTTGGCCAGTCCATCACCTTTACCCTCAACTTCTTTAGCAAGGCAGTGGTCGTCTTGGAGGTGTGTTTGGGGTCGTTATCATGTGCGGCTCAGTCTCTGAAGGGAGAGGATCATGCTCTGCTTCAGTATGTCACAGTACATGTTGGCATTCATGGTTCCCTCAATGAACTGTAGCTCCCCAGTGCCGGCAGCACTCATGCAGGCCCAGACCATGACACTCTCAACAACATGCTTGACTGTAGGCAAGACACACTTGTCTTTGTACTCCTCACCTTGTTGTCGCTACACACACTTGACACCATCTGAACCAAATAAGTTTATCTTGGTCTCATTGGACCACAGGACATGGTTACAGTAACCCATGTCCTTACTCTGCTTGTCTTCAGCAAACTGTATGCAGGCTTTATTGTGCATCATGTTTAGAAGAGTCTTCCTTCTGGGACGACAGCCATGCAGACCAATTTGATGCAGTGTGCGGCGTATGGTACTGACAGGCTGACCCCCCACCCCTTCAACCTCTGCAGCAATGCTGGCAGCACTCATACGTCTATTTCCCAAAGACAACCTCTGGATATGATGCTGAGCACGTGCACTCCACTCTACTTCTTTGGTCGACCATGGCGAGGCCTGTTCTGAGTGGAACCTGTCCTGTGAAACTGCTGTTTGGTCTTGCCCACTGTGCTGCAGCTCAGTTTCAGGGTCTTGGCAAACTTTTTATAGACTAGGCCATCTTTATGTAAAGCAGCAATTCTTTTTTTTTAGAGAGTTGTTTGCCATGAGGTGCCTTGTTGATCTTCCAATGACCAGTATGAGTGTGAGAGTGATAACCCCAAATTTAACACACCTGCTCCCAATTTACACTTGAGACCTTGTAACACTAACAAGTCACATGACACCAGGGAGGGAAAATGGCTAATTGGGCCCAATTTGAATATTTCCACTTAGGGGTGTACTCACTTTTGTTGCCAATGGTTTAGACATTAATGGCTGTGTGTTGAGTTATTTTGAGGGGACAGCAAATTTACACTGTTATACAGGTTGTACACTCACTACTTTACATTGTAGCAAAGTGTCATTTCTTCAGTGTTGTCACATGATAATAAAATATTTACAAACATGTGAGGGTTGTACTCACTTTTGTGATATACTGTACATATATATATATATATATATATATATATACAAATAATACATAAATACATATGTACACATATATATATAGCCATTTTATTTATATATATATATCCCCTTTGTGGGATAGTGTATATATATATATATATATATATATATATATATATATATATATATATATACTGTATGTATTTTAGTGTGTCTGATTAAAAGCATTTATTATGTGGTTGTAGGCTAGAGACCCATGGAGGAAGGGACCATGACACATGGCCCTATGCCTATCACCATTTGGCTAAACTTTGTAACTAACTCTTCCATTTTGCTTTTAATCTTGCTGTGTGTGTGCAAGAGAGTGCCAGACTTTTTGTCTTTATATATATATGTGTGTGTGTGTGTGTGTGTAAATAAAATGTTTTCTCATCATATTGCAGCCCTAGTTTTCTAATTAAATTTCTCAACCCTTGTCTTATATCTAAGTACTAGTCCTAAAGCCGTGTACATGGGCCATTTTTTTGTAGTACAGCGGTCCCACCCCTTGCTCCCTCTCTCTCCCCCTCTCTTTTGCTATCTCTCTCTCTGCCCCTTTCTTATGCGCTCTCTCTCCCCCTCTCTTATGTGCTCTCTCTCCCCCTCTCTTTTGCTCTCTCTCTCTCTCTCTCTCTCTCTCTCTCTCTCCCCCCTCTCTTTTGCTCTCTCTCCCCCCCTCTCTTTTGCTCTCTCTCTCCCCCCTCTATTTTGCTCTCTCTCTCCCCACCTCTTGTATGCGCTCTCTCTCTCCCCCTTTCTTTTGCTCTTTCTCTCTCCCCCCTCTCTTTTGCTCTCTCTCTCTCCTATCTTGTGCTATTTCTCCCCTTTCTTTTGTTCTCTCTCTCTCCCCTCTCTTTTGCTCTCTCTCCCCTCTCTTTTGCTCTCTCTCTCCCCCTCTCTGTTGCTCTCTCTTCCCCCTCTCTTTTGCTCTCTCCCACTCTCTTTTGCTCTCTCTGTCCCCCCTCTCTTTTGCTCTCTTTCTCTCCCCCATCTCTCTCCTTCTCCACCTGTCTTTTGCTCTCTCTCCCCCCTCTCTTTTGCTCTTCCCCCCTCTTTTTTGCTCTCTCTCTTCCCCTCTCTTTTGCTCTCTTTCTCTCCCCCTCTCTTTTGCCATCTCCCCCATCTCTTTTGCTCTCTCTCTCTATCCCCTGTATTTTGCTCTCTCTCTCCCCCCTCTCTTTTGCTCTCTCCTCCTTCTCTTTTGCTCTCTCTCCCTTCTCTTTTGCTCTCTTTCTGTCCCCTCTTTTGCTTTCTCTCCCCTCTCTTTTGCTATCTCCCCCCCTTTTTTGCTCTCTCTCCTCCTCTCTTTTGCTATCTCTCTCTCTGCCCCTCTCGTATGCGCTCTCTCTCCCCTTCTCTTATGCACTCTCTCTCCCCCTCTCTTTAGCTCTCTCCCCCTCTCTTTTGCGCTCTCTATCTCCCCCTCTCTTTTGCTCTCTCTCCCCCCTCTCTTTTGCTCTCTCTCCCCCCCTCTCTTTTGCTCTCTCTCTCTCCCCCCTCTCTTTTGCTCTCTCTCTCCCCCTCTATTTTGCTCTCTCTCTCTCCCCACCTCTCTTATGCGCTCTCTCTCCCCCTTTCATTTGCCCTCTCTCTCCCCTCTCTCTTTTGCTCTCTCTCTCCCCCCTCTCTTTTGTTCTCTCCCTTCCCCTCTCTTTTGCTCTCTCTCCCCCCTTTCTTTCGCTCTCTCTCTCCCCTCTCTTTTGCACTCTCTCCCCCTCTCTTTTGCTCTCTCTCTCTCCCCCCTCTCTTTTGCTCTCTCTCCCCCTCTCCCTCTCCTCCCTGTCTTTTGCTCTCTCACCCTTCTCTTTTGCTCTCCCCCTCTTTTTTGCTCTCTCTCTCTACCCCCTCTATTTTGCTCTCTTTCTCTCCCCCTCTCTTTTGCCCCCCCCTCTCTTTGCTCTTTCTCCCCCATCTATTGCTCTCTCTCTCTCTCTCTCTCTCTCTCTCTCTCCCCCCCTCTCTATTTTGTTCTCCCCCCCTCTTTTTTGCTGTCTCTCTCCTCTCTTTTGCTCTCTATCTCCCCCCTCTTTTGCTTTCTCTCCCCTCTCTTTTGCTCTCTCTCTCCCCTCATTTGCTCCCTCTCCCCTCTCTTTTGCTCTCTCTTCCCTCTCTTTTGCTCTCTCTCCCCTCTCTTTTGCTTTCTCTCCCCCTCTTTTTCTCTATCTCCCCCTCTTTTGCTTTCCCCTCTTTTGCACTCTCCCCCCTTTTACATTATCTCCTACCTCTCTTTTGTTCTCTCTCTCCCCCCCTCTTTTGAACTCTCTCCCCTCTCTTTTGCTCTCTTTCCCCTCTCTTTTGCTCTTTTTTCCCCCTCTCTTTGCTCTCTGTGCCCTCTTTTGTGCTCTATTCCACTCTTTAGGGCTCTCTCAGGCCACGCCCACTCCAGCACAACCATGCCCCCATCCCACTTGGTCATGCCCCATCTCGGCACTCCCATCAACCACGCCCCCTCATCACGGTCACTTTGTATGACCATGCCCCTGGCCACGCCCACCAACCTGTTCCCGTCTGGTCATGCCCCATCACGGCACTACTGCCGGCTATGCCCCCTCATCACGGCCACTCCGCCTGATCATGCCCCGGCAACGCCCCCCCCCCCGCTCTGATGTCATCCTAAAGACCAGGTATATTTGTCCGTGTACAGTCTCCACTGCGTATTAATGCATCAGGCAAACATACTTGGCCTTTTATTATATAGGATAAGCAGTCACTTGAGTCACTCTTTTAACAAAAATGAGCTACCATGTTTAAAATTACCGGTATGTGCAGCTCATGTGTTCAACAAGCAACTCTGTCTGCTTCACATGTTGTCACTAATATTATTATGCTTAGGGCAGTTTATTGTTTTTGCGCCCCTCTGGAGAAATGTCTGCGGACGCCCAAGGCTCTAGGTATCTTTTTGTGGTTGACTCTGCTATATTCATAAGTACTAATAACATTTTATAATATGTAGATTTTGAAGATAACTGTCCTTGCAAAGGAGCTGTAAATATTTGTTTTGTTTAACTACTAAATTAGACATTTAATTAATTGATCTGATATATAATATGTGCTTTAACATACTTTATTTTATTTTACATCATTGTAATATAAAAATATTTTTAAATGTTTACTGTGGACTTAAATATAATAAAAATACACATTGATGTAAACATGTTTAACAGTAAAAAAAACAACAACAAAAAGTATTAAATCAGCAGGTGACGTTCTATAGTAGTGAATCATATTTATTCATTTAAAAATGTAAATGGATAATAGTTACAAAACCCAATCTCTGTTACAAATATAGGTTATGAAGTAGAATATTTTTTTTTGGAATGTTGTTAAAAATAGAAATTTTAGACTTGCAAATGCATATGCAAATGAATTTATAGAACAAATGCAGGCTTCATTAAATTCCTTTGAGGAAGAATGGAACATTGAGGAGGACTTTATTTTGCCCCAGATAAATCTAGCATAAAAGCAGCATAATATAAACTTATAAATATGATTCAACAACCACACACATTACTCAACATTTGAAAGCTATTTAGGGCTAGATTACAAGTGGAGTGCTAATTTAACGTGCCTCCGGCAAATGGCAAATTGAACCCATTTTTAGGGGCGCTTGCTGTAGCACTTTGCGTTAAGCCAAATTAACCAGAGGTCAGACCTCTGGTTAATTAAAAAAATGTTCCCCAATTGCACCCATAATAAAGTGTATGGTTCCTGGTATAAAATATGAACATCTTTATTTTTTGTAAAAATAACTGCACAAAGCAGTTATAAGGGGTTAAACTGAGGGGATGTGGGGTGTTAGAAAAAAAACAGCACTGAAACATTCCTTTACATAGCAGTCTATGGGGACTGTGTTTTAAACCGCAAATATATATGTATATGCTTATATTCACATATTTATTTATGTGTTAATATGTGTGTTAGGTTGTATTAGCATTATGCTTAACTTGTAATACCAGCGCACATTTGGATGCACTGGTATTACTGAGTAGAGCGCAAATATTGCTCTTGAGAAAGCGCAATTTTGCTCTCCAATCGTAATCTAGACCTTAAAGGAACAGTCAACACCAGAATTGTTGTTGTTTTAAAAGAAAGATAATCCATTTATTACCCATTCCCCAGTTTTGCATAACGAACACAGTTATAATAATACACATTTTACCTCTGTAATTACCTTGTATCTAAGCTTCTGCTGACTGCCCCCTTATTTCAGTTCTTTTGACAGACTTGCATTTTAGCCATTCAGTGCTCACTCCTAAGTCACTTCACGTGCAGGAGCTCAATGTTATCTATATGAAACACATGAACTAATACCCTCTAGGGGTCAAAATGCATTCAGATTAGAGGCAGTCTTCAAGGTCTAAGAAATTAGCATATGAACCTCCTAGGTTTAGCTTTCAACTAAGAATACCAAGAGAAAAAAACTAAATTGGTGATAAAAGTAAATTGGGAAGTTGTTTAAAAGTACATGCCCTATTTAAATCATGAAAGTTTTTTTTGGACTTGACTGCCCATTTAATAAAATAATTACTTTCTTACTGTGGTGCAGATTATTTGCTATTAGGTAATCAATTAATTAAATAAATAAATAAATAAATAAATATATTTCGGCTAGATTACGAGTTTTGCATTATGAGGGTTGCGGTGCTAACTTGCACGTTATTGTCACCACTAACTTCCCTATAGTGCTGGTATTACAGGTTTTCATAAACCCGGCGTTATCAGGCAAGAAGTGAGCATAGAGCAAAATTGTGCTCCATACCGCACTCCAATACCAGCGCTGCTGAAAGCTGCAGTGAGCTGGTTTTACGTGCTCGTGCACGATTTCCCCATAGACATCAATGGGGAGAGCCGGCTGAAAAAAAGCCTAACACCTGCAATAAAGCAGCGTAAAGCTCCGTAACGCAGCCCATTGATTCCTATGGGGAAACTAAATTTATGTTTACACCTAACACCCTAACATAAACCCTGAGTCTAAACACCCCTAATCTTACACTTATTAACCCCTAATCTGCCACCCCCGACATCTACATTATATTTATTAACCCCTAATCTGCCTCCCCCGACATCGCCGACACCTACATTATATTTATTAACCCCTAATCTGCCGCCCGACACCTATATTATACTTATTAATAGTGATGTTGCAAACTGTTCGCCGGAGAACAGTTCCCCGCGATCTTAGCTTGTTCGCGTTCGCCGCGGCGGGCGAACATATGCAATGTTCGATCTGCCCCCTATTCGTCATCATTGAGGAAACTTTGACCCTGTATCTCACAGTCTGCAGAAACATTTGAGCCAATCAGCAGCAGACACTCCCTCCCAGACCCTCCCAGCTCCTGGGCAGCAGCCATTTTAGATTCATTACGATCCTGCACTCTAAGGCCTAGATTTAGAGTTCGGCGGTAAAAGGGCTGTTAACGCTCCGCGGGCTTTTTTCTGGCCGCACCATAAATTTAACTCTGGTATCGAGAGTTAAAACAAATGCTGCGTTAGGCTCCAAAAAAGGAGCGTAGGGCATTTTTACCGCAAATGCAACTCTCGATACCAGAGTTGCTTACGGACGCGGCCAGCCTCAAAAACGTGCTCGTGCACGATTCTCCCATAGGAAACAATGGGACTGTTTGAGCTGAAAAAAAACCTAACACCTGCAAAAAAGCAGCGTTCAGCTCCTAACGCAGCCCCATTGTTTCCTATGGGGAAACACTTCCTACGTCTGCACCTAACACCCTAACATGAACCCCAAGTCTAAACACCCCTAACCTTACACTTATTAACCCCTAATCTTCCGCCCCCGCTATCGCTGACCCCTGCATTACAGTTTTAACCCCTAATCTTCCGCTCCGTAAACCGCCGCAACCTACGTTATCCCTATGTACCCCTAATCTGCTGCCCTAACATCGCCGACCCCTATGTTATATTTATTAACCCCTAATCTGCCCCCCACAACGTCGCCGACACCTGCCTACACTTATTAACCCCTAATCTGCCGAGCGGACCTGAGCGCTACTATAATAAAGTTATTAACCCCTAATCCGTCTCACTAACCCTATCATAAATAGTATTAACCCCTAATCTGCCCTCCCTAACATCGCCGACACCTACCTTCAATTATTAACCCCTAATCTTCCGATCGGAGCTCACCGCTATTCTAATAAATGTATTAACCCCTAAAGCTAAGTCTAACCCTAACACTAACACCCCCCTAACTTAAATATAATTTACATATAACGAAATAAATTAACTCTTATTAAATAAATGATTCCTATTTAAAGCTAAATACTTACCTATAAAATAAACCCTAATATAGCTACAATATAAATTATAATTATATTTTAGCTATTTTAGGATTAATATTTATTTTACAGGCAACTTGGTATTTATTTTAACCAGGTACAATAGCTATTAAATAGTTAAGAACTATTTAATAGCTACCTAGTTAAAATAATAACAAAATTACCTGTAAAATAAATCCTAACCTAAGATATAATTAAACCTAACACTACCCTATCAATAAAATAATTAAATAAACTACCTACAATTACCTACAATTAACCTAACACTACACTATCAATAAATAAATTAAACACAATTGCTACAAATAAATACAATTAAATAAACTAGCTAAAGTACAAAAAATAAAAAAGAACTAAGTTACAGAAAATAAAAAAATATTTACAAACATAAGAAAAATATTACAACAATTTTAAACTAATTACACCTACTCTAAGCCCCCTAATAAAATAACAAAGCCCCCCAAAATAATAAATTCCCTACCCTATTCTAAATTTAAAAAGTTACAAGCTCTTTTACCTTACCAGCCCTGAACAGGGCCCTTTGCGGGGCATGCCCCAAGAAGTTCAGCTCTTTTGCCTGTAAAAGAAAACATACAATACCCCCCCCCCCCAACATTACAACCCACCACCCACATACCCCTAATCTAACCCAAACCCCCCTTAAATAAACCTAACACTAAGCCCCTGATGATCTTCCTACCTTGTCTTCACCATGCCAGGTTCACCGATCCGTCCTGGCTCCAAGATCTTCATCCAACCCAAGCGGGGGCTAGACATCCACTGAAGAAGTCCAGAAGAGGGTCCAAAGTCTTCCTCCTATCCGGCAAGAAGAGGACATCCGGACCGGCAAACATCTTCTCCAAGCGGCATCTTCGATCTGCTTCCATCCGGTGCGGAGCGGGTCCATCTTGAAGCAGTCGACGCGGATCCATCCTCTTCTTCCGATGTCTCCCGACGAATGACGGTTCCTTTAAGGGACGTCATCCAAGATGGCGTCCCTCGAATTCCGATTGGCTGATAGGATTCTATCAGCCAATCGGAATTAAGGTAGGAATTTTCTGATTGGCTGATGGAATCAGCCAATCAGAATCTAGTTCAATCCGATTGGCCGATCCAATCAGCCAATCAGATTGAGCTCGCATTCTATTGGCTGATCGGAACAGCCAATAGAATGCGAGCTCAATCTGATTGGCTGATTGGATCGGCCAATCGGATTGAACTAGATTCTGATTGGCTGATTCCATCAGCCAATCAGAAAATTCCTACCTTAATTCCGATTGGCTGATAGAATCCTATCAGCCAATCGGAATTCGAGGGACGCCATCTTGGATGACGTCCCTTAAAGGAACCGTCATTCGTCGGGAGACATCGGAAGAAGAGGATGGATCCGCGTTGCCTGCTTCAAGATGGACCCGCTCCGCACCGGATGGAAGAAGATCGAAGATGCCGCTTGGAGAAGATGTTTGCCGGTCCGGATGTCCTCTTCTTGCCGGATAGGAGGAAGACTTTGGACCCTCTTCTGGACTTCTTCAGTGGATGTCTAGCCCCCGCTTGGGTTGGATGAAGATCTTGGAGCCAGGACGGATCGGTGAACCTGGCATGGTGAAGACAAGGTAGGAAGATCATCAGGGGCTTAGTGTTAGGTTTATTTAAGGGGGGTTTGGGTTAGATTAGCGGTATGTGGGTGGTGGGTTGTAATGTTGGGGGGGGGGGGGGTATTGTATGTTTTCTTTTACAGGCAAAAGAGCTGAACTTCTTGGGGCATGCCCCGCAAAGGGCCCTGTTCAGGGCTGGTAAGGTAAAAGAGCTTGTAACTTTTTAAATTTAGAATAGGGTAGGGAATTTATTATTTTGGGGGGCTTTGTTATTTTATTAGGGGGCTTAGAGTAGGTGTAATTAGTTTAAAATTGTTGTAATATTTTTCTTATGTTTGTAAATATTTTTTTATTTTCTGTAACTTAGTTCTTTTTTATTTTTTGTACTTTAGCTAGTTTATTTAATTGTATTTATTTGTAGCAATTGTGTTTAATTTATTTATTGATAGTGTAGTGTTAGGTTAATTGTAGGTAATTGTAGGTAGTTTATTTAATTATTTTATTGATAGGGTAGTGTTAGGTTTAATTATATCTTAGGTTAGGATTTATTTTACAGGTAATTTTGTTATTATTTTAACTAGGTAACTATTAAATAGTTCTTAACTATTTAATAGCTATTGTACCTAGTTAAAATAAATACCAAGTTGCCTGTAAAATAAATATTAATCCTAAAATAGCTATAATATAATTATAATTTATATTGTAGCTATATTAGGATTTATTTTACAGGTAAGTATTTAGCTTTAAATAGGATTAATTTATTTAATAAGAGTTAATTTATTTCGTTAGATTAAAATTATATTTAAGTTAGGGGGGTGTTAGTGTTAGGGTTAGACTTAGCTTTAGGGGTTAATACATTTATTAGAATAGCGGTGAGCTCCGATCGGAAGATTAGGGGTTAATAATTGAAGTTAGGTGTCGGCGATGTTAGGGAGGGCAGATTAGGGGTTAATACTATTTATGATAGGGTTAGTGAGGCGGGTTAGGGGTTAATAACTTTATTATAGTAGCGGTGCGGTCCGCTCGGCAGATTAGGGGTTAATAAGTGTAGGCAGGTGTCGGCGACGTTGAGGGGGGCAGATTAGGGGATAATAAATATAATATAGGGGTCGGCGGTGTTAGGGGTAGCAGATTAGGGGTACATAGGGATAACGTAGGTGGCGGCGCTTTGCGGTCGGAAGATTAGGGGTTAATTATTTTAAGTAGCTGGCGGCGATGTTGTGGGGGGCAGATTAGGGGTTAATAAATGTAATATAGGGGTCGGCGGGGTTAGGGGCAGCAGATTAGGGGTACATAAGTATAACGTAGGTGGCGGTCGGAAGATTAGGGGTTAAAATTTTTAATCGAGTTGCGGCGATGTGGGGGGACCTCGGTTTAGGGGTACATAGGTAGTTTATGGGTGTTAGTGTACTTTAGGGTACAGTAGTTAAGAGCTTTATAAACCGGCGTTAGCCAGAAAGCTCTTAACTCCTGCTATTTTCAGGCGGCTGGAATCTTGTCGTTAGAGCTCTAACGCTCACTGCAGAAACGACTCTAAATACCAGCGTTAGAAAGATCCCATTGAAAAGATAGGCTACGCAAATGGCGTAGGGGGATCTGCGGTATAGAAAAGTTGCGGCTGTAAAGTGAGCGTTAGACCCTTTAATCACTGACTCCAAATACCAGCGGGCGGCCAAAACCAGCGTTAGGAGCCTCTAACGCTGGTTTTGACGGCTACCGCCGAACTCTAAATCTAGGCCTTAGTGAGAGGAGGGTTAGTGCTGCTGCTGGTGATTTTATAGGGAAATTGATAGCTAGGCTAGTGTATTCAGTGTCCACTACAGTCCTGAAGGACTCATCTAATCTCTGCTGTAAGGACAGCACCCAAAAAAAAAAGCCCTTTTTAGGGCTAGAACTTCAGCCCAAAAAGCCCTTTTTAGGGCTAGAACTTCAGTCGTTTATTTATTTATTTTATTTATTTTTTAAATCTAATTGCATTTGCCTGCCTGTCAGCCTGTGTGTGAGGCTCACAGCATATACTGTGATTAATTGCTCTGTGCCACCACTGATATCTGGTGTAACATTAGTGTAAATTAAAAAAAAAAAAAAAATAATAATTTTGCTAGTGTAATCTAATTTCATTTTCCATCAGGCCTGTGTGTCAGGCCCACAGCATATACTGTGATTAATTGCTCTGTGCCACCACTGATATCTGATGTAACATTAGTGTAAATTTAAAAAAAAAAAACTTTTACATCAGTTTGCTAGTGTAATCTAATTTCATTTTCCATCAGGCCTGTGTGTCAGGCCCACAGCATATACTGTGATTAATTGCTCTGTGCCACCACTGATATCTGGTGTAACATTAGTGTAAATTTAAAAAAAAACTTTTACATAATTTTGCTAGTGTAATCTAATTTCATTTTCCATCAGGCCTGTGTGTCAGGCCCACAGCATATACTGTGATTAATTGCTCTGTGCCACCACTCCTATCTGGTGTAACATTAGTGTAAATTTAAAAAAAAAAACTTTTACATCAGTTTGCTAGTGTAATCTAATTTCATTTTCCATCAGGCCTGTGTGTCAGGCCCACAGCATATACTGTGATTAATTGCTCTGTGCCACCACTAATATCTGGTGTAACATTAGTGTAAATTAAAAAAAAAAAACTTTTACATCAGTTTGCTAGTGTAATCTAATTTCATTTTCCATCAGTCCTGTTTGCCAGACCCACAGCATATACTGTGATTAATTGCTCTGTGCCACCACTGATATCTGGTGTAACATTAGTGTAAATTTAAAAAAAAAAAAAAAACTTTTACATCATTTTGCTAGTGTAATCTAATTTCATTTTCCACCAGGCCTGTGTGTCAGGTGCACAGCATATACTGTGATTAATTGCTCTGTGCCACCACTCCTATCTGGTGTAACATTAGTGTAAATTTAAAAAAAAAAAAACTTTTACATCAGTTTGCTAGTGTAATCTAATTTCATTTTCCATCAGGCCTGTGTGTCAGGCCCACAGCATATACTGTGATTAATTGCTCTGTGCCACCACTGATATCTGGTGTAACATTAGTGTAAATTTAAAAAAAAAAAAACTTTTACATCAGTTTGCTAGTGTAATCTAATTTAATTTTCCATCAAGCCTGTGTGTCAGGCTCACAGCATATACTGTAATTAATTGCTCTGTGCCACCACTCATATCTGGTGTAACATTAGTGTAATTAAAAAAAAAAAAAACTTTTACATCAGTTTGCTAGTGTAATCTAATTTCATTTTCCATCAGGCCTGTGTGTCAGGCCCACAGCATATACTGTGATTAATTGCTCTGTGCCACCACTGATATTTGGTGTAACATTAGTTTAAATGTAAAAAAAAAAACTTTTACATCAGTTTGCTAGTGTAATCTAATTTCATTTTCCATCAGGCCTGTGTGTCAGGCTCACAGCATATACTGTGATTAATTGCTCTATGCCACCACTCCTATCTGGTGTAACATTAGGGTAAAAAAAAAAAAAAAAATTACATCAGTTTGCTATTGTAATAAAAAAAATTTACCTCAGTTTGCTAGTGTAATCTAATTTCATATTCCATCAGTCCTGTGTGCCAGGCCCACAGCATATACTCGCCTAGATTTAGAGTTCTGCGTTAGCCGTCAAAACCAGCGTTAGGGGTTCCTAACGCTGGTTTTGGCCGCCCGCTGGTATTTAGAGTCAGTCAGGAAAGGGTCTAACGCTCACTTTCCAGCCGCGACTTTTCCATACCGCAGATCCCCTTACGTCAATTGCGTATCCTATCTTTTCAATGGGATCTTTCTAACGCTGGTATTTAGAGTCTTGGCTGAAGTGAGCATTAGAAATCTAACGACAAGACTCCAGCCGCAGAAAAAAGCCAAGAGTTAAGAGCTTTCTGGGCTAACGCTGGTTCATAAAGCTCTTAACCACTGTGCTCTAAAGTACACTAACACCCATAAACTACCTATGCACCCCTAAACCGAGGCCCCCCCCCCCACATTGCCGCCACTCTATTAAAATTTTTTAACCCCTAATCTGCTGACCGCACACCGCCGCATCCTACATTATCCCTATGTACCCCTAATCTGCTGCCCCTAACATCGCCGACCCCTACATAATATTTATTACCCCCTAATCTGCCCCCCCAACGTCGCCGCTACCTACCTACAATTATTAACCCCTAATCTGTCGACCGGACCTCACCGCTACTATAATAAATGTATTAACCCCTAATCCGCCTCACTCCCGCCTCAAAAACCCTATAATAAATAGTATTAACCCCTAATCTGCCCTCCCTAACATCGCTGCCACCTAATTTCAAGTATTAACCCCTAATCTGCCAACCGGACCTCGTCGCTACTCTAATAAATGTATTAATCCCTAAAGCTAAGTCAAACCCTAACCCTAACACCCCCCTAAATTAAATATAATTTAAATCTAACAAAATAAAATAAATCTTATTAACTAAAGTATTCCTATTTAAAACTAAATACTTACCTGTAAAATAAACCCTAATATAGCTACAATTTAACGAATAATTATATTGTAGCTATTTTAGGATTAATATTTATTTTACAGGCAACTTTGTATTTATTTTAACCAGGTACAAAAGCTATTAAATAGTTAATAACTATTTAATAGTTACCTAGTTAAAATAATTACAAAATTACCTGTAAAATAAATCCTAACCTAAGTTACAATTAAACCTAACACTACACTATCAATAAATTAATTAAATAAACTATCTACAATTATCTACAATTAAATCAACTAAACTAAATTACAAAAACAAACAAACACTACATTACAAAAAACAAACAAACACTAAATTACAAAAAATAAAAAAAGATCACAAGAATTTTAAACTAATTACACCTACTCTAAGCCCCCTAAAAAAAATAACAAAGCCCCCCAAAATAAGAAAATGCCCTACCCTATTCTAAAATAAATATTTTACAGCTCTTTTACCTTACCAGCCCTTAAAAGGGCCTTTTGCGAGGCATGCCCCAAAGAATTCTGCTCTTTTGCATGTAAAAAAACATACAATACCCCCCCAACATTACAACCCACCACCCACATACTCTAATCTAACCCAAACCCCCCTTAAAAAACCTAACACTAAGCCCCTGAAGATCTTCCTACCTTGTCTTCACCACGCCGGGTATCACCGATCCGTCCAGAAGAGGGTCCGAAGTCTTCATCCTATCCGGCAAGAAGAGGTCCAGAAGAGGCTCCGAAGTCTTCATCCTATCCGGAAAGAAGAGGAGATCCGGACCGGCAAACATCTTCATCCAAGCGGCATCTTCTATCTTCTTCCATCCGGCGCGGAGCGGGACCATCTTGAAGCAGCCAACGCGGATCCATCCTCTTCTAATGATGTCCTAAGTCCGAATGAAGGTTCCTTTAAATGACGTCATCCAAGATGGCATCCCTCAAATTCCGATTGGCTGATAGGATTCTATCAGCCAATCGGAATTAAGGTAGGAAAAATCTGATTGGCTGATTGAATCAGCCAATCAGATTCAAGTTCAATCGGATTGGCTGATCCAATCAGCCAATCAGATTGAGCTTGCATTCTATTGGCTGTTGCCGGTCTGGATCTCCTCTTCTTGCCGGATAGGATGAAGACTTCGGAGCCTCTTCTGGACCTCTTCTTGCCGGATAGGATGAAGACTTTGGACCCTCTTCTGGACGGATCGGTGATACCCGGCGTGGTGAAGACAAGGTAGGAAGATCTTCAGGGGCTTAGTGTTAGGTTTTTTAAGGGGGGGTTGGGTTAGATTAGGGGTATGTGGGTGATGGGTTGTAATGTTGGGGGGGGTATTGTATGTTTATTTAAATGCAAAAGAGCTGTTTTCTTTGGGGCATGCCCCGCAAAAGGCCCTTTTAACGGCTGGTAAGGTAAAAGAGCTGTAAAATTTTTATTTTAGAATAGGGTAGGGCATTTTTTTATTTTGGGGGGCTTTGTTATTTTTTTAGGGGGCTTAGAGTAGGTGTAATTAGTTTAAAATTCTTGTAATCTTTTTTATTTTTTGTAATTTAGTGTTTTTTTGGTAATTTAGTGTTTTGTTTTTTTTGTAATTTAGTTTAGTTGATTTAATTGTAGATAATTGTAGATAGTTTATTTAGTTAATTTATTTATAGTGTTGTGTTAGGTTTAATTGTAACTTAGGTTAGGATTTATTTTACAGGTAATTTTGTAATTATTTTAACTAGGTAACTATTAAATAGTTATTAACTATTTAATAGATATTGTACCTGGTTAAAATAAATACAAAGTTGCCTGTAAAATAAATATAAATCCTAAAATAGCTACAATATAATTATTATTTATATTGTAGCTATATTAGGGTTTATTTTACAGGTAAGTATTTAGCTTTAAATAGGATTAATTTATTTAATAAGAATTATTTTATTTCGTTAGAATAAAATTATATTTAACTTAGGGGGGTGTTAGTCTTAGCTTTAGGGGTTAATACATTTATTAGAGTAGCGGTGAGGTCCGGTCGGCAGATTAGGGGTTAATAATTGTAGGTAGTTGGCGGCGACGTTGGGGGTGGCAGATTAGGGGTTAATAAATATAATATAGGGGTTGGCGGTGTTAGGGCAGCAGATTAGGGGTACATAGGGATAATGTAGGTTGCGGCGGTGTACGGAGCGGCAGATTAGGGGTTAAAAATAATATGCAGGGGTCAGCGATAGTGGGGGTGGCAGATTAGGGTTTAATAAGTGTAAGGTTAGGGGTGTTTAGACTCGGGGTTCATGTTAGGGTGTTAGGTGCCGACTTAGGAAGTGTTTCCCCATAGGAAACAATGGGGCTGCGTTAGGAGCTGAACGCTGCTTTTTTGCAGGTGTTAGGTTTTTTTTCAGCTCAAACTGCCCCATTGTTTCCTATGGGGGAATCGTGCACGAGCACGTTTTTTAAGCTGGCCGCGTCCGTAAGCAACGCTGGTATTTAGAGTTGCAGTGGCGATAAATATGCCTGTACGCTCCCTTTTTGGAGCCTAACGCAGCCCTTCAGAGAACTCTAAATACCAGCGTTGTTTAAAAGGTGCGGGGGGGAAAAAAACATGCGTAGCTAACGCACCCCTTTGGCCGCAAAACTCTAAATCTAGGCGACTGTAATTAATTGCTCTGTGCCACCACTCATATCTGGTGTAACATTAGGGTAAATTTAAAAAAAAAAAAAAACTTTTACATCAGTTTGCTAGTGTAATCTAATTTCATTTTCCATCAGGCCTGTGTGTCAGGCCCACAGCATATACTTTGCCTAATTACTCTGTTTTCCACCACTCATATCTGGTGTAACATTAGTGTAATTTTTTTTATAAAAAACTTTTACATCAGTCTGCTAGTGTAATCTAATTGACAGACCAAGCATTTTCTTCCATCTCCCTGTTCCGAAAATCAAGGCCATATAGACCTCCCCTGATAGGGGGAGTAACAGGTATTAAACTGCTAAGAATATTACTACTTAGTACTTAACACACCACGGGTCCCAGACTGCATGTCTTATTGTTATACTCTGTCAGGGAAATTATATAACTATCAATCATATCAATCAAATATATATTGCATCTATTGATCTCTGTAATTCGTATCGATCAAATGTATATTGCATCTTTTGATCCATGTAATTCGTATCTATCAAATGTATATTGCATCTTTTGATCTATGTAATTCGTATCTATCAAATGTATATTGGATATTTTGATTTGCCTTGCTGCTCCTCTCAGGGAGGCCAGCTCTTTGCATTCAGGCCCACAAACTCTGTAACAGATCTCTCTTGCAGGGAGAGGTGCAGCCAGAATGCAGGGTCAGAACCTCTGCAACTGGTATAATCGATTGTGCAAAAGGAAGTAACCTTACCATGGGTCACAGACCGCACATCTTTGTAATTCTCTGTATGGGAAATTATATATCTTTCAAATTAGCTATTTATCTATCAAATCTATCTAACTATCAATCGTATCTATCAAATGTATATTGCATCTATTGATCTATGGAATTCGTATCTATCAAATGTATATTGCATCTATTGATCTATGCAATTCGTATCTATGAAATGTATATTGCATATATTGATCTATGGAATTCGTATCTATCAAATGTATATTGCATCTATTGATCTATGTAATTCATATCTATCAAATGTATATTGCATCTTTTGATCTATGTAATTCATATCTATCAAATGTATATTGCATCTATTGATGTAATTCGTATCTATCAATTGTATATTGCATCTTTTGATCCATGTAATTCGTATCTATCAAATGTATATTGCATCTTTTGATCTATGTAATTCGTATCTATCAAATGTAAATTGCATCTTTTGATCTATGTAATTCATATCTATCAAATGTATATTGCATCTTTTGATCTATGTAATTGGTATCTATCAAATGTATATTGCATCTATTGAGCTATGTAATCTATGTATCTATCTATCGATCTCGTATTGTGCAAATGTACTGTTTGCGGTTGTTTGCGGTGCGTTAAACGGGGAATTTGGTCTGTCACTGTGAAGCGTGCGTAACCCTTACACTACCTGATCGATACAACATCATACCTGATGTTTTAAAGCATGTTATTCCAAACAATTTAGGAATGTTAGGTGATTTATGCCCTTTATGGCTTAAAACCAGACTCTGCATCAACTATGTAATTTTCTGTGGGAGTTTTGCCATGGATCCCCCTCCTGCATGCCACAGTCCAGGTGTTAGTCCCCTTGAAACAACTTTTCCATCACTATTGTGACCAGAAAGAGTCCCTGTGGGTTTTAAAATTCGCCTGTCCCATGACAGGCATCAGCCAATAGGATTTTTTCACCTTTAATTCCGATTGGCTGATAGAATTCTATCAGCCAATCGTAATTCAAGGGACGCCATCTTGAATGACATCATTTAAAGGAACCTTCATTCAGGAAGAAGACTTCGATTGAAGAGGATGCTCCGCGCTGGTTATCTTGAAGATGGAGCCACTCTGTGCCGGATGGATGAAGATAGAAGATGCCGTCTGGATGAAGACTTCTGCCCATCTGGAGGACCAGTTCTGCCGGCTTGGATGAAGACTTCTCCTGGCTTCGTTGAGGACTTCTTGCCACTTGGATGAAGACTTCTCCTGGCTTCATTGAGGATGGATGTCCGGTCTTCAAAACTGTAAGTGGATCTTCGGGGGTTAGTGTTAGGCTTTTTAAGGGTTTATTGGGTGTGTTTTATTTTTAGATTAGGGGTTTGGGCAGTTGAAAAAGAGCTAAATGCCCTTTTAAGGGCATTGCCCATCCAAATGCCCTTTTTAGGGCAATGGCGAGCTTAGGTTTTTTTAGTTATGTTTTTATTTGGGGGGTCATTTGTGTGGGTAGTGGGTTTTACTGTTGTGGGGGTTGTTAGTATTTTTTTACAGGTAAAAGAGCTGATTTCTTTGGGGCACTGCCTCGCAAAAGACCCTTTTAAGGGCTATTGGTAGTTTAGTTTAGGCTAGGGTTTTTTTTTATTTTGGGGGGCTTTTTTATTTTGATGGGGCTATTAGATTAGGTGTAATTAGTTTAAATATCTTATAATTATTTTTTTTATTTTGTGTAATTTAGTGTTTGTTTGTTTTTGTAATTTAGGTAATTGTATTTAATTTATGTAATTTATTAAATTGTAGTGTAAGGTTAGGTGTTAATGTAAGACAGGTTAGGTTTTATTTTACAGGTAACTTTGTATTTATTTTAGCTAGGTAGTTAGTAAATAGTTAATAACTATTTACTAACTATTCTACCTAGTTAAAATAAATACAAACTTGCCTGTAAAATAAAAATAACACCTAAACTAACTACAATGTAACTATTAGTTATATTGTAGCTAGCTTAGGGTTTATTTTATAGGTAAGTATTTAGTTTTAAATAGGAATTATTTAGTTAATAATAGTAGGCTTTATTTCGATTTATTTTAATTATATTTAAGTTAGGGGCTGTTAGGGTTAGGTTTAGACTTAGGTTTAGGGGTTAATAAATTTAGTATAGTGGCGGCAACGTTGGAGGCGGCAGATTAGGGGTTAATAAATGTAGGTAGGTGGTGACGATGTTAGGGACAGCAGATTAGGGGTTAATAATATTTAACTAGTGTTTGCGATGCTGGAGTGCGGCAGTTTAGGGGTTAATATGTTTATTATAGGGGCGGCGATGTCCGGAGTGGCAGATTAGGGGTTAATAATCTTATTTTAGTGTTTGTAATGTGGGAGGGCCTCAGTTTAAGACTTAATAGGTAGTTTATGGGTGTTAGTGTACTTTTTAGCACTTTGGTTATAGCGTAAAACTCATAACTACTGACTTTAGGTTGCGTTACAAATCTTGCGGGATAGGCTGTACCGCTCACTTTTTGGCCTACCAGAAAAGCTTGTAATATCGGCGCTATGGAAGTCCCATTGAAAAAAGACTTTACGCAAACTGCGTAAGTTAATTTGCGTTACAGCAAAAAAAGTGTGCGGTACAGCTTTTTTGACAAGACTCGTAATATCAGCGGTTGTGAAAAAGCAGCGTTATAACCCATAACGCTGCTTTTTCACTAATAACGCAAAACTCGTAATCTAGCCGTTAGTTTTTTATTCTCAACCCTCACAAATAATGTTAGAATATGCATCACAAGACTTTATAAAGCATAAGGATGCAGCTTTCATATGAAACGTCTTGTCTTGCTCAGTCAGACCTGCCTCTAGTCTCCAAAGCTTGGAGCGTTCCTTAAAATAAATATCTGTTCAGGGATACATATATGTCCCTTAACGTCTCCATGCATTTAATTTAGAATGTAAGCTCACAAGTCCACCTATCCTATTGTTACTCAAGAAACTACAAGAATACTAATTAATTTTCTCATTTTGTTACACATTGACTACTGCAATTTACTTCTAAATGGCCTTCCCAAACTTCATCTCAACCCCTCCAATCTATCATGAATACTTCCAATAGTATCATCCACCTAAGTTGCCGATCTACATCAGCTACTCCGCTCTGCCAGTCTCTATAGAGCAGAGTATTAGCTCTAACCTATAAAGCACTTAATAACCTCCCTCCCAACTATATTTCCTCTCTCATCTCCAAATACTTTGCAAGCTGTCCTCTTCAATCAAGCTCTGACCTATGTCTTTCCTCTCCTATTATCTCTACATCCCTCTCACACCTCCAAAATTTCTCACGTGCTGCTCATATCCTCTACAACTCTCTACCCACTGTCTCTAACCTTGTATAGCTACATATGCCCTTTGAAAACCCACCTATTCAGAGAGGCTTACATCTCTCCTCTGTTTTTCATCCTACCCAAAACAAATCCTGTAGACTATAAGCTCTTCTGAGAAGGGCCCTACTTTGTCTGTATTAATTATGTTTAGTCTGTTATTGTATTATTCATTGTATACCCTTACGACTGTACCCAGTGGTTTTCAACACTATACAAATAAATGATAATAATAATAATAATAATAATAATAATAATGTCTGTGGTAACTTCTCTTCTTTTTAAGTAGTATAAAGATATTTTATGGACACTAGCACCATTACTATTTTTTTCCATTTTGTTATTAATCACATTGAATATGTGTCTGATTAAAACTGATGTGCACTTCTTTTACCTTCACTGTTTGAGCCTTAATAGTGTTGTTTTTTTACTGAGAACATTACCTATATACCTATTTACTGAGGACATTACCTATTTATTACTGCATTATAACAGGAGAACTGTTGCTTTTAAAAGGTCTGGTACAAGGTATGAAATATCTGTGGTGCCGAGGTATGGCCCCTAGATGCACGCAATACTGCATTAATGTGCGGCTCTAGAAAGGATAAGTTTCATCTAATGATCAAGGAAAACCTTTTTTATCTACTCTCCCAAAGTTGGCAAGTTTAAACCTATTAAGTTGGCAAGTGGATGCACTGACCGCTTACAGATAAAAAATAGTTTTTTGGAGACACACAATCGTGGTGATTTGTACCCACCGGATGATGCTGGTTTACTTTGGGGCTAATTTTGTGGATGATAATCACTAAAAGACGGAGATCCTATCAGCACCTGGGAGGTGTTTGTCTCCACCAATAACAAGTTTTTAACAGCATGCTTCTTTTCATCTACTTACCCAAGGCTAGCCCATCCTCCTCTGTGATGTCACAGGATCATGTAATCGGACCTCACTGCGAGCGATGTCTCTCTGACAGAGATCCTGGAGCTGAACGTATGGGATACGGGAGTAAATTGACCTAATGTGCAGCTGCTTGCTGCGGTCGTAAGCTATCCGGGATTTGTGCTCTGAGACTTTTTACTCCCTTGGGACAAGTATGGCATCTGGTTTGCCATATGTTTGGTCGGCTGGCAAGATTGTTTATACTGCTCTATATATAGTAAATGCATTTATTGATTATGTGTTTGCAAGTTTGATAATGACAGCGGTTCTGTTGTGTCTTCTATTTTAAACAGGTTATATGTCTATTGAATGTATGCTCACCGGATTTTGCATGTGTTTAAGAAGAAATAAAAGTTTTTTGATCCAATTTCATGAGTGCTGTATATCCTCTCTATCAAAAGATAGTAATGTATTTCCTTTGACTCTCTCTTGTAATTTCTATTATATTCATTTTTGAGGACTGCACCATGAATCATTTTGAAAAATAGTAGTATTTACACCTCTCTCCCCTCTTATATATTTATATTCTATTAATATTACTAATAGTATTTCTGGATTTGTGTCTTTCTTTCTAAGGAGATAAAAAGAAGATCAAATCAATTAATCATTTTAAAACTGTAGATTTTAATAGCTATCTAGACTATAGGAGCCACCTTGTAAAAATAATAACCCAAATTACAAGTTGTGCAGTATAGCCATAGCAGACACACTGTGTGAAATGGATCCGTTACGCTATTTCTATACCGGAGGTATTAGAAGTCACCCTGAAACTTTATTTTGTTGTGCTATATGGTGCGGTAAGCCCCATACTGCACAATAAAAGAGTTCTGACTTTTGCGTGCTCGTGCGTGTTTTCCCCCATAAAGATCAGTAGAGAAAAAAATTAGGAAAAAAACCTAACACCTGCGAGTGCGAAATGGCGATTGCATTCCCCATTGAACTCTATGGAGAAACCAAAGTTATTTAAAAACCTAACACCCTAGCATAAGCCCCTAGTCTATTAGCCCCTAAACCGCCTGCCCCCCACATCACCAACACTAAATAAAGCTATTAATCCCTAAACCGCCATCCCCCACATTGCCAACACTAAATAAACCTATTAACCCCATAAACGGCTGTCCCCCTACATCGCCAAAACTAAATAAACTTATTAACCCCTAAACTGCTGTCCCCCCACATCGTGACTCTCTAAATGAACCTAACATTACTATTTTAAAACAATAAAATATACCAAAATAAAAAAACTAAATTACAAAATTAAAAAATTAAAAAATCCTAAAACTATGAAAAATAACAAACCTAACATTACACAAAATAACAAACTCTAAAATTGTGAAAAATAACAAAAGCTAAGATTACATACAATTATAAACAAAATTATCCAAAATAAAAAAATGATCTATAATAATCTATAAAAACAAAAAAAGCCACCCCAAAATAAAAACACCCCCTAATCTAACACTAAACTACTAGTAGCCCTTAAAAGGGCCTTTTGTGGGGCATTGCACTAAGTTTAACAGCTCTTTTACTTTCACTTTTAATATACTAAGTCCCCCGTAACAGTACCACCCCCCACCCAACCAACCCCCCAAAATAAAAATAAAATAACTATAATAAAACCTAATCCACCCATGGCACCTAATTGGGCATTTGTATGGGTATTGCCCTTAAAGGACAATCAGCTCTTTTAGTGCCCATTAAAAAAATCTAAAAAAAACAACACTCAATATCTAAAAAAAAAACAGTCAAAAAAACAAATAGAAAAAATTAACATGTCTATCCTGCAGCATTGGCAACAAATTTGATGTGTACTGAAAACATCTATCTCCCAGTATAAAAGAGCCTCTGACCGATGCCATCTTTGGGCCCCCAAGTTTCGTATTGGTGAAAAAATCTAGCTATCTAGTAAGAATTTGCAGTTAAACAAGTCTTAACCAAGATGGGTCCTCAGTTTACTGGACCATTTTGCATCCTAGGTCAAGTAAATCCTGTGGCTTATCAGCTTGCTTTGCCCTTATCCCTCTGGGCTCACCCGATGTTCCACGTCTCATTGCTTAAGCCTTACCTGCAAAATTGGTACACCACCAAAATTGTTCAACCTACACCCATGGTAGTTGATGGTTCACCAGAGTATGAATAAACAGATTAGACTGCAAACATTGGGGTCGAGGCTTGTTCTTTTTGGTCCACTGGAAAGAATATCCAATTATTGAGCACTTCTGGGTATCTGCTAAAGACTTACACACTCTCTCTCTCTCATTGCAGACTTTTATCAGACTCATCCTGATAAACCATGTGGTCCTCGGAGGGGCCCTGAGGGGGGCACCTGTCAGAATGCCTAAATCTACTTGTCTGGTATCTGACTTCTGGCTATCTATGACCTTCCTCTTGTCTCCCGTTTTGGTACCTTTGTTGCTCGTCTGGCTTACCCACCTGTGCCTGCCTGACCACTCTCTGAGCTTCTTACATCCTGCTATCTGAGACATGAGTGTTTCTATTTTTGCATCCAATTACATTCTCTGAGCTGAATTACTGGAAGTCTTCTCCTGGGTATTATCCAGGTGTTGGGGCAGTGTTACTGGGTCCTACAGTTACGATAACCCTTACAAAATTAAATGTTAAAGAAAAATGTCCATATGGAAAACACAATACAGTGGGGCAAAAAAGTATTTAGTCAGCCACCACCAATTGTGCAAGTTCTCCCACTTAAGAAGATGAGAGAGGCCTGTAATTTACATCATAGGTATACCTCAACTATGAGAGACAAAATGTGGAAACAAATCCAGATAATCACATTGTCTGATTTGGAAAGAATTTATTTGCAAATTATGGTGGAAAATAAGTATTTGGTCAATATCTAAAGTTCATCTCAATACTTTGTTATATATCCTTTGTTGGCAATGACAGAGGTAAAACATTTTCTGTAAATCTTCACAAGGTTGTCACACACTGTTGCTGGTATGTTGGCCCATTCCTGCATGCAGATCTCCTCTAGAGCAGTGATGTTTTGGGGCTGTGGCTGGGCAACACAGACTTTCTACTCCCTCCAAAGGTTTTCTATGGGGTTGAGATCTGGAAAATGGCTAGGTTACGCCAGGACCTCGAAATTCTTCTTACAAAGCCACTCCTTTGTTGCCCAGGCGGTGTGTTTGGGATCATTGTCATGCTAAAAGACCCAGCCACGTTTCACCTTCAATGCCCTTGCTGATGGAAGGAGGTTTGCACTCAAAATCTCACAATACATGGCCCCATTCATTCTTTCATGTACAAAGATCAGTTGTCCTGTTCCCTTTGCAGAGAAACAGCCCCAAAGAATGATGTTGCCACCCCCATGATTCACAGTAGGTATGGTGATCTTTGGGAGCATTCTCTCTCCTCCAAACACGATTTCTAATTATTGCTCCCACAGTTGATTTCTTCACACCAAGCTGCTTGTCTATTGCAGATTCAGTCTGGTGCAGGTCTACAATTTTGTTTCTGGGATCCTTTGACAGCTCTTTGGTCTTCACCATAGTGGAGTTTGGAGTGTGACTGTTTGAGGTTGTGGACAGGTGTCTTTTATACTGATAACAAGTTCAAACAGGTGCCATTAATACAGGTAATGTGTGGAGGACAGAGGAGCCTCTTAAAGAAGAAGATACAGGTCTGTGAAAGCCAGAAATCTTTTGATTTGTAGGTGACCAAATACTTATTTTCCACCATAATATGCAAATAAATTCTTTCCAAACCAGACAATGTGATTGTCTAGATGTGTATCCACATTTTGTCTCTCATAGTTGAGGTATACCTATGACGAAAATTACAGGCCTCTCTCATCTTCTTAAGTGGGAGAACTTGCACAATTGGTGGCTGACTAAATACTTTTTTGCCCCACTGTATATGTATAGAAAAATACACTATTTGTGATGAGTAGACTTCTTGGTTAGTATATCAGGCTAATAGACAAAAAAACAAATGAAAGAGAAATTGTGAAAGAGCTTTCTTTGAAAAAGCAGTTTTCATCCATATGCTTAATACCAATTTATTTAATATGATACAATGGTTTAAGAGCTGTTGGGTTTAATATTAAAATTAATTTCAGTATTGAAGATCATTTATAAAAGCTTTCAATAAAATAGCTGTAATTTATAGACACATCTTTATCAGCATTACTAACAAATAATGATTACTCTGTGAAACTGAAAGATACAGATCTCTTCTACTGGATATGGCACTCTCCATGTGAAAATTTTGAAGGATCAGATGGAGGCTTCATGACATACTTCCAGGTCCCTTGGACTACTTCTTCAGCATATACTAGATAATGATAGATAGATAGATAGATAGATCTTGCTTCTTTTTGCTCACATGACATGGAACACATAAAAGTAGGCAAAATTTTGATGGATCAGATGGAGGCTTCCTAACATACTTCCAGGTCCCTTGGACTACTTCTTCAGCATATACTAGATAATGATAGATAGATAGATAGATAGATAGATAGATCTTGCTTCTTTTTGCTCACATGACATGGAACACATAAAAGTAGGCAACCAAATATGCTTTTCCGCTTTGCTTTTATATGAACATGAAACTCTTCCAAATGTAGACAATTTACTATATAAATATGCATAATAATGTAAAGATGTTAATATAAATATAATTTCATGGAATTTTCTATACAAATATATTGTTATTGATTTGTTATAAATTATTTACTGCAAGTAAATTATTTAAATTATTTTGCTAACCTTTCAAAATGTGTTTGAATGTGTTACCATTTTGTCTTAATTAATATTTGCTA
The DNA here is from genome assembly GCF_027579735.1 of Bombina bombina. Taxonomy (NCBI): domain Eukaryota; kingdom Metazoa; phylum Chordata; class Amphibia; order Anura; family Bombinatoridae; genus Bombina; species Bombina bombina. The sequence continues at coordinate 337,690,784 of NC_069501.1, read as the reverse complement.
TATCAATAACAAAGTATTCTTTGGACTCCATGGCATTGAGTTATCATCTATGATATAGTTGCAGTTAATTGCTTTATAAAGCTACATACACAAATATTGTTTAAATACTTTCTTTAGATATAAAACCAAATCTTTGAACTGCCTTGGCTCTTAGTTCATGATTACCATGATATTTGCATTGGTTCAAACATGGCCTTGTAAAAAGCCTGAAGCACAGCAAATCAGCAGGTGGTATGAGGTATGAAAGAAAAATATTATTTTCAGGGCAATGATTAGTTTATTTTTGTTAGAGTTAGGTTTTTTATTTTGGGGGATTGGTTGGGTGGTGGGTTTTACTGTTGGGGGGGTCTTTGTATTTTTTTTACAGATTTCTTTAGGGCAATACCGTACAAAAGGCCCTTTTAAGGGCTATTGGTAGTTTATTGTAGGCTAGTTTTTTTTTAATTTGAACGTTTTTTTTTATGTTTATAGGGCTATTAGATTAGGTGTAATTGTTTTTTTTATTTTGGATAATTTTGTTTGTTATTTTTCATAATTTAGTGTATGTTATTTTTTTTAGTAGTGTTTTTTTTAATATGTCATATAGTTAATTTAATTGGTAGTTATTTTAATTTTAGTATAATAGTTATGTTAGGTTAATTGTTAGTTTAAACTTAGTTTTTTTAGTTTCACATATAAGTTTTTATTTATTTTAAGATAGGGATATTATCATTTTAATTTGAAGTTAGGGGGTTGTTAGGTTTAGGGGTTAATAGTTTAATTTAGTTTTTTGCGATGTGGGGGGCTGGCAGGTTTAGGGGTTAATAGGTTTATTTAGTGGCAGTGATGTGGGACGCCAGAGGTTTAGGGGTTAATAACTTTATTTAGTGGTGGCGATGTCGGGGAGCGGCGGAACAGGGGCTAATACCCTTTATTAGTTGTAGCGATGTTGGGAGTGGCAGATTAGGGGTTAATAACTTTATTTCGGTGTCAGTAATGTCGGGGCAGCAGATTAGGGGTGTTTAGACTTGGGGTTTATGTTAGGGTGCTAGGTTTTAAATGTAACTTTTTTTCCCCATAGACATCATTGGGGTTGCGTTACTTCGATCGCCATTCGGCACTTCAGGTGTTTTTTTCTAACACTCTCTCTCCATTGATATCTATGGGGACAGCGTGCACGAGCACGTCAAAGCAGCCCTTGTATTTTGTGCGGTATGATGCATATCGCCACCATATCGCACGCACAAGGCAGCTTTTCAGAAACTTGTAATGGAAGCATTATGGAGGGTGAAATAATGCAACTTTTGTCGCGTTCGTTTCCAACCCTCTATAGTGCAAAACTTATAATCTATGTGACACTCTCTCATACTGGTCACTGGAAGTTCAACATGGCACCTCATGGCAAAAAAACTCTCTGAGGATCCAAAAAAAAGAATTGTTACTCTACATAAAGATGGCCTAGGCTATAAGAAGATTGCCAAGACCCTGAAACTGAGCTGCAGCACAGTGGGCAAGACAATACAGCAGTTTCACAGGACAGGTTCCACTCAGAACAGGCCTCGCCATGGTCGACCAAAGAAGTTGAGTGCACGTGCTCAGCATCATATCAAGAGGTTGTCTTTAAGAAATAGACGTATGAGTGCTGCCAGCATTGCTGCAGAGGTTGAAGGGATGGGGGTTCAGCCTGTCAGTGCTCAGACCATGCCGCGCACTGCATCAAATTGGTCTGCATGGCTGTCATCCCAGAAGGAAGCCTCTTCTAAAGATGATGCACAAGAAAGCCTGCAAACAGTTTGCTAAGCAGACTAAAATGTATTACTGGAACCATGTCCTGTGGTCCGATGAGACCAAGATAATTTTAATTGGTTCAGATGGTGTCAAGCGTGTGTGGTGGCAACCAGGTGAGGAGTACAAAGACATGAATGCCAACATGTACAGTGACATACTGAAGCAGAACATGATCCCCTCCCTTCGAAGACTGGGCCACAGGGCAGTATTCCAATATGATAACGACCCCAAACACATCTCCAAGATTACCTCTGCCTTGCTAAAGAAGCTGAGGGTAAAGGTGATGGACTGGCCAAGCATGTCTCCAGACCTAAACCCTATTGAACATCTGTGGGGCATCCTCAAATGGAAGGTGGGGGAGCGCAAGGTCTCTAACATCCACCAGCTCTGTGATGTCATCATGGAGGTGTGGAAGAGGACTCCAGTGGCAACCTGTGAAGCTCTGGTGAACTCTATGCCCAAGAGAGTTAAGGCAGTGCTGGAAAATAATGGTGGCCAGACAAAATATTTACACTTTGGGCCCGATTTGGACATTTCCACTTAGGGGTGTACTCACTTTTGATGCCAACGGTTTAGAAATTAATGGCTGTGTGTTGATTTATTTTGAGGGCACAGCAAATTTTCACTGTTATACAGGCTGTACACTCACTACTTTACATTGTAACAAAATTGTATTTCTTCAGTGTTGTCACATGATAATAAAATATTTACAAACATGTGAGGGGTCTACTTACATACATACATACATACATATCCATCTTTAGACATGTATATATATATATATATATATATATATATATGTATCTCTATGTTAAAGCCCTTTGCCCTGAGGGGTTTACTCACTTTTGTGAGATACTGTACATATATACAAATAATACATAAATACATACAGTGGGGCAAAAAAGTATTTAGTCAGCCACCAATTGTGCAAGTTCTCCCACTTAAGAAGATGAGAGAGGCCTGTAATTTTCGTCATAGGTATACCTCAACTATGAGAGACAAAATGTGGAAACACATCCAGACAATCACATTGTCTGGTTTGGAAATAATTTATTTGCATATTATGGTGGAAAATAAGTATTTGGTCACCTACAAACAAGCAAGATTTCTGGCTTTTACAGACCTGTATCTTCTTCTTTAAGAGGCTCCTCTGTCCTCCACTCATTACCTGTATTAATGGCACCTGTATGAACTTGTTATCAGTATAAAAGACACCTGTCCACAACCTCAAACAGTCACACTCCAAACTCCACTATGGTGAAGATCAAAGAGCTGTCGAAGGATCACAGAAGCAAAATTGTAGACCTGCACCAGACTGAATCTGCAATAGACAAGCAGCTTGGTGTGAAGAAATCAACTGTGGGAGCAATAATTAGAAAATGCAAGACATACAAGACCACTGATAATCTCCCTCAATCTGGGGCTCCACGCAAGATCTCACCCCGTGGGGTCAAAATTATCACAATAATGGTGAGCAAACATCCCAAAACCACATGGGGGGACCTAGTGAATGACCTGCAGAGAGCTAAGAGGACCAACGTAACAAAGGCTACCATCAGTAACATACTATGCTGCCAGGGACTCAGATCCTGCAGTGCCAGACGTGTCCCCCTGCTTAAGCCAGTACATGTCCAGGCCCGTCTGAAGTATGCTAGAGAGCATTTGGATGATCCAGAAGTGAATTGGGAGAATGTCATATGGTCAGATGAAACCCAAATAGAACTGTTTGGTAGAAACACAACTCATCGTGTTTGGAGGAGAGAGAATGCTCCCGAAGAACACCATACCTACTGTGAATCATGGGGGTGGCAACATCATGCTTTGGGGCTGTTTCTCTGCAATTGGAACAGGACAACTGATCCATGTACATGAAAGAATGAATGGAACCATGTATCGTGAGATTTTGAGTGCAAACCTCCTTCCATCAGCAAGGGCTGCGGGCACTGAAGATGAAACGTGGCTGGGTCTTTTAGCATGACAATGATCCCAAACACACCACCTGGGCAACGAAGGAGTGGCTTTGTAAGAAGCATTTCAAGGTCCTGGAGTAACCTAGCCATTCTCCAGATCTCAACCCCATAGAAAACCTTTGGAGGGAGTAGAAAGTCTGTGTTGCCCAGCGACAGCCACAAAACATCACTGCTCTAGAGGAGATCTGCATGCAGGAATGGGCAAACATACCAGCAACAGTGTGTGACAACCTTGTGAAGACTTACAGAAAACGTTTTACCTCTGTCATTGCCAACAAATGATATATAACAAAGTATTCAGATGAACTTATGATATTGACCAAATACTTATTTTCCACCATAATTTGCAAATACATTCTTTCCAAATCAGACAATGTGATTATCTGGATTTGTTTCCACATTTTATCTCTCATAGTTGAGGTATACCTATAATGAAAATGACAGGCCTCTCTCATCTTCTTAAGTGGGAGAACTTGCACAATTGGTGGCTGACTAAATACTTTTTTGCCCCACTGTATGTATATATGTATAGCCATTTATATATATATATATATATATATATATATATATATATATATATATATATATATAAAGATTTAGATTTGTCACTTTAGATGTAACTTCACTTTACACCTCCATGCCCTATGAGTTGGGGTTGAAGGCATTATACTTTTTTTAACCAATCATACCACATATGATTTTTTCACTAATCAATTTCTTTTCACTGCAGTACAGTATCTTCTTTCACATAATTTTTTTATGTTTGAGGGCAAGTATTATTTCCAGAGGTGTGGCACTGCTAGGGGGGCAAAATTTGCCCCTTCCTATGCTAATCTCTATTTGGTATTCTGGGAGCGATGCCACGTCTTTGAAGAAAACAATCCCTTTCATGAGAATATTGTTTATTTTGTCAAGTACATCGATAATTTGCTGTTAGTGTGGGATGGAGACCAACAATCTTTTTTTCCGTTTTTTAAGTATTCTAACTGCAACAGACTTAATCTTGAATTCACTATGACTTTGAATGTCAACACTATAAGATTTTTGGAAGTCACTTTGACTTTATGTATTGAAACACATTCTATTGAGATTGAACGCTATAGAAAAAGTACAGCAGGAAACACTATTTTGCACTTCACGTCTTGTCACCCTAGACACCCCATTGAATCCATTCCATATTGACAATTAGTTACAACCAAAAGAAATTGTACAACAGAGCATAAATATCAGTTACATGCATCACATACTAACCAGATATCAAAAGCTTGTGGATATAATGTCAATTTCTTGAATGAAACCAAATCCAGAGTAGACACATTGAGTAGGGAAGATCTGCTACACATGTAAGCATAAGAAACAATCAGGACAAAGAATAGGTATCAAGCCTACTTTTGTTACTAGTTACAGTAAGGATTACACCAAAATATGTGGCATTGTACATAGTTGCTTGCCTATTCTTAAGAGTGATGCCAAACTGAATAAAATTATTGCTGAAGGCTGCCACTTTTCTGCCCATAGAGCAAAAACATTGATAAGTATATTGGCTCCTTCAATGCTACCTATGAATAAAAATCAGACGTGGCTCAATAGAAGAATAGGCTGTAATAAGTGCAATGGCAAAATTTGAAAAACTTGTACACACATTGAACAAGGGACCAAATTTAAGTCAAGTACTACAAAGAAAGAATTTGACATACGCTTTAGAATCACATGTATCACAACACTTCTACTTATTAATGTGTCAGGGGTGCAAAAACCAGTATGTAGGGTACACGAAACGTGCCCTCCGGGACATAATATTACAACATCTGAGAATTATAGGGAATTCTGAGAGTACTACCCCTATAGCAAACATTTTAGGCAGGAACACAACTCAAACTATTCCCTGTTAACTGTACAGGGCAATGATCATGTCCCCAGACATAGATGATGGGGAGACAGGGAGAGACGTTTGGACCAGAGGGAGGTGTTTTAGATTTTTAATCTTCAAACAAAGCACCCCTCTGGTCTAAACTCGATCATGGATGTTGATTTATTCTATTGAAAATTCTGTGTTTTTCATTTTTTATATTAAATAGAAAGTCTATATATATATTTCACAGGGAGTGCAGAATTATTAGGCAAATGAGCATTTTGACCATCCTCTTTATGCATGTTGTCTTACTCCAAGCTGTATAGGCTCGAAAGCCTACTACCAATTAAGCATATTAAGTGATGTGCATCTCTGTAATGAGAAGGGGTGTGGTCTAATGACATCAACACCCTATATCAGGTGTGCATAATTATTAGGCAACTTCCTTTCCTTTGGCAAAATGGGTCAAAAGAAGAAAAGTCAAAAATAGTGAGATATCTTGCAGAGGGATGCAGCACTCTTAAAATTGCAAAGCTTCTGAAGGGTGATCATCGAACAATCAAGCGTTTCATTCAAAATAGTCAACAGGGTCGCAAGAAGCGTGTGGAAAAACCAAGGCGCAAAATAACTGCCCATGAACTGAGAAAAGTCAAGCGTGCAGCTGCCAAGATGCCACTTGCCACCAGTTTGGCCATATTTCAGAGCTGCAACATCACTGGAGTGCCCAAAAGCACAAGGTGTGCAATACTCAGAGACATGGCCAAGGTAAGAAAGGCTGAAAGACGACCACCACTGAACAAGACACACAAGCTGAAACGTCAAGACTGGGCCAAGAAATATCTCAAGACTGATTTTTCTAAGGTTTTATGGACTGATGAAATGAGAGTGAGTCTTGATGGGCCAGATGGATGGGCCCGTGGCTGGATTGGTAAAGGGCAGAGAGCTCCAGTCCGACTCAGACGCCAGCAAGGTGGAGGTGGAGTACTGGTTTGGGCTGGTATCATCAAAGATGAGCTTGTGGGGCCTTTTCGGGTTGAGGATGGAGTCAAGCTCAACTCCCAGTCCTACTGCCAGTTTCTGGAAGACACCTTCTTCAAGCAGTGGTACAGGAAGAAGTCTGCATCCTTCAAGAAAAACATGATTTTCATGCAGGACAATGCTCCATCACACGCGTCCAAGTACTCCACAGCGTGTCTGGCAAGAAAGGGTATAAAAGAAGAAAATCTAATGACATGGCCTCCTTGTTCACCTGATCTGAACCCCATTGAGAACCTGTGGTCCATCATCAAATGTGAGATTTACACGGAGGGAAAACAGTACACCTCTCTGAACAGTGTCTGGGAGGCTGTGGTTGCTGCTGCACGCAATGTTGATGGTGAACAGATCAAAACACTGACAGAATCCATGGATGGCAGGCTTTTGAGTGTCCTTGCAAAGAAAGGTGGCTATATTGGTCACTGATTTGTTTTTGAATGCCAGAAATGTATATTTGTGAATGTTGAGATGTTCTATTGGTTTCACTGGTAAAAATAAATAATTGAAATGGGTATATATTTGTTTTTTGTTAAGTTGCCTAATAATTATGCACAGTAATAGTCACCTGCACACACAGATATCCCCCTAAAATAGCTAAAACTAAAAACAAGCTAAAAACTACTTCCAAAAATATTCAGCTTTGATATTAATGAGTTTTTTGGGTTCATTGAGAACATGGTTGTTGTTCAATAATAAAATTAATCCTCAAAAATACAACTTGCCTAATAATTCTGCACTCCCTGTAGTGTATGACTATAAGTCTCATCCCATTTATTTTTCTATATTTAGCAACTTCTGGTTTCAAACACGGATGCTTTCATCATTTTTGTACATTTATTTATATCTACTATATGATCTATTGGATCAAATCTTTATTGTCTATACTTAAAGAAATATGTCATTGGAGTCTCTTTTTTGTTATAGGGTTAATAGAGAACAGGTATCTGCAATTATCAGATAACTAAGCCTTTAAATAGAGCTAGTAGATGGGAACACAGGTTATGCCAGTGAACAAGGGCTGAGACTTGGCCTGAAACATGTTTGGTTGTTTGTTCTAAACCTAGTTGTAGGCCTGCAATTGGAATTTTGGATTTCTACATGTTTTTACGTGACTTTTAACAATTTTTCCAATAAAGTTTGTTTTTTAAAATGTTAAAACTTTGCAAAGTGAGATCACTCCGTGTGGAGGAATTGCCCGATCACTAGCCTGAATAATGTGGAAAGCCTAAAATGTACACAGCAGAGTGTCAAGTCTCTTCAGGTGAGTCAGAACCAAGCTTCTCTTCACTGGGGAGTTAATACCCTCCCCATTCCACAAAGTTAATTTAAGTGACATTTATTACACCAATAAAGGACAAAAAAAGAGAAATAAAAAAAAAAATTCCCCTCCTCCTCTCTCCCAAGGCAGGGCAAATTCTGGATTCATTGAATAGCACACAATAACTTTTATATCTACACATAAGGGTGTGGTCAGAAGGATATTGAGACCCATACTGGGTGGGATTCACATATGATTCATCTAGGGGGGCATAATGACTTGCACCCTGGGGTACACTGCCTGCCGGCAAGAAAGGCTCCCTTGAACAGCCTTGGAGCACAAATTATTTAGACCATAGCCCTCAAATACCACTCTCCCAGGCTTCCAAGAAACTATCAATCCAGGTGAGATACCTAGCATTAAGTAGATGTATAACAGTCTGGGGTTTCTATGCCTGTTACTATTAAGGTGTTTTTCCATGTTATACCCCATGTCCTCCCTAGAGTAGGGCACCCTTAGTTGTATTGGGCCTCCGTGTGAGAAAGAATCAACCCTGGGCTATTGAAGATGTGTAGAATAGGTAAGATATGCATTACGTTGCCATATGATGTCCCCAATAGAGTGACATATTCATTTAGTTATCCCATCTGGTATATTGCTATTTGTCAGATGTCCAAGGGTACTAGATGTTGGTGATTTAGAATCCATTGTCCAGATTGCCCTCCCCTTGGTGTTTGTATATGTCAGTGTCGGTTCCCTAAGGGTCACAGTGATGTTTAGATGGTATCCTTTCGACCTCCGCCCCCCCAGAGAGGAGTATACATATGGAATACATTAAAAGAATATATGTGAACTATTAACAGTAAATAACAGAGTTAAGACTAAAACTAGCACAAAAAACTTTTTTTTTAGTAAACCACAGAGCATTTCTAGCTATAAATTTGAGATTTGTATGACAGAAAACCTCCTTCATCAATGGTTTGTTTGGCTAATACTTGCAGAGTGAAGTCAACCTCGCAGACCCAGCAAAACATCAAGAGGGAAAGTTAATACCCGCATAGTATAGCCATCTTATAATCCCACTTCCCTCGTGGTTTGACGATGCTCATCAGTAGTTGGGGTGTACTTATTTAATTTTTGCATATGTAGACCCATAGTCATATATGGCAGACAGTGTTGGAACTTAACTAAACCAATAATAACAGTTAAAGGGACAGTCTACACCAGAATTGTTATTGTTTTAAAAGATAGATAATCCCTTTATTACCCATTCCTCAGTTTTGCATAACCAACACAGTTATATTAATATACTTTTAACCTCTGTGATTATCTTGTATCTAAGCCTCTGCAAACTGCCCCTTTATTTCAGTTCTTTTGACAGACTTGCAGTTTAGCCAATCAGTGCCTGCTCCCAGATAACTTCACGTGCACAAGCACAGTGTTATCTATATGAAACACATGAACTAACACCCTCTAGTGGTTAAAAACTGTTAAAATGCATTCTGAAAAGAGTTGGCCTTCAAGGTCTAAGAAATTAGCATATGAACCTCCTAGGTTAAGCTTTCAACTAAGAATACCAAGAGAACAAAGCAAAATTGGTGATAAAAGTAAATTGGAAAATTGTTTAAAATTACATGCCCTATATGAATTATGAAAGTTTATTTTGGCCTAGACTGTGCCTTTAACAATACAAAAACCAAAACAAACATAAAAACAGTCTCTTGTGTAATACCTGATACAGTAGTATTCTTTGAAAATAGTTCTCGAGGACAAGAGTAGAAATTTATCGGTTGTTTGTCTAACCCATGTTTATGAAGTGCATCTGACCCGGCAGATCCACCATATTGAAACAGACGCAGGTCTGCAAAGGCCAGCAACACAAGGAGTATAGAGACTGTTGAGGAACTACAGAAAATCATGCATCCCTCAGCTGTTAGCCTGCCAAATAACTAACTAATAACTAATAACAATGCTAGCCTGCCAAATAACACAACACAATGAGGAAAACCCCCTTGTATATGCTAATAGACTGTGGGCAGCATATCATATTGGCAATGGCAGGGCTGTAGACAGAAATGACCCAGAATATAAAAGCCTCCTCTTACAAAATTCTCACCCATTAATTAAAAGTAAATGTGAACACCTAATAGATGCAAGAAAGCATAGCTATACAAAGATTGTAGAATTAATGCAGAGATCTTTTCAGGCAGTGCAAGCAAATAAACAACGCAGACTACAGGACAGGAATGATAGGTACCTGGTAAAAAGGGTGGCATCTTTACAAACTGGGAACAAAAATACATAGTGGAAGGCCCATATCCCCCAGGAGAAATGAACACTCCATACAATCCACATTGGTATAGGACCAATCAATCAGGTTTTAGGGGTAGACCTCTCAGAGGAAAATACCTAATGCAGGGCTTAGGACGGGGAAATCATTACTACAATGAAATAACACCAAATAGGGTACACCACACACAGGAATATTTGCAAAAAGACAACAGTAATTCCCTTCAACAAACATCTACTCCTCAAAATAGTGTGAATTGACAATCAATGGCCAATCACACTAGATAAATGTGGACGTCCACAGGTGTCAGCACAAGTTGGGGGCTATCAATGTACGATGTTAATAGACACAGGGGCAGCCATATATATTCTTAATACCAAACAACCACATAATTCATCTCTGTCATCAGGGAAGCTAATACATCTGCAAAGTTTTTCTGGAAATAATGTGGACACAATGCTATCAAAACCTTTAGACATACAGATAGGAAATCTCAATGTCAAACAAACCTTTGCCTTAGCCTCATTACCAAATGAAACTAATCTTCTGGGATCTGACTTTCTTGTACCAAATACATGCATGCTTGATTTTACTAACCTGGTGTTATTACAAAGTTGTACTGATTCATTGGGGGCAACTGTGGTAATTTCAGATTCACATGCAATTGCAGCAGTAAAACCAAACAATGCCACATACGACATTTTACAAATGTTTAAGGATCACCCAGATATAACTTTGATAAAACCCATACTTGAAAGACACTATGACGCATTTGCAAAACACAAGCATGATTGTGGGAGAATTAACACAATGATTGAGGTTCATGGTCCTGATCCCCCTCCTCAAAAGCAATACAGTTTCCCAGAAGAAGCTGTCAGTTTCATACCAGAAACCATCACATCACTTTTGAAACAGGGTGTGATCAGACCATACATTTCAACAAATAATTCTCCAATCTGGCCTGTTTAAAAGCCAGATGGGTCCTGGAGATTAACAATAGATTACAGAAAACTCAACAATGTCACACCTTGTTGTGCTCCCACTGTTGCATCATCTCCTGATGTCTTGAAAATGCTTAGGCCTGAACATAAATGGTACAGTACCTTAGACATAAGTAATCAATTTTGGTCACTGCCACTTTCTCCAATATGCCAGTACAAATTTGCATTTAAATTCTTGGACAAAAGCTATACCTTCACCTGTCTCCCTCAAGGATTTCATAATTCACCCTCACTGTTCCATGCAAAAATGAGAGACATTTTGGCTAATTTATCTTCGCCTAAGAATCTATTGCAGTATGTAGATGATTTGCTACTAGCGACAAGCACCAAGGAGCAGCATCTACAGCTACTAGAGGAACTCCTGAGCATCCTCAAAGATGAAGGTTTGAAGTGTAATCCATCAAAGGTACAGATACTCAGGGAATCAGTATCATTCCTGGGAATTAAAGTCACATGTGACGGGAGTACCATAGCAGCAGATAAGAATGACAAGAATCCTGGTTCTGCTTGTGCTCGTAAGCATATCCAGGCCAATAAGCAGCAAAGCAATTATCTCAATCCAAAAGCTACAAAATCTTGAGTGTAATGAAGGTGACTCTGTCATTCTTCCCATTGCCATGCAGGGTACAGGAAGTTAACGTGTATCCTGGTGGGGTCCTGCTGACAAAGACAACAAAGCTTGGGACAATGGTAAACTTGTAAATTCAATGAAATACAAAAACAGAATAGAAGTTTCCAAAACGGATCCATAATGATTAAAGAAGCTAAAATAACAGACAATGGCAGATGGGCCTATAATTTTATTCTCTCTATACCCAGTTTTATTAATCCTTCAGCAACAATGGATCAATATGTTCCAGGTAGCTTCACTCTCAAGGTGTCCCCAAGAGTTTTATCCACAAGTACCATAACAACAACTCAAATTAATGAACTTTCTTCCCCTACCAACACCATTTTCCCTGACTGCCCAAAAACAGAGGAAGGACTAACCAGTGGGCTTACTGCTACCTCAATCCCTGGAAATCTTTTAAATAATGTACAGTTCATGCATGTGCCAATTGTTTTAAATTTGTATAATTGGAACATGGCAGAGGTTGGAGTCTGCACAAATACCAATGTATCATTATTCTATGCTTCGTTATTAGTAGATATTGTTGCCAGTTATCACAGCAGAACTCAAGACCCATTTGTAGGATGAGACAGCCCTCCCCAATCTAGAAAACTCCAAACTTTAGATGGGATCATTGGGACCATCCCTGGTCTTTTTGGATCTGAGATGTGAATTTGGAATAGGGCTGATTTGGAAGTAATACGTAGACACATAGGCAATTTTGAACAGCAAGAAAGGCAACATGTTTTAAAACCTGTTCTGAAAGGTATTGAGGATCTGGCTAAAGAGGAAAAATTCACTGTGTATAATATGCATGATATTGCGAAATTGTTCTCCAAAACTCAAGATAAAATTAATGAGATCATTGAATTAAATAATAAGGAGAGAACAATGAATCAGAGGGTTAGAGAGATCATTTGTACTGCATATGATAGTTATATCCTCACCACAATCACAAATGTAGTCAAAGACATACAATCAGGAAAAGTCCCAGACATCTTAAGAGACAGGGATCTTACTAGATGGTATTGTCCATAATCCTATAATGGAGGGGGGTGAATAGTGTAAGTGACTCTTCGGGAATTGGGTGTAGGCCTTTGCCTACCTCCACTATTAGAAATTTAGGTATTGTGATTTGTGACACCACACCTGAATAGAGGTGCTGACTATTGTCGGTGCAAGTCAGGATCCTGCTCATTGAATGATATTCTGTTTGTTTCCTTCACTATGTCACTTCCTGTTTTTCATCCAAGCAAGTCTTTCTTCAACAAGCTGGCAAAGGTTCATTCAGTGGGATACCTGGAGAAAAATGTATACAAAGAACAACTAAACCTTCCTGAACTTCTGATACAAGTAAATGGGAGCTGGAAAGTACTGCACACCACCTGCTGCACAGTCAAGGAAAGCCAGTACCTGTGTCGTTGCAATATCTTTGAAGTTGACGTTACAGTCTGTGGTCTAGGGTCCGGTGGGGCAGGCAACCCATCTACCATGAATACTGAGCAAGATGCTGCGAGTAACCCCTATGAGAGGCACAAAGGATCAGTCCCCTCAGTTGCACCAAAAAATGCTAACAGTTGGGATGACAATGTTAACACAAAAGAAGCCGTGAAACAGAATGGTATGATGAATCCATACATCCTGGATACTGAGGCAAGCCCAGCAGCTGCAACTTATGATGCAAAGAGAGCTGATAGACTATCCACAGCTGACAGACAGAAGACATTTGTAATGAGCCTTGCTGCAACAAGGAAAGATCAAGTTATATACCAGAGGAAGCCACATGTCCTATACAGTTAACAAAATGGAGGACTCCTATGGTGAAGGCGACATACAATATGGACGGACAGTACTGTATTGTCACAAACTATAGGGAGTATCTCTATGGGGGCCAGTCGTGTCCAATATCTAACCCAAATTTTTGTTTCACTCCACATGGGTACACTACCATTGGTAATACTGTAATTACACCTGTACCTGTCTATGGCGAAGAAAATATACTGGATAGCAATCATATCCCCAATCCTGAGGACTACATTCCCATTTTCAATGTGCACATAGATTCCCTATCCTTAAATTTAGAAAAACTTTTAGAAAGAAAAGACACTCATATCATGCACATTAGCAACATGATAGAGAAGGCAGATGTAAAACTTAATGAACTATTACATGATGGGGATTTTGAACTAGCAACAACCAATTCATGGGTGACATACTGTAGTGCTGTTTGATGATATTTTACCCAGTGTTTCGTGATTACATATTTATACACAAATGACCACACTAGATGTAGGATGACTTTCTATTATGTCTTATGGCGCTTTCTGGCACGACACTTTTAATATGCCACTTTTTGTTCCGCTATTGTTAGCATTACCACTGTTTTAAGTCTGTTCCTAATGGTTGCTGATAGCACTAAGTACAGACAGAGATTAGTATGTCACGATTTGGTGCTTAGTTGATATTACTGCTACGATTTTGAATCTGATGTGGTAAGACATATTGAGCTCACTGGGCACAAAGCTTGTGTACCTCTTACTTTTAGACTCATCTGATGCATCCCCTGTGGTTTTCTTGTAGACAGCATAGATGTGTTAGTCTGTGCATGCAGACGACATATATATATATTATTTGCTTTGAGGTTTGTACATACTGATTGTACATTTTGGACGGGTAGATCTCCCTGAATTTGGTTTTTGTTTAATTTTCTAATTAATTTTTCCCTTTCTTATGAGGTATAACCTGACTTGTTTTTGTTTTTACATGTCATTTATTATCTCCCTCTGGGTTGTTCCTGGTGGACATTATGAAGTTTGTTTACACATAGACTTACTCTCTGTGTTGTTATTTATACCTGATTTGCGTACCTATAATAATGAGTTTTCACTCTTGCTATGTCTTGTCAGGCAACATGGTACTTTGGTATTTCTTGAAGGTTCCTCTTATTACCCAGCGTAGATGTTTACATAGAAAGTAGAAAGAGGGCGCCACAATAGCGTGATACCGTCTGGATATGTGGGTACAGATAAAAGTAAGTATTATGCTTACCAAAAGATGTGGTACTGTGCTGTGACCAGTGCAAGAAAGCAGGCTAGCACTTGTCAGTGATTAGTACACTGTGGAAGCCAAGCTCCAAAAGCACTTGTCCTGGTTAAAACTCTGTATGTATCTCCTGTTAGCTGGACTTCAGGTGCTGCAAAGGTGTAATCTTGTGTGTTGTTCAGTTGGTAATGATAAACCACAACACAGACAACTTCAAATAAAATGGCTTTTAATACTTATTATGACGAGTTTCTCAACCTCAAACGGGTCGTTTCATCAGATAAAAAAGATGTTTACATAACCTACTTTGTATCGGTTTGTCTTGTTATGTACAAGCTTGAGAGTTTGTCTGGTTTTATATAATTGAATAGTGGTACTGGTTATTGTTGTCTGTCCCTTTTGGTAAATTGCAGAATTCTTCTAATATTGTTTTTAACCATTTATGTATAGGTTGGTGATGGGTGGTTTTGTTGTTTGTTCACTTTTAGGTATTCGTTATATTAGTTTTTTTCTTTTATGTTTATTTTCAGATTATATATGTCCTGATGAAGGTCTGAATGAGGGCCAAAACGTCGACCATGTTCTGTTAATATTTTCAAGGAATAATTGGGTTTATGCACAAATCCTGAGAGTGCCCTTTTCTGCATGGATTCATATACTTCTCAATTTTGAGGATTGCACCCAGGTCTATTATACACCATCCAGGTTGGAGTGCTGGGCCACAGGCTAATTGAAACAGTTTATATATATATATATATATATATATATATAGTCCATATGTAGAAAGTAACAGCACCACTGCATCAATATTCTTAAAGGTGAATTATTTCTTTATTGGAGATATCACAACAGATAAAAGCGACGTTTCGGACCTACATGGTCCTTAATCATGCATGATTAAGGACCATGTAGGTCCGAAACGTCGCTTTTATCTGTTGTGATATCTCCAATAAAGAAATAATTCACCTTTAAGAATATTGATGCAGTGGTGCTGTTACTTTCTACATATGGACTGTATCTGTTTGGGTTCTTGCTGATAGCCCATTGTAAAGTAATCCAATAAGTACTGGACTCTATCTGTTTATTTTGTATATATATATATATATATATATATATGTCCAGCTTGCTAAAAGTCTCTCAAGGACACACCTGTTTATGTACAGAGATAGGGCAATAAATTCCTTTAGTTAAAATAGTTTAGTGAAAAAGTCCAGAAGTCAGAAGCCATGTTAGCAGCTGTCCAACCATCAGAAATAGCATACAGAGATAGGCAAAATTCTGAGATACAAATTACTTTAGAAACAAAAATATACATTCAGCTCTTATGAACCAATCATACTCTTAGCCAACTCAAAGCATCCACCATTATCCATTTTTGGGTTGTATTAGCTGAAGAGGCCTGTCATTATAGGTATATAAGGTATAGGGAGAAGGGAGAGAGTAGTAGAAGAGAAGGAAAGGAAAGGAAAGAGAGGCTACAAGAACTTACTGGGTCCCAGAGGTAATTATATTATGCACTTACTTACTTTATAGCTATAAGCTTGTTTTTATGTCTGTTTGCATTTGATTTAAGAAATTGTATGCAGTTATGTCAATGTGTTTTATGTAATGTATTTAATGTAACTCATATTAATGGCACCATATAAAGAAGCATAGAATATTATATCGTGTGATCTAAGATTTTGAGTGCTGTGACTAATAAAAGTTGTTATATTAAGCAGTCTTTCTCACAAGCAAATGCTTTAATTAATTATTATTAATATTATTAAAATAAATATTATATTCCAAAATTAATAATTAATCTTCAATACCCCCACTCCCCCAACACATGGGGTGTATGGAGTGAGAGAGAGAAAAAAAATTCAGCTGTACCAACTGCATGCATACAATCTTTTTCTGTGCTATAAGAAGGTATGTAGATATGTCAGCAAGAAGTCTCCATCACCTCCTTCATTGGCAATGATGCATGTGCATTATTTATCAACCTACTGTATGTTTTTGCTTAGTCTCTGATTCCAATCAGGGTTATCCGAGTCGTGGTGAGAAATGTTAAGTTTGTCAGAGTTTAAATTTCTTCACGGCTCTTGCCCCAATCCCTCTGCTCAGGCCCACTTCATGTGCCGATAACACTGTGTAGGTAATAGGATGCGGGCAACTTAGGCAACTTCAGCCCCCAGCACTGCAACTTCCATACTATAATTATCTGTAGGCTGCATTTAATAATGGTATAAGTGACAGGAAGCCATGACCACCGCCAGCAGCAATTTTATGTACAGGTGATCTGTCAGGGTTGCTTATGCCAGGCCCAAAATGGCATGTCACTATGTATATTCCCAGGCCGTGCCTAATCTGTCATGCCTCAGACAATATGAGAGGTACTCACTTAAAGGGACACTGAACCCAAAAATTTTCTTTCATGATTCAGATAGAACATGCAATTTTAAGCAACTTTCTAATTTACTCCTATTATCAATTTTTCTTCATTCTCTTGCTATCTTTATTGAAAAAGAAGGCATCTAAGCTAAGGAGCCAGCAATTTTTTCGTTCAGAACCATGGACAACACTTGTTTATTGTTGCTGTCCAATCAGCAAGGACAACCCAGGTTGTTCACCAAAAATGGGCCGGCATCTAAACTTACATTCTTGCTTTTCAAATAAACATAACAAGAGAATGAAGATAATTTGATAATAGGAGTAAATTAGAAAGTTGCTTAAAATTGCATGCTCTATCTGAATCACAAAATATTTTTTTTGGGTTCAGTGTCCCATTAATTCAGACACACATCAGATCGAGCTGTGGCGATGCAGTATCAGGAAATTGTGCACTCTGTTATTCCACGCCAGGTCTCTCTGCTCTGGCAAGATGGTGCCGATAGAATGGCGCAGTAAGTTCTGCAGCGTTCCCGGAGGACAGGGCCGATGACAATGCCCTTCACACTTCGATGAGCGGTTGGCTCATTGCAGGATCACAGCGCCCAACAAGCTCTGCATGTGGGGGGCAGATGGGGCCGCTTTTAGTTAATTTTTCCACTTTGGTGTTGCGGAGCTCTTCTCAGCACCTCCATCAGCTAGTCCCGCCCACCGGAAGTCTTGTTAGTGATTTTATTGATAATAATTCTCACATGTACAATGTATACTTGACCGGTGTTAAAGGGACAGTAAACACCAGAATTTTTGTTGTTTAAAAAGGTAGATAATCCCTTTATTACCCATTCCCCAATTTTGCATAACCAACACAGTTATACTAATATATTTTTTACCTCTGTAATTACCTTGTATCTATGGCTCTGCAAACAGCCCCCTTATTTCAGTTCTTTTGAAAGACTTGCATTTTTAGCCAATCAGTGCTTGCTCCTAGGAGCTTCATGTGCCTGTGCTCAATGTTATCTATATGAAACACATGAACTATCGCCCTCTAGTGGTGAAAAACTGTCAAAATGCTTTCAGATTAGAGGTGGCCTTCAAGGTCTAAGAAATTAGCTTATGAACCTCCTAGAGAACTAAGAATATCAAGAGAACAAAGCAAAATCGGTAATAAAAGTAAATTGAAAAGTTGTTTAAAATTACATGCCCTATTTAAATCATGAAAGTTTTTTTTTACTTGACTGTCCCTTTAAGATAACAGTCCAAACTTATCCCACTGTAAGTAATGAAGATTATAAGCTATTATGTCTTATATACAATTTTACTACTCTCCATAATGTATTTTGCTTCTATTTATATATATTAGACCCACACCTATATGACACTAACTAAATCATTATTAAATCTTACCTCTGTTAATACGAAGGGAAAGCTTTTGAACGCATTTTTTGGAAGTTTTTAAAAGCAGTCTTACTGAAGATGGGTCTAGGTACTGGATTTATAGCAAGGGTGTTTGTTATGTATGCATCACCAACAGCAAGGGTGAGAGTGAATGGATTTTTATCCTATCCATTTATAATATCTAATGGGACAAGGCAGGGTTGCCCACTCTCCCCCTTATTGTTTGCATGCTCAATTGAAATATTAGCATTAAAAATTTGTTCCTATGGAAATAAAACGCCTCCAAATTAATAAGACTCACCGTAAACTTCTATTATATGCTGATGATGTCCTTTTCTTCCTGACTAATCCTCAGGCATCAATCTCAGCATTGACAACTCGAATTTGGATGAATATCAAATGTTTTAGTAAATAAATGTAAGTCAGAAATATTAAATATTACTCTGCCAGAGAGAGAGGTACTACATATTCAGACACTTAGCACATTTAGATGAAGAGCGTAGACTAAAATACTTAGGGGTGTATTTAACCCCCATGATAGATGAATTGTTTGCAGTTAATTACTTACCCCTCCAGTCCTTTATAATAACTACATTATCATCCTGGAGACGGAAACCAATATATTCGGTTGGACGGATAAACGCATTTAAAATGAAATAAAGGTATACTCCCAAAAATGATCTACCTCTTGCAAACATTACCAATATCTTTACCTAAAAATTATCTTATAACCTTACAAAACAGAATATTTGAATTTATATGGAATAAACATCAAGCTAGGATTAATAAAAAAATAATATGTCAGACATTAAATAATGGTAGTTTTGGAGTCCCTGATCTTATAGCCTATAGGATAGCTATACACTTACAAAGAATAGTAGATAGGTTCATAAATTACACAACTAAAATATGGGTACAGCTAGTACATAATATTACAGGTTCAATTCATTTGGGAACACAATGTTCGACCCCAAAAAACAAATCTAATCAAATAAAAAACACTACACATTTTATAAGAGAGACTTTTTTAATCTGGGAAAAAGTATTGGTTGCTTTTCCTAACATTTCATCAAAATAATCACTGTTAACACCATTAATGAATAATATTGAATTTAAACCTGGTATGACTATCTCACTTACACTCATTACAAACTTCGAAAGGACATTATTTGTGACACATATGGGGGATGAAAATATCTTACAAAATAGAACTGATCTTGTAAACAGCAGTTGGTTCTTTTACCATCAATGTTATAATTATATAACCTCCCACCGGCAGAAACAGAACCTCCTGAGACCTCTGACTTCATTTGAAATTTTGTGCTGTGAATCTCCACCAGTGAGGCATACTTTATTGTTACTTTATTCACTGTTAAAACAACCCAAAATAGGCAACATTCCACATTATATAGAAAGGTGGAATCAAGAACTAAATATAGATATTACATATCTCGAAGCATCTAAAATATACCAAACTGTGAAAAAATCCTCAGTATCTGGAAAGTACTTTGAGTTAAATCTGAAAATCCTACACAGATAGTATTTAACACCATCACGATGAAGGAAGATTTTTAAACACTATTCGGAGCAATGTTGGAGATGTAATAATTCACCTGGCAATATGGCCCATATTTGGTGGCAATGCTCCGAGATTGTCCCGATTTGGAATAAAATTGTTAAAGAAACTTCTAAAATGTTAGAAAAACCTATACTCTTAGATTCATGCATATGGTTGTTCAATAAAGTCCCGAAGAAGTTTACTGTAGTACAGAATAAACTGTTAAATATAGCAAGCAATAGTTTGAAAATTCTCATTGCAAGAAATTGAAAGAGTACTATTAATCCTAAACTAGCCAATTGGATAAATTAATTTAACCATCAAATAACTCTAAAGGAATATTCTTATATTAAACGTCATAGTTTAGGGATATACATACAAATGGAAGAAACATGGGAAACCTACTTGAAGGAAATGTATAATTAGCCTGTGTTAACATCTTTCATCTAGTATATTTGAGGAATAGTCTAGACTCTAAAGGAGTGTTGTGAGCAGATTTCTTACACCTTACTGTGTTAAAATAGGGGTAATCCATTTAATAATGCAGAATATTTATCTATAATGCAAATATATCCGATAGGACGACAATGGGGTTAATTGTAGACAATAGATAAGTATTATCATGAAACTTAGTAAACTAAGATTAACGGTCAAGTAATACGTTGATTTTGATTGCACTATAATGTTTTGTTGTAATAGAATATTGTATGTAAGGTAACCAAGGTACATGTAAATGGATTTAAATGTTTTGTAATATATTGCAAATGTACATTTTCTTTTTTATCTTTGGAATAATGCAATTTAAAAAAAAAAAAAGAACACACACACACACACACAATATTGCAATTCAGGAATTACACAATTAAAAGAGATTTAAAAATGCATCTCCTTACAAATACAAGTTGCAAGTTATAATGGATTATAATTAATCTTGTAACTGCTCATTTCTTAGAGCATAGAAAGCACTTTATTGTGAAGGCATCACGAAAAGACTCTTAAAACCTTACGTAAAAATAAACAAACTACAAAATCCTTCCTCAATAAGAAAAACTCACGGTCTCCTGCTTTCTTGCCTCATCAACATTAAAAGACACGTTTTGTTCTATCAAGCAGGGCTACTCCATAAGAGAAATACATGAAATAATTTAAAATTGCAAATATTAACATAAACGTCTTTTTAAAACGTGCTTCCAAAGTGTTTTGATTAAAATAATTTTTTCATTTAAATTGCTTTAGAAAAATAATAATGGTAATGACCATGAATTTTAAATTTGCCTTATTGGCTATCATAAATTAATTACTGATGAAGATAACTGGACATTATTCTACATTATACTTATATGTTTCTATAACATAATAGTGATATTTTTATGTTGTTATGACTCAGTTTCTCCAAACAATGCTGCTATTTTATTCACCTAAAATGACGTAATAGAAACTGACTCATGCTCTGTTTGGGACCAGAAGATGAGAATATACATTGTTTGCATATGTAGCATATTTATTAATGTCAATGTCTTGAAAAATGTAGTCAAGAAAATTGATATCACACTTATATGACAAATACAAAATTGTCATTGACAGCAAACGAAACATAATTATGTTTTTAAAGATAACAAAAATAATTGTTTATACAGCCACCCTGATTATACAGTTATATAATTGTATATTTACATTGATTATTGACAGTTTTCATTTATTAATTATTTTATTTGTGTTAATATCTCACTTTTTTGTTTCTTTGTCTATTATTGTTTTTTTTTTTGTTTTTTTTGTATTTTTATTTGAGGTTTAAGAGAAGGCATACATGGAATATATAATAAAGTAACATAGTAAGAATAGTGGGATGCAGACAATATACAGCATAGCATTGTAAATTGGCGTTATGCATTCCAGAAAAAGGTAAAGAAGAAAAGGGCATAATATGTAAATACTGTAGTATACCAAATATGCTATATACCTCCACAATGATAAATTAAGCCGCTTTTGGACCTCCAATCTATATGACCATGTTATTGGAGGTATGCACCAACTAAGGAGACCACTTTTGTATCTCCATTGAATAACCTTGTTTTCTGTCTATACTGTAACACAAGCATAGTCAAATATAACCATAGTAAAAATAATAAAAATAACACATGCTTTAGACTATAAAGATGTCATTATATGAAATAAAGGGGTAATTGTTACTTAATAAATAAATATGGGAACAAATTCGCATGGAGCTTGCGAGAGTCACACACTGACCTTAAAAAACTATATAGCCTGAGTGATATTTACACGTAGGGAGATATAAATATAAATATGGCGCACTTATGAGTGATAGTTACAAAGAGGATATATAGAGATCTAGTCTAATTCTGTTTGCATATATAGTAGTTGTCAACTTTAGGAGCAGAATAAATATTATTGGCAGTAGTACGCCCAATTAAGTAAAGTTGTGAGTCTTCAGTTGTGCCAGACCCTACATAGCTATATAGCCTAAGTGACAGTTGCTCATAGGGAAATATTATTATGGAGCATGAATGAGTGATAGAGATAAATTGAGTGAATATAAACCTAGTCTAGGTGTGTATGTATAAATAACAGTTAGCGTTTCTAGGAATAATGTAGTTCAACTGGTTAAAGACATTTTGGGCATATCAATATAGTGCACTATGGGGGCAATCCATTTAAAGAAGACAGTAAATATGTCTGCTGATAAATTACTTGTATGTGTTAAATCTCTGCTGTGCCTCTCATACTGGATAATGATAAACTGAAAAGGGGGAAATAGTGAAGAACCTTTGTTGGGTTAGGCTGTGAGCATTTGAACTGTAAGAGTTATTAATAATGATAGCGAACACTTACTCCACATTAAGGAACAAAACACACACAAGTACTTAGGAGCGGATTTTGTCAATCCATGAATCCCATGAAAAAAAAAGCTTGTAAAAATAACTGAATAGCTGGCTGCTATAAGGAGTCCATGGAGTTGTAAACCTCAAGGTAGTTTTTCATGAGTCCACTGTGAAATTAATTTGAAACCCAAATGTTCTCAGATATTTATCTTCCCTATGTGGAGCTGAAAAGAAACACTATATGTCCCAACATTTAGTACGGAGCATCAATTAAGGCCTCTCAGTAAGTATCCACCCCATATTGTGAGTCAACCATATATTAGACATTAACGATTACAACAGAAACAGTAAAGTTACCCCTAAACCTCCCAAGAATCCAGAACAAACATGAGCATAAGCTAACCTCACCAGCCGACATACATCAAGACAAATAAGCCTCTATCTCACTCCCATGCGCATAGTGCACAAAGTCATCAGTCTCTTTCCCAGTCTCTTGGGGGCTGCATGCGCAACTATATACCTGCCACCATTCGAACATGACCACCATAGTTGCCATTCAAGATCTCCAATGCCAGATTGCAGCCGTGATGGGGTATCAGTCGAGGGGAGACAGTCGTTCCAATGCGGGGACTCCATACTCCCCGGTCTGAGGAGTGCAACCCATAGGACATGGGTAAGCTGAGTGTGACTGTCATGCAGCGTCAGACCCTTTGGATCTGTGATCCCCGTAGCCGCCATCTTGCTCCTGGGAACATTGCAGAAGAATAGGGACCGTGTTAGGTGAGACCCATACTGGGAGCTCCCCCCTGACACACAACCTACCTCCTTTATCGATTCTAGCTTTTGCTGTGTTTGGGGCCATAACCCGGCAACTCCACCTCCACCAGGCCTCGGGGGCTCTGGGGGATGGGTATGCAATGTGGCGTCTTCAGAGCGTAGGCATTTCTCTGTTGTGTGGGGATGGAGGTCTTCTCTCTGTCACTCCATTTAGAAGATTGGTCTTGGATCAGTGGATGGGGGTTTGTGTAGGCGACCTTATTTCCCTTTGGCGGTAGTGTGTTAGGACTTTCGTTAGGAGGGGCTCCCACTGTTGTACTCTTATGTGCCTTGAGGCTGTGACAATCCATAGGTGTCATTTCCTTCTTAGGAGTAGAAGCACTCTTTCGCACTAATGAGTCTGGATGCTTAATTTTTTGCTCCGGGTTGGAGTGCGTCAGTAGGTTCGTATCCTTAGTTATATTCCCAAAGGCTTCAAGGAAACTTTTTTCAAGAGCTATAAAATGTTCATTGAGAAGCTGTATTATCTCCTGTTCCCATTGTTCTGATGCCATCTTAGCGGTTACAACAAAGATTTAGGTGGTGTTTGAAGTTAAGATAAGGGAAGGGATAGAATGAAGGCAACAATTTTATGCTGCTATTAACCCAGAATCAATAGGATCCTGGGGGGGGGTTATAAGTGCGGCAGCCTCGACAACATAGATTAACTGAGTCACAACATAGGCCTGCTTGCCATGTGGTCAGATTCCATGCGGTCTAGCTGAAGAGCATAAGAATATAGTAGTGCCTCACCCACTCTTCTGGAAAAACTTCAGGGCACTTTCACTAAGGTGTCAGACACAAAAGTTTAATTTTTGAAAGAGAAAATTGTAGTTAAATCCAAGTAAGAGTCAGGAGCTCCTCACATACACGACCCTCTGCAACAGCTGTAGGCTCCCCCCCCCTATTATTGTTTTTATTTATCAAAATGTGCTTAGACTTTTTATATGCATAACTCCTTCTGAGCATGTGCGAGAGTTCACAGTATATACATATATGCAGTTGTGATTTGCTGATGGCTGTCACATGATGCAGAGGGAGGGGAAACAATTTACTGAAATTTGTCAGAAAAAAAATCTACTACTCATTTAAAATTCAGACTAAATGCTATTGCTTTGTCGTTTTATTACACATTTATTGAATGGGCAATTCTTCAGTGTTTACTGGTTCTTTAAAGGGGCAATACACACTTAATATGTTTTATAAGCATAGTATTGAGATCATTTTATCTCATTCCTCTAGTCATGGCTGCTGCTATGTTAAAATCTAGCTTTCCCTGCATTACACTGCTGATGTGTTCTGCACATGTGCAGAGACTCCCCTTCACATACTTGCACTGAATCCTAGATTCCAAATGGGACATCCATAATTATAGGGAGGTGCATAAAATCTATTTACTTTTTAATGCCCATTTTAAAGAGAAGAGGCATGATTAAGGATCAGAAAGCTACTGAAGTTTAGAAGGCAGCAATTTATGCTTTAAAGGGAGATCAAACATAAGTTTGTATAAAAATTGTATTTGTCTCATGATCTTTAGAGACACAAAAAAAGCCAAATCTATAACGTTTTCTTCAAAATGCTGAAAATAAGCAGCCAGTTTAGGCAATTTGAAGCATTTAAAAAATAAATAAATAAGTGAGTGAGTGTGGGAAAAAGCACATTTTTTACACAAAAGCAATTAGTGTTTCATGCCCATTTAAAGAAACAACTGTGCACTTATGTAGGTTTATTTCTTTGTTTTTGTGAGTCCATAAAAAAATGTATTCATCAGAAATATATACCATTTGCAATAGTTCGTCATGGAATAATTAGGGGCTTTGCTTTATGTGCATGGGGTAGGCTTATGGTGGGATTTTTTCCCAACCTGTGCAACATGTTTCTATAGATTATTCTATTAACTGTTGTCTGAAGATTCTGACTCTGGATGTGATTTACTAATTGCTAGTATTCTTGTTGCATTTGAGTAATCTGTTATTAAAAACTTTATAAAAGACATCAAAGAAACAATATTTTAAATGTATAAACTATAGATAGCATTTGAGTAGTTTAGAAATATATCTAATATTGTTGATGAATTTCCTATTTAAGACTGTATTAAAAAATGGATGTATGGAGGAATTTTTTAGATCTGAAAAACAATTCCATGTCCATTCGAGGGATATAAATACTGTTTAAATTTGTTTGGAGAAGTTTCTTTCTAAAGTAATCTTATATGGATTTGAGTCATTTTAGTGTATGTTTCCCAAATTCAAAACCTACATTAAATCCTCAAACTTTTTAAGATACTCAGTGATAATTTGAAAAGGGTAGTCATGGGTTTATCAAGTCCTACATGATTGTTTAAATAATCATCATTTAAGTGAATATTGGCCTTTGTTGTTAAGTATCAGCCTTATAGGACTGCATATTTAGTATAGGAACATGTGATACCAAACCAATAAGGTATAAAATGCTGCCAATAAACAAAAAACATGACTGATTGTTATTACATTTACATCAAATGAGCTTATCTGTAGACTTTAACATGCTGATAATTCATTTTCAACCTAACAATTATTCAACCTCTAAAGAAGAATTTTGAACGTACTTGTACTGTACACAAAGAACATTCACCTAGATTACAAGTTTTGTTGTACGGTTTTAACGCTGGAAAAATGGCCATTTCAGCGTAAAAATCATAACGCAGCCATTACGAAAGCATTTTACCGCAAGCATTTTAGCCTGTAATGCAATGTCAATCCTGCACTCAAAAAATGATGTTTTTGCATAAGATTTCCATAGCACCGGTATCACAGGTTGTGTGGTGAGGCTAAAATGCTTGCATTCCAGCCTATACCGACACGATCCATTCCGCTATCTGAGATCAGTAGTTATGAGTTTTGCGCAACAAAACTGTTACACAAAACTTATAACTATAATGTTACAAAGTACACTAACACCCATAAACTACATATTAACACCTATTTCCCACATCGCAAACACTAAATTAAACTTGCTAACCCCTAATCTACCGCTCCCGACATCGCCGCCACTAATAAAAGTTATTAACCCCTCTTCCGCCGCTCCCAGACATCGCCGATACTATAATAAAGTTATTAACTCCTAAACCTCTGGCTTCCCACATCACCACCACTAAATAAACCTATTAACCCCTAAACCGCCAGCCCCCCACATCCCAAAAAACTAAATTAAAGTATTAACCCCTATACCTAACAACCCCCAAACTTTAAATTAAAATTACAATATCCCTATCTTAAAATAAATAAAAACTTACCTGTGAAATTAAAAAAACCTAAGTTTAAACTAACAATTAACCTAACAACTATTATACTAAAACTAAAATTACACATTAAAAAAAAACTAACACTACTAAAAAAAATTAAATCTAAAATTACAAAAAATATAAAATACTAAATTACAAAAATAAAAAATACTAAATTACAAAAAATAACAAAAACTAAATTAAAAAATTAACAAATTAAATTATCCAAAATAAAAACATTTACACCTAATCTAATAGCCCTAAAAAATAAAAAAAAACCCACCCAAAATAAAAAACCCTAGCCAATAGCCCTTAAAAGGGCCTTCTATAGGGCATTGCCCTAATAGAAATCAGCTCTTTTACCTGTATAAAAATACAAAGACCCCCAACAGTAAAACCCACCACCCAACCAAACCCCCAACATAAAAAAAACAACCTCTAACAAAAACCTAAGCTACCCATTGCCTTGAAAGGGGCATTTGTATGGGCATTGCTCTTTTGCATTGCCCTTAGAAGGGCATTCAGCTCTTTTAAAAAAGCCCAAACCATAATCTAAAAAAAAACACTCAAAAAAAGTTAAAAAATAACTAACACTAACCCCCGACGATCCACTTACAGTTTCTGAAGTCCGGACATCCCGGCGGCGAGAAGTCTTCATCCAGGCGGCGAGAAATTCATCCATCCAGGCGGCATCTTCTTTCTTCATCCAGGCGGCATCTTTTATCTTCATCCTGGCCGCGTGGATCGAGTCCATCCTTCAAGACATCCGGCGCGGAGCGTCCTCTTCATACAGTTGCCGCAGTACACTGAATCTTTAATGCAAGGGAGCCTTTTCAAAATGGTCATGGTTGATGCAATAAATCCACAAATGTGATTAGCCAGTTAATGGTTTTCCTTTAGATTTAATTTCAAGGAGTTATCAACTAGAATGAAAAAAAAAAAACATGCTGATTCCTACAAGCTTTAAACTTTTACCACTAGTAGAGCAATAAAGAACAGGCATAATCTTTCAATATAAAGACCAGCTAACAGAATAAAAAAACAATACATAAAGTTCCAGTATTCAAGCAACACAATATTTTATTCTTGCCTTTATCTGATCAAAAAATATACATTTTGAAAACCTGTTCTAGATCTAAGATACCTTAACAAGTTTCTTTTAAGAAGTTGTTCACAATAGAGCCACTTTTCACCACAATGAAACTAATAACATTCCTGGATTCTATAGATCTCAAGGACACTTACTTTCATGGCAAGCAGTCATGTCCAGTATCTCCTGTTTGCACTGAGGGCTGCATCAATAGATCATTCGTTTTTATACTGGTGTCCATGCTATAAATACAAGAAAAACTGAGTTTTAAAAATAAATCTTGGATAGATTGAAATTTATCTTAAAATGATTCATATTATATTCTAAAATGTTGCTGCAATTTGTAGTATTAACACATACTGTCTGGTGTATGTATTTATTAAACTTGAGTATGGTTCATTAAAGCTACTATAAGATTCAGTGCAGTGATTTACCATTTTAAAACATATAGAAAAGAGGGTTGTTTCCCTTTTTATAGTTTTTTTATATTATTTATTTTTGTTACTTTTAGATTATTATTATATTATATATAAATGGTATTGAATGCTTTTAATTTGTATATTAAGACAACATAATTATTTAAATCACTCAATACTGTACACTTAATTAGAATAGTTTAATACTGTTTAAATCATAGGTATATTCGTTATTATGGATACCCAAGACAACATATAGTCATTGTATTTTCTAGGAAAGTAATGATTATATTTTTTTTACTGAGCACAACATCAACTTGATATTCTTTCTTCTTATCCTTTGCATGAACAGCTGGGGAGAGAGAGTCCAACTCCCCAACATGTTACAGAAGGGATTTCTCTATCTGCAGTAGTGCTAGAGAGAGGAAAACTGCTTGCATATTTATAAACACAATCTGTAAAAAGAAACCCTCAAATTAAATGGCCATTGTAATAATATTAGATATCATGCATATGCTTTTGTTATTAAAATATTTATGAAAAGCTAATATTAGTATTTTATCAACATTATTAGTAATATGTATTATTATTTAAAATATTCTACACGTATTTTCTTTGATGTATTTACAAATGTATTCAGCTCTGCAGGGTTTTCACCCATAATCTATGCTGGGATTCTTTAAGATTTATTGCAAACCTTCCAGCACTCCTCTTCTGTATCATACATTACATAATTTATCTGTTTCTACATATATCTGTCTCTATATTATAAATAATGTATTTACAGTGTCATCACTGCAAGGGTATATTAGGGTATATTAGGGGCTTTACAACTATGGTATCTACATCCAGACACACGTGCTTTTTATGTTTGATGCTATCATGAATACTCAGTGTAACCACCTTGTGGCAGAAATATTTTAAAATGTTAGGTACTATGCCCTCAATCACAATCTATCAGGAGCTGCATTTTTGTCTGTTTCATGTGCCAAAAAGGCTACTTTTCGATTTGGCACAATCACAATAATGTGTTTTCGACTGAGTACTGCACTTGCAAATTAATTTTTAGATTCTAGAAAAAGCTTTATTTTCCCTATGGAGCCAAAAAAGATCTGCAATCACAAAACGTTTTTTATTTAATTTTCAAGAGCTTTTCGAGACCATTTTTGACTTATCAAATTTGGCACTTCAAGCACTTGATAAGTCATCGGAAAGGGTTCTTTGGACATCTGTTAGACTATTTCAGGACTATTTCCAAAGAATTTATGTGCTTGCACATATTTTAAACACTACTGGAGATATTTTAGAGGTTTGTTAATATACAGGTGAAACACGAAAAATTAGAATATCGTACAAAAGTTCATTTATTTCACTAATGCAACTTAAAAGGTGAAACTAATATATGAGATAGACTCATTACATGCAAAGCAAGATAGTTCAAGCCTTGATTTGTCATAATTGTGATGATTATGGCTTACATCTCATGAAAACCCTAAATCCACAATCTCAATATTGTGAAACGGTGCAATATTCTAAGCTCAAAATGTCTCACTATAATCAGCTAATTAAGCCATAACACCTGCAAAGGGTTCCTGAGCCTTTAAATGGTCTCTCAGTCTGGTTCAGTAGGAATCACAATCATGGGAAAGACTGCTGACCTGACAGTTGTGCAGAAAACCATCATTGATACCCTCCATAAGGAGGGAAAGCCTCAAAAGGTAATTGCAAAAGAAGTTGGATGTTCCCAAAGTGCTGTATCAAAGCACATTAATAGAAAGTTATGTGGAAGGTAAAAGTGTGGAAGAAAAAGATGCACAAGCAGCTGGGATGACCCCAGCCTGTAGAGGATTGTTAGGAAAAGGCCATTCAAAAGTGTTGGGGACTTTCACAAGGAGTGGACTGAGGCTGGAGTCAGTGCTTTAAGAGCCACCACACACAGATGGATCCTGGACATGGGCTTCAAATGTCTTATTCCTCTTGTCAAGCCACTCCTGAACAACAAACAACGTCAGAAGCGTCTTACCTGGGCTAAAGAAAAACAGACCTGGTCTGTTGCTCAGTGGTCCAAAGTCCTCTTTTCTGATGAGAGCAAATTTTGCATCTCATTTGTAAACCAAGGACCCAGAGTATGGAGGAAGAATGGAGAGGCACACACTGCAAGATGCTTGTCCAGTGTGAAGTTTCCACAGTCTGTGTTGATTTGGGGAGCCATGTCATCTGCTGGTGTTGGTCCACTGTGCTTCATTAAGTCCAGGGTCAACGCAGCCGTCTACCAGGAAATTTTGGAGCACTTCATGCTTCCTTCCACAGATGAGCTCTATGGGGATGCTGACTTCATTTTCCAGCAGAACTTGGCATCTGCCCACACTGCCAAAAGCACCAAAACCTGGTTCAATGACCGTGGGATTACTGTGCTTGATTGGCCAGCAAAGTCGCCTGACCTGAACCCCATAGAGAATCTATGGGACATTGCCAAGAGAAAGATGAGAAACATGAGACCGAACATATGCTCACCTTGCTCTTGAACCCAAGCATACTTGCCTTGATACCCTTGTATGCTCACTTTGCTCTTGAAACCAAGCATACTCAATTTTATATCCATGTATGCTCATTTTGCTCCTGAAACCAAGTATACTTACCTTGATACCCACGTATGTTCAC
The DNA here is from genome assembly GCF_027579735.1 of Bombina bombina. NCBI lineage: Eukaryota > Metazoa > Chordata > Amphibia > Anura > Bombinatoridae > Bombina > Bombina bombina. Next base: position 337,659,551 of record NC_069501.1, on the reverse strand, counting down.
CTTGCTCTTGAAACCATGCATACTTACCTTGATACCCATGTATGCTCACCTTGCTCTTGAAACCAAGCATACTTACCCTGATATCCACGTATGCTCACCTTGCTCCCTAAACCAAGAACCCCTCCTGTGATATCTGTGTATGCTTATCTGCATCCTGAAAGCTGAATCCTCCCCAACAGTGCCTGCGGGGTAGTGTGTGCCTGTTGAGAGACTTGTGCTTATGCTTTGGGTATTCTTTTCCCTTTTCCCCAACTCCAGAATATTGTTGTTTATAATTTTGCTTCAGTAAAGTATTCTCAAGAAAATAGTTTTTTTGTCCTGTGTCTCTATTCCTGCATATCGAGTTCCTCACTCCTCCCCTCACCCTCACAGACAATTCCAGTGCAATGTAGTACTTTATAACATGAGAGTGTGCTGAATTTAGACTGTGTGTGTGCTTTGTATTTTATATTACTTTAGACTTCAGATTTTGCATTTAAGGTTTATTACTTATAAACTTTTCACTTTCTATTTTGAATTGTATGCATATGCAGTAGATTATGTATGCATCAGTGTATTTAGGATTGTGATTTTACATTTTCTGATTATGCTTTTACAGTTCCTGTGTATCGTTAACAAATTAGAGTCAAACTTTATATATTTATGTGTATCAAATTACATTGCACTTTGTATTTGTTCTATTTAAAATAAAACTGACAGCTTCAGCTTCCCAAAGAGATTCATTACTTTCTACCGGTCTGAGGATTAAAGATTCTATAGTTTGGAGACAAATTATAGTGCAGACTTTTTAGGGGCAGAACTAACTGAATTGTATGAGAAAAAGGGCAGAACCTGGACAGGTTGAGAGATGCCTTTTATTGATAGTAATGAGGCTCATTGGGATACAGAATTTCACAGGTGTCAGGCTGAGGTGATTGCCACCTATGGTGTTGGATGATGGTCCAGGTGTGAAGATGTAACAGAGAAAAACAGAGGACAGTCCAGAGAAGCAGGTTATGTAATGCACTGTAGATCAGTCTGCACAAGCTTAGATACAAAGGGAGCAGAAGAAAACAAAGTCCAATTAACAGGCCAGGCGCCATACAGAGGAAGGAAGTCTAAACAAGGCTTCAATACAAAAGGAGCAAGCAGGTTGTAAGGTCCAGAGAAAACAGGCAGAGGTTAGGAATCTGGATAATAACACGGGTACAAGCAACAGGAGATGGGAGATCCTGTGTCAGTGAATGCAGCCTTAGATTTAATGGTAGCTTTGCTATATTGCAGTACTTCACTTTCACCATATAGATTAGTGGTCCACACGTTCTGTCTGTTTACAGTTGTGCAGTAGGCCTCAATCCTGGGGACTGGATAATGACAGAATGTCATTAATTAAGAGTGCAGGATATCCTTTCTCTTTAAATTTATCTCTCAGAATTGCAGACTGCTTATCGAACTACTGCAATTCCGACATATTCTCCTAAATTGACTATACGGTATATTTATCTTCCAACTATTAAAATGATTCCCTGAAAAATGTAAAAAGTTGTTGCTATCTACAGTTTTAAAAAAGGTGGAAGACACAACTTTACTGCAGTCGTCCCATTCAAGGGTTACATTTAAATATTACATTTTGATGGGTTGAATATTGTGTGTGAAAGACAGGCCCATTTCATTGGCATTCAGTCTATTAATAAAGTGGATCACATCATCACTGGGACCTTGCCAAATGAAGATCAAATCATCAATATAGCGGCCATAAAATACCAGGTTGCCCTTCCAGTCCAAATCCTGAATGTATTCATCTTCAAATACACCCATAAAAAGGTTAGTAAAACTGGGGGCAAAGCTGGTACCCATGGCCGTTCCCTTTATTGGCAAGTAAAACTCATCCAGGAATTGGAAATAGTTATGAGTTAATATATAAGAAATTAATTCCAATATATACTCTTGATGGATAATAGACAAATATTGTAATGCTAGTGGGATATTTCCCTATCAGACCAAACTTGGGCAGTAGTCTTCTTATCCCAGCGTCAAGTGGAAGGATAAGGAAATATCCCAGAACAAAGTGAGTTTAAGAAATAAGGTAAGCAGTACTCACGGTAGACAGGGTAGACCCTCACGGCAATAAGATTAAAGGGACAGTCAAGTCCAAAAAAAACATTCATGATTCAGGTAGGGCATTTAATTTTAAACAACTTTCCAATTTACTTTTATCACCAATTTTGCTTTGTTCTCTTGGTATTCTTAGTTGAAAGCTAATTTCTAAGACCTTGAATGCCGCCTCTAATCTAAATGCATTTTGATAGTTTTTCACCACAAGAGGGCATTAGTTCATGTTTTTCATATAGATAACATTGAGCTCATGCTCGTGAATTTACCATGGAGAAAGCTCTGATTGGCTAAAATGCAAGTCTGAGCATAAAGAATAGACAGGAGCACCGGTGGATGTCTAAGTAGCATTTATTACCAACGATAATGCTACAATAATAAAATCTTCAAAACATGTACTAGGAAGTACATCAGTTCACATAACATGTAAAAATGTCCTCATTGAAAAGACAGCAAACGGATTGGCTTGCAAGGGGAGGAAGGAAGTATAACAGCTGACGCGTTTCGGCTTCCTAGCTGTAGTCCTAGCTGAATAAAATGTTTAAAATAGGCACCCTTTTTCAAGGGCCTTCCTGCCTCCCATTGGCCAACCGTGTTAGCCAATCAAATGACTCAATGCATTGCAATACACTTTTACATCTGAAAAGCCAGCAGCAAGGTTACTTGGGAATGGTAATAAATAACATTGTATCTATCCTATTGCAACGTAAATACATATGATCAATAGTGATGATTTCATTACCAAAAACATACGTGTCCTATCGTGATAATTCCATTACCAAAAAACATACATGCCCTATAAAACCATAAGGGGCACAAGGGGCTGTGAACTGTAATGTTAGTATAATAGACCGTCTAGTAACTAGGCTGCTGGTCTATGAGTAAACCTTCTTAAATGCTCTGATCCTCTGAGAAATCCTCTGAGAAATGCCAATAATTAATCAAATCATAGGTGGAGTTAAGGCCTGATGGTGTTCTGGTCTTTAATTTAAAGATCCAGAACACCTCCTGTTTGCCCAGAGCCTTCTCTCTGTCCTCTTCCATCAAGGGTATAGAAATCCTCTCAATAGCTGTCCATTTAAAGCTATCTGTATTCTTATCATGTATCTGTACAAAGTGTTGTACAAGAGGTGTACTCAATCTACCAATTCTGATGGTGGAGAGGTTTTCCCTGATTCAGGACCATACCTCCCTGGTAGTTAAACCTATATATTGTATCTCACACAGGTCGCAGGTGATCAAATAAATTACAAATTTTGATCTGCAATTAATGCAGGAGTTTATTTCAAACTGCTGCCCTGTTGCGGTAGATCTGAATGTGACACCACATACCACTTTCTCACAGGCCACACAATCTTTGAAATTGCATTTATGCATGCCTTTGATTATGAGCCAAGCTGATCCTCCTGGCTGGGAAACTTTAAGCTTGGTCGGTGACACCATATTGCCAATTGTTTTATTTTTCTTATATGAAAATTGGCACCCTTGCCTGGATAGATCAGCTAGGTCATCATCGGCCAAAAGCATTTTGAAGTGTTACCTGAGGATACTACAAATTTGGGAATATTCCTCTGAGTTATCTGTTACAAAAAGTAGTCCCTTTTTAAAAACTTTATTCTTGCCTGCTAATTCCTTCTAAGGTGATAGCAAACCTCTGTCTAAGATATTCACAGATTCCCTAGCCTTGCAGATGATCTTAGGTCCATAGCCTCTATCTCTAAGTCTAATCTCCAGTTCCTTACTTTCCTTCACGTACTGTTTGTTGTGCGTGCAGTTTCTTTTCACCAGTATAAATTGTCCTTTTGCTACAGCTTTAAACACGCTTGGGGGATGACAGCTTTTAGCATGCAGCAGTGTGTTGCCTGTTATGGGCTTAAGATAAATAGTGGAGGATACTTTGTTGCCTGGTGTCCCTGTAAGAATGACATCAAGGTAATTTATACTGTTTTTATTGTGTTCAAAAGTGAATTCAATGCCCCTGTCGTTCTCATTCAAGTAATCGATGAAGATGGGGATTTCCAATGTGTCCCCTTTCCACACAAACAGGAGATCATCAATAAATCTCTTGTAGAAAACAATGTTCTGTTTGTATGGATTACTTTCTCCAAATATGTGGTCCTCCTCCCACCAACCCATGAACAGGTTGGCGTAGGAGGGGGCAAATTTATCCCCCATTGCCGTACCACACACTTGGAGAAAGAATTGCCCATTGAATTCAAAAAAGTTATGGGTCAACAAGAAATTGGTGACCCTTAACACAAAATCACATAAGGCATAGTCTACGGTGTAGTATTTATACATAAAATATTCCACAGCTTTAAGGCCTTGCTCATGCGGAATGGATGAGTACAATGACCCATACATAGCTGTCACACCATTCAATGTTAGAGGTCAGATTGAGAACATGTTTCATATAAAAAAAAAAAACTTGCTAATGGCTTAATAATAGGCTGTAGTAATGCGTCCAGCCACTCTGACAGATGCTCCAGGAGTGACCCGATACCGCTGACAATGGGTCTCCCCTTGACCTCAATGAGGGATTTGTGCACCTTGGGGAGGTGATTCAATATGGACATTTTTTGGATGACTAAAAAATAAGAACTCACTGGTCTCCTTGTCAAAGAATCCCAACTCTAGACCATCATCTATTAGGTCCTTCAGTTGTTTTTGAAAATATCTTGTAGGATCAAAGTCCAAAATTTTGTAATCTCGTGGATACATGAGTTGTCTCATGGCCTCTTTGACAAAGTCAACCTTGTCCATAATGACAATGATCCCCCCTTATCAGCGGATCAAATCACTATATCCTGATTATTGCTTAGGTTTGTAAGTGCCTGTCTCTCTGCTGAAGTGATATTTTATTTGTGCTTTTTCTCCTGATAGTACAGATTTGTTAAATCTTTTTCTACCCTAGAATGACATTTTTCTATTGCAGGACCTCTGTCCTGAATCGGGTAGAACGTGGAGGATTTTTTAAATTTTGGCAGTGCAGTGTTATTTAAACCTGAGCCATAATCTCCTTCCATAAGGAGTAACTCCATTGTTCTTAAGTCACACTGTTCTCCAAAGCTCAATAAACCCTTATGAGTTGGATGTTCCTGTTGCAAACTCTTCCCCCTTTGCTAATTTATGGAAATATTTTTGTAATGTTAATTTCCTTATAAGTTTGTTTACATCAAGCAGAGTGTTGAAAATATTAAAACATGTGGTTGGGACAAAGCCCAAACCTAGTTCCAATACTTTCTTTTCAATCCCGCTCAGTTCATGGGAGGATATGTTTATAATACTATTGACCACTGAATCACTTATTTCTTTCTCAGTATGTATTTTCCCTTGCGTGAACCTCTTGTATCTTGCCCCCCCCCCACGTCTGCTCTTGGGGGGCAATGGGAAAAACCTTGTTCACTTGTGTTTTTTCTAATGAGTATGCATTTATTGGTGTGCTGTCCACTATTGTTTCATCTCTTTGCAAATTATACTTTGAATAGGAATAGGGTTTGGCATTTTTAAGTATAGGAATCATAGGGACACTACCTTCCTTAAGCCTAACCACCAGTGATGTAGTGTCTTGTTGCTTCTGTGGCTTATTACTGCTAAGGAGGTACGGAGTGTAATTGCTTTCAGTGTCCCCCCCCCCCCCCCCTGATGCTGAACTATCAACCTGGGAATCAATTTCCCTTTCTGAAAATTGTATCCTTCTTTGGCCTCTTCTGCCTCTACCCATATTCCTATATCTGTTAACTCTCCTTTGGTTACCTGAACCTCTTCTATCGTCAAATTCCTTTCTCCTAGTAAACTGCTCCTTTTTATTCCAAATATACACAAGATTATAATTGAAATCAGTTTGGTCTCTTACATATTTGCTATGTTTCATCTCTAGCAGGGTTTCTTTTGCCTCAGCTACAGTGGTATGCAGTATCTGATCTAATACTGGGTTATCCTTATCTGTGTTGCGTGTATTTAATTCATATTGGATCAGGGATATTTTGTCAGTTATTATCTTAAGCTGCATAGTTTTATATTGTACTAACAACATCATTAATTTCGCTGAGCATTCCGACAGTGTTTCATTCCATATTTGTATAAATTCTCTGTCTTCAGTTATAAACTTGGGAAATGTAATAATCCGTAAACCTCTTGGAATCAGCCCCAATTCAATATTATTTATTCAGTGTCAAAATGTCCCATTTGAGTCTGTTCTCCTTAATGAGTAGTTGTCCAGCTTGATACACTTTTGGAAGAGTGTGTGAACTTTTGGTAGTTTAAAATGCAAGTCTGTCAAAAGAACTGAAATTCTGGAATCCAGGATTTTGGCAATCTCATACTCCAGTTTGCGATGATTTATGAGTGGAGGTGGAGGACATCTGCATCTAGTGTACCTGTTTGTGAGGTAGGGTTTGAGCAAGGAGATGAGAAAGACTGGGTGAATATGCAAGGTCTTAAGCAAGGCCACTCTGTAGGCAACAGGAGAAAGTCTTTTGAAGATTTTATAAGAACCGATATACCTAGGTCCTAATTTGTGACAGGGTTGATGTAAGCAGATATGTCGGGTAGAGACCCAGACACGGTCACCTGCAGAAAAGGCATGAATATTAGCTCAATGATGATGCAAACCTCTTGTATCTCGAGATGTTTGAGAGTAACTGAGAGCATATTCGTTGTGAATGGGCAGTGAGGTCAGTGAAGTGACGTTCTGTAGCAGGGACTCCTGTGGATTGAGCAGAAAGAGGAAAAACATGAGGTTGATAAACAGCTGCAGCCTGTAAGTGAGAGCATCCTAGAGAAGAATGCCAATGAGTGTTCCTTGCCAGTTCAGCTAGTGGTAACAACCCAGACCAATTAGTATGCTGAGAATCGACTTATGTTCTGAGATAAGCTTCAAGATCCTGATTGGTTCACTCCATCTGCCCATTAGCCTGGGGGTGATAACCAGAGGACAAAAGAAACAGTGGTTCTGAGAAATTGGCAAAAGCTTCTCCAGCAGATAGAAATTAATTGAGGTCCTCTCTCAGAGATAATATTTAAGGGTAGACCATGTAGTTGTACCACGTGTAACAGAAAAAGAGTGAACAATTCTTGGGCTGTGTAGGTAACTTAGGTAAAGGTACAAAATGAGCAAGTTTGGAGAACCGATCCAGCACTCCCCATATGACTGTATGATGGTCAGAAGGAGGAAGGTCTACAACAAAATCCATTGCTATGTGTGTCCATGGTTGTTTAGGTATCGACAATGGTTGAAGTAGGCCATGAGGTAAGGAACGGGGGGTCTTATTAACAGCACAAGTCTGACAAGCCTTGACATAATCCTGAGAGTCCGACTTCATGGTAGGCCACCACAAAAAGTTTAAAGGCTTTTGTCAAACCAGGATGACCTGACAGCCTACTGTCATGAGCCCAGGATAGTACAGGAGAGTGAAGGTTTGGAGGAACATAAAGTATCTCAGGAGCCACAGGGGCTTCAGAAAGTTTTCTTGACTGGGCTTATTGCAGTCTTTTAATAAGAGAGGTGTTAAGCTGAGCAACCACACAGGAGGGAGGTATAATGTGTTCAAAAAGAGCTTCAGAAGAGTCACTAGACTGAGGAAACTGACGGGAATGGGCATCAGCATTTTTATTCTTGGTCCCAGGAAGGTAATAGACTATAAAGTTAAAATGAGAAAAGAATAGGGCCCACCTGGCCTGTCGAGGATTGAGTCAATGAGCAGATTCTTGTGATAAGTGAGAATCTGAATGGGGTTGACGGTACCCTCTGGCCAATGATGCCATTCAGTCAGGGCAATCCTAATGGCTAAGAGTTCACAATTACCCACATCGTAATTCCTTTTTGCAGGAGTGAAGCGTTTGGTGAAAAAGGCTACAGGGTGCAACTTGGAGGTTAAAGGGTCCCTTTGGGTTAAGACTGCACCAGCTCCTATCTCTGAGGCATCAACCTCTAAAGTGAACTGCAGGTCAGAATCAGGATGGCAGAGCACAGGAGCAGAACAATTTTCAGATGATAGAAAGCATACACAGCTACAGGAGGTCAATTCTTTCAGTCTCTGTTTCGTTTAGTAAGCTCAGTGAGTGGAGCAATGATTTGGGAGAAGTTCTTTATGAACTTGCGATAATAGTTGGAGAACGCCAAGAATCTCTGTAGTTCCTTTAATGAGGTGGGTTGAAGCCATTCCAAAACTGCAGTTAGATTTGTAGGATCAATCGCAAAACCTTCCTTCAAGATGACATAGCCAAGGAACTGAATCTGAACTTGATCAAACACATTTCTCCAGTTTGACTACCAGAGAATCGTTTCTAAGGTGAAGAAGTACCTGTTTTACATACTCATGATACTCCTCAAGGGTGGAGGAGAATATGAGGATGTCATCCATATAGACGATGACAGTGTGATTAAGGAGGTCATGAAAGACATCATTGACAAAAGCTTGGAAGACAGCAGGGGCATTACACAGCCCAAAAGGCATTACGAGGTATTCATAATGCCCTGATCTTATTTTGACGGCAGTCTTCTATTCATGTCCCAAGAAGATACTAATAAGGTTGTATGCCCCACATAGGTCCAACTTTGTAAAGTAGCAAGCATTTTGTAGCAAATCATATAATTCAGTGATCAAAGGAATAGGAACACGATTCTTAATATTAATGTTGTTTAGGACTCTGTAATTGATAAAGGGTCTGAGACCACCATCTTTTTTACTGACAAAAAAAGAAGCCAGCCCTGGCAGGAGAGGAGCAAGGATGAATAAAGCCTTTAGCTAGGTTTTCTTGGATGTATTCCTCCATGGCCTTGGTTACAGCTTTGCAGAGCGGATAAGTCCTTCCTTCAGGAAGTGGGGCTCCAGGAAAAAGGTAAATTTTGCAGTCATAAGGACAGTGAGGTGGCAACACACCAGCTGCTTTCTTTTCAGAAACATCTGTAAATTATGCATAAACTGAGGGAAGATTAGAAGGGGTCTGAAGGCTGGCTATAGGGATGTGATGCAGCGGAGTAACCTTTGCCAAGCAGGAGTGAAAACAGGATTTACCACAGGAGGCCAACTGTCCCTCAGTCCAGTGGAACTGAGGATTGTATTTACATAGCCAAGGAAGACCAAGGATAACTGGTTGTGCAGAAGAATGAATAACATTGAACTGCAATCATTCGGTATGTACGACTCCCACAGTCATAGTTAGGGGTAATGATTCAAAATAGATTAAACCTGATCCAAGGGGGGTGCCATCCAGAGTAGTTATTTTAAGACATTGTTTTTTCTTAAGAAGAGGCAACCCTGCATGAATCATGAAACGGTGATCCAGAAAATTTCCAGCTGCCCCCTGAATCAATAAAGGCTTGAGCGTGGACAGAATTCTGAAGAAAGGTAAGGCTAATAGGTACCAGGATCCGAGAAGAGTGAGGGGAATTAATAGTGGCTACGCTTAGAGGTACCCCACTTTTATCCTGTAAGCATTGTTTTTTCCCCGGCAGTATATCAAAATTCTTGAGTTGGTGTGAATTAGAACCACAATAGGAACACAGACTCAATCTCCTTCTTCTCTGTCTTTCAGATTCAGATTGCTTAAGGGAAGAGAGATACATGGGTTCCTCTTCAGAGGTAACAGGAGGTTCTGAAGGGGTAAAGGATAGTCTAGAGACTAGACGAGTAGGAGGACAAGAGGAAAGCATTCTGCAAGTTCTTTCTTTCTCAGCTTGTCTCTACTGAAAGCGAGACTACAGACTGATACAAAGTGTTATGAATTAATCCAAGGAAGATGGAACATCACGATAAGTGAGCTCGTCCTTGATACGTTCATGCAGGCCTCTCCTGAAGGCCGCTTTGAGAGCACTGCCATCCCAACTGGTCTCATGTGCCAAGGTGCGGAACTCAATGAGGTATTGTGCCACAGATCTATTGCTCTGTCAGGCACCATCGTACTTGTCAGGCAACGGTATCTGGGGTATACTTTTAATAACGGGGGGGAGTTGCAGCAATAGCGGCAGGAGCTGGCTGTGTAACAACAGGAACAGCATTTTTTTCTACAACCACTGAGGAGAGCATAGCTGATATAGCCTCAAGTTTAGAATCCCCATTTTGCAAGTGTATGGCATGGGTTCCTAGGGTCTGTCCCTGAAGAGAGACTGATCTTATTACCTCATTTGGGTCCATGGCTCAAGTATAATGTAATGCTCGTGGGATATTTCCAAATCAGATCAAACTTGGCCAGTAGTCTTCTTATCCCGGCATCAAGTGGAAGGATAAGGAAATATCCTAGAATAAAGTGAGTTTAAGAAATAAGGTAAGCAGTACTCACGGTAGACAGGGTAGACCTTCATTGCAATAAGGGTAAGGCAGGGAATGGTCAGAGACAGGCAGAGTTCGGCAACAGAAAAGCAATCCAGTAGTATAGCAGTTCAGGGGTAAGCCAATAGAATGGTCAGGAACAGACATAGGTCAGAAACAAAAGGTAATCCAGCAGTTTAGCAGTTCAGGGGTAAACGATGCAAAGTAGTCAAACAGGCAAAGTTCAGCAATGATAAGGCAATCCAGCAATTCAAGGGTTAAACAGGCTGAGTAGTCAGACAGGCAGAGTTCAGCAATGATAAGGCAGTCCAGCAATGCAAGGGTTAAACAGGCAGAGTAGTCAGACAGGCAGAGTTTAGCAATGATAAGTCAATCCAGCAATTCAAGCATTAAACAGGCAGAGTAGTCAGACAGGCAGAGTTCAGCAATGATAAGGCAATCCAGCAATTCAAGGGTTAAACAGGCAGAGTAGTCAGCCAGGCAGAGTTCAGCAATGATAAGGCAATCCAGCAATTCAAGTAATAAAGCACCTAGGACACACAGTAAAACCTATACTTGGGCAATGAATGCAGGAAACAGAGGTACTTACTTAGGGGTGGATTCGCATCAGGGAGGGCACCCAGCTGCAATCAGGACCGGCATCAGAGTAACTTGACGTGCATCGATAATGTCATCACCGCTTGCCAGAAGCAACCGCTGCATCCAAGGCAACGGCTGCCACGTCCATGGCAACGGCCATGGCAACAGAGGGAAGCAGCAGACGGAACTGGAGCAGCGTGACAAATATATATCTTCCTCTAGGAATTTCCTGATCGCTTGTAGGCCAAGATTGTGATCAGTGTTGGAGTATAAAGCTCCCACGTCACAAGATAGCCACACAAAATCATTTTGTTTTTTAATTTTTCTGTAATACTGTAAATTATTGCAATTATGGGCCTTCCCGGGGGTTTCTTTGTGTTTTTGTAGATTTTTGGAAGATGGTAATAATGAGGAGTATTTAGGTGGTCAGGAGTTGGATAGTTTTTCTCTTTCTTATTAAAGATTCCCTTTTTGGTGCCATGTTCTGAAATAATTTTTAGAGATTTGAATAAAGATTCCGTAGGGTCCTCTTTTAGTTTCTTATAGTACGTACTGTCTCCCAATACACTCTACTCGCGAAAACATTATTTTTTTTTTACAAAAAACTATCATCCTACCATAAGCCCTAGCCTAATAACCCCTAATCTTCCATTCCCCCACATCACCAACCCTAAATAAAACCATTAACCCCTAAACCGCCATACCCCACAATGCAAACTAACTAACAGGTAAATTACGAGTTTTGATTACGGCGTTTAATGCTGAAAAAATGGAAATTCCAGAGTAATGGCCAGGAATGCATATTACAAGTCATGTCGGTATTGCTATGCCACATGCATTTTAGAGTGTATTGCAACGTCCATTCCACACTAAAAAAAATTATATTTTGCATGGGATTTTCATAGCGCCGGTATTACAGGTTGTGCGGTGAGGCTAAAAAGCTTGCATTACAGCCTATACCGACACGATCCATACCGCCATATGAAAGCAGTAGTTATGAGTTTTGCGCCACAAAAATGTTTCACAAAACTCATAACTAAGGTGTTACAAAGTACACTGACACCTATAAACTACCTATTAACCTCTAAACCGCCACCCTCCCGCATCGCAAACAATATATATTAAACCTATTAACCCCTAATCTGCTGCCCACCCACATTGCGACTATCAAATAAATATATTAACCCCTATTCCACCACTCCCCAACATCACCGCCACTATAATAAAGTTATTAACCCCTATTCCTCTGCTCCCCAACATCGGCAAAACTATAATAAAGTTATTAACCCCTAAACCTCCAACCTTCCACATCTCTGCAACTAAATAAACCTATTAACCCTTAAACATCCGGCCTCCCACATCTCTGCCATTAAATAAACCTATTAACCCCTAAACTGCCGGCCCCCCACATTGCAAAACACTAAATTAAACTGTTAACCCCTAAACCTAACACCCCCCTAAGTTTAAATTAATTTTACAATATAACTATCTTAAAGTAAATAAAAACGTACCTGTGGAATAAAAATAAACCTAACATTAAACTATAAATTAACCTAACTTTACTATTCTAATAAAAGAAAAAATACTACCAATTGAAAAATCTAAATGACAAATTTAAAAAACCTAACACTGTAGGATGAAAGCTACTGAAATCCTATTGGATGTTCAAATCAGCCAATATGATTTCAGTAACTTTTATCCTATTGGCTGTTTTGAACAGCCAATAGGATTTTAGAAGCTCTCATCCTATTGGCTGATTTGAATTTGAAAAATCAAATCAGCCAATAGGAATGCAAGGTACACCATTTTGAAATAGCTACCTTGCATTAAAGCTTCAGTGTACGGCGGGAACCGTATGAAAAAGACGCTCCGCACTGGATGTCTTCACCGCTCCGCGCCGCGGGGATAAAGATAGAAGACGCCCCTGCGATGCACGAAGATGTCTCCGTCTGGATGAAGACTTCTCGCTGCCTGGATGTCCGGACTTCAGCAACCGTGAGTAGATATTCTGGGGTTAGTGTTAGGTATTTTTTTTATTTTTTTGGGGTGGGTTTCTTTTTCAGATTAGGGTTTGGGCTTTTGAAAAAGAGCTAAATGCCCTTTTAAGGGCAATGAAAAAGAGCTGAATGCCCTTTTAAGGGCAATGGCCATACAAATGCCCCTTTAGGCTAGGCGGTGTTTTTATTTTGGGGGGGCTTTTTCTTATTTTTATAGGGCTATTAGATTAGGTGTAATAGTTTTTTTTTTTTTTTTAAATAATTTTTTATTGAGGTTTTTGCATAAAATATACATAGAATAGAGAACACCTTTTTGTCAAAAGAACAGAATACGAACACAATTAACCGAAACGTTTCGGCCTCTATTAAATACATTGGTGTAAGGTTAATGAGACCTCATTTTTTCAGTAACATATCATGAATGTCTGGCCAGTTAGGAGCTTAGTTTTAGGTCCCATGGACCAAGAATATAGTAAATAAAAGGTATTTGATGACCAGAAGTCTAGCTCTTTAAGAGCTTCATTAAGAGCGTGAATACATGCGCAGTTGGGGGGGAGGGGGAGATTCAGCGGGTAAGCACCGCTATGTACAGTAGGGAAGGGGTGGAGGGCGGAGCCATATATATATGAGAATGCTTTAGGAAGCTTGGTAGGGGCACTTAGACTTGTCCAAGTAGTAAAGTAAATGGGCTATGATGCCATGTTATCCATCTATGCATTATTAGCCATGGGTAAGCATAATGGGGGTATATCAAAGGGAGATTTAAATAATCTATTGGTAAACAGATAGAATATGGTGTATTACCTCCATCATGTAGCTGATAAAGAGGGCTATGGGAAAACGGGAATTTTATAATTAAAGGGGGATAAAGCGGAGAGTAGGCCGCAGGATTATAACAGCGCACGTTAGGATTGAACATAACTATTAATCAATAACTAACAACATATCTAAACCCCACATGAACATCTTCTAATCAAGAAGTAAGTAAAAGGTTACATCACCACGTATAGAGTCATTATATAAATCTCTCATATGTGTAATGCACAGAACTTGGAATACAATCTGTACAATCTGTAGGGCGTCACTGATGAATATCAACAATAATATAAACAATCCCACCTATGATTGGGAGTACCCTTACGCACAATACAGTAAGCATGAATAATAGAATTATAAATTTGTTTATAAACTAGCTAAATTGTCAAGCACGTGGACATTTGGAATCTGAGATATGTAAATGAACCTATTGCATATATAATCTACATTAGTGCGATCAAAAGAGTAGCATTTTTCAAAGCTCAGGCCACATGTTAACTGTAATATTGGGTGGTAAACTAGGACATAAATATTTATTGAACACTTGGGTATATAGTATAATAGGTGAGAATAAGCTTACAGCTGTGAAACTTGAATTGCCACCACACTAATATGGCCTTATTCAAATATGCAACTAGCATAGCAAAACACCATGCATCCCCAATGTGAAAATATGGCTAGTGTAGGCTAAGGAACATACCTGGGTATGACATATTGATTATTCTATGTAAGCTAAGCCCGCATTTTAGCTGACCCAATCAAAAGGAGCTGTCAATACATTATTGTGCCATAGCTGCTTAATATAATACAGCGAAGTTTATAGCAAACATACCAAGTAAGGATGTAGAATATTAGAAGGCACCATTAACATGTTTAACTCTAAAACAGCATGTTAGGAATACATTATCAATCATACCACAGCATTTCTGCTTAATGTGACCTACTGCTATGTATAAAATCTTTTATACAACTAGTCAATATAGTAATATAAGTAGTTTGTTACTAGCATCAATTCTACTTGACATTTATGAATAATAGTACAACCCTGAGCAAAGGCATAAATGCAAATAATACACAAACTTGGAGTGCAATGGGAAGTTTCACTGTAGAAACATATATTTAAGGCTAGCATATGAGTGGTTCTAGCAGGTACAGACAAATTAGACCCTAACGCATAAAAATTAATCAATGTAGAGATCTGATAGGGAATGAAACCAATAATGAACTTTTAAGCTAATAGTGGGACACATAAGCATGAGGGAGCATATAGGGCAGTCTCCATATTGGAAGTCCACGAGGCACTAAGGATTTAAATGAGCGTCAGGGGATTGTAAGTTCAATAAAGGAGAGTCTCCGGAGTATTACATTTTTATTACTCCTCAACAGCAGTGAACTCCGTTACTTTAGCCGACTCCGGTGACTGGAGAGGAATATCCGTGGGAAGCGTCTAAGCTTACTAGAAGCATGAGCCCAAGGGTTACCTGCATACCGTATCTCTCTGGGAATGTTATTACTGCTGGCAGGCTATCGATAGTCTCTCTCCTGATCACTCCCTTATGATGCAAACTTGGGGAGCTGTGGTCATCTTCCAGCAAGTAGGACGCAGTGCTCAGATCAGTTACACAGTTGAGACCACAGCCGATGCCTTCTTTCATATCATGACTGTTTGAAGTAGGGCAGCCAAACAGATCTGGATTCCTTCGTGGATGGTACTGACAATTATGGGGAATCAGATAGATCAAATCACCTCTATAGCCAACCAATTTCCCTTTAGTGGGCCACCACGCTGTAACTTTTGCTGGGCTGTATTCCAGCTTGTGCAGAAAGTGCACTCCCCGCTGCCTGGGCTCCGCTTTAATGGCGGATGGCTGTGGGGCACCACGTTGCTCAGAGAAACATGCTTGCACTAAAATCTTGTTACTTGCGGTCTTATTTGCCGTCTTGCGCCCCTCCATGGCTGCCTTATATACCCCAAGTGGCGGATATATGTCCCCCGCTGATTGGTTTCGATAGTCTCTGATTTCTCCCGGTGTTTTGGGACTTTCAGTAGGTTGAGACCTGAGTAGGTGTAGTCGAGAGTGGGGAGAGGGCTCCTGATGCCGCATAGCCCCATTCTGGGGGAGTCCCACTTGTTGTAAACTGTTGGCAGTTATGTGAAGCTCGTTAGCTGTGTGGGACCGATCCGGGTCCTCTCCAGTAAAACCACTGGCCAAACCCCCTCTGGGCTGTCTCTCCTACAGTCGGTCAGTAAAATATCTATTAGGCTGTGGGTCTTCAGTCTGACCAGCCGCATGGTCGCCTGAGCAGGGCAGGGAAGCAACGCCATCTTGGTTGCGGAGCTCCACAAATATAGATCGCAAGCTGAAAAATTGGCTGTCAGCTCTCTCCAGCATGTCCTGCAGCAAAAGAGTAAAGTGCCTGGAGGAACACTCCATACTGAGAGTAGGTTGAGGAAAAGATATAGGTGTTTAAGGCTTCAAAAATCGAAGTTCTAGGAAGCAAGCATCAGGAGCTCTGTTAGAGCACGTCTTTCCTCTTAGGCAGTTGGCTCCGCCCCAATTGTTTTTATTTTTGATAATTTCGTTTATTATTTTTGTAAGCTTAAGGGGTTTTTTTCTCTTGTAATTTAGTGTTTATTATTTTTTGTAATTTTAAATTTTTTTATTTTTCTCGTAGCGTTAGTTTTTTGTAAATTTGTAATTTAGATTTTTTTAATTGGTAGTATTTTTTATTTTATTAGAATAGTAAGGTTAGGTTAAATTATAGTTTAATGTTAGGTTTATTTTTATTTCACAGGTAAGTTTTTATTTATTTTTAAATAGTTATATTGTAAATTTTATTTAAAGTTAGGGGGTGCTAAGTTTAAATAAACTAATAACCCTTAAACCGCCCCCCCCCCCACAAGGCAAGCTAACTAAATAAACTATTACCCCCTATATTGCCACCCCCAAAACACAAACTAACTAAACTATTACAACAATGCAAAGTTATTAACATCTAAAACCCCTATCCTAACCCCAAATAAAATACCCATAAGTTAGCTTAAAAATATTCTAACTACCTTAAATAAATAAAAACTTACCTGTAAAATTAAATTAAAACTGAAGCTTACCCTACATAAAAAACTACTTTTACTTAAAAAAAGAAAAGAAACATTACAAAATATAAAAAAAACTACATTACAAAGAATAAAAAAAACTACATTACAAAAAAACAGCAACTAACATTTACAATAAAATAAATAGAAATACCCCTACCATTACAAAAAATAAAAGAAACCTTACAAAATTAACAAATGAAATTACCAAAAAATATATATATTTCTATTCTAATACCCAATGAAAAATAAAACCACCCCAAAAAAACAAAACAAAAAAAAAACAATCTAGACATAAACTACCAAAAGCCTTTAAAATGGCCTTTTGTAGGGCATTGTCCTAAACCCTTGCATTGCTATTGGCGGATTTGAATCTTCAAAGTCAAAATCAACAAATAGGATGAAAGCTTTTTCAGCCAATAGGAATGCAAGGGTACCCCTATATAAAAAGGGGCACCTTGCATTCAATCTTCAATGACCGCATGAAGAGGACTTCTGTGTTGCTGGTCTGAAAAGGAGGGCTGACATTGCCACTGCCATCGCCGCTGACCTCGCTGCCAACACCAGGTTGAAGATAGAAGATGGACCACTGATAAAAGAAGAAGATGAAGATGAATGAAGATGGATGAAGATGGAGTGCCGCTCATCATCATCGGTGAGTTGTTGGAGTTAACCAAGAAGGAGTGGGATTTTCTCATTTCCGAGTTTGGCTTACTATTACCATCTGCCCAAAATCCATAAGTCACTGGTTGACCCTCCACTAAGGTCCATCATTTCTTGTATTGACAACTTGACTTGTAATTTGTCACAATACATAGATCAATTTCTAAAGAAAGTAGTAATCACTCTACCATCCTATTTAAGGGATTCGTCAGATCTAATTCTGAAGGTCAAAAATATAAATAAAAAGGGAAGAGACCTTATTTGGCTAACCCGTGATGTCACTGCCCTGTAATCTAACATTACACACTCATTGGGACTTGAAGCAGTGAAATACAGTGAAATACTTTTTGGAACTGGACATATATATGCCAGTAGGTCAACTTGAGTTCCTCCTTAAAGCTATTTCCTTTGTTTTGGAACATAATTATTTTGTTTTTAAAGAAGAATTTTTCCTACAAATTAGGGGGAACGGCCATGGGCACCAAGTTTGCTCCAAGTTTTGCCAACCTTTTTATGGGATGGTTTAAAGATAATTATATCTATTCTTCCACCTTTGGGGCTAGCTTTGTGTTCTATGGCCGTTATATTGATGACCTATCTTTATTTGGGAATGGTCCACTTCTGAAGCTTTATTGTTTGTTGATCTTTTTAATTTCAATAATTTAGGTCTTTCTTTTAGTTCAAAAGTTAATGTTAATAGTAGAGATTTTTTGGACTTAGTTATTTTGGAATTCGGAAGGTTCTGTCTGCACAAAAACATTTTTTAAAGAAGTAGACTCCAACAGCTACCTTAATTTTAAATGTAATCATTATGCCCCTTGGATTATAAATATCCCCTATAACCAATTGTGTAGCATTAGAAGGAATTGTAGCAGTGTTGAAACTTTTAAAGAAAAATCACTGAAAATGACTGATAGGTTTTTGGAGAAAGGATATCCGAAAGATCGAATTAATAGATGGTTTTTGCAAGCCATGAATAAAAATAGGGAGTAATTGTCTATACCTCGCACAAACTATGGCCTAGATTTGGAGTTCGGCGGTAGCCGTCAAAACCAGTGTTAGAGGCTCCTAACGCTGGTTTTGGGCGCCCGCTGGTATTTGGAGTCAGTGATTAAAGGGTCTAACGCTCACTTTTCAGCCGCGACTTTTCCATACCGCAGATCCCCCTACGCCATTTGCGTATCCTATCTTTTCAATGGGATCTTTCTAACGCTGGTATTTAGAGTCGTTTCTGAAGTGAGCGTTAGAGCTCTAACGACAAGATTCCAGCCGCCTGAAAATAGCAGGAGTTAAGAGCTTTCTGGCTAACGCCGGTTTATAAAGCTCTTAACTACTGTACCCTAAAGTACACTAACACCCATAAACTACCTATGTACCCCTAAACCGAGCTCCCCCCACATCGCCGCCACTCGATTAAAATTTTTAACCCCTAATCTGCCGACCGCCACCTACGTTATACTTATGTACCCCTAATCTGCTACCCCTAACACCGCCGACCCCTATATTATATTTATTAACCCCTAACCTGCCCCCCACAACATCGCCGCCAGCTACTTAAAATAATTAACCCCTAATCTTCCGACCGCAAAGCGCCGCCACCTACGTTATCCCTATGTACCCCTAATCTGCTACCCCTAACACCGCCGACCCCTATATTATATTTATTAACCCCTAATCTGCCCCCCACAACGTCGCCGACACCTGCCTACACTTATTAACCCCTAATCTGCCGAGCGGACCTGAGCACTACTATAATAAAGTTATTAACCCCTAATCCGCCTCACTAACCCTATCATAAATAGTATTAACCCCTAATCTGCCCTCCCTAACATCGCCGACACCTACCTTCAATTATTAACCCCTAATCTTCCGATCGGAGCTCACCGCTATTCTAATAAATGTATTAACCCCTAAAGCTAAGTCTAACCCTAACACTAACACCCCCCTAAGTTAAATATAATTTTTATCTAACGAAATAAATTAACTCTTATTAAATAAATGATTCCTATTTAAAGCTAAATACTTACCTGTAAAATAAATCCTAATATAGCTACAATATAAATTATAATTATATTATAGCTATTTTAGGATTAATATTTATTTTACAGGCAACTTTGTAATTATTTTAACCAGGTACAATAGCTATTAAATAGTTAAGAACTATTTAATAGTTACCTAGTTAAAATAATAACAAATTTACCTGTAAAATAAATCCTAACCTAAGATATAAATAAACCTAACACTACCCTATCAATAAAATAATTAAATAATCTACCTACAATTACCTACAATTAACCTAACACTACACTATCAATAAATTAATTAAACACAATTGCTACAAATAAATACAATTAAATAAACTAGCTAAAGTACAAAAAATAAAAAAGAACTAAGTTACAGAAAATAAAAAAATATTTACAAACATAAGAAAAATATTACAACAATTTTAAACTAATTACACCTACTCTAAGCCCCCTAATAAAATAACAAAGCCCCACAAAATAAAAAATTCCCTACCCTATTCTAAATTAAAAAAGTTACAAGCTCTTTTACCTTACCAGCCCTGAACAGGGCCCTTTGCGGGGCATGCCCCAAGAATTTCAGCTCTTTTGCCTGTAAAAAAAAACATACAATACCCCCCCCCCAACATTACAACCCACCACCCACATACCCCTAATCTAACCCAAACCCCCCTTAAATAAACCTAACACTTATCCCCTGAAGATCTTCCTACCTTGTCTTCACCATCCAGGTATCACCGATCCGTCCTGGCTCCAAGATCTTCATCCAACCCAAGCGGGGGTTGGCGATCCATAATCCGGTGCTGAAGAGGTCCAGAAGAGGCTCCAAAGTCTTCCTCCTATCCGGCAAGAAGAGGACATCCGGACCGGCAAACATCTTCTCCAAGCGGCATCTTCGATCTTCTTCCATCCGGAGCGAAGTGGCAGGATCCTGAAGACCTCCAGCGCGGAACATCCATCCGGACCGACGACTGAACGACGAATGACTGTTCCTTTAAGGGACGTCATCCAAGATGGCGTCCCTCGAATTCCGATTGGCTGATAGGATTCTATCAGCCAATCGGAATTAAGGTAGGAATTTTCTGATTGGCTGATGGAATCAGCCAATCAGAATCTAGTTCAATCCGATTGGCCGATCCAATCAGCCAATCAGATTGAGCTCGCATTCTGTTGGCTGATCGGAACAGCCAATAGAATGCGAGCTCAATCTGATTGGCTGATTGGATCAGCCAATCGGATTGAACTTGATTCTGATTGGCTGATTCCATCAGCCAATCAGAAAATTCCTACCTTAATTCCGATTGGCTGATAGAATCCTATCAGCCAATCGGAATTCGAGGGACGCCATCTTGGATGACGTCCCTTAAAGGAACAGTCATTCGTCGTTCAGTCGTCGGTCCGGATGGATGTTCCGCGCTGGAGGTCTTCAGGATCCTGCCACTTCGCTCCGGATGGAAGAAGATCGAAGATGCCGCTTGGAGAAGATGTTTGCCGGTCCGGATGTCCTCTTCTTGCCGGATAGGAGGAAGACTTTGGAGCCTCTTCTGGACCTCTTCAGCACCGGATTATGGATCGCCAACCCCCGCTTGGGTTGGATGAAGATCTTGGAGCCAGGACGGATCGGTGATACCTGGATGGTGAAGACAAGGTAGGAAGATCTTCAGGGGATTAGTGTTAGGTTTATTTAAGGGGGGTTTGGGTTAGATTAGGGGTATGTGAGTGGTGGGTTGTAATGTTGGGGGGGGGTATTGTATGTTTTTTTTTACAGGCAAAAGAGCTGAAATTCTTGGGGCATGCCCCGCAAAGGGCCCTGTTCAGGGCTGGTAAGGTAAAAGAGCTTGTAACTTTTTTAATTTAGAATAGGGTAGGGAATTTTTTATTTTGTGGGGCTTTGTTATTTTATTAGGGGGCTTAGAGTAGGTGTAATTAGTTTAAAATTGTTGTAATATTTTTCTTATGTTTGTAAATATTTTTTTATTTTCTGTAACTTAGTTCTTTTTTATTTTTTGTACTTTAGCTAGTTTATTTAATTGTATTTATTTGTAGCAATTGTGTTTAATTAATTTATTGATAGTGTAGTGTTAGGTTAATTGTAGGTAATTGTAGGTAGATTATTTAATTATTTTATTGATAGGGTAGTGTTAGGTTTAATTATATCTTAGGTTAGGATTTATTTTACAGGTAAATTTGTTATTATTTTAACTAGGTAACTATTAAATAGTTCTTAACTATTTAATAGCTATTGTACCTGGTTAAAATAATTACAAAGTTGCCTGTAAAATAAATATTAATCCTAAAATAGCTATAATATAATTATAATTTATATTGTAGCTATATTAGGATTTATTTTACAGGTAAGTATTTAGCTTTAAATAGGAATCATTTATTTAATAAGAGTTAATTTATTTCGTTAGATAAAAATTATATTTAACTTAGGGGGGTGTTAGTGTTAGGGTTAGACTTAGCTTTAGGGGTTAATCCATTTATTAGAATAGCGGTGAGCTCCGATCGGAAGATTAGGGGTTAATAATTGAAGGTAGGTGTCGGCGATGTTAGGGAGGGCAGATTAGGGGTTAATACTATTTATGATAGGGTTAGTGAGGCGGATTAGGGGTTAATAACTTTATTATAGTAGCGCTCAGGTCCGCTCGGCAGATTAGGGGTTAATAAGTGTAGGCAGGTGTCGGCGACGTTGAGGGGGGCAGATTAGGGGTTAATAAATATAATATAGGGGTCGGCGATGTTAGGGCAGCAGATTAGGGGTACATAGGGATAACGTAGGTTGCGGCAGTTTACGGAGCGGCAGATTAGGGGTTTAAAAAAATATGCAGGGGTCAGCGATAGCGGGGGCGGCAGATTAGGGGTTAATAAGTGTAAGGTTAGGGGTCTTTAGACTCGGGGTACATGTTAGAGTGTTAGGTGCAGACGTAGGAAGTGTTTCCCCATAGGAAACAATGGGGCTACGTTAGGAGCTGAACGCTGCTTTTTTGCAGGTGTTAGGTTTTTTTTCAGCTCAAACAGCCCCATTGTTTCCTATGGGGATATCGTGCACGAGCACGTTTTTGAGGCCGGCCGCGTCCGTAAGCAACTCTGGTATCGAGAGTTGCATTTGCGGTAAAAATGCTCTATGCTCCTTTTTTGGAGCCTAACGCAGCATTTGTTTGAACTCTCGATACCAGAGTTAAATTTATGGTGCGGCCAGAAAAAAGCCCGCGGAGCGTTAACAGCCCTTTTACCGCCGAACTCCAAATCTAGGCCAAAGTGAATTATATAAAATGCAAGAATAACAATAATAAAAATGTCAAATTACGGTTCATTACCCAAATTATTAGTTATCATAAATACATAGGAGCAGCATTAGATAAATATTGGTGCATCTTATTAAAAGATCCCATCTTAAAAGATTTGGTAGGTAAATCCCATGCTTGCACTTTTATAAGAGCTCCTACTCTTAAGAATAAATTGGCTCCCAGCAAAGTTGTTATGAAAAAGTCATCCTCTAGATTGGGGCCTCAATCTTCAGAAAAAAATCTGTTCAATAAAAAAGGTATTTTCAAATGTGGGTAGAAACTCTGTGGTATGTGTAGACACATTGAGACAAGGACTAATAGTTTTTGGATTGAATGTAAATCTATAATCCTTTCCCATTGTTTCTAGAATCCCTTGTGATTCCCCTTTTGTGGTCTATATCTAAGAATGTTCCTGTGGGTTCAATATACAGGAAGAACTTCTAGACCCATAGAAAAGAGGTGGAGTGAACATCTTAGGGATATTAAGATCTCTTCACTTAAACACAGTGTTCCCAGACATATGATCTGTAACCATATCAACACTGAGAATTTGCTCAGTATTAAACCAATTGAATATATCCCAAAGGCCTGGGGAGGCAATAGATTTAAGAGGCTGAGACAAAGGGAGAATTTCTGGATTTGGAAACTCCAAACCCTTTTACCATATGGGTTATATGAAGATATCAATATGGCTGCTTTCAATCCATAAAGTATCTCTCTTTGTTTAAGAGTTCATATATATTCTGTCGGTCTTTGGTTTAGAGTTAAAGGGACAGTAAACCTAAAAAATAATGTTATATAATTCTGCACATAGTGCAGAATTATATAACATTATTTTAGTGTTATTGTTATAAACCCTTTTATTCCCTTTGAATTTTTTTAAAATATGTCCGTTTTTCAGACACGCTCTCTGTACGATAACACTAAAATAATGTTATATAATTCTGCACTATGTGCAGAATTATATAACATTATGTTTTAGGTTTACTGACACTTTAATATGTATTTTATAGACATTTATTCTGACCTGTTTAGTTCTTTTATTTTACCTCATTAGTATACTTATGGCTCTCTATTATTTATCCTCTTTTTGAGGGGTTCTATTATGATCTGATATGTGATTTTAATTTATATTCTCTTTTTAGGAGATTGTATTATTATTGTGTGTGTATATATATATATATATATATATATATATATATATATAAAACTGTACATATTTGTAAGATTATTCGATTTAATTTTTGCCTTAAGTTTTTTATATATGTCATGTAGATTCGGCGGCACTTTATTTTATTCTAGATTGACGTGTGTCCTCTCGTAGCCGTGATGGTTGGAGAGATAATCAGACAATTAGATATTACCCGTTGGGATCAAATATTTAGACTGTACATAGCATCAGAATGACAGGTCTCTTTTCTTAATAATAACTTCATGGCTAATTTGAATAATCATGACGCTGCATCATGTGGTATCAGTGCATGCCATACCAATTTGATATTCAGACTGTCATTCATAGCGAGTTATGTTAGTCACATCTAACCTATCACGACAGGGTTCGATCACAGACATGCACAGATTAATAAAGTTCATACCGACTTCATGTCTATTTAAGTAAGTCTGTTGTATTAGTTGTATATCACCTGATGAATCAGTTCTATAACTGAGAAACATGTTGTGAAATATTGTTTTTTAAGTGCTTTTTTATTAAACACCTTTGTTATCTAATCAGTTTTGAATCTTTTCTGGGGGTAGAAGCACATATTGTATCCTCTCTCTTTAGCCTTGTTGGATTTCTGCTTAGCTATTTTTGAGACAGCAGATTTCAGGCCTATAACTAATTGACATCCTAAGTGTAGAGCATATCACTGATTCCTGAATCATCATCAATGCACATAAGGACACAGTGGAGATCTAAATCTGAGCTAGCTGTACAGTTCTGATGTTTCAGCCCACCTCTATTGTACGACTGAGGGCTTTCCATTTGCGAGTATGCTACCTTAGTTGGTTCTTTTGGATCGTTCATTTGTGAGAGCGTATTTCACCATTGGAGATTAAGATTAGGGCTTTTTTTTATTTTATTTGGGCAGAAAAAGAGCTGAATGCCCATCCAAATGCCCTTTTCGGGCAATGGGTAGTTTAGGATTTTTTTAGGTAGTTTTTATTTTTATTTTGGGGGTGGGGGGTTGGGAGGTTGCAATGTTAGGGATTATTGTATTTTTTAAACAAAAGAGCGGTTTGCTTTAGGGCAATGAACAAAACAAAGGGGCTACAGTATCCCACTCGCTATTCCGTTGAATCCTTATGCTGTATGCAGTGTAAGTAAACAGACAAAGTTACAAATCTGCGTGCTGCAGATGATAGCTGAATCACTTGCGTGACCTTCCCTAGAATCTTGGGCAAAATGTGCAACCCTCAGGGTAGTGGATTGTCTCCACGGCTAGTAGAACTTCACTCTTTGTCCACGCAGACTCTTGGGGACTCCGGACCTCTCCGTCCAAGAAAATAATTTCCCAAATGGTACCAATCCCTCTGTGCATAATGCCCGATCAGGTGGGTTATGTGAGACACTGCAGCATATCAGGAACAAACTCTACCTGGCTCCAGTGGCCAAAGTGTAAAGTAACAAAATAGCAAATCCAGGTTGCTGTATATAAAATGTAACCTTTATTCCAGCATATGTGTTAAAACTTGAAGGAGCCTTTACATTAGCAAACATATTAAAGGGTGATAAAAGCTAATATGTTTTGTTCGAAGCCGTATTCATAACTAGTGAGTTAAAAAGTAAATCACCATTATAAAGACCTATGCATTCCTTAATTGGTTGCTACCCATTGTCCAACTGCTTAGTTAACACCCACATCAGTTGCTGTTTGAAGAATCCTTAAAGGTAAAAAGGCACCAAAATATTGTGTATATATATATATATATATATATATATATATATATATATATATATATATATGGAAAAGGAAGATTATGTAAACTTCACAGCGCTAGTCCCTGATCGTTAGGAATATAAAATATATTTCATATATAGAGTGTAGATAATTTAATTTGAAGCTTACTCCTCGTAAAGGTAAATTGTTCCTATGTGCTGTGTCTATATTGATTCAAATATTCATTAAGCACAAGTGTTAGTCTCACTAAACCAGCGTTACATGTAAACTAGTATCTGATGACAAGGGGAATACAAATGGTAACCCCGATAGAGAAAAGGATTATTGATAGTAAAAAACCTTCAGTCAGGATATTCCATTAAAAACATACATGCATACATATAAACCTTAAAGAGATATTTGTATATGTATCCAACAAATAATCTAATAGGGTAAATACATAGATAAAATGTCCGTTCAGGATTTTCGTCAGTACAGAATATTTTATCTTCAATTGGTCTCACAGTAAACTTACTTCTCTACCCCCAATCATATGAGGTAAGTGATGGGTGCTTGAAGAAGCCCGGTATGGAAACAATTTTCTCAGAATGAATGGAACCCTCCTTCTGTCATCCACACTGATTTACGTTTCTCTGCTTGGTCTAAATCTCACTGTAGGTTCACCTTCCCTTGTTCCTCAAGTAAACCCTCAATTGAATATGAGGTATCAGTGCAGCAGTTATAATGAAGAAGTCATTAAAGACTTTGAAACGCGTCAGGCTACCTGGGTGTTGAATACGGCTGTTCCCCAACTCTGTACTATACACAGCTTTCCAGCGGTGTCCCGCGGGCACTCGGCTTCTGTTGTATTGTAACAATTATAACTGCTGCACTGATACCTCATATTCAATTGAGGGTTTACTTGAGGAACAAGGGAAGGTGAACCTACAGTGGGATTTAGACCAAGCAGAGAAACGCAAATCAGTGTGGATGACAGAAGGAGGGTTCCATTCATTCTGAGAAAATTGTTTCCATACCGGGCTTCTTCCAGCACCCATCACTTACCTCATATGATTGGGGGTAGAGAAGTAAGTTTACTGTGAGACCGATTGAGGATAAAATATTCTCTACTGACGAAAATCCTGAACGGATATTTTATCTATGTATTTACCCTATTAGATTATTTGTTGGATACATATACAAATATCTCTTTAAGGTTTATATGTATGCATGTATGTTTTTAATAGAATATCCTGACTGAAGGTTTTTTACTATCAATAATCATTTTCTCTATCGGGGTTACCATTTATATTCCCCTTGTCATCAGATACTAGCTTACATGTAACGCTGGTTTAGTGAGACTAACACTTGTGCTTAATGAATATTTGAATCAATATAGACACAGCACATAGGAGCAATTTACCTTTACGAGGAGTAAGCTTCAAATGAAATGATCTACACTCTATATATGAAATATATTTTATATTCCTAACGATCAGGGACTAGCGCTGTGAAGTTTACATAATCTTCCTTTTCAATTTTCACTCAGTGTGCAGACACTAGAGGGTAATCTCTACACACCTATAACAGTTTACTCCAGCAGCTCCTCCTTATAACCTACACTTGCTTGCGCCTCTGGATCAGTTTCTTGCTTTGCGCAAGCACTGTTCTCCCCAAATCTCTTTTTTATCATATATATATATATATATATATATATATATATATATATGCAGCTTGTTTTCTGCAGTACTTGACATTTTGGGCTATTAGTAGATTATTTTTAGAATAGGAATATTTAATTTTTTTTTGTAATGGTAAGGTTTTTTATTTTTTTAAATGTTAGTTTTTTTTTGTAATGTAGGTTTTTAATTTTTTGTAATGTAATTTTTTTTAAGTAATGATAGTTTTTTTTAGGGTAAGCTTTAATTTAATTTTACAGGTGTTTTTATTTCTTTTAAGGTAGTTAGACTATTTTTAGTTAATTCATGGGTATTTTAATTGGGGTTAAGTTAGGGGGTGTTAAGTTATGGGGTTTAGATGTTAATTACTTTGCGTTGTGGAGGGATGGCGGTTTAGTTATTAGTTTAGTTAGTTAGTTTGTGAAATGGGGCAATGGTGGTTTAGGAGATAATAGTATATTTAGTTACTTTGTGATGTAGAAGGATTGCGGTTTGGTGTTAATAGTTTAGTAAGTTTGCGATGTGGGGGGATGGCGGTTTAGGGATTAATAGTTTATTTAATTAGTTGGTTATGTGGGGGGTGGCGATTTAGAGGTTTATAGTTTATTTAGTTCATTTGCGATGTTGGGATTGCGGTTTAGGGGTTAATATTTTATTTAGTTAGTTGGCGATATGGGTGGATGGCTGTTTAGGGGTTAATAGTTTATTTAGTTAGTTGGTGATGTGGGGGGATGGCATTTTAGGGGTTAATAATTTTATTTTAGGTTGGCAATGTGGGGGGTTGCAGTTTAGGGGTTAATAGTATTACTTAGGGTTTGCGATGTGGGGCGATGGCAGTTTAGGGGTTAATAGTGTAGTTTATGGGTGTAAGTGACTGTACTAAATAATGCATTTTTGTTGTGTTTTGTGCTACTTTTTTATCGTAAAACAGCCTCTAGCGCGATCACGATTTCTCACGACTTGTAATATCAGTGGGAGAAAAATGGATTGTGAAATCACAATTTCACTAGCGCAAAATTTGTTGCGCCTTGCTTGTAATCTAGCCCAAAATTCACAAAGTAAAACATTAAATAATGTGTTAATTATGTGCTTTCAATATAGTACAGGGTGAGTTTAATTTTCAAATTAGTCTTTTTGTTTGTTATTTTTGCATTTTTCATACTGTCCCAACTTTTTTGGAAATGGGGTTTTGTCTATATGTATATATATATATATATATATATATATATATATATATACATACACATACAGTATATATATATATATATATATATATATATATATATATATATATATATACTGTATATATATACAGGGAGTGCAGAATTGTTAGGCAAGTTGTATTTTTGAGGATTAATTTTATTATTGAACAACAACCATGTTCTCAATGAACCCAAAAAACTCATTAATATCAAAGCTGAATATTTTTGGAAGTAGTTTTTAGTTTGTTTTTAGTTTTAGCTATTTTAGGGGGATATCTGTGTGTGCAGGTGACTATTACTGTGCATAATTATTAGCCACCTTTCTTTGCAAGGACACTCAAAAGCCTGCCATCCATGGATTCTGTCAGTGTTTTGATCTGTTCACCATCAACATTGCGTGCAGCAGCAACCACAGCCTCCCAGACACTGTTCAGAGAGGTGTACTGTTTTCCCTCCTTGTAAATCTCACATTTGATGATGGACCACAGGTTCTCAATGGGGTTCAGATTAGGTGAACAAGGAGGCCATGTCATTAGATTTTCTTCTTTTATACCCTTTCTTGCCAGCCACGCTGTGGAGTACTTGGACGCGTGTGATGGAGCATTGTCCTGCATGAAAATCATGTTTTTCTTGAAGGATGCAGACTTCTTCCTGTACAACTGCTTGAAGAAGGTGTCTTCCAGAAACTGGCAGTAGGACTGGGAGTTGAGCTTGACTCCATCCTCAACCCGAAAAGGCACCACAAGCTCATCTTTGATGATACCAGCCCAAACCAGTACTCCACCTCCACCTTGCTGGCGTCTGAGTCAGACTGGAGCTCTCTGCCCTTTACCAATCCAGCCACGGGCCCATCCATCTGGCCCATCAAGACTCACTCTCATTTCATCAGTCCATAAAACCTTAGAAAAATCAGTCTTGAGATATTTCTTGGCCCAGTCTTGACGTTTCAGCTTGTGTGTCTTGTTCAGTGGTGGTCGTCTTTCAGCCTTTCTTACCTTGGCCATGTCTCTGAGTATTGCACACCTTGTGCTTTTGGGCACTCCAGTGATGTTGCAGCTCTGAAATATGGCCAAACTGGTGGCAAGTGGCATCTTGGCAGCTGCACGCTTGACTTTTCTCAGTTCATGGGCAGTTATTTTGTGCCTTGGTTTTTCCACACGCTTCTTGCGACCCTGTTGACTATTTTGAATGAAACGCTTGATTGTTCGATGATCACGCTTCAGAAGCTTTGCAATTTTAAGAGTGCTGCATCCCTCTGCAAGATATCTCACTATTATTGACTTTTCTGAGCCTGTCAAGTCCTTCTTTTGACCCATTTTGCCAAAGGAAAGGAAGTTGCCTAATAATTATGCACACCTGATATAGGGTGTTGATGTCTTTAGACCACACCCCTTCTCATTACAGAGATGCACATCACCTAATATGCTTAATTGGTAGTAGGCTTTCGAGCCTATACAGCTTGGAGTAAGACAACATGCATAAAGAGGATGATGTGGTCAAAATACTCATTTGCCTAATAATTCTGCACTCCCTGTATATATATATATATATATATATATATATATATATATATATATATATATATATATATATAGATATATATATATATATATACACTGTATATATATATATATATATATATATATATATATATATATATATATATATATATATATATATATAAATAAACATGGTAAAGTCCAGCACCAATTCACTTTTTAGTATGAGGGTGCAAGCAGCCTCTGTCTCACCTTTGACAGATATGGATACCCAAAGTAGAAATGGCTGCAGCACACCAGATGAAGTTTAAAACATTTTTATTACAAGCAGTGAAGAACAGGTGACGTTTCGGGCTTCTGCCCTTTCTCAAGCCAAGTGATTAGTACATAACTCAACTCCACCTTTTATAGGCAGTGCATGTGACAAACAACAGGTTTGAATAATTACAATTGTTATAGTATACTTTTTTTTACAACAGATAGTGACTCAATATCACAATCACAGCTTTCAATTTCTAACATGTGTTTTCAAACCTTTACATTGTATTAAAGGAATCTATTCTATTTTATAACTAGATACAATGTGAATAAACCAAATGGTCTATTAACTTATATATGAATTATGTGTGAAATTTTGCTAGTGCATATCAATAAGATACATTTGTGACAAAAAGCATTCATTTATTAACAAAATAAACTAAGAAATAAATTCTAATCTTGCAAGATGTGTTCTTTTTCTGATGGATCTTAAAAGGGGAAAAAATTGTTCCAGCTAAAACTATTACTTACTGAATATATAATTAAACAGCAAAAGGCAATGTTCTAGGTTAGAGCCTATATTACTACCAAAACTTTATTTTATGTTATATTATTCGGCAAGTTTCCTTTTCAGGTTGTCCTTTTAATCCTTATGTAAATCTTGATCTAAATTATAGAGAAAAAGTTTACAATTAATTATCACAGTTGACCAATTATAGGAATAAAAACAGATTATAATCTTTATTTAAACCCTTAGGGTACATACATTCCAGTCTATTAATCCAAATAACTTCTCTCTGTTGTAATTTTTTAATCCTATCTTGGCCTCTTCTTTGAATAGGAACCTGTTCCAATATCTGGAACCTTAATTGATTCACATTATGATTTTTTTCTTTAAAGTGTGCAGACACAGGTAAATCTGAGATGGCCTTACGCATGGTGTATTTATGTTGTGTAAGTCTATCTTTCATTTTTTGGGTAGTTTCCCCTATATAAATAAGTCCACAGGGACATTTCAACAAATATATAACATAATCTGATTGACACGTGAATAAACCATTAATCTTGTATCTTTTGCCAGTTTGTGGGTGGACAAACTCATTTCCTTTTATAACACTGCTGCAATGTGAACAATTAAAACAAGGGAAAGTGCCTTTCTTATTAGAAAATTATATCTTTGATTTGCTACTTCCTATATCTGTTTTAACTAGGTAATCTTGTAAATTCCTCGGTCTTTTATATGATAGCAATGGAAAAGATTGAAATTCTTTTATTCCCTGGTAAATTTTTTTTCAAGATGTGCCAATGTTTTTTGACTATTCCGGATATTTGTTTACTATTAACATTATATGTGCTCACAAATGGAATTCTGTCCATCTTAGTATTTTTAATTTTTTTCTGTAAAAGTTGATTACATGGGATTAAATTGACTTTATTTAATTCATTTTCCAATATTTTTGTCGGGTAACCTTTTTGTATACATTTTTGTCCCATTTCTAGTAGCCTTTTATCACATGAATCCTTGTCACTAACTATACGTTTAATACGAATATATTGGGATTTAGGTAAAGATTTAATTGGGTTTTCTGGATGTCAGCTTTTATAAGACAAAAAAGTATTTTTATCCGTTTTCTTAAAGGGACACTGTACCCAATTTTTTTTCTTTTGTAATTCAGAAAGAGCATGCAATTTTAAGCAACTTTCTAATTTACTCCTATAATCAATTTTTCTTCGTTCTCTTGCTATCATTATTTGAAAAAGAAAGCATCTAAGCTTTTTTTTTCAGTACTCTGGGCAGCACTTTTTTATTGGTGGATGAATTTATCCACCAATCAGCAAGGACAACCCAGGTTGTTCACCAAAAATGGGCCGGCATCTAAACTTACATTCTTGCATTTCAAATAAAGATACCAAGAGAATGAAGAAAATTTGATAATGGGAGTAAATTAGAAAGTTGCTTAATATTTCATGCTCAATCTGAATCACGAAAGAAATTTTTTGGGTACAGTGTCCCTTTAACAAAAAGATCAGTTTTAAACATGTTATTCTCTATCGATACTGTCACATCAAGAAAATCAATACTTTCATTGTCATATTGCATGGTAAATTCAATATTAGCCAAATTAGAATTAATTTGATGAAGAAATATATTAAGGGTATCAACATCTCCCAGCCATATCATAAAGACATCGTCTATATAGCGCCACCATACGCATGCATGTTGTTTAAACAATTAATTAGAATAGATGATATCATCTTCAAATGTTCCCATGTATAAGCCTGCATTTGGTGGCGCCATATTAGCACCAATAGCGGTGCCTCTCTTCTGCCTATAGTAGGTGTCACCAAATAGAAAATAATTATTGTTTAATACAAATGCAAGTAAATCAATTATAAACTCAATTTGTAAACCAGTATATATTTGTTCCTTTTGTAAATGTTGTCGCACTGATTGTATACCCCCTAAGTGGGGAATGCTAGTATACAAATTTTTCAAATCTAATGTAACTAGTATAGGATTTTGTTGATTATCTAAATATATATACTGTATATACAGGTATATATTAGCGCACATTGGGGTCCATTTATCTTGAAATGTTTGCAATCAAATAAAAGCCAGTTTTTATGTATGCGTGTGTACATATAAAAATATTGTATGTATATATATATATATATATATATATATATATATATAGCTAAAGGTATAAATATATATTTGTGCAAAAATTCATAAGATATATATTGAAATATAGCTTTACAAATAAGTAATACATATTCTGCTATTTGCAGAACATTGGATTATAAAATATGCAATATTATCTTCTTATGTTGTGCTTTTAAAAAACTGTGATCATGTTTGTGCGATTTGTGGGTGTTAGATTCCCCCCCCCCTAACTTTTTCTGCTCCATTGAATCTATGGGGGAATATGATTTTGCGTTTGTAACTTCTTAAAGTCTATTTGTTACCACGTCTTTGCGAACTCGAGAGCATAAACTTTTTACTTTCAACTCGTTATATGAGCGCATATCTCTAAGCGTGAAAAATTGCTTCTAGTGGCGCAAACTACCACTCTACTCATAATTTGACAAGGGATATGTATGTATAAATGTCAAAATTAATAAACAAATTATTTACATTTCAATGTTGTTTAATTAGCCATACCAATATGATCAGAATTAAAAACAATCACCTTATTCTTTATGCAAATATTTTTTCAGTGAGATTAATGAAATAATTAAAATATTTATTATTATTTAAATATATTTTCTAGAAAAAAATGTATATAGATTTTTCAGAAGCTAATAACCAATAATAACCATTTGTACAACATTATAAAAAGCGAAACATATTTTCTTAATATTTTTTTCCAAAGCTTATTTCTTTCAGAAAAAAATATTAATAAAAAAGTGCACAAAAGTGTAATTCACTTGAATGCTACAATTAACCAATTATGGGCCAGATAATAAGTGGACCACCAAATATCACTTCCACAAGTGATATTTGCGCTCCACTTTGTAATACCAGAAAACACAAATGTGCGCTGGTATTACAAGTTAGGTGCAATGCGAATGCAATCTCACACTAAAGTTTGTGGGCCAATTGGGACACTTATTTTTTAAATTAACCAGAGGTCTGATCTCTGGTTAATATTCAAAGCACTAATTGCTACTGTGAGCTCACAGTAGCAATTACCAGCCACTTGTAATGGTTGGCTATTTATTGCGAGAACGCAAACATGCAAATTTCCCAGTTTGCGGGCGCGCAAGAAATTAGCACTCCACTTGTGATCTAGCCCTATATTGTATAATTAAAGGGTCAGTAAATAAAAAATGTAAGTTTATTGCTTCAGATAGTGTAAGGGTTGGGAAAAGTTTCATGATTCCATAAACAAATAATTAATCACTAGTCAATGTATTAGTAGTTTATATTGCAACTTATTGGCGAACATATATACACAGTATGCAAACATATATTTAGTATATATATATACGTTAAGCACATATTTGCCTTTAAGATAAATGCATTTAAAGAACATTACTCATGAATTTTACTGCTCATACTGTCTTGCTTTCAGTATTTATGTTGAAGGATAAGGGGAGTCAAATTCCAATGAGGGGTAGTGGTGTGAGAAACTCTCTGGCCTAGATTTGGAGTTCGGCGGTAAAAGGGCTGTTAACGCTCCGCGGGCTTTTTTCTGGCCGCACCATAAATTTAACTCTGGTATCGAGAGTTTAATCAAATGCTGCGTTAGGCTCCAAAAAAGGAGCGTAGAGCATTTTTACCGCAAATGCAACTCTCGATACCAGAGTTGCTTACGGACGCGGCCGGCCTCAAAAACGTGCTCGTGCACGATTCTCCCATAGGAAACAATGGGGCTGTTTGAGCTGAAAAAAAACCTAACACCTGCAAAAAAGCAGCGTTCAGCTCCTAACGCAGCCCCATTGTTTCCTATGGGGAAACACTTCCTACGTCTGCACCTAACACCCTAACATGTACCCCGAGTCTAAACACCCCTAACCTTACACTTATTAACCCCTAATCTGCCGCCCCCGCTATCGCTGACCCCTGCATATTTTTTTTAACCCCTAATCTGCCGCTCCGTAAACCGCCGCAACCTACGTTATCCCTATGTACCCCTAATCTGCTGCCCTAACATCGCCGACCCCTATATTATATTTATTAACCCCTAATCTGCCCCCCTCAACGTCGCAGACACCTGCCTACACTTATTAACCCCTAATCTGCCGAGCGGACCTGAGCGCTACTATAATAAAGTTATTAACCCCTAATCCGCCTCACTAACCCTATCATAAATAGTATTAACCCCTAATCTGCCCTCCCTAACATCGCCGACACCTACCTTCAATTATTAACCCCTAATCTGCCGAGCGGAGCTCACCGCTATTCTAATAAATGGATTAACCCCTAAAGCTAAGTCTAACCCTAACACTAACACCCCCCTAAGTTAAATATAATTTTTATCTAACGAAATAAATTAACTCTTATTAAATAAATGATTCCTATTTAAAGCTAAATACTTACCTGTAAAATAAACCCTAATATAGCTACAATATAAATTATAATTATATTATAGCTATTTTAGGATTAATATTTATTTTACAGGCAACTTTGTAATTATTTTAACCAGGTACAATAGCTATTAAATAGTTAAGAACTATTTAATAGTTACCTAGTTAAAATAATAACAAATTTACCTGTAAAATAAATCCTAACCTAAGATATAATTAAACCTAACACTACCCTATCAATAAAATAATTAAATAAACTACCTACAATTACCTACAATTAACCTAACACTACACTATCAATAAATTAATTAAACACAATTCCTACAAATAAATACAATTAAATAAACTAGCTAAAGTACAAAAAATAAAAAAGAACTAAGTTACAGAAAATAATAAAATATTTACAAACATAAGAAAAATATTACAACAATTTTAAACTAATTACACCTACTCTAAGCCCCCTAATAAAATAACAAAGCCCCCCAAAATAAAAAATTCAGTACCCTATTCTAAATTAAAAAAGTTACAAGCTCTTTTACCTTACCAGCCCTGAACAGGGCCCTTTGCGGGGCATGCCCCAAGAAGTTCAGCTCTTTTGCCTGTAAAAAAAAACATACAATACCCCCCCCCCAACATTACAACCCACCACCCACATACCCCTAATCTAACCCAAACCCCCCTTAAATAAACCTAACACTAATCCCCTGAAGATCTTCCTACCTTGTCTTCACCATCCAGGTATCACCGATCCGTCCTGGCTCCAAGATCTTCATCCAACCCAAGCGGGGGTTGGCGATCCATAATCCGGTGCTGAAGAGGTCCAGAAGAGGCTCCAAAGTCTTCCTCCTATCCGGCAAGAAGAGGACATCCGGACCGGCAAACATCTTCTCCAAGCGGCATCTTCGATCTTCTTCCATCCGGAGCGAAGCGGCAGGATCCTGAAGACCTCCAGCGCGGAACATCCATCAGGACCGACGACTGAACGACGAATGACTGTTCCTTTAAGGGACGTCATCCAAGATGGTGTCCCTCGAATTCCGATTGGCTTTTAGGATTCTATCAGCCAATCGGAATTAAAGTAGGAATTTTCTGATTGGCTGATGGAATCAGCCAATTAGAATCAAGTTCAATCCGATTGGCTGATCCAATCAGCCAATCAGATTGAGCTCGCATTCTATTGGCTGTTCCGATCAGCCAATAGAATGCGAGCTCAATCTGATTGGCTGATTGGATCGGCCAATCGGATTGAACTTGATTCTGATTGGCTGATTCCATCAGCCAATCAGAAAATTCCTACCTTAATTCCGATTGGCTGATAGAATCCTATCAGCCAATCGGAATTCGAGGGACGCCATCTTGGATGACGTCCCTTAAAGGAACAGTCATTCGTCGTTCAGTCGTCGGTCCGGATGGATGTTCCGCGCTGGAGGTCTTCAGGATCCTGCCGCTTCGCTCCGGATGGAAGAAGATCGAAGATGCCGCTTGGAGAAGATGTTTGCCGGTCCGGATGTCCTCTTCTTGCCGGATAGGAGGAAGACTTTGGAGCCTCTTCTGGACCTCGGGTTGGATGAAGATCTTGGAGCCAGGACGGATCGGTGATACCTGGATGGTGAAGACAAGGTAGGAAGATCTTCAGGGGATTAGTGTTAGGTTTATTTAAGGGGGGTTTGGGTTAGATTAGGGGTATGTGGGTGGTGGGTTGTAATGTTGGGGGGGGGTATTGTATGTTTTTTTTTACAGGCAAAAGAGCTGAACTTCTTGGGGCATGCCCCGCAAAGGGCCCTGTTCAGGGCTGGTAAGGTAAAAGAGCTTGTAACTTTTTTAATTTAGAATAGGGTAGGGAATTTTTTATTTTGGGGGGCTTTGTTATTTTATTAGGGGGCTTAGAGTAGGTGTAATTAGTTTAAAATTGTTGTAATATTTTTCTTATGTTTGTAAATATTTTTTTATTTTTTGTAACTTAGTTCTTTTTTATTTTTTGTACTTTAGATAGTTTATTTAATTGTATTTATTTGTAGCAATTGTGTTTAATTAATTTATTGATAGTGTAGTGTTAGGTTAATTGTAGGTAATTGTAGGTAGTTTATTTAATTATTTTATTGATAGGGTAGTGTTAAGTTTAATTATATCTTAGGTTAGGATTTATTTTACAGGTAAATTTGTTATTATTTTAACTAGGTAACTATTAAATAGTTCTTAACTATTTAATAGCTATTGTACCTGGTTAAAATAATTACAAAGTTGCCTGTAAAATAAATATTAATCCTAAAATAGCTATAATATAATTATAATTTATATTGTAGCTATATTAGGATTTATTTTACAGGTAAGTATTTATCTTTAAATAGGAATAATTTATTTAATAAGAGTTAATTAATTTCGTTAGATGTAAATTATATTTAAGTTAGGGGGGTGTTAGTGTTAGGGTTAGACTTAGCTTTAGGGGTTAATACATTTATTAGAATAGCGGTGAGGTCCGCTCGGCAGATTAGGGGTTAATAATTGAAGGTAGCTGTCGGCGATGTTAGGGAGGGCAGATTAGGGGTTAATACTATTTATGATAGGGTTAGTGAGGCGGGTTAGGGGTTAATAACTTTATTATAGTAGCGCTCAGGTCCGCTCGGCAGATTAGGGGTTAATAAGTGTAGGCAGGTGTCGGCGACGTTGAGGGGGGCAGATTAGGGGTTAATAAATATAATATAGGGGTCGGCGGTGTTAGGGGTAGCAGATTAGGGGTACATAGGGATAACGTAGGTGGCGGCGCTTTGCGGTCGGAAGATTAGGGGTTAATTATTTTAAGTAGCTGGCGGCGATGTTGTGGGGGGCAGGTTAGGGGTTAATAAATATAATACAGGGGTCGGCGGGGTTAGGGGCAGCAGATTAGGGGTACATAAGTATAACGTAGGTGGCGGTCGGCAGATTAGGGGTTAAAAATTTTAATCGAGTGGCGGCGATGTGGGGGGAGCTCGGTTTAGGGGTACATAGGTAGTTTATGGGTGTTAGTGTACTTTAGGGTACAGTAGTTAAGAGCTTTATAAACCGGCGTTAGCCAGAAAGCTCTTAACTCCTGCTATTTTCAGGAGGCTGGAATCTTGTCGTTAGAGCTCTAACGCTCACTTCAGAAACGACTCTAAATACCAGCGTTAGAAAGATCCCATTGAAAATATAGGCTACACAAATGGCGTAAGGGGATCTGCGGTATGGAAAAGTCGCGGCTGAAAAGTGAGCGTTAGACCCTTTAATCACTGACTCCAAATACCAGCGGGCGGCCAAAACCAGCGTTAGGAGCCTCTAACGCTGGTTTTGACGGCTACCGCCGAACTCCAAATCTAGGCCTCTGTGTTTCATTTTGTTTTGAGAAAAATTGTCTAGTTAACTAACACAATTGCTACAAAATGTTATTGACATAAAATGTAGACATGTCTGCAACATCTGAGAGAGAGGTCTGACATAAACACCTGTGAAAATCTGCTACCAGATGATGCTGGTTTTGGCTTTAATCCTGTATACCCGTGTATGATGATATTAATCCGAAGATAAGTAACACATTTATAATTTAATCATAGCCTTGCTTATACGCTGATTACTGATTTATATGATTGCAATATGTTCATAATAAACACTGCTATTATTATACTGCATTTTTGTGTTGAGTTCCAATTTTTCAGTACTAGTGAAAGTGTACTCCAGTGTCAGGACACTATTATTATTCTTTATTTATAAAGCACCAACTGATTCCACAGCGCTGCCCATGGGTACAAAGATTAAAGTACAATGGAGAAACAATATAATTTAAAACTAAATTTGACAGACAAACAGAGGGGGATTGAGGGCCTTATTCTCATGGGAACTTACAATCTAGATGGGAAAGAAGATGGGAAACAGGAGGTGGGGACTGCAAAGATGAAAATTATGCTAGTGAGGAGTAAGATGAGGGCAACTGTTAGGTAAGTGAAATTAATTTGAGTCGGGTGATAAGCTTCCCTGAACAAAAAAGTATTTAGGGAGCATTTAAAGGAGGACAGGTTAGGGGAAACAGACAGTTTTGTCTTTGTTCTTTGCACATCCTTGCATGACTCTCTCTGTTACCACAATTTATTTAATTAAGCAATCCCCAGAGTGCTACAAATGTAGTCTATCTCAGATAGGGTAATATATCCTATCTGTCAGCTTTTTGTTTAAATTCTGCTTCACTACATAGCACCCTCTTCCTTTACCATACTAATGTGCTGTATGCACATAAGTTAATTAAGAATAAAGGGGATAATTTCATTTCATTGAAAGTAGTGCCATTGGACCCCATCCTTTTTTGTTCAGGTTAGGGGAAAGTCTGACAGCTCGAGGAAGTGCGTTCCAGAGGGTTGGTGCCGCATGAGAGAAGTCCTGTAGCCTAGCATGGGAGGAGGTGATGGTAGAGAATGCAAGGCGCAAGTCATTCTTGGATCTTAGGGGGCGGGCTGGAGTATATTTGTTGATGAGTGAGGACAGGTAAGTTGGCGCAGCATTGGTGAGGGCTTTAGGTCAGGATGAGAATTTTGAATTTAACTCTGCTGTGAATGGGGAGCCAGTGAAGGGACTCACAGAGAGGTGCAGCAGATAGAGAGCATGTGTGCAATTTTAACAAGCTTTATAATTTACTTCTGTATCTAATTTTCTTTGTTAAGGAATATACCCAAGTATACTCAGCAGCAGGAATGCACTACTGGAAGCTAGTGTTAAACAGTGGCTGCACATACATGCCTTTTGTCATTGGCCCACCAGATGTGTTCAGCTAGGCGCAGTAGTATATTTATCCTCCTTTAATAAAGGGTAACAAGGGAATTAAGCAAATTTAATAATATAAGTAAATTGGAAAGTTGATTAAAATTGTATGCTCTATCGCCTAGATTACAAGTTTTGAGCGCTATAGGGAAATTAACAAACACAACAAAAGTGGCGTTGTTTAATCCCCTATAGCGCAGCCATTACAAGTTTTAAAAAACCTGGCTTGTGCGGGTGATATGGTGCTTTTAAGCTCCATACTGCACCAAAAAGAAGCTGTGTTTTGACGTGCTTGAGCGGGTAACACCTGCGATCGCAGAAAGAAAAGCTCCATAACTCATCCCCATTGATGTTTATGGGAAAAAAAAGTTATGTTTAAACCTAACACCCTAACATAAACCCCAAGTCTAAACACCCCTAATCTGCTGCCCCGACATCGCCGACGCCTGCCTACAGTTATTAACCCCTAATCTGCCGCTCCCGATATTGCCGCCACCTAAATAAAGGTATTAACCCCTAATTTGCCACTCCCGATATCGCCGCCACAATACTAAAGCTATTAACCCCTATTCCGCTGCACCCCAACATCACCGCCACTATATTAAAGTTATTAACCCCTATTACACTGCTCCCCGCCATCGCCGCAACTAAATAAAGTTAATAACCCCTAAACCTCTGGCCTCCCACATCACTACCACTAAATAAACCTTTTAACCCCTAAACCGCCAACCCCGCACATCGCAACAAACTAAATTAAACTATTAACCCCTACACCTACCCCTAAACCTAACCCTAATCCTTCCCCTAAACCTAACCCTAACCCTAACGTAACCCTAACCCTAATACCCCCTAACTTTAACATAAATGAAACTTAAAATTGTTAACTATATAATACCTATTTAAAACTAAATACATACTTACCTGTGAAATAAAACCTAAGCTAGCTACAATATAACTAATAGTTATATTGTAGCTAGCTTAGGTTTTATTTTTATTTCACAGGTAAGTTTGTATTTATTTTAACTAGGTAGACTAGTTAGTAAATAGTTATTAACTATTTAATAACTACCTAGTTAAAATAAATACAAAATTACCTGTGAAATAAAACCTAAGCTACCTTACACTAAAATCTATAATTACAAAAAATAAAAAAAACTACCATTACAAAAATAAAAAACTTACCATTACAAAAAAAAAAACAATAAAATTATCCAAAAAAATTAAAATGATTTCTATTCTAATACCCTTAAAAAAACCCAGATAGAATGTTTCCAATAAGCCCTTGAAGAAGTCCGGCCGGGATCCGGATGAAACGCGTAGGGATACCGCAACTTGTGCTCTTGTGCTCTTCCCACATTGACAGTATTAGCGGTCTAAGAGGTATAGACCTGAAGGGGGACGCTCCGGTTCCTGATCTTTACAGTGACGTCAGACGCCGACTTGTTCGGCGGTCCTTTTGAAAACTGGACAATTCTGCCTGAGGATCGGGACTTAGACTGCGGCTGTTAACGGATTCAGTGTTTTACTGTGCTTACTGGAATATAAGTTTTTATGTTTATTTTATCTATTTGCTGCTACAATAAATAACTCAAGTCTGTTTGCGCTTTCTGTACTTTTTTGCCCTAGTCCTGTTTTCAACTCTGGTGATTGCAAGAATCTTTACCAAAAAGAAGCGGCATCTACTTGAGTGCACCTAGAATCCTTTTAAGACTTGGAATCTCCTCAATTTCTTTCGGGACTCTTTTACTGAAGCACATTTGGACTCTAGGTTAGAATTTCTTTGCAATGTTGGTAATTGTGTATAATGTGTATACTTTGATTGTGATATAATTTTTTCTATTGTTGTGCTATATTGTTGTGTGTATGACATTTTTCATTTGTTGTTGTTTAGATTTATTTTACAGAAACAGTACAGGTGGTTTGATATATTTTCTTTGTGTGTACCTAAGTTAAACAGCTCTTTTGCTAAAAAATAAAACACCCCCTAAAAAAATACATTACACAAAATAACAAACTATCAAAAATAATAAAAATTATTCCTATTCTAATACTAATTTAAAAAAAACACCACAAAATAAAAAAAACTAATCTAGAATAAACTACCAATGGCCATTAAAAGGGCCTTTTGTAGGGCATTGCCCTAAAGAATTCAGTTCTGTTTATGAACAAAAAATTACAAACCCCCACTAACATTACAAACTCCCACCTCCCCAAACCCACAAAATAAAAAAACTATCTAAAAAAAACTAAGCTACCCATTGCCCTGAAAAGGGCATTTGGATGGGCATTGCCCTTAAAAGGGCATTTAGCTCTTTTATATGCCCAACCCCAATCTAAAATATATAATAGACAAAGATCAACACATTTATTAAATGGTAATATAGAGATTGGGTCAATTGATAACCCTTTAGATTTGTTTAGAGAACTAGAGAAACTATTATGTAAAGATGCCAAGGAGTGTCAGGATTTGGTTCTTTTGGATAATTATATAATTCATGATGTAATACCAAGGGGCCTTAGGATTTTCAAATTTCCTGCCTTTGAACTGTATGAGGTAGAATTCCAGGCTGAATGGGAGCAAGCTTTACATAAATGTTCCATCACCTTAATCAAAATATTAATTAAATATAGGGAATATA
Source organism: Bombina bombina (assembly GCF_027579735.1). Classification (NCBI taxonomy): domain Eukaryota; kingdom Metazoa; phylum Chordata; class Amphibia; order Anura; family Bombinatoridae; genus Bombina; species Bombina bombina. Next base: position 337,616,776 of record NC_069501.1, on the reverse strand, counting down.
AATTGGAAAATTTGAAAATACAAATAGATGGTGTAGTGGAGAAAATACAACCCTATAAAAGTATAGCGAAATGGAAAGATTTTAACAATAATATACAGGTTAAAATTAACACCTATGCCAAAGAATTAGAAACTAATAAACTTAAAAAAATAAGGAGAGATTTGGAAGATTTTAAAACCAAAATATTTTATACTTACAAACAACAGGAAAATCCTGATGAGAATGAACATGATAATAATAACCAAGATAGAAGGGGAGATACGTCTAATAATACACATGGCGAGGAGCGAACCCCTATGTACATAACTACACAGTGATCCTATGGAAGTACTAATATAAATAATTATAAACCCAATATGAACAAAAAAATCCCTTATAAAAATAATAAAAATATGAATAAAAATAATAATAAGAGCAAGGGTCAAACGAAACCATGGAAACACACATACCAGACTCAGTATCAAAAGGGGGGTACCTATGGAAACAATGAAGAAGACATAAGGATAGGATTTACTCAAGGTAATGGTAATATGAATTAACAGAATATAGAGACCAGAATATAGAGACTAGTAATAGAACTCCCCCATGGAGACAACAGGGAAACAGACCGGAATGGGGAGGGGCACCACTAAATGCCCTAGGTACTCCAAGAAAACCAAAACGCATGTTAGATATAGAGGCACTAGAGGGGGCATCAAGCAATGAAAAAAGAAACAGAAAAAAATGTAATTAGAAAGGGGATGTAAATTGATTTTTAACCTTTCAGATAAAACTTTTAGTCATGATGAGATGAAATTACTATCTAGGGGATTACATTGTGCCACTATTTCCCAACCTAACCAGTTTGAACTTTTTATAGATGTCCAGAGATACATCAGAAAATTAACCTTAAAAAGGTATTATGATAAAGCCGAAGTGTCAACTAATACTCTCCTTAATGAAGAGGATGCAATCACACTGGCAAATCTAGAACATCTGTATAGAAAAAATGGAACTCAATTTTTGCCCAATAGTGTCACAGATGAGGAACTGTTAAACATGTCAATACATGAGGAAGAATTAGAAAACGTGTTACATTGTCCACTAAAAAGAAAATAAATTTTCTACCCCCAGAATATGCAAAGCGAATATATTAAGACATTCAATAAATTGGTATGTGAGGACATTAACAAATTGTTTGTTAATAATAAACCAAAATATGATAATCTCACGAAAGGAGAAAGAGCTTCCTTAAAAGCCCTAACAAACAATATGGATGTAGTGTACCGTTGGGCAGACAAGGGAGAGGGCATAGTTGTGCAAAATAGACAAGATTACTTGAAAGAAGCTTACAACCTACTAAATGATAAAGATACCTATTTGCCTGTAACTTTTAATCCTACCTTAAGGAACTATTTAACCATCTTTTTGTAGCGAAACAGGAGGGTATTTTAAATCAAAATGAGTTTAACTTTCTGTATGAAGTGTATCCAAAAGTCGCATGCTTCTACCACCTCCCTAAAATCCATAAATATGCTAAGGTACCACCGGGAAGACCCATTGTATCAGGGAGTGCTAACGCCACTAAAGTTAACCCCTTCAGAGAAAAGCTTGCCAAAAATACTGGAGACTTTTTAGCATTTTTGCTATCACTCCATTTAAACAAAAATAGAGTCTTGGTTATTTTATTTACCTGTCAAAACTATATATATATATATATATATATATATATATATATATATATATATAGATCCCAAAAATACCAGCACTTACTATTTAGCAGCATAATAATACCGGGGTGCACTCAGATTATCCATGTAAAAATCCAAAATAGAGGCACTCGCCGTAAGCAAAAGCGTTTTATTCAAAGTTACAGAGTGAACGTTTTCGGGCTGTGATGCCCGTCCTCAGACTCCTGAAAATAAAACAGTTATGTTAAAATAGTGTATATATATATACAGGGAGTGCAGAATTATAAGGCAAGTTGTATTTTTGAGGATTAATTTTATTATTGAACAACAACCATGTTCTCAATGAACCCAAAAAAACTCATTAATATCAAAGCTGAAGAGTTTTGGAAGTAGTTTTTAGTTTGGTTTTAGTTATAGCTATTCTAGGGGGATATCTGTGTGTGCAGGTGACTATTGCTGTGCATGATTATTAGGCAACTTAACAAAAAACAAATATATACCCATTTCAATTATTTATTTTTACCAGTGAAACCAATATAACATCTCAACATTCACAAATATACATTTCTGACATTCAAAAACAAAACAAAAACAAATCAGTGACCAATATAGCCACCTTTCTTTGCAAGGACACTCAAAAGCCTGCCATCCATGGATTATGTCAGTGTTTTGATCTGTTCACCATCAACATTGCGTGCAGCAGCAACCACAGCCTCCCAGACACTGTTCAGAGAGGTGTACTGTTTTCCCTCCTTGTAAATCTCACATTTGATGATGGAACACAGGTTCTCAATGGGGTTCAGATCAGGTGAACAAGGAGGCCATGTCATTAGATTTTCTTCTTTTATACCCTTTCTGGCCAGCCACGCTGTGGAGTACTTGGACGCGTGTGATGGAGCATTGTCCTGCATGAAAATCATGTTTTTCTTGAAGGATGCAGACTTCTTCCTGTACCACTGCTTGAAGAAGGTGTCTTCCAGAAACTGGCAGTAGGACTGGGAGTTGAACTTGACTCCATCCTCAACCCAAAAAGGCCCCACAAGCTCATCTTTGATGATACCAGCCCAAGTCAGTACTCCACCTCCACCTTGCTGGCGTCTGAGTCGGACTGGAGCTCTCTGCCCTTTACCAATCCAGCCACGGGCCCATCCATCTGGCCCATCAAGACTCACTCTCATTTCATCAGTCCATAAAACCTTAGAAAAATCAGTCTTGAGATATTTCTTGGCCCAGTCTTGACGTTTCAACTTGTGTGTCTTGTTCAGTGGTGGTCGTCTTTCAGCCTTTCTTACCTTGTCCATGTCTCTGAGTATTGCAGACCTTGTGCTTTTGGGCACTCCAGTGATGTTGCAGCTCTGAAATATGGCCAAACTGGTGGCAAGTGGCATCTTGGCAGCTGCACGCTTGACTTTTCTCAGTTCATGGGCAGTTATTTTGCGCCTTGGTTTTTCTACACGCTTCTTGCGACCCTGTTGACTATTTTGAATGAAACGCTTGATTGTTCGATGATCACGCTTCAGAAGCTTTGCAATTTTAAAAGTGCTGCATCCCTCTGCAAGATATCTCATTATTTTTGACTTTTCTGAGCCTGTCAAGTCCTTCTTTTGACCCATTTTGCCAAAGGAAAGGAAGTTGCCTAATAATTATGCACACCTGATATAGGGTGTTGATGTCATTAGACCACACCCCTTCTCATTACAGAGATGCACATCACCTAATATGCTTAATTGGTAGTAGGCTTTCGAGCCTATACAGCTTGGAGTAAGACAACATGCATAAAGAGGATGATGTGGTCAAAATACTTATTTGCCTAATAATTCTGCACTCACTGTATATGTATAATATAGGAGCCTCATTAATGTGCATGGGCACTTGCGCATTACACTGAATACTGATTTACATGAATAGACATAATGACGTAAACTGGACACATCACCTCTAGATCACATGGATGGCAACTGTGCAAAAGACGATGGGGGCGTGCCGCCGCTCCATTCGTTCAAATGGACGCCATCAGAAACACTCGAAACCCCTCTGAAGAAGAAGGAAGTTTGATCCTTTGAAACATGTTAGGGTATATGAACAGGGTTTTTTGCTTTACTTGGGAAATACTCTGTGTATTGTTTTATTGCACTATTTTAACAACTGTTGCTTGGTAGCTATACCAGACTGTACCGGACAGCTACTTATTCTGACCCACCTATTGAGGAAACTGGGACTGTCATTTATACTACCTTGTGTACTACAATAGGACAGAGTGACTTTTATGCCTTTTACCATACTTCACAGTGTTTGAGGACATTAAATGCGAGTTCAATATTTGCTTGTTTTTACCTCCTATCACATAATAAAACAGTATTACACTATGTATGATTTTTGTTTTCTTGGGTACATCTGCCTGTTAGAAAGTACATATCAAGATCACATACTCCAAGAGGTGGCTGGCAAATCCATATTCATCCTGGGACAAACTTATTGGAGGAAAACCATCTACATACTCATAGAGGTGGATGAGACACTAGAAGCATATACTGGTACTGTCCGGATCTATCAATATCAAGGAACTGAGCACCCCTTCCAGTGCGGCAACTTACCTCATATGATTGAGGTAAATTCTGGTAAGGGGATACACTTCACCTAAAGATTATCTGATAGACTTTTGCTTTAGGACACTCTATATATGAATGGGAAAATGTGTTTCCTATATTTAATTATTGTTGATATTGTAATAACTAACATATATATCAATTTACCTACTCCACATTGCTCTGTTAATACAAGGATTTATGAGCGATGTTATCCCCTTTAACATATATATATATATATATATAAAAATATATATAGATAGATATAGATAGATATGTATATATAGATAGATAGTTTTGACAAGTAAATAAAATAACCAAGGCTCTATTTTTGTTTAAATGGAGTGATAGCAAAAATGCTAAAAAGTCTCCGGTATTTTTGGCAAGATTTTCTCTGAAGGGGTTAACTTTAGTTGCGTTAGCACTCAATATCGCTAATATTTTTGTGCTCCACTTGTATTCTAACCCAAAGTCTCTGTTGCACTGGATTTTCATGATATATTTTATTGTTTTACTACACATATTTTTAAATATCATTTTGTTTTGTTATATTCTAAATGTCAAAATGAATCAAACAGCTATATGCCCACATACCTCTTAAATTTCCTCATAATCATTTTATGCACTTTTTATCAGGCTCATGTGCAAATAAACACATCCACATTTAGCTATCTTTCACCCTGCTGTGTGTGCACATAATTCTGTATTCTCCTCTAAAGAAGCAACATTTTTTATGTATTATTATATTAATAGCCTTTTTTTCATTGTACATCAAAGTATTTTAAAGTGTTATGACAATTGATTTGTTAAAGGGACAGTCTAGTTGATTGTTTTTTATTGTTTAAAAGAACACCTTTACTACCCAATCCCCAGCTTTGCAATGTAAACATTGGGCTAGATTAAAGGGACACTGAACCCAACAAAATATTTTGTGATTCAAATAAAGCATGCAATTTTAAGCAACTTTCTAATTTACTCCTATTATCACATTTTCTTCATTCTTTTGGTATGTTTATTTGAAAAGCAAGAATGTAAGTTTAGATGCCGGCCCATTTTTGGTGAACAACCTGGTTTGTCCTTACTGATTGGACAGCACCTTCAAACAAGTGCTGTCCATGGTCCTGAACCACAAAAATTGCTGGCTCCTTAGCTGAGATGCCTTCTTTTCAAATAAAGATAGCAAGATAATGAAGAAAAATTGATAATAGAAGTAAATTAGAAAGTTGCTTAAAATTACATGCTGTATCTGAATCATGAAAGAAAAAAATTGGGTTCAGTGTCCCTTTAAGTACCGCTGTAAATATAATTTTTACCTTAGTGAAAACATCGCTAGTCTTAGGGTTTTTGCGCTACTTAGGTTCCATTGGTATTACAATTTGAAAAAATCATTATTTTGCTTTAGCGGTAGCCCGAAAAGTGCAAAAATCATAAGCGGTGTTTGCACGAGCGCGTGCATGTGTTCCCCCATAGAAATCAATGGGGAATAAAAAACCTACTTGTGAAAACTAAAAAAAAGTGAAAAAAAACTAATCCATTATCCCCCCACATCGCAAAGTACCAAAATTAACTGTTAACCACTAAAAAGCCACCCCCACAGCACAAACATATCTAAATAAACTATTATCTCATAAACCACCTTCCCCACATCACAAAGTATCTAAACAAACTATTAACCCCTAAACCAACATCTGCTCACAAACGCAAAACTTTAAACTAATATATAAACCCCCTAACTTAACACCCCCTAACTTATCCCAAATTCAAATACCCCTAAATTAACTTAAAAATATTCTAACTAGCTTAAAATGGGAAAAAAACATACCTGTAAAATTAAAAAATAACCTAATCTTAACTTTAAAATAAAAAAACTACCATTTACAAAAAATAAAAAACCCTACCATTTACAAAAAAAATTAAAAAAAGATACCATTACAAAAAAATAACAAACAAAATTGCCTAATAAAATGTAATCATTTTCTACTACCACTTAAAAAAAAAAAAAAATTTTAAAAAATAAAAATACACTACCAATAGCCTTTAAATGTACCTTTAGTAGGGCATTGCCCTAAAACGATCAGCTCTTTTGTTTTTAAAAAAAACTAACCCCCTAACATTACAACCCCCACCACAAAAGAAAAAAAAAACTAAAAAAATCTGCAACTACCCATTGCCCTGGAAAGGGCATTTGGATAGGTATTGACCTTCAAAGTGCATTCAGCTGTTTTGCTGCCCAAATAAAAAAAAAAACTAATCTAAAAAAGAAAAAAACAAAAAAACATAAACCTAACTCTATCCCCAAAGTTGGTACTCACCAATGATGATGGGCGGTGCTCCATCTTCATCGCGGTGATCCATCTTCTATTTTCATCCCAGTGGTGGTCCATCTTCTATCTTCATCCCGGTGGCAGCGGTGATGGCGGCGAGGTCAGTGGTTCTCATCACACCTTCAACATGGCGGTCCTTTTCATGCGGTCTCCAGCCACACACTGAATATTGAATGCAAGGTACCCCTTTTAGATAGGGGTACCCTTTGATTCCTATTGGCTGATTTGAATCTAGGGGGTTAGTGTTTTTTTAAACAAAAGAGCTGATCGCAATAGGGCATTGCCCAACAAAAGGGTAATTTTGTTTATTATTTTTTGTAATGGTAGTTTTTTATTTTTTGTAATGGTAGTTTTGTTTGTTGTAAATGGTAGCTTTTTTATTTTTTGTAAATGGTAGGGTTTTTAATATTTTTTAAATAGTAGGTTTTTTATTTTAAAGTTAAGATTAGGTTTTTATTTAATTTTACAGGTATTTTTTTATAATTTTAGGAAGCTAATATTTTTTTAAGTTAATTTAGGGGTATTTTAATTTGGGTTAAATTAGAGGTGTTAGGTTAGGGGGTTTAGATATTAGTTTAATACTTTTCAATGTGGGGATCAGCAGTTTGGGGTTAATAGTTTATTTAGGTACTTTGCAATGTGGGGGGGGGTGGCGATTTAGGGGTTAATAGTATTATTTAGTGTTTGCGATGTGATGGGATGGCAGTTTAGATTTTAATAGTATTATTTAGTGTTTGCGATGTGGGGGTGGCGGTTTAAGGGTTAATAGTTTATTTATGAGTGTAAGGGTAATTTGTATTGTATTTTTGTTGTGTTTTGTGCAACTTTTTATTTTCATAACCCAGATTACCACAGTTCTTATATTGTGGTAAGGATTGAAGTGGAAAAGGCGATCGCGCTTCCACAATCGCAATTTCTCCTAACTTGTAATATCAACGGAAGGAAAGTGGCTCGCAAAATTATGCCGCACTTGTAATCTAGCCCATTGTTATTATAACCTCTAAATCTCTGCACTTGTAATCTAGCCCATTTTTATTATTATCTCTAAATCTCTGCTGTACAGTGCTAGTCCATGTGTGCCAGATATATAACATTGTGCTCACTCCCATGGAGTTATGCTTGAACCTGCTCTTATTGGCTAAAATGCAAGTTTGCAAAAGGTACTGAGATAAGGAGTCGGTCTGCAGAGGCTTAGATACAAAGTAATCATAAGGGTAAAAATTATATTAATATAGCAGTGTTGGTTATGCAAAACTGAGAAATGGGTAATAAATTTCAAGTAGACTATCCCTTTAAATCACATTACTTCAATCTTCAACTTCTCTTTAATTTTTTAAAACTTTTTCTGTAATTATATGTTTAACTATTTATATAAATATTTTCTCTAAATTCAAGGAAATTTAGATAGCATGAATTTTGTAAGTTTTAAAACAAAATCTCATAGTTTCATTTATTGCATTTTTTTCATTTTTTTTTTTTTTTTTTTTTTTACAGCTTCTCTTTTATGTGTTAGTTTCTTTATAACAAGTCACCAGAAGAGATGGACTGCACTGCTTAGATTATAAGAGATCAAGAGACGCTTATAACTATGCAGGTGTGACAGCAAATATATCATTATATACCCAGCTGACTCTTACCCTTTAGTACAATGCACTGCTCTGCAATTATAACAATGTGAAGCGGAGCACTAGAGGTTTCAACAAGCTCTAAATACTTGCTTCTTACCTTCTATGTATCACATACCTTTATTCCTTTGTAAATGGGAAGTAAAGTGAATTGTTATCTTTGTAAAACAAAAAGATGTTTGAAGCTTCTCTGAAGCACTTTCCTCTTGGTGCTTAAAATAGTGTATTGCTGATTTATCTATGAGGAGTCGTTTAAGGGAAAACATATTGTAGTTGTAGATATGTTATGTGTGATAAATTTAGACACATTTTCTTGGACTGTTTCTGAAGTGCTGGGAGTTGTTCAAAGCTACTCTATGTTGCAATATATAAATCTCAATATTTGTTATAAAAACATGCTATGTTATAATGAAAGCATGCAGTCAGACACAGGTTTATTTAACTACAGTCTTTTTAAAATATAATCCAATACTAAAGAGCAATGATATTAGAATAAAAACATAAATCAAAAAAGGATCAAAAAAATCTGAGAGCACAAAGTATTATACAGATTTTAAATTTAATTTTAAGGACCTTAAAATCATTTAAAAGGACATCAAACCCAAAAAAATTCTTTCATGATTCAAGGGACACTGAAGCCAAATTTTTTCTTTTGTGATTCAGATAGAGCATGCAATTTTAAGCAACTTTCTAATTTACTCCTATTATCAAATTTTCTTCATTCTCTTGATATCGTTATTTGAAATGCAAGAATGTAAGTTTAGATGCCGGCCCATTTTTGGTGAACAACCAATTGTTCTTGCTAATTGGTGGATAAATTTGCCCACCAATAAACAAGTGCTTTCCATGGTTCTGAACCAAAAAAAAAATTGATAATAGGAGTAAATTAGAAAGTTGCTTAAAATCGCATGCTCTATCAGAATCACAAAAGAAAACATTTGGGTTCAATGTCCCTTTAAGATAGAGAATACAATTTTAAACAACTTTCTAATTTATTTCTATTATCTATTTTGTTTAATTCTCTTGGCATCATTTGTTGAAGGTGAAGTAATGCACTAATGGTTTCTAACTGAACACATGGGTGAGCCAATGACAATCAGTATATGCAACCACCAATCAGCAGCTAGAACCTAGATTTTTTGCTGCTTCTGAGCTTGCCTAGCTAAACCTTTCAGCAAAGGATAACAAGAGAAGGAATCAAATTAAATAATAGAAGCAAATTGAAATGTTGTTTAAAATTGTATGTTCTGTCTAAATCATGAATGTCTAATTATGACTAACTGCCCCTTTAATATAGTACTGCTGAACCTGGTGTCATTCTACAAATGATAACAATAGTAATTTCCATGCTGCATCTAAAATGTAAGTTTTAACATGTAATGAAGTTCATTTTTTAAAGAATTTTTCAATGCAGTCTTTTCTTATGTGTGATTATAGATATATGTGTTGTGTTGCACTTTTCTCCTAATAATTACAGCTCTAGAAAAAGCTCTGGAGAAAAGCTGCCCACTGTGGCTATTTGGGGGATTTGTTTAGCTAATGAATTATACATTTCACATGTTTACTATGCACCAATAGAGCTGTAGGGTTTTTCCTTATCACCTTATAATATTCTACCCCACTGATCAATAGTATACAAACCTGCAATTCCTGTTATTTTCAAAATCGTAACATACAGCTTTAAATTAAAATTGTAATAAAAAATATACATTTTTCCACATTTAAAAAGCGCTCTTTTATATAAATGATAAAAAAGTGTTGTGTTTTATGGCCCTTTATTTGTATAGGAACAGCAAATTGCATAATGCTGGGTATATATAAGTAGGGGTACACCATTATAGTGACTGATAGTTAAATAAGTAAAGAAATAAAGGCATAAAACAGACTAAGCTAAACAAATGAATACAAAAGAAGGAACGCCCTGCCCCAGAAAAAGCTAACATTTTAGTGATGTTGACTTAGAATATTCAAGTAATCTTTGGTTGGTACTCCAGCATTTGTGTTATCTACATGTTGGTGGATCCCGCTTAACACGTCCTCCGATGATCCTGAGGAGTGAGCAAATGATGTTGTATATCCTCTGCCTGCATTTAATGGACCATTAAACACAGTAGAATTGCATAATCAATAAATACATAATAAATAGACAATGCAAAAGCACTTAGTTTGATTTTCACGTGAGTAGATTTTTTTTGGACAAAGTTTCAAAGTTACTTTTATTTTTCTTCCCACGGCATTATGTGACAGCCATCAGTCAATCAGAAAATGCATGTACATATATTCTGTGAATCTTGCACATGCTCAGTAGTTGCTATGAACGTGTGCATAGAAAAAGATTGTGCATATTTATGTGAGTTGGAAAGTTGTTTAAAAGTGTGTACTTCACCTGAATCATGAAAAATGAATTTTGACTTTATTGGTCAATTGAAAGTGCTGTTTCTTAACTTGCGGCAAGCAGGCTAACATGAATCTGCCACACAGGTGCTCCAAAAAAGCTACCGCTGCTTGATAACTCAAGCTCTATGTCATTAATCACTCTAAAAAAAATATATATATATATATATATATATATATATATATATATATATATATATATATATATATATATTTATATATAAAATGAATTTAAAAAAAACTTGAGTAACAATGTAATTTGTTTTTCCTTTTGAAGTTCTTACTTATAATCAATACATATACTGGTAGCATCATGAATCTTATGGCATATTAGTGAATAATGTAAGATAAGTAAACATTGCTGTTTTAACAACATACTAGAGTATTATGATCATTATAAGTGTTCTATTTTTATTTATTAGAGTTCTAAATGAGCTGTCTTTACTGTGTTACAATTAAATAAAAACTATAGTAAAATCTATTAGATTTCTCTTATTGATTTGCACACATATTACCTTATCAAATAAGAGAACTAATATACGAGTATCCCAAGCAACATGTAACCTCTACAAATCAATAACTGGTCTATTTTTCAGAAAGGTACAGGCACCATAAACCACAGATGAAATCAATATGTCATCTTTATTATTATATAAACTGGGATAATAAAATGCATAATTCAGGTATTACTTGCTTAAATCATATGATATTAAACTGTGTCAAATCCTATAACATATCACAGAATAATATAAATGCATTTGTAGTCTTCAGAAAACAACGCTTGTTCTCCATCTTTTTTAAATATAAGATGTAAAATGGAGGCCTCCAGATAAGTCAAACTCTGAGCCCTGGAATCAAACAAAGACTAAATCTAGACACCTACTTTTTTCCTGACCTGTCTTTTAATGCACAATTCCAATTTTGTTCCATTTTGTTTTAAATTTAAATATATATATATTTCTTTTTAATTGACCTGATACATTTTTTTAATTCCTATACCTTGAGAATATGAACACTTTTACTTTTTACTTTTGATTTTAACCACCATTTCTTCCCTTCATTTTTTTTTTATTAAAACTTTAGATATTTTCTAATTCTCATGCTTTTCTTTATACATAGCAGTAATGGTGTAGTGGTGCTATTTAGAGTCAAGAGTCATTGAGATTTGGTATATCACTGTATAGTAAAAGGGGGTAAACAATTTTCTTTATTAGTCAAAAGGGAGGTCATAGTTAGGATTAACATTGATGCTAAAAGGAACTGGCGGGTGGAAGTTAGGGTAAATATCTGGGTGAGATTAGGTAAACAGTGGTCAGGGATAACAGTAGTTAAGAAGGATGGTTTATAGGCAGTTAGACATAACATCACAGGGTAGAGCTGGAAGAGAGGCAGTTACCATGCACATTGATGGGATACTATTGCTATAATGTTCTAGTGCATTCTCTAGATAGTTATTTTTTTAACCACTCAAATTTGGTAAATTATTCAGTGCTATTGACCTCAACAGGGCTTAATTAAAGATAACCTGCAGCTCTGTCGTAAACAGTAGCAGACCATATTGGAGGCCATTTTTTCTTTGGTAATGGTCTATTTTACCAGCTGTCTATACTCCGGCTCATCTGACATGATCTTTCTAGATTTATTCTGTCAATCCTGTAACACTGAAAATTATATTTTGTGTGTAACATATTATCAATTACTGCATTTTGTTGGAATGAATAAGAAGTTTACTATATCAAGCTCTTTAATATTTATTTTTTATTTTAAAGTCATATGAGTTTTATCAATTTATTTGTGATTTTGGCAATTGCTAACAATGTAAGCATCCACAAACAGAACCACTTTTGCAGAGAGTGATACATTTAGCAAAAGCACACATTCTAACTCATTTGAGTGAAATATGAATTTTGTTATTAAAGTAACCTGCTCTATAATAAAGATTATTTTTTTTTTAATTATTAAAGTTATTTTCAGATTTTACTGTATTTTGTTAGTTTGGTGCAGTTGCTAAATGTATTACAATTCTCAACAGTGGCTCTATCAATCTGCTTATACCTGCAATAAGGATGTAGGAAGTAAGAGGAGACCAATATCTAGAGGTCATCCTTGAGTTATGTGAATAGAGGTTGCATAGAAACTAAAACTGGATGCTGATCATGGATTATCAGATGCAAACATTTATATTGGTGATGCATTATAAAGACAACAATCTTTATAAGAACAAGATCATCTGTAATAATGTTTTCATCAATTTCTGATGTGCAATAATACAAAAATTTCTAAATTATTGTAAAAATAAAAATCCCAAGGATGTGATAGAAATGATCAATTTTAGCTTTTATGTTAGATGTCAAATATGTATAAACCATGTGTGAAGAAAGATTTCTGAGAAACCTGTGTTCATTTTTTAAAGTATCCTAAAATGTTAAATAATAGATATATATATACGCTGATATTAATTACCTTAATTAGAAAACATATTTAGTAACCTCACCTTAAAATAAAAGTCTGATCTAAGAATGTATAGCCTGATGAATAGATTTCATTAGTTTATGGATTATTCCCTAAAAAAGCAATTATTACCTATAACATTAACTCATAATAATTTATAAATGTCTTTAGCATTGTGATTAGTTACCATACCACCACTGTTTGTCTGTATTATTATAACACATAATGAAAAGACAATGGAAATGCACAATTGTGAAAATGAAATTCACTTACCACTGAAAAAACGATTTTGCATGGAGAAAAAAAACATGGCTAACCTTGCATATTTCCAATGTGTGGTGGCTTTTTAGCGGTTCTCCTCATGTTACATGACTGATACACATTTTGTAAAGTTGAATATTGCATAAGAAAATACAAAAAATGTAGAAACAAAATTAGAAGAAACACATTTACTTTGAAAATGAAACAACAATGTGACTATATAATCAATAGCCTAGAATATTTAAACTGCTTTTGGGTTTATGATGTAACAGCTCATATGCATTTACTAAATTTAGCAATAAAGGAGTTTAATCTGAAATGTTCTGTGAGTAGTTTCTTGCTTTCCATAAAAACAATAGGCATCTCTTAAAGTTAGCATCTCACAAAGAGTCTTAATATGGCTCACTTGACAAAGATATCAGGTCAAAGTCAATGTAAAAAGCAGGTAAATGATACTGTTTAAATACAGGTTCAATGAGAACATATTAAAGAGATACAAAAATAAATAAAGTCATTGCAAACATACACCTAGATGACGAGTTTTGCGATATGGCGCGGTACGGCATTTAACGTTAAAAAAATGGACATTATGCTGGAATGTCCAGGAACGCATATTACGAGTTATGTCGGTATAGCTATACCGCAAGCATTTTAGCCTGTAACGCAACGTCCATCCCGCACTGAAAAAAATGACGTTTTTGTGTTGGATTTTCATAGCCGTGGTATTAAAGGTTGTGCGGTCCGGCTAACATGCTTGTGTTACAGCCTATACCGACACTATCCATAGTTTTTTTATTTGGGGGGTTTGGTTGGGTGGTGGGTTTTACTGTTGGGGGGACTTTGAATTTTTTTACAGGTAAAAGAGCTGTTTAACTTAGGGCAATGCCCTACAAAACTCCCTTTTAAGGGCTATTGGTAGTTTATTGTAGGCTAGGGGGTGTTTTTATTTAGAGGGCTTTTTTATTATTAGAGGGCTATTAGATTAGGTGTAATTGTTTTTATTGTTGATAATGTTGTTTATTATTTTTTGTAAGCTTAGTGTTTTTTATTTTTCGCAATTTAGTGTTTAATATTTATTGTAATTTTAGATTTTTTAATTTTTATCGTAGTGTTAGGTTTTTTTAAATTTGTAATTTAGTTTTTTTGATTGGTAGTTTTTTATTTTATTAGAATAATTATGTTAGGTTAATTTATAGTATAAACTTAGGTTTATTTTTATTTCACAGGTAAGATTTTTTTAATATAGTTATATTGTAATTTTAATTTAAAGTTAGGGGGGTGTTAGGTTTAAATTGGTTCATTTTAGTAAATGCACGTTGGCAGTCTGTAAAAAATGTTGATAGAACGTAAAACACATACGGCTAGATTTAGAGTTTGGCGGCCAAAGGGGTGCGTTAGCTACACATGCTTTTTTTCTCCCGCACCTATTAAATACCGCTGGTATTTAGAGTTCACAGAATGGCTGGGTTTTCAGTGCGTTAGGCTCCAAAAAAGGAGCGTAGAGCATAATTCAACACCACTGCAACTCTAGATACCAGCGGTGCTTACGGAGCTTCAAAAACATGCTCGTGCACGATATCCCCATAGAAAACAATGGGGCAGTTTGAGCTGAAAAAAAAACCTAACACCTGCAAAAAAGCAGCGTCCAGCTCTTAACGCAGCCCCATTGTTTTCTGTGGGGAAACACTTCCTACATCTACACCTAACACCCTAACATGAACCCAGAGTCTAAACACCCCTAACCTTACACTTATTAACCCCTAATCTGCCGCCCCAGCTATCGCTGACACCTGCATATTATTTTTAACCCCTAATCTGCCGCTCCGTATACCGCCGCTACCTACATTATCCCTATGTACCCCTAATCTGCTGCCCCTAACACCGCCGACCCCTATATTATATTTATTAACCCCTAATCTGCCCCCCACAACGTCGCCGCCAGCTACCTACAATAATTAACCCCTAATCTGCCGATCGGAGCTCACCGCTACTATAATAAATGTATTAACCCCTAAAGCTAAGTCTAACCCTAACACTAACACCCCCCTAAGTTAAATATAATTTTTATCTAACGAAATAAATTAACTCTTATTAAATAAGTTATTCCTATTTAAATCTAAATACTTACCTGTAAAATAAACCCTAATATAGCTACAATATACATTATAATTATATTGTAGCTATTTTAGGATTAATATTTATTTTACAGGCAACTTTGTATTTATTTTAACCAGGTACAATAGCTATTAAATAGTTAAGAACTACTTAATAGCTACCTAGTTAAAATAATTACAATAATTATTATAATTACCTGTAAAATAAATCCTAACCTAAGTTACAATTAAACCTAACACTACACTATCAATAAATAAATTAAATAAACTACCTACAATTATCTACAATTAAACCTAACACTACACTATCAATAAATAAATTAAATACAATTCCTACAAATTAATACAATTAAATAAACTAACTAAAGTACAAAAAATAAAAAAATATTTACAAACATTAGAAAAAAATTACAACAATTTTAAACTAATTACACCTACTCTAAGCCCCCTAATAAAATAACAAAGACCCCCAAAATAAAAAATGCCCTACCCTATTCTAAATTACAAAAGTTCAAAGCTCTTTTACCTTACCAGCCCTTAAAAGGACCTTTTGTGGGGCATGCCCCAAAGAATTCAGCTCTTTTGCCTGTAAAAAAAACCATACAATACCCCCCCCAACATTACAACCCACCACCCACATACCCCTAATCTAACCCAAACCCCCCTTAAATAAACCTAACACTAAGCCCCTGAAGATCTTCCTACCTTGTCTTCACCATGCCAGGTATCACCGATCGTTCCAGGCTCCGAAATCTTCATCCAAGCCCAAGCGGGGGCTAGACATCCATCATCCGGCGGCTGAAGAGGTCGACGACCGGCTCCATCTTGAAGACCTCCACCGCGGACCCATCTTCTTCTTCCGACAATCAGATTGAGCTCGCATTCAATTGACTGTTCCGATCAGCCAATAGAATGCAAGCTCAATCTGATTGGCTGATCGGATCAGCCAATCGGATTGAACTTGATTCTGATTGGCTGATTCCATCAGCCAATCAGAATTTTCCTACCTTAATTCCGATTGGCTTATAGAATCCTATCAGCCAATCGGAATTTGCGTGACGCCATCTTGGATGACGTCCCTTAAAGGAACCGTCATTCGTCGGGAAGTCGTCGGAAGAAGAAGATGGGACGCGGTGGAGGTCTTCAAGATGGAGCCAGTCGTCATCGGATGAAGATAGAAGATGCCGTTTGGATCAAGATGGTTGCCGGTCCGGATCGCCTCTTCTTCCCGGATAGGATGAAGACTTTGGAGCCTCTTCTGGACCTCTTCAGCCGCCGGATGATGGATGTCTAGCCCCCGCTTGGGTTTGGATGAAGATTTCAGAGCCTGGAACGATCGGTGATACCTGGCATGGTGAAGACAAGGTAGGAAGATCTTCAGGGGCTTAGTGTTAGGTTTATTTAAGGGGGGTTTGGGTTAGATTAGGGGTATGTGGGTGGTGGGTTGTAATGTTGGGGGGGTATTGTATGGATTTTTTTACAGGCAAAAGAGCTGAATTCTTTGGGGCATGCCCCACAAAAGGTCCTTTTAAGGGCTGGTAAGGTAAAAGAGCTTTGAACTTTAGTAATTTAGAATAGGGTAGGGCATTTTTTTATTTTGGGGGTCTTTGTTATTTTATTAGGGGGCTTAGAGTAGGTGTAATTAGTTTAAAATTGTTGTAATTTTTTTTCTAATGTTTGTAAATATTTTTTTATTTTTTGTATCTTAGTTCTTTTTTATTTATTGTACTTTAGTTAGTTTATTTAATTGTATTTATTTGTAGGAATTGTATTTAATTTATTTATTGATAGTGTAGTGTTAGGTTTAATTGTAGATAATTGTAGGTAGTTTATTTAATTTATTTATTGATAGTGTAGTGTTAGGTTTAATTGTAACTTAGGTTAGGATTTATTTTACAGGTAATTTTTTAATTATTTTAACTAGGTAACTATTAAATAGTTCTTAACTATTTAATAGCTATTGTACCTGGTTAAAATAATTACAAAGTTACCTGTAAAATAAATATTAATCCTAAAATAGCTACAATATAATTATAATTTATATTGTAGCTATATTAGGATTTATTTTACAGGTAAGTATTTAGCTTTAAATAGGAATAATTTATTTAATAAGAGTTAATTTATTTCGTTAGATTTAAATTATATTTAACTTAGTGGGGTGTTAGGGTTAGAATTAGCTTTAGGGGTTAAAACATTTATTAGAGTAGCGGTGAGCTCCGATCGGCAGATTAGGGGTTAATACTTGAAGTTAGGTGTCGGCGATGTTAGGGAGGGCAGATTAGGGGTTAATACTATTTATTATAGGGTTATTTAGGCGGATTAGGGGTTAATAACTTTATTATAGTAGCGGTGCGGTCCGCTTGGCAGATTAGGGGTTAATAAGTGTAGGCAGGTGGAGGCGAAGGTGAGGGGGGCAGATTAGGGGTTAATAAATATAATATAGGGGTCGGCGGTGTTAGGGGCAGCAGATTAGGGGTTCATAGGGATAACGTAGGTGGCAGCGGCGTGCGGTCGGCAGATTAGGGGTTAAAAAAATTTAATAGAGTGGCGGCGATGTGGGGGACCTCGGTTTAGGGGTACATAGGTAGTTTATGGGTGTTAGTGTACCTTAGAGCACAGTAGTTAAGAGCTTTATAAACCGGCGTTAGCCCAGAAAGCTCTTAACTACTGACTTTTTTCTGCGGCTGGAATTTTGTCGTTAGATTTCTAACGCTCACTTCAGCCACGACTCTAAATACCGGCGTTAGAAAGATCCCATTGAAAAGATAGGATACGCAATTGACGTTAGGGGATCTGCGGTATGGAAAAGTCGCGGCTGAAAAGTGAGCGTTAGACCCTTTAATGACTGACTCCAAATACCAGAGGGCGGTAGAGGAGCCTCTAACGCTGGTTTTGACGGCTACCGCCCAACTCTAGATCTAGGCCATAGGAATGTAAAATGTGTGTAATGTGATTGGGGTTCACAATATAGGACTAACACGGTCCTATTCCTCTATTCCTATAGATATATAGGTATAGATATGTTTTTTTCATTAACAGTATCATATTATAAATATAGAAATATATATTTAATAATAAAAATTTCATTATTTTGTATGTGAAAAACATAGGAATGTAAAGTATGCATAATGTGCATTGGGGTTTGCAATACAGGACTAACGCGGTTGGGTTAGCACAAATTAAGAATCTTCAATACACGTTATTAAAATATTAAATATAAAATATAAAAAATAATGAAAATTATTTAAAATTATTACACATACTGTAAATATATATATATATGCAAATGCAAACAAAAGCTGTGTATAAGCGCACACTGAGACCCTGTGTAAATCCAGATATAGAAAGTCAATAACGATACCTGTTACAACGCTGAGATACGGCACGCTGTGGAGAGTAGGTGTGTCAAAATCACTGGAGACCTGCAGCTATAGCGTTCAGAACCCGGTCTGTAAGCCGCTTCGTAAGAATATAAACAAATCCAAAAACAGATGAGCGCATCATAGCGCAAAGAGACTCCACGGTTAGTAAAAAATTCCACTTTAATAAGGACAGAGTAAAAGCATAACAGCTAACACCAGCAGTGACCAAGTGCGCATCCGCACAAAACATGTCTGCGTGAGGTCCTGACCGGTGACATTGTGTCTGTTTTTAACATGAGTGCTTCTATCAGCTGGTGTTAGCTGTTATCAGCTGGTGTTAGCTGTTATCAGCTGGTGTTAGCTGTTATGCTTTTACTCTGTCCTTAATAAAGTGGAATTTTTTACTAACCGTGGAGTCTCTTTGCGCTATGATGCGCTCATCTGTTTTTGGATTTATATATATATAAAATCCATACAAATCTGTGTGTTGTATTAATTTGTTTTGTAATTTTCCCTATGGTTCTTGCACCCAGACCTGTCTGGGGTTAACTGCTTGTGGCTCTGGGGACAGCACAGCTTCCTGTGAGTGCCAGTGGCACCCAGGGCTGAGCATGTTGCAGGGTCATGGGATGTGTACCCGGTCCGGTATGAGAGTGCAGTTCCCTTCCGTGTTTTGTATATGTCTAGGGTGATTACATATTCCTGTGCACCCTTTTTTTTGTTTTCAGTTTTTTGGATTTGAAAGCTTGCATTGTGTGGCTGTTTTAGGGTCTCAGGTATTGGAGAGGACCTTGACGTGGTACCTGAGCTTGTCCCATTTGGCCAGATGCGGTGACTAACCTTTCCAGTTTTGCTTTTAAATCTTAGCTGAGAGCTTGCAAGTGAGTGCTGGGTTTTCTCTGTGTGTTGTATTAATTTGTTTTGTCATTTTCGCTATGGTTCTTGCACCCAGACCTGTCTGGGGTTAACTGCTTGTGGCTCTGGGGACAGCACAGCTTCCTGTGAGTGCCAGTGGCACCCAGGGCTGAGCATGTTGCAGGGTCATGGGATGTGTACCCGGTCCGGTATGAGAGTGCAGTTCCCTTCCGTGTTTTGTATATATATATATATATACACGGCAGGGAAAGCGCCACACAATTTCTCATCTTGATAATAGACTTTACAGCACTAGCCGTTGTGGCTGTAACCTCTGACCGGCACACTGTAGAGTGAGTAACAATGTACACAAGGGAATTAAAATGCTGCTACATGATAAGGTCTGCTTCTCACACCCAAATGAATAATAATATACCAAGATGTGTAGTGCACTATATCCCAATAAGCTCCAAAGTCAATGTAAGTAAAATCTAAAAATGCTTTATTTTCAAACTTTTTAAAAGCATAGTCGATACGGCCTCCATAAAATCACAACAATTCACATAATCACAATGTGAACAGATACACCTGCATACGTGTTTCGTGCATGCGCACTTGGTTACTGCATAGGTATCTACCTATGCACACATCTATTTAACCAAAATTCTCTTAAAGCTACAGTGAGTGTTATTCACACTTTACTAAATGGACGAAAAACAATGTAAAAAGCAAATATATTTACATTATAGCTACATACTTTCTAAATTCTTATATTCACGTAATTGTTATGAGAAAATTGTCTCACATTTAGAGTGAAATTTATATTTATCTAACTTAACGCTATTGTAAAATATATCTATTCTCATATTTAGACCATGAGGACTGCTAGTTTTTAAGGTAAAAATCCAATATACCTGACATTTATTCAATTTGTTTTCCCTGTAACCTCCTCTTTTCTATACCGGCACATGATCTATACCCAGTATAGTTAATTTCGTAATATCAGCATTATGTAGTTCCTTAAAATGTCTTGCCACAGGGGTGTCAGAGTCTATATCTTCTATAGATCTAAGATGTTGAAGAAACCTATCTTTCAAGGGGCGTTTAGTTTTCCCTGTATACTGCTTTAAACAACTCTAGCATGTTAGCAAATAAATGACATGTGTGTTTGAGCAATTTATGAAAAAATTAATATCATGCTCATGTTCTGTTCTACTAGATTTCAAATTTTTTCCTTCTCTAACATGAGAGCAAGTTTTACAGATTGGAACTCTACATTTATAGAATCAAACCTTTTTTTTAAGCCAATTCGTATTAGGTTTAGAAGGCAAATCAGATGGAGACAAATATCTTACCCCTTCTAGTGACAGAATCACATCCCTCTTCCACTATTCTTTTGATTATGGAATCAGTATGCAATATAGGAAGTGATTCCTTGATAATGTTGCAAATGGTATGATATTCATCACTTTAAGTGGTAATAAACATAGGTTTAAACTGCTCTTTTTTTGTTTCTCTTTGTGTTTTGTTTGTATTTAAAAAGCTCTTCCCTCGGGATATGTTCTATCTCCTCCCCTACTTTCTAGAGTAAAGTTGGTTCATATCCTCTATCCTTCAATCTGCTAGTAATAATTTGGCCTGTTTATGATGATCCTCATCTCTAGTGCAATTTCTTCTAGCTCTAATGTATTCCCCTTTGGGGATGCTTCTCAGAATGTGTCTTAGGTGGCAAGAGTCAAATTGTAAAATTGTTTCCTGCTGTAGACGTCCAATCTATAAAACTTGCTCTCATGTTACAGTAGGAAAAATATTAAATCCAGTAGCACAGAAGATGAACATGATAACATGATATTGTTTTTTTCATAAATTGCTCAACCACACATGTTGTTTATTTGCTAACATGCCAGATTTGTTTAAAGTAGTATACAGGGAAAATTAAGCGCCCCTTGAAAGATAGGTTTCTTCAACATCTTAGATCCATAGAAGATATAGACTCTGACACCTCTGTGGCAAGACATTTCAAGGAACTACATAATGCTGATATTACGAAATTAACTATATAGGGTATAGATCATGTGCCGGTATAGAAAAGAGGAGGTGACAGGGAAAGCAAATTGAATAAACGTGAGGTATATTGGATTTTTACCTTAAAAACTAGCAGTCCTCATGGTCTAAATATGAGAAGATACCTAGATTTGTTTACCTGAATAATGCTTCTATCTCCCTTTTCCATACCAAATTTAAATACACCATGGACTCTCCACATATGTATCAATCATAGGTAGAGACATAGAGACATATAATATTTTGAGGTTATTGAAACATGTATTTTTTCCACTAAGATATTGTTTGTTTGATATTTTGAAAAGGATATACAGTTAAGATAAAACAATATGATAGTCTCTATGTATGCCTATGTTCCCATTTGAAACAATTGTATGAATAGATATAGTTTACAATAGCGTTAAGTTAGATAAATATAAATTTCACTCTAAATGTGAGAACATTTTCTCATAACAATTACGTGAATATAAGACTGTAGAAAATATTTAGCTATAATGTAAATATATTTGCTTTTTACATTGTTTTTCTTCCATTTAGTAAAGTGTGAATAACACTCACTGTAGCTTTAAGAGGATTTTGGTTAAATAGAGGTGTGCACAGGTAGATACCTATCCAGTGACCAAGTGCTTATGAACGAAACGTGTATGCAGGTGTATCTGTTCACATTGTGATTATGTAAAGTGTTGTGATTTTATGGAGGCCGTATCGACTATGCTTTTAAAAAGTTTGAAAATGCTGCATAGTCGCATGTGTGGAGGGCTCCGAGCTTAATTTAATAATTGTATCCAGAATCAGCTGGAGATCATACTAAGATACCCCCTAATAATGGAGATAGTATAGTGGCGCAGCCGGACAAACCACCCCCAGAGGTTCTAGGTCTGTATCTGACCGTTTGAAGAGACTTTGATCCCCAGGCCTGTGGGACACAATTGCCTTACCCCGTATCCTACTGCACACGGACGCGGTCTGGGCCCGCTGCTCTGGAGGGTCGGGGCTCCACTCCGGGGCGCCAGGTGCAGTCTCTGTCGGAGGTGGCTGAGGAGGGAGGAAAGGAGAGATACCTGGTGCTACAATGATGCCATCACAGCAAGCTGGTGTGAACTACGGGAGGAAGGCACACATTGATCCGGCTTCGCAGAGGCTCTCTGCTCAACCAGAATTCCTGTTGGAGACACTGATGCTTACCTAGAGAGCTCCGGAGTTGATTCAAGGCCAAGGGGATTAACAGAGCCGGTAAGAAGATAAGTGGTGCGAAAAGACGCCATTTTGGTTTTGGGGCCTTTCTACAGAACAACTCCCAAGAAACAGAAGGAGATTATTTCTTAATCAGCTTCTGGGTGAGCTCTTATACACCTTCACGTACCTATAGAGGTCTTTTGTCTTAAGAGGGATTATAAGATCAAGGTGAGGCCTACCCTATTCGGCTGAGCAGGGCCTGGATTACTTCATATAATAGACACTGTAATTCTCATAGGCCCTAGAGAGATAATCCCTCTGTATACACGCTATCCTGCTGTGTTCATTAGATAAGACATTTTGTAAGGGGGGTACTACCTAACATCTGCATGTACCCTTGCAGACCCACAGCTTAGACCCCCCTTGGAATTCTGCACAACTTTATCATTCAGGTCACCGCTGTGGCATGCAGTAAACTTATTTTTTCTAAGGGTGTTCAGCTCCTCTGTTTCATTAAAGAAAAGGAGTTATGGTTCCTGTCTCAGCTCCACAGTGGCAAGTCACAGGCTCTGAGATACAAGTGGGTCTCTACTAGCTGAATAACCTAATCTTCTATTCAAAAACTTTAGCAGACTCATGATTGGAGGGCAGCTATTTTAACAAGAAGAATGTCCCCATAGGTCCCACTTGTTGGTCTTCAAGGTGTTAAATATGTTATGATGTACAGTGGTTCTTGCATGTATCTGGACACTATTTAGTCATTGTCCTGCTGGGATATAGGTGGCAATATAAAATTAAATAAGAACTATTCCTATTAGACAATAGCCCTCATACAATGAAGAGGAAAACACAATCTGTCAGAGACTGCGTATCCAAGGCATAAGCAAAGAAAAAGGTCATGCTTCAAGACAGAGTAGCCTCTCAGGAGGGAGAACTGTCAAATACCATAGTAGACACTAGCACAGAGGATCAATCACAGCCCTCAACTAGCAATTTGGTTCAGCAGATTAAAGAGGTATTCCAAATAGAACTGAAAGCTGCAATAAAGGATATTAGAAGTGACATAAAAGAAATTAGCCAAAGAACCTCTGATCTGGAAGACAAAGTGGGAGAGATTATTGAAGAAATCCCAAACATTCACGACTCTGTACAAATTCAACATAACAAGATTGAACAGCTAGAGTCACAACTTGAAGACTTGGAAAATAGATCAAGGAGATATAATGTCAGACTTAGAAATCTCCCAGTAAGTTATGATAAGCTCAATGATGTCCTTCTTAGGATCCTACACCATTTGCTACCGGAAGTTGAAGATAGCTTTTTCCTGATTGACAGAATTCACAGAGTCCTAAATAAGCATTAAGTTCCACTATTACACTACCAAAGACCAGCTTTTGCAGATTACCAGAATGCAACATAATGTGGAATTTAAAGGCCATCAACTACAATTTTTTGCTCTCCTATCACTCTGCATAAGAGGAAGGAACTTAAACCAATCACCACGGTCCTAATGAAAGCTCAGATCAAATATCGTTGGTAATTTCCATTCAGACTTCTCTTTCTCCACAATAAAACTACATACTCATGTACCTCTCTTGAGGAGGGCATAGATCTACTCCGACGACTACATTTAGGGAACGAGGACACCCCTTTACCATTGCCACCTAGGCCCCCAAAGAAACAGATACAACAGATGTGGAACAGAGCTCCTAGAGACCCTAATCCTAACAGAAGAACCAGAGAAATACCAAGAGAAGAACCAGTTCGACAATCCCAAGCTACAACTAATGGATGAAGAGAGCCGGTGTTTGTGCTCCAATGATTTCAAGCTGGACACTTGTAGAAACTCTTTGTTCTCTGCTTAAGAAGGATTATAGACATTTTATATTAGGATGGAGGGTTCACGATCTGGTAACAAAGCACAAGACTTGCGGGGAACTATCTACCGCAACATATGTGATAGGGGTATCCAGTAACTGCTGAAAAATGAAGTCTTTAGAAACCACTTACTTTAGAGTTAATTAAATTTGTTATGATTACAAACAGTTGTAAAGTTACCCCTTTTGGAGTTAGCTTAATTAAGTTTTAAGTTTAGTTTGCACTATTTACATAGGTTTCTGTTACACTATCTCACCAAGATAACAGAAGACTTTTGGCATAGCTCAGGATCATACCTGAACTCATAAGGTTGATTTTATTAGACTCCTTTACCTTAGAGTTAATATAAACTCTCTCCTGACACAAAAAATCTAGCAGGCTCCCATGCTAGAAGATGCAATACTGAATTTCTGGGGCATTCTATACTAACTATGGAGGGCGCTGACACATCACTCTCCGAGAATATAGAGCAACACTGTTACTTCTCAAGATAAGATTGAGCCATTGAGAGTAACGAGAAGTGTCTAACAATTCTAGCCCTAGTAAATTATATATCTCCCTAGTTTAGTACCAGGAGCTTCACATTATATATCAGAAGTTTGCTATCACAGCCATTGCAAGTATCTCAGGGCATTGTTTTAAGGAAACCCTATTCAGATTTAGATCCATATATTGGCAACCACTCATGTAATAAGACTCAAATGTACAGAATTTGGGTTGGTCACTATCATCTGTTTAGAATCAATTTAATAACCAGTATTAGCTAAATCATTTGTACACCTTGTAGCCAAAAAGTATTGTATAAGGGAAAATTAAGTATCTCATACTGATACTACTGTTCTTATTTGTTTATATCTTTATTACTAATACTCTTTTCTCCTTTCTAGGTCTTTTCTCTTTTTCTCTGAGCACTCGTGGGGCCATAATTGCCGGGATGTGGTGGTGGATCATGGGAGGTAGGAACAATTTGGCTCAAACTGACAGGTACCTCAGATATTATCTAGCCTGGTTATGGTATTACATTACTTGGGCACTCATATGCTTGACAACACCGACTTAGGATGTCATTCAAAATAATTTCACATAACATAAGAGGGCTTCACTCTTATATTAAGCGAAAAAAAAGCTATCGCAGACTACAAAAGCAAACAGGCACATATTATTATGTTACAAGAGACCCACTTAACTTCCACACAGAACCCAAAATATTGGGACTCGGCATTTCCAATCCAATACCACTCTTTTGGCCAAAAGAAAAAGAGGGGGGTCTCTATTATTTTACATGCATCCCTGAATTTCCAAGAGGAAGAGGTAATTAGGGATTCAGAAGGTAGATTCATAATTCTTAAAGGTAAAATACATGGAAACTCGATAGTGTTAGGGAATATATACGCCCCTAATGAGAATCAGGGACATTTTATGGCAAAATCAGTAAATTACTGACCTCATGGAAAAAATACAAAATTATTCTAGTCGGGAACTTTAACCTAACACTTAATGATAAAATTGATAGATCACCCCCAACAGGTACATCTCATCTCCCAAAAAAGGCACATCTCCCAAAAAAATTCTGAGTGACTTCATAGTAGACCATAATTTGTTGTATATCTGGAGACTCCATAATCTGGGAGTTAAAAATTATACATACTACTCGGAGGCCCATAACTTCTTTTCCAGGATAGATTATATTTTTGCTAGTCAAATCTTATGCCCATTAACAACATACGCCAATATAGCACAAACTAGCTGGTCTGATCATTCTATTGTAGAAGTTTCGTTGAGTGGTTTTTTTGACCCCCTCCAGAGACAGATCCTGGTCCCTAGACCCTTCCCTACTAAGAAATGAGATAATATGTCAGAAGCTTACCCAGCAAATTAAACACTTCTGGTCAGATAACAAAAACTCAACGCCCAATCCTCTATATATTTGGGGGGCATTTAAAGCCTTTCTTAGGGGAATCATAATTCAAGAAAAAGCAAACATAAGTAAACTCAAAAAAAAGTTAATAGAGGAAAAGAAGATAGAGATTGAAGATCTCAATAAAAAAGTAATAATAAACAGAAGCCCCAATCAAAGGAGGCAGAATTAGATAAATTACTTGATGAAGAAGCTTTAGCCTCCTTGAGGATTATGGATGCGCAATACTTTGTTTACGCCAATAAGCCCGACCGAATGCTGGCCAGGAACATTAGAAACATCACCAGATCTTCTATCGCCCAGATTCGGATCGATAACTAATAATCCTTTAAATATTGCTAACTCCTTTGACGATTTTTACCAGTCTTTATATGGACTACCACGGAACCAGACAGACTCTAGAATAAATAGAATACAAGAGTTCTTGAATGAATGCCATCTTCCTAAACTAGAAAAATCTGCTTTAGAGCATTTGAATGCCCCAATTACAGCTCAGGAAATAGCCATAGCAATAAAACAACTTAAAAATAATAAAGCTCCTGGGCCTGATGGATATTCGGGAAGCTTTTATAAAAGGTTCTCAATAGATCTAATCCCTCATCTGGTGGAATCATTTAATTATATAATGGAAGGATGTATTATTACAACCAAATTATGAACAGCCTGAATATGTGTGGTCCCTAAGCCAGGAAGATACAAGTTCCACTGCAAAAATTACAGACCAATATCACTTATCAATCTAGACCTCAAGCTCCTCACTAAAATACTGGCCACTAGATTAAATTTACATATACCTAAATTAATTTTGAATGACCAAGTAGGGTTTATTACTGGGAGAGAAGCTCCTGACAATGTTCGTAAGGTCATTGATCTGATTGACTTTGCAACGAATGAAAAAGTGCCTTCTCTGTTCCTATCTCTAGATGCAGAGAAGGCATTTGATAAAATCCATTGGGATTACATGTTTGAAACTCTATCACAATTTGGAATCTCAGGTTCATTTGCTAAAGCGATACAAGCCATTTACACCAGTCCATCGGCATACCTTAGAGTAGCAGGATACCAATCCAAAAGAATTAGCATCCATAACGGCCCCAGACAGGGGTGTCCTTTGTCGACCTTGTTATTCGCCATATGCATTGAACCCTTAGCCGTCAGCATTAGAAATCACAGAGATATAACCGGAATAATAGTAGGTAAAAATGAGCACACGCTTTCCTTATTTGCAGACGATATCATATTAACAATTAGCAAACCATTACTATCACTGCCAATTCTATATGATCTTCTACTAGATTTTGGTACCTTATCTGGCTATAAGATTAATAATGACAAGTGTGAGGCGATTGAGGTCCATCTCCCTAGTCATACCAAAAAGCTATTGGAAATAAACTTCAATAGTAAGTGGGCAACTCAAGCGATTAAATACCTCTGAGTTTTAATCCCTTACAATCTGAAAGAGCTATATAAACTCAACTATCCCCCCCTATATAAATACCTCCATAAAGAAATGAAAACCTGGGGTACATACAAAATATCATTCTATGGGAAAATGGTAGTTAGCAAGATGGTAATACTCCCAAAGCTACTGTATCTATTTAGATTGCTGTCTGTTGATATTCCTTCAAGGGATCTTACAAATTTCCAGAAAGATATTTTTGAATTGATTTTGGCTAATAAAAAAGCAAGAATAAATAGGAACACTCTCCTAAAACCCAAAGAGCAAGGAGGACTGGGAGTTCCTGATCTCCAAGTTTAATTTAATGCGGCTAGATTAGCTCAAACAGTGCTCCTACATAACTCTGAATTGGCATGGGTCCAACTGGAGAGAGATATGTTAAATCTTAGCCCAATCTATCAGATGTTCTGGACATCTAAAAAAGATAGACCAGATTCCTGGACAAAATATACATCACTCGCACACACATTAGGTCTATGGGATAGCCTAAAAAAAAAGATATAACTTAATTCCTAAAGGCTCACCGTTGATACCACTGACTGTCTTTCCAGACAGCTGCAATAACAAAACTGGCACAATTTGGGCTAACAAGAGCTTATACAGAATAGCTGATACATTACGAAATTCTGAGGCCATCTCGTTCGAGCAATATAATGACCTTCCGCCCTCCACACCACACTCCTGGTTTCACTACTTTCAGTTAAAAATTAGAATAGACAAAGTCCGTAGATTGGGAGACCCGTACAGTCCCACATTATTTGAGAAATTTTGCAGCTCCACAACCAGGATTAGGGGTACAATTTCCATCTTATATAAGTTTTTGTGCGATGGACAGCGACCAGAGAAGTTAAACTTCATCAGAAAATGGGAAGAAGAGGTTAACTTCTCTAGAGATGTAAAAGAATGGGCAGACATAATCCAAAAATGCCTGGCCTGCTCCATTAGCGCAAATCTAAAAGAAAACTACATCAAGGTTGTGTATAGATGGTATATTCATCCATGCAGGTTTAAACACTATCATTTAGACACAAACTTAGCTAGCTCACTCCAGTGTTATTGAGGCTGTCAAGCTGAGGGTACCTACATTCATATGTGGTGGGAGTGCCCAGACAGAACCAAAATATGGGAAGCCACCTCTGAGCTACTGAGTAAAATTTTCAACAAACAGATTACATTAAATATGGAGCAGGCCCTCCTACATTTCCCTATTTAGGGATTACACAAACACTCTTTAAAGCTAGTGGGTATCATATGTACTGCAGTCAGGACAGTTATTGCAAAATTTTGGAAAACTTCAGTCCCCCACTATTAGATTATATTAAACAAAATCAAATACTATTATCAAATGGAGGTCATAGCATTCTCCCTATTGGACAAAATAAATGAGTTTCTAAAGGTATGGGAGGAATGGATAGTCTGGGATGATTCTATTAGAATGCAGACGAGACGGTCTCTTGGAAATGGTATCTGTTAGGATATAGATATAACTATAGGTAACTCCTTCGAATGCTCACTACAGTCTCTTCTTCCCTTCTCTCCCTTCTCTTTTCTCTCCTCTCTATTCTATGTCTTCCTATCACATCTTCTCTTCTTTTCCTACTATAAATGTTATTTTGTTACATACTGGAAGTTTTCCACTACTTCAAAATAAGAAAACAAATTAGATAATTTGCATAGATATGTCATGTGGATACTGCATAATTAAATACTACCTTATATATTATACTGTACAGGTTGTTAACTCATATTGTACTATATAAAGGTTCATTTATTAATATAACCTTGTTTGTTCAAATGGAAAACTTCAATAAAAATATTTTCATGTAAAAAGTTTGAAAATAAAGCATTTTTGGATTTTACTTACATTGACTTTGGAGCTTATTTGGATATACTTCGCTACACATCTTGGTATAATATATATATATATATATATATATATATATATATACAATATATATATACTATATATATATATATATATATATATATATATATATATATACAATATATATATATATATATATATATATATATATATATATATATATATTCTATTAATTATTTAGAATATTTTACAGTACATATATTCATTTTATATAATTTTATTAATATTTGTTAATAATTTATATTTAATATTTCAATAACTCTGATGCGCATTACACATATTTTACATTCCTATGTGCTTCACATAGAAAACATTTTTACTTTTTATTATTATATTATATTTCTATATATGTATATCTGATACTGTTTATATAAAATACATATCTATACCTATATCTACAGGGATATATATATAAAGGTATAGCTATATACATATATTTAGAAAAATGTATTTACAATGAAAAGTACATTGTTCTGTATGGGAAGAACATTGGAATGTGAAATATTCATAATTCATGACGGTTTAGCGCACTTGAATAAATGCAATCGGGTTAGCACGCAAATGTTTGGCTTTTCTCACTTTGCTTGCTCCATTGAAGCCTATAAAGGAATACGTTAACGTGATTGCGACTTCTAAAAGTTTTTCTTTTTGTGCTTGTCGGGTTTCACTTGCACGCAAACCTTTTACTTTCAGCTCATAATACAAGCACAATCTGATGCATGCAAAAAGCCTCTGTCTGGCAAAGTAAAAGCGCGAGCGGGAGTGATAAAATTGTAATCTAGCCCTTAATCAGGCAAAAAGTAGATGTTTTTAAAATGTAATACAGAAAATATATATTTCAATTTCAAGTTGGTGACTATCGCCTAGATTTAGAGTTCTGCGTTAGGGTTAAAAAGCAGCGTTAAGGGGTCCTAACGCTGCTTTTTAACGCCCGCTGGTATTTAGAATCAGGCAGGAAAGGGTCTACCACTCACTTTCTTTCCGTGACTCGAGACTACCGCAGATTCCCTTACGTCAATTGCGTATCCTATCTGTTTTATGGGATTTGCCTAACGCCGGTATTACGAGTCTTGGAAGAAGTGAGCGGTAGAGCCTCTACCGACAAGATTCCAAACGCAAAAAAAAAGTCAGTAGTTAAGAGTTTTATGGGCTAACGCGGGAACATAAAGCTCTTAACTACTGTGCTATAAAGTACACTAACATCCATAAACTACCTATTAACCCCTAAACCAAAGCCCCCCCACATCGCAAACCCTATAATAAAATGTTTAAACCCCTAATCTTCCGACTGGACATCGCCGCCACCTACATTATCCCTATGAACCCCTAATCTGCTGCCCCTAACATCGCCGACACCTATATTATATTTATTAACCCCTAATCTGCCCCCCCAATGTCGCCGCCACCTACCTACACTTATTAACCCCTAATCTGCTGACCGTACCTCGCCGCCACTATAATAAATGTATTAACCCCTAAACCGCCGCACTCCCGCCTCGCAAACACTATAATAAATTGTATTAACCTCTAATCTGCCCTCCCTAACTTTACCGCCACCTACCTACAATTATTAACGCCTAATATCCTGCCCCCAACGTCGCTGCTACTTTAATAAAGTTATTAACCCCTAAACCTAAGTCTAATCCTAACCCTAACACCCCCCTAAGTTAAATATAATTTAAATAAAACAAACTAAATTTACTATAATTAAATAAATTATTCCTATTTAAAACTAAATACTTACCTATAAAATAAACCCTAATATAGCTACAATATATAGTTACATTGTAGCTATTTTAGTATTTATATTTATTTTACAGACAACTTTGTATTTATTTTAACTAGGTACAATAGCTATTAAATAGTTAATAACTATTTAATAGCTACCTAGTTAAAATAATTACAAAATTACCTGTAAAATAAATCCTAACCTAAGTTACAAATACACCTAACACTATACTATCATTAAACTAATTAAATAAATTACCTACAATTATGTAAACTAAAATACAATTAAATAAACTAAACTATAATACAAAAAAAAACAAACACTAAATTACAGAAAATAATTTTTTTTTTACAATAAGTTTAAGCTAATTACACCTAATCTAAGCCCCCTAATAAAATAAAAAAGCTCCCAAAAATAATAAAATGCCCTACCCTGGGGGGGCGGAGCTAACTCTTGAAGCGGCAAGATTAGTCTTGATGAAGCTCCTGAACATAATAGAAAATTTTTAACTATTTGAGATTAGTGAGAAGAATTTTGATGTTACAAATGCTTTATTGGAAGAAGCAGAAATATGACATATACTTTGATTGCAGTTCAGAAGTGGAAATTTGACTGTTATCTTGACCTATGCTCTTCAAGAACGCCACACGCAATCCTGGGCCTTGTTCATATTTTGTGATCCTCGTGGCTGCGGCTGTTGCATAAACCACGAAGACTACTAGCTACGCTTAGCCCACCAGCTTCTTGTTCACTGCGAGGGCACATCATGGAGGCTAAAATACATGCTCTGACTGGACTGTGTGACCTACTAGATGCCTTTCAAACTGTAATGGAAGATACGATCAAGATGGTGTTTCAATCCCCAGTTGATCCTACTATGACGCTGATTCTCCAGCCTAATCCTATTTTGCTGAAGCAGGGTGGTGGCGGCGCTATGGGGCCCCGTCACTTGCTACTTACCTCTTGGACACCTCAGACTGATTCGGAGTTTGGTTGCCTTGCAGCGGAGGGGATGAGGAGGTCTGATATATCAGTGGCTATCGGCTGTGACTTTGAAATACATACCTGGAGCGGCATGAAGGCCCGTGCTGACATGTAGGAAACGTGCGGTAAGGGCAGAGCAACAGGCGGCAAGACAGCAGAGAGACACCGGACAGCTGAGAATCTGATCGCAACTCACTGCCCCTCGGCAGTATATGGGTATATTGTTCCTGACTGTCCGGTCATCATGATTTTATTTGAGACTTGTTGGCCAGATGATAGTAAGATGCTGCTGGAGGCTAATACCAATTGTTTGGTGGTTAGCGAGACCCTGGACAAATCTCCCATAATAGAGACTGATGCGGTTCAGCGGAGCGTACCGGGCATGTTATTTAGATTCCATATGCAATTGGATTATTTTGCCCAATATTGTTTACTTGATGAAGGGATATTCCTGAGAAAGGCTGGTATTGGATGAATTTGTGGGACACGAAAACTGGCAAACACGGACTAAGCAAGTTGCCTTTGCCCTGATTTTTGCTGCTTAGAAATGTCTAATCCTTTTTATGAATAGTATGCTTGGTTTGTTGCTATCTGGTAATACTAAGTTACAAGTTCAGGGTCTCAAGAGCAAATGTTTTATCTTTGTTCATTAACGTTCCTGCTTTGATATTGTATTAGGCATTAGAGCTTTAGTTAAATTTAATAACAGACTTAAGACAGGTATTTTATTAGCACATATAGTTATGCTACGTTCTATGTATCTCCCATTATCGGTTAAACAGAGATAACTATAGTGTTTTAAAGTCCTTTATAGAACTCTAACCATTTTTTCTTTTTAGATGAGAGACTATCTTAGCACCAGTTATGTTAAGCTACATATTTGTTTTTTATTTCTACTGTTCTGTTTCAATTTTGAGTTATGTGGCCTCTAAGTTGGTTAATGGTAGCAGCTTAGCTGTATGCAATACCATATGCTGTACAAATACCCGCTCTTTACAGATCCTCATACATCTGTTCTCTAATCTTGTATGAAGCACCTTATAATTCTCTAGTTATGCAGCATTATATACTATATATTTAGATATCTACACCCTAGGCATTTATTGGTCATTATTACGGGAAAAACGTTACAGCTATAGGTTGATGTACATTAATGCTTAAGCTACTATATAAGTTTAGTGGAGCTAGATTTGAGACACTTTTACTATTTTTAACAGGTTTGGCTGGGTTACCTGCGGCCGAGGTGACCTAGTAATTATACCATATGTATATACTGACCTAACTGTATTTTGGGATATTTTAGATGCAACGCTGCATGCTATCTCCTAACTCACCCATATTTAGATAAATATTAGCATTATAGGGATCTAAGGTCCATTTCAGTAGCATTATCACTATACTTTTATCCAGTCTGAATGGCCATATTGCTTATTTAGTGATCTCATATAGGAGTGCTTGAATACTTATTATATTACACCGAACAAACCCACCCAAGATGTTTGGTTTCTATAATCAAAGGTATATATATATATTTAACATTTCTGTGACGACATGTATAGTATTACTAGTAAAAGACCTTTCAGTACAGATCTCTACTGTAGTATGACATCTGCTATGTACCATAATATTTTACCTCTTATAATGCAAGTGTAATATTTCTAGATATTTGTTTTAAATGCCTATTGCTTGTGGATACAGTAGTTTTAATTAGCTGTATTGTTTTCGTATATGTTCCTCTTAGTCATAGTACTAAGATATAAAATATGTTAAGATAGCATATTGCTGTGATCCAAAAAATTGATTATACAGTTTATACCGCAAGTCCACAATGTCCCTTGGGTACTAAAAAGCTTAGATCTCTGGCTGGCTATATTCATAAAGCGAGACATAAATGCCAGGATATTTACCTATGTCTTCATAGGTTCATGGCTATTGGAATTAAGCTCCACCCTCCCCCTCAATTGTTCACTGAGTGAACTAAAGAACTCAGATTCTATCGAACTTTTTCCCAATGTTTATTATGTCTTTGCTGCTAACTAACGGCTTTAGATATATTCACCCTGAATCGACATCTGTGATATATATGACCTTGATAGTATTGTTTCTAATATTGTTTTATCTTTCCTATTACTAGACTAGAAGTGACCATTTATTGGTTTGATAAATGGCATGTCGTAGATGTAATGATTCAATCCCTAAACTTTATATATAGGTGTTTTACTATAGGCAATATTAATAGTCCCCTCCCTATTAATGTGAGGTTATAAGTGTGCAAGTATTGATACAAGGGGTCAAAAGGGGCCCCATATGCTATTGTTAAAAACCTGAGGTTAGTTATATACTTCTATTAACCATACAGCTAGCTTAATAACTCTGGAATTGTTTTTGATGATGTGACCTCTGTATTACTAGCTATGAAACTGTACTGTATAATTTTTCTTGTGTCTTATAATAGCAGTGCATTGTTAGGTATGTGAACTGTTCTGTATATTATGATAAGTTGCCCTTACTGGTTACGGGCATATGCAAGTGGTTATTCTGTATTGTAATCTTTTTTTAACCTCAATAAAATAAAAAAAAAATTAAAAAAGATGCCCTACCCTATCCTAAATTACAAAGTAATCAGCTCTTTTACCAGCCCTTAAAAGGGCTTTTTGCGGGACATTGCCCCAAAGTAATCAGCTCTTTTACCTGTAAATAAAAATACAATGCCCCCCCCCCAACATTACAACCCACCACCCACATACCCCTACTCTAAAACCCACCCAATCCCCCCTCAAAAAAACCTAACACTACCCCCCATGAAGATCACCCTACCTGGAGCCGTGTTCACCCAGCCAGGCACCGATGGGCCAGAAGTGGACATCCGGAGCGGCAAAAGTCTTCATCCGATCGGGGCAGAATAGGTCCTCCAAGCGGCAGATGTCTTCATCCAAGTGGCATCTTCAATCTTCAATCAACCGGAGCGGAGCGGAGCCATCTTGAATCCATCCGATGTGGAGCCATCCTCTTCTTACGATGTCCTAAGGCCGAATGAAGGTTCAGAATTAAGGTAGGAAAAATCTGATTGGCTGATGCAATCAGCCAATCAGATTGAAGTTCAATCCGATTGGCTGATCCAATCAATCCAATCGGAACAGCAAATAGAATGCGAGGTCAATCCGATTGGATGATTGGATCAGCCAATCGGATTGAACTTCAATCTAATTGGCTGATTGCATTAGCCAATCAGATTTTTCCTACCTTAATTCCGATTGGCTGATAGAATCCTATCAGCCAATCGGAATTCGAGGGATGCCATCTTGGATGACGTCATTTAAAGAAACCTTCATTCGGCCTTAGGATATCGTAAGAAGAGGATGGCTCCGCGTCGGATGGATTCAGGATGGCTCCGCTCTGCTCCGGTTGATTGAAGATTGAAGATGCCGCTTGAATGAAGACATCTGCCGCTTGGAGGACCTATTCTGCCCTGATCGGAGGAAGACTTCTGCCGCTCCGGATGTCCACTTCTGGCCCATCGGTGCCCAACTGGGTGAACACTGCTCCAGGTAGGGTGATCTTCAGGGGGGGTAGTGTTAGTTTTTTTAAGGGGGGATCAGGTGGGTTTTAGAGTAGGGGTATGTGGGTGGTGGGTTGTAATGTTGTGGGGTATTGTATTTTTATTTACAGGCGATGTTAGGGGCAGCAGATTAGGGGTTCATAGGTATAATGTAGGTGGCGGCGGTGTCCGGAGCGGCAGATTAGGGGTTAATAATATAATGTAGGTGTCAGCAATAGCGGGGGCGGCAGATTAGAGGTAACATTTTTTTTAACTTAATAAGTGTAAGGTTAGGGGTGTTTAGACTCGGGGTTCATGTTAGGGTATTAGGTGTAGACTTAGAGAGTGTTTCCCCATAGGAAACAATGGGGCTGCGTTAGGAGCTGAATGCTGCTTTTTTGCAGGTGTTAACGTAGGCAACGCTAGTATTGAGAGTTGAAGTGGAGCTAAATTATGCTCAACGCTTCCTTTTCTGAGGCTAACACAGCCATTCAGACAACTCATAATACCAGCGTTGGCTTAAGGGTGCGCTGGAAAAAAAAAGCCTCGTTTACCGACAAAACTCTAAATCTAGGCGTATGAGAGCTAAAATGCATTTTGTCACCAAAATGTAGGAGAAATCAAATTTCGACAACAGCAATGATAGACATCTACTTGCTGCATAGACAATGGTATAGGGCATTCAAACAAGTCTCAAAATAAATTACGGTAACAAAAAGTTGATAATATAGTGGCATGTACTAAATCACTATAAATCATATATGTGCATTTTTCCACAGAGATGTGATACAATCTCAACGAAAAAACAACAGTGTAGTATGCTAAATGTATTTAGTGAACTTCAATAACCTCTTTGTGTTTAAAGGCCCCATCACAACCTACAGTTTGAAGACACTTCATACAAGTAAATAAAATCCTCCTTCATCAGATTAAATCTAGTGAGTCCCACTGATGAAAGGCCAACCTCACCATGTAGAGTATTTAGTTTCATTTTACACTGTCTTGCTTATGGAAGAGTAGTGTCAAATTTAAAGATGCAGTGACAGTGACACAACATAGGCTTTATGTTAAACACCTTTCATTATAAACTGCAAGCATTTTTGCTAGGTAAGTATATATCTGTATATGGCTTCCGTTACTGATAAGAATTAGAAGTAATTTTTAGTGAGCTTGGTGCTAGGTCCGTATGTACCTGCATATGGCTTCTGTTACTGATAAGAATTAAGTAATTTTTATTGGTATAGGTCAGCATGTACTTGCATATGTCTCCTTTTACTGATGAGAATCAGTTCTTATTAGTTACCTAGGTGATTCTAAAGAATTCAGCTCTAGCAAGATTATCTAACAAGTCTCAGCAGTGCTGCAAGGTCCCTCCAAAAAATATAGAAATGCACATTTTAGCTTTGAAGCTTTATATGCATGTTTATGGATGTGAGGATAGACACACAAATTGTAATAAAACCATAAAAAAAAAATATATATTTTATGTGATACCTCCCCCTGTCAGCTAATATTTGATCACTAGGCCTTTAGTCTGTTCTTGACTACATGAGAGCCAATATCTGTCCAGTAGGCTTCAAACTGCAGACCCAGTTCGTTTTTGGCTTTGAGATTACAAAAGTCATGTCCAGTATAGTTGCTGATCCAGCCTTTCTAAACTATGATATAGACAAATGAAATTCTTATTGTTTGCAATGGTGACCTGATATGAAAGTACTAAGTGAAGTCCTGTCTGCTTCAGGCAGTGATTTAGTTGACCTTTATTACTGAGTTCTAAACCTTTGCACTTGATTGCAGTCATATATCAAGCACATGCATCTGACATATTCATTTAATGTAAAATATCATATTAAAACATATAACCCTACTAGAAGAAGTATGTGCATGCTTTTAAGAATAGAGACTGGACATCACAGACCAAAAGATGATTCTGTATTATGTTTTTTTCTATCATTAATATAGTAGTTGCACATAAGTAATATATACATATAAAAGGATTAATATACTTGTTTCTATACATCTGATAATAATTTAAGTTTGGTCTCCTCTTGTAAAAGTTATTGAAATGAATATATATATCTTTACTAGAACACCTGTTCTATCTGAGATTTTTTATATAAAAATGTATACAAAAGGTTTCCCCTTGTATCATAGTTTTGAGTATGTTTTCTCTTCTTATATGAGTAAGTTCAGTCACCAATTATTACAGTGTAATTTCCTGGTTTAAATAGGATAAAAAAAGCTATTTATTATTAAAAAATAATAAACATACTGTAAAATATTTTGAATAATAATAATAATAATCCATAGAATATATACATACTGTATGTATATATATATATATATATATATATATATATATATTCTACAGTAATTTTATTCATTTGAATTTCTCTTGTGCGCCACGTTAAGATCTAAATTGAGAAACGTGATACACAAAATTATTATATTGGATCTCTATGTTAAAGCCCCTTGCCTGCCTATTTTTATAACTTTTTAAAGCAATTTAAAAAAATATATCATTTTTATTAGATAGTATTATTATGAGTGTAACTGTACTTTAAATTTATTTTTGGTGTGTTTTGTGACATTTTTTATTTGAGCGTAACAGCTAACCAGAGCTAGTTAAATTCAATTGTGCTCAAGCAAACTTATTTACTTAAAACTTGTAATATGCACACTACTTCTGACATGCGCAAACATCTGCGTTAAACCCCATATCGCTTACTCGTAACAACGTTCTACTAGTAATCTAGTCCTATGTATGTTTGGTTACACCTGCTGTTCAGGTGATAAACAACCTATTCAGTTTTTTCTGTTACTGGTCTTTTTTATCTTATTTGTGTATGCATGCTGACGAAGCCACGTGATTCTCCTAATGGGGGTAAAGCATGTGTAGGTGGCTTTCCCTTGTTGCCTTTTGGATGTAACTTGAAAACAATACTTTTTAAGGTACCAAGCAACGCAACATTATTTTAAACTGTATGTTGGAACAGTGACCCCTCAGCTGCTTTGAATACCCACACACTTTGTTTACTCCTCCCATCAGTCCTGCGTACCTGCAGATCGGGCTGATGTGGTGTTTGAGGGACAGGAGGATCTTTTATTGTCCATAACATTAATGTGAGTGACTGTGCGCCTGTTCCACTAGTACTTGAGGGAGGTACGGCTGGCATGCTGCATGCTTTTCTTTGGCTTTCTAATTCAAGTGGATGTCAAACATACATTCAGATATTAAAGGGGTGCTTGGATACGTATATGCCCTAAAAGCTTGGATTTACATTTCTGTTTAAACATTGCATACTTATCCTCCACATGGCTCCATAAAATTCAAATGAGTGACTGTGTGCCTGCTTCATTTATACTTTGTGAGAGGTTCGGCTGGCATGCTGCATGCTTTTTATCTCAAGTGGATGTCATATTTGCATTTTGTTATTGAAGGTGTGTTTGGATACTTACTGTACATGCACTAGAAACTAATCTTGCACATGGCTCATCACTCTGTTATCTGTACTGAATAAAGTTTGTTTCTCAGCATGAATATATCCCAATAATATCCTGCCCAGACGCTACCTGTTTTTTTCAGGGTCTGGTGCAGCCGGTTGTTGAACAATTGTGACTTTACTTAAATGGTTCCCTATAACATACTCTAGGTATCTTTTTGCTTATTGCAATGTTTTTAACTAATGTATTGTTTTAACATTATTTTACTGTATTTATTGCATTTGATAAATGTGTTTCTTCTATGATGGAGAATGCAAAATGTTTTCATCTTCTTTGTTTGGTCATCTTCTTTCAAAAATGCCAAGTGAAAATGTCTGGAGTTTCTTCATTAATGTTCTCTGTAAATTTCAGCTGCACAGAGTTTAGATTGATACATTTTAATGACTGTGTTTTATGCTATTTTCCCTTCCTAAATTAAAATGACATGCCAGGTAGCAACCTAAAAGAGTTTACTCACCCATATGTTCTGTTCTCCTAATGTCCCATGCTCTATGTTTTACAGTCAACTTATCAGTATGTAACATCCTTTCACTAGACAGACAGCATTTAATTTCACAAATCTGTTTTATTGAGGAGGATGGACCTTTAGCCGTTGGATACAAGAGACAGCAGAAAGAAGATTCCTTATCCAGATTTCAGGTAAAGCCATTTTAAAGGATCACTAAATACAGTAGAATTGCATAATTTACAAGTGCATAATAAAAAGACAATGCAATAATACTTAGGGCCCGATTTAACAAGGGCCGATGGCCCTTAATATAACTGTTTCTGCCCGAGCCTTCAGGCTCGCTGGAAACAGGAGTTAAGAGGCAGCAGTCTTAAGACAGCTGCTCCTTAACTCGTACACCTCCTCTGAGGTGGCGGACATCAATCTACCCGATTGCATACGATCGGGTTGATTGACACCCCCTGCTAGCGGATGATTGGCCACTAATCTGCAGGGGTCAGCTACTGACGGCATTTAGCGATGTGGGGCGGACATGATCCACAACAGTGGACCATGTCCGCTTGCACTTTGTTAATTCGGCCCCTTACTTTGAATTTTTTTCTGGAAATTTAGTTTTTTCTTCAATTTGCCAGCCCCCTGTACCATGTGACAGACATCAGCCAATCACAAACTAGTATACGTATACGCCGTGAGCTTGTGCACATTCTCAGTAGGAGCTGGTGTCTCAAAAAATGTGCATATAAAATTTGATAATGGAAGTAAATTTAAACAAATATTTAAAACTGTGTGCTCTTTCTGAATCATGAAAGTTTAATTTTGACTTGAGTGACCCTTTAAGGAATATTTTCTTTTAACCAAGGTAATTGTATTGCAATTTGTGATTGATATGTATTTGGAGGGAATATGTGTATTAGTAGGAATATTTGAAATGGGGATTTGATAACGAGTATAGATTTTGTGGGAATATTTGAAGATGAATGGTTTTGTGTGTGTATTAGTGGAAGGGGCAGTCCTGGAAGAATCCCATTGAAAAGTTGGTAAGCAATAACATTTTTTTTTAAATCAGTGTGGGATGCTTACATTTTAGTTAAGATTATTTACAGGGAGTGCAGAATTATTAGGCAAATGAGTATTTTGACCACATCATCCTCTTTATGCATGTTGTCTTACTCCAAGCTGTATAGGCTTGAAAGCCTACTACCAATTAAGCATATTAGGTGATGTGCAACTCTGTAATGAGAAGGGGTGTGGTCTAATGACATCAACACCCTATATCAGGTGTGCATAATTATTAGGCAGCTTCCTTTCCTTTGGCAAAATGGGTCAAAAGAAGGACTTGACAGGCTCAGAAAAGTCAAAAATAGTGAGATATCTTGCAGAGGGATGCAGCACTCTTAAAATTGCAAAGCTTCTGAAGCGTGATCATCGAACAATCAAGCGTTTCATTCAAAATAGTCAACAGGGTCGCAAGAAGCGTGTGGAAAAACCAAGGCGCAAAATAACTGCCCATGAACTGAGAAAAGTCAAGCGTGCAGCTGCCAAGATGCCACTTGCCACCAGTTTGGCCATATTTCAGAGCTGCAACATCACTGGAGTGCCCAAAAGCACAAGGTGTGCAATACTCAGAGACATGGCCAAGGTAAGAAAGGCTGAAAGACGACCA
Source organism: Bombina bombina (assembly GCF_027579735.1). NCBI lineage: Eukaryota > Metazoa > Chordata > Amphibia > Anura > Bombinatoridae > Bombina > Bombina bombina. Next base: position 337,574,889 of record NC_069501.1, on the reverse strand, counting down.
CCACTGAACAAGACACACAAGCTGAAACGTCAAGACTGGGCCAAGAAATATCTCAAGACTGATTTTTCTTAGGTTTTATGGACTGATGAAATGAGAGTGAGTCTTGATGGGCCAGATGGATGGGCCCGTGGCTGGATTGGTAAAGGGCAGAGAGCTCCAGTCCGACTCAGACGCCAGCAAGGTGGAGGTGGAGTACTGGTTTGGGCTGGTATCATCAAAGATGAGCTTGTGGGGCCTTTTCGGGTTGAGGATGGAGTCAAGCTCAACTCCCAGTCCTACTGCCAGTTTCTGGAAGACACCTTCTTCAAGCAGTGGTACAGGAAGAAGTCTGCATCCTTTAAGAAAAACATGATTTTCATGCAGGACAATGCTCCATCACACACGTCCAAGTACTCCACAGCGTGGCTGGCAAGAAAGGGTATAAAAGAAGAAAATCTAATGACATGGCCTCCTTGTTCACCTAATCTGAACCCCATTGAGAACCTGTGGTCCATCATCAAATGTGAGATTTACAAGGAGGGAAAACAGTACACCTCTCTGAACAGTGTCTGGGAGGCTGTGGTTGCTGCTGCACGCAATGTTGATGGTGAACAGATCAAAACACTGACAGAATCCATGGATGGCAGGCTTTTGAGTGTCCTTGCAAAGAAAGGTGGCTATATTGGTCACTGATTTGTTTTTGTTTTGTTTTTGAATGTCAGAAATGTATATTTGTGAATATTGAGATGTTATATTGGTTTCACTGGTAAAAATAAATAATTGAAATGGGTATATATTTGTTTTTTGTTAAGTTGCCTAATAATTATGCACAGTAATAGTCACCTGCACACACAGATATCCCCCTAAAATAGCTATAACTAAAAACAAACTAAAAACTACTTCCAAAACTATTCAGCTTTGATATTAATGAGTTTTTTGGGTTCATTGAGAACATGGTTGTTGTTCAATGATAAAATGAATCCTCAAAAATACAACTTGCCTAATAATTCTGCACTCCCTGTATAGTGCGGGTTTTAGGAAAACATTTCTTGATGCCTGGGTTGATGTAGGTTTGGATTTATTGCACTGAGACAGGGTCTCAGTAAAGGTTAATTGCAGTATGACAGTCAGCTGAGGTTATTGTTCTGGTAGGATAATGGTCAGTGGTAATTAAAATGTAACATGAGGGATACAATTAGGTTTCATTGATTTGTAGCAGTGTAATAGACCTATTTTATTGTGGTGAGTAAAACATAATTTTAGTTCCTAAGATACCTGAAGGCTGATCATAGCAACCAGCTGTATGAAGTCACTAATACTTAGTGAGCTTCATATTACAAGTTGTTACAAAATAATTTATGTATGAGAATGGTCAGGTTGCTAAATTGAAGACATTATAGGAAATATACAGTCACCGATGTTCTCATTGCAATTCTATTATATAATCTTGTTTTGTCTTGATATGATCAAAACATATTTCATTTGTGAATCCTTATTTGTTTTTTAACATGAAAACTAATCCCAGTATCTATTAAGTTAATAGAGCAATATTATTTATAATAAATTGATTTCTTTTGTTTAGAAAATAGACATTTTTGTCTCTAATTTTACTAGCTTGATTTGTTTAAAGTCTGCAATGATGGTGCTATCATCCCTTATGAAAAAGTACATTTGTCCCCCTCCATTTGAGACTTTGTTATGATAAAATAAAGATTATTGGGATCATTTATGGGTGTGCTCCAAAAGAAACTAAAGTAGAAGAAATGTATGCTATTAAAAAAATAGCCATGTAGGATCCCAGAAAGATAAAAATGAAGACCAGCAAATGGATGACACATTTCAAGGCCAGAATGACACAATCCATCAAATTTATATCTGATTTTCACAAGAATCTGGAATAAATATTACATATTATAGCTCGTATATGAGTAACATAGAACACTGTATTAATCATTTATAATTGTGTGCAATTTTATTTGCACACATTTTTGTTTCTTTAAATGGTACCTGATCACCCATAAGAATTTAGTGCTTATGAACTAGTTGTTATTTTTATATCTATTGTTATTAATGGTGACAAAAACAGCAATGTCATACATTGTACATCTGGTTTTAGCCATTTTCACACATTGTTTTCATGGCTGGGAGCATTTCTTATTTAATCTTAAGGTTTCTGCTAACTCACAGGTGCCAAATGTAAAAAAATAAAAAGATATTTACTGTATGTTATCAATTTAGACAGAAAATAAATATAACATTAAATGGGATTTGCAAAGCACAGATGCCTCTTTATGCAATAAGTAATGCTTAAAATGATCACTTCTAAATAATGCAAATTATAGATTTTTTCTAGGAGGCTGTAATTTTGAAAAACATTAAAATAGATGTGTGTGTATACTTTGACATAAAAACGAAAATGAATAAACTGTTCACAGATTGTTAAATGAGGACATTTGATTGCTAAATGGGGATCTAGGATTCCAAACCATTAAACATTTGCTGCTTGCTACTTATTGTACAACATATATATTTAACCATTTTACCAAAACACTCATTCAATACTATTTTCAGATTAGATGGTCCATAGACATAATAGATTAGAGCAGCAATGCAGTGAAGGCAAATATTAATTAGGCTGTTGTCAGAATGTTCTTTAAATATACCATTTTGAATGATTTGAAAGTTTTTTATTTTCTAATGGTTGGTAATTTTCTTTAAAATCAAACATCACTGGGAATTTCTAATGTTCTTAAAGGGACAGTTTACCCAACAATGTTCTCAAATTTAATTTGTTCCCAGTGATCCATTTTACCTGCTGGAGTGTATTCATTTTTTTACAAGTAGCTCATTTACACTTATTTCAGCATTTGAAATTGAGGAGTTAGCCTGTGGTATCCCCACCTATACTTAAAGTTTATATACTAAAGGCTAGGCTATTGACAGGCTATGTAAACACAGCCAGCAGAATAAATTACACTCCCGGTGGAGTGTAGAAAACATAAGTAATAAAATTATAATTTTCCATTATTCTCTCTAAGTATTTGGCTTTGGTTTACAAACAGATATAAGATAAGGAAGCAAGTCTGTGTACACAAAGTAATTACATAATGAGATCTCAACCCATTGTAATAGGCTTTCAAAGCACAAAACCAGCAATCTTATATACACAAATAGACCTGAAAATGCAATTTCTCATACATTCTATACTCTGCAGCTGGTATAACAGCTTATTGGAAATACAATTTTACAGTACACTATCCCTTTAACAATATCTGCCAGCTTAGGTGAACCTTTTCACACATACCTGTCTCACCACTCTTTCAGTGGAGGGATTGTAAGAAATTTAGTGAATTTGGGTTACATTTAAGTTGTTTGAAATCCTTCACATATTAACACATGAATATATATGTATATAAGCATATACATATATATTTACTGGGAACGCACAGTTCCCATAGGCCACAATGTAAAGGCACTTATCAGTGCATTTTTATTTTCACCCCACACCCGCTAACTTTACCACCAAAATATTTCCTAGTGCACTTATTTTATTAAAAAAATAAAAATGGTTACATTTTTATTTTTAAATAAAATACATTACACTGTATTTCAGGGGCATTTGGGGCACATTTATAAAATTAACCAGATCTGATCTCTGGTTAATTTCATAAGTGCTAATTGCTACCGCGAGCTTGCAGTAGCATTAACCAGCTACTTGTAATGGCTGGTTATTTATTGCATGGCCGCAAATGGTCAAATTTGCCCGTTTGTGATCGCATGATAAATTAGTGACTATAAGAAGTGTAGAAGAAAAATCCTGACCACTCTCATGAAACATTCTGGGACAATCACAGTCAGCCCCTAAAGTTACTTTTTTTTCCAGTGATCCTGCTAAGTCAAGTGATACTCCACTTTGATGGATACAGGCATCAAACAAAGCCATTCAAAGCCTTACAGAACTAATGAATTAAGAAAGCAAGACTCTCTCAATAAAATGGGTACAATAGGGTCTTAACTAGTTCTACACAATTGCTATTTAAAGGGACAGTCTAGACCCAATACTTATTCCTTATTACATATTGTTACATACCAGACAAGCATTTTGCAATGAGTTCCACATCAATAAGCTTGTACATAAAACGTTTAAATAATAATAGTTTGTTAGTTGAAAATGGCCACCAATCTCTACCCACACCTTTCTTCTTGTCCAGTTAGCTATTTCAAATTGCACATTCACAAATAAGCATGGGAGAGTAGAAACACTTATTTAAGAGTCAATCCTGATTGGAGAAACTTAACCTACCAAAATATTCATGCAATAGTTGGGTGGAGCTTGGTAGCCATTTTCCGGGTCTCAACAAACTATGAATGTTTAAATGTTTAATACACTTCTTACAAGCTTATAGATGTGGATCCAGTTGCAGCATGCTTATCTGTGATGTAACAATAACTAATCAAAATTATGTATTGGATCTAGACTGTCCCTTTAAGCAGGTGAAAAAAATCCTTGCTGTACCCTCTGTAGGTCTACGGTTATCTTATCATTTGTATATTTGATTACAATCTCTTTCCTTCTATTCAGCAGGGCTAGTTATCAATCAAGTGTGTTGCCTAAATGTTGCAATTGTAATTATTGTTTATCCACATAGTGAATTGAATTTAATGTGTGAGTTTTATGTATTGGGAACCTCACAGAAAGAAGAACCCAGAAGAAAAAATTGAGGAAGGGTTCTGTGACCCCCATGGAGGCCAAGTGGAGGAGTCGTACAGGGGCCAGTAGGCTGGGCCTCTTGAAAGTAGGTGGTGTGACGTAGAGGAAGTGAGGCAGTTCAGGAGCATAACGCGCGGGACCCGGTACAGCAGGTGTTTTACCTGACTTATGGTGGCTGCTTTCCAGGAACGGTTTCGGGGACGGTCAGAGCGGCCAGGGAGGATGACCGGGAGCAGCATATGAGGACCAGAACGGGTGAGGAGAAGCTGTGGTTTCTCTTCGCACAGCGGACATGTCAGGAGCAGGGCACAGCGGGGGGTCCTCTCCCTGCTTTGGCGGCGTTTTGCAGGAGCAGTAACACAGTGGTGATGAGGGCTGGTGTCAGGAGGCATCAGGAGGGTTTACGGCAGCAGAGGTGATCCGGATGAGACGAGCTTACAGCAGATGCAAGTAAGTAGTGGAAGGTGTGGATGCAAAAGGGATGATACGGAGAAGTTCCGGAGCTTACGGCAGGCATTTAGCCGGCTGGGGTGTGACGGTGTAGACGCTGCAGGAGTAGGGCAGCAAGGGCCTGTAACGGTATGGTGGCGGGTAGGTGGTTGGTCCCATTGTCCGGAGCAGTATCGGGCGGGCCTGGCTAGCAGATGGGTGCGGCATTGGGGAGCTGGGACAGGGGTACACGGCAGGGGTATATTGGCTCTGAGTGGGTGGCTAAGTGGATTACCTCATGGGGGGAGCTGATCGGCACGGTTCTGGGAGCTGGTGTAAACAAGAGGTTTAGCGGACGGGGAGTATCATTGGCTGGATACGGCCTTCCCCTGCAGTTTTCAGGAGCAGTGACGGACAGGTTTGGCCTGTCGGCTAATTTTTGGGGGGTATTAGCCAGCCCAGGGGAGAATAGAACGGGGTCCTATCGGAAGAGCCGGATATAAGCAATGGTGGCAGTAAGGGAGCATGGGCCCTGTATGCCTGACTGGGAGGAGTGGGATGTAAAAGGTGGCATGGGTGAGGGCTTTGCAGGCTTCACAGTGTGGGGCCAAGTAGTATAAAGGAAGAGCCACAGGGATAGAGGGCTAGATGGCTGTTAGCGGGCAGTGGCGGGAATATGTATTTTAGCGGGGGGGGGGGTTAGGGGGGGAGCCACAGTGTTTACCTCTCCTGGAGCCCGGTAATTGTATGGTTAGTGGGGTTTCTGGGGGTGGGAACAAGGGAGTTGGCTGGTAGAAAGTATGGGTCAGGTTAGAGTTGGGAGGTGTTCTGGGGCAGGGGTGCCATAGAGGGGAATGGGAGTGGCAGTTGGGAGCCCTTGTGAAGGGTCAGATGAGCTGGTCACTTAAAGGCACAAGCTGCTCTTGTGGGAGGGGTTTGTCCCCCGGGGGGCTTTGATTGGGGAGGCTCCACTTGGATACCTGTCCAGATTTCCAGGTGGGGGGCTGGGAATTTCCCGGGGTTCAGGAGCATTTGGAGGGCTGAGCTGAGGTTGTGGAGCTAGATCAGATCTATCAGGTGGGGGTACTGGTAGGGTTGAACGGGGAGGAGTTGGTAAAGGGAGGTTAAGTAGGTCAGGGTAGGGGCAAGGGGTGTTATTACTTCATGGGAGAGTGCAGGAGGGTGTACTGGCAAATGGGGGGGAGCCATGGGCAGCTGTCCTGGAGCTATACGGCTGGTTTGCATGTAAGAAGTCCCAGCTATCGCAGAGGAGGTTAATAAGCATCAGGCAGTATTTCACAGATGGCATTGGACAAGTGCAGGAGGGTTGAAGAGGTAAAAGGTCAACTGGAGCAGCACGTTGCGGATGGTGGGAGATTGGGGTATTTTCAGGGGGCCCTTGTTGCGGGCTATTTGGAAGAGTGGGGTTTGCAGTGGATGGTGGTTAGAAGGATCAAGGGAGTTTGATTTAGGGTTTTGGGGTTTTATTGGGAGCATCCTGTTTGGTCCGGTTCGTTAGTTGCCTTAAAAAAAAAAAAGTTTCCTGGGGCATAGTGCTTCTATCCTGGTTGTTGCCTTGGACGCAAGAGGTTTGTAGTTCGAATCCAGCGGTGCCGCTGGGTCCCTTTAAGCCCCCCCCCCACTTTTAAACTCTAGTGGCTCGGGTTAATAAGTGTTTGGTTGTTGCGTTGTGGGTACCTTTGCCAGTGTTGTAGCATAAGGGTTAGCTTAACTATCGTTCAAGCAGAAGGTTTGGGATTTGATCCCAGCTACTGCTACTTGCTCTTGGAATGGGGCACTCTAAATTTGTTATATCGAGGAGTGGTTTTGCTGAGGTAGTGTATAGCTGCTGTGTGTATATGGCCCTTAGTGGGTGTAGGTGGGCTTTGCGTTTATGTTTGGGTTCAGATTGTGTGGTCTGCAGGTATAGCCGTCCAGTCTTTACGTCTCATACAGGGCCTTTATGGCAGAGCTCCTCATGAGGTCACTGTCCCACGGTAATTCAACTAGTTAAAAAAAAAAAAAAAAATATATATATATATATATATATATATATATATATATATATATATATATAGTAATCATATATATATATATATAGTAATCATATAGTAATCAGTAGGACAGATAGCTCAACAAGCAAAGGCATTGTGGCGGTGCTCTCTAGCAACCCAGGGGTTGCAGGTTTGATCCCCGGTGAGGTCCTCTCAGCCTTTCATCCTTCCGAGGTTGATAAAATGAGAAGCACTTTGAGACCCTTATGGGTGATTAGCTGCGCTTTCCAAGTACCCCATACATAAATACATTTTGGATTCTCTAGGGGTAAGCACATTTGTTTCTTGATTTCCTCAGTTATCTAAGTTGGGGCCAGCATTAGAAGCATAATGGTTAGCTTAACTACCTTGCAAGCCAAAGTTTTGGGGTTTGAATCCAGCTACAGCTACTTGCTCCTTGAATGGCAACTCAAAATTTGTTGTTGTTGTTTCCTGGGCTTGTAGCTTTATTTAATGGAATTTGGTGTTCATGATTATCCCCCTTCAGTTGAGGGTTGGAGTATCAATTGTGTGGGTGGGTTAGGTTGTGGAGGCCCCCTCATTCCACGGTTTCTTATTGATTCCTTCCAGATTCTCCTGGGTTTCAAAAAAAAAAATTTGGGAGAGTGCTGGGGCTTACCGATGCCAGGTGCATGTGTCCGGTGTTTTTATTCGTATTTGGTGTTTATATGTGGGTATAGGTTTGTTTATATATAGGTTCATGGGTGTTGGGGCAGGCACCAGGTTATATATGTCCTTATGTGTTGGTAGTTCGGATGTTGTGGCTTAGTGGGCTACTGCTTCCATTGAAGAAGAAGGTTCGCCTTTCAGATTTAGCTAGGGTTCTTTGGTGGAATCTGGCGTTGTCAGGGTATTGTGATGTCCAAGGCGCCTTTCTGGTTTTTCTCTCCGCTGGGGCAAGGTCCAGATCATTATGGTTTGTGTACATAAAGGGGCTAGTCTTTTGATTAGCTTTTGTTTGGTTTGTCGGCTTTATCCGGATATACCTTGGTGGCTAGCATGCCTGGATCGTAAATAGATGGCCAGGAGTTGATTCTACCCCGGGTGCTGATGATTCGGTGTTCCTCTGTGGTCTCATGGGTGTACTTACGTACTGGTAAGTAGGAAATGGAGAGTCTGAGAGTTCTTTGACATCCTGTGGTTCTCCAGTTGGTGTCGAGTACTCCAATGGTCAGGGGGGGTAGTTCGTTTAAGGTCCATATTAGATTATCCTGGCTTTACTCAACTAGGGTCAGGCCCTTGTTGTCCTTTTGGCATTTCTCAGTGATGTGGAATCCATTTTCAGTCAGGTTTGTTTAAGGTGGTTGCCGATCTGAGTATCCTGTCTCTCCTCTCATTGTATAGGTTTTATGGTTGCATAGTGGGGGTTTGGTCATGTTAAGGCTACTGGAATCTTTATCTGCAGTGTGAGTATGCAACGCTATTCAGGAGGCAGCATTCATGAGTAATTAATTGGGTGGTCCTGTTGATAGCGATTTGTTCATTACATGGGATTTTTGGCGGTTTGTGTGGGATTGCTTAACTTGTCAGTGTTATACGCTGTGGATTAAGGGAGTCTGTTGTGATCCTCCAGGGGGGTCTTGGTTTGGGGGGCCATAGGGACCTCCAGTGGGTTAGTTAATTCGGTTGTGTGAAGCTTTCGCTTCACGCGGGGGTTTTGTGAGGCATGGAGTATACTCTGGCAGGGGTGTTGGTGGGGAACCTGGTGTTTTGTTTCTCTCCCCGTTTTGACAGCTCTGTTAATATGGAGGGTGGGTTGGTTTTATTTGTAGGTGTCTCAATTTTGCAATTATTGGATTATATAGCACAAGGTTGCAAAGGAAGTATTTCTTTGCTTTAATAGGCCATATTGCCAGGTTCTTTATGTTAGGCGAGGATCCCGAGTGTTCATCCTAATAAATGGGGTTGAGCTTGTAAGTATAGCGAATCACATCACTTTATCGCATAGTGTGGATTGGCATGCTCTGTTATATTATATCGGCCAAAAAAGCACGCTCATTCCTTGGGCGATCAGTGGGATATTAGCATTTTATTCCTGATCTCTGCTTTGACTCAATGGGAGTGTATTTCTTTGGTTGGCAGTGTTAATGCCGTTTTGGCCTCAGGGCTGAGAACTTCTAGGGTGGGACGGGAGATCAGGCTTATAAACCAAAAGCCAATATAGGGTTATTGGGCACGCTAGCATGGCCTAGTGATTAACTCAGATGTTGGTGGATTGGAAGGTTGTGAGTTCGAATCTAACTTGTCATGTTTGATTTGCGTATGGGTCTGGCTTTTAATTTCAATACATGTGGACAATTTGATATTCTTCAGCGGGTTAGGTGAATTGGGGGAGTGGTAATGAGGAAGGAGAATGTTTGAGTGGGCGGCCTCTTTGGCATTCGAAAAGCAGTGTCAGTTTTGCATCTGGTGGCATGTGGTTACTTGATTTGTTGTAATGGTCCGATAAGTCGGACGGGTTTCATAGTCTGGTTTGGGGTTCTTATGCGGTTGTTTTTGGGTGATGGATGTTCAGTCTTGGCTTAGTGGTTAGCATTCCTGGCTGGCAGGTAGATGGTTGAAGTTTGAATCTACCCATGGGCGCAGAATTTTCAGTCTAATATTTAAAAAAAAAAAAAAAAAGGGTCATAAACCCCAAGAGAAAACCAGCTATAATTGAGTGGCATTCGGGGCCGTGTTTGGTTTGTGGTATTTTGTTGTATAGTGGTGCTCTGAATTGGTTATGGTTGGAGCATCAGCTTAAGTCTTGGACACCTCAGGTTGGGTTTCCGTTTTCCGGTAATGCATTCCCCTTGCCCCTCTTGCAATTGGGTTGGGCCTGGGTGTCTGTTTTATATGAGACGGATTGTTAGGTCTTGGGATTATTTGTTTATGGTAGAGAGATCTGTGGTATAGTAGCGCTGCTGCCGCTTGAGCCGAAGTGTGAGGGTTCGAAACCAGCGGTAGATGTTTGTTTGAATAGTGGTCTCCTGGCCCATTATGTTGATTAAGTTCCAAGTGTTGGGGTTCCGGGGGAGTTACCCTGGCGGTTGTTGATAGTAAGTTTTCGTACCATAGCGGGGTTATAAAGGCCGTTGGTGGTGGCGGGGCTCGATGTGGTGTCGAGCTGTGGCGGGGGGTGTTTGCCTATTTTGTGGTGGTTTTGATCAGAGTGGATTGTTGGTACCTCCTGTTTGATTGGCAGGGGAGAATTTGATAAAATGGGGCGTGCCCTTCTTAGTGGTAGGAACGGCATGTGTTGTGGATGGGCAAGCCCCCCAGGGTTTTATGGATATGATTAATTGACTATTTGATAATGTTATTGATATATTATTTATGGTGTTCAATAAAACAAGCTGCGGCCTTTATAACCCCACCTTATTGTGTCATGAATTTATTTAAGCGGAACGTAAGTGCCGAGTATGGGGTCAAGAAGAACCCGGAAGAAAAAATTGAGGAAGGGATCTGTGACCCCCATGGAGGCCAAGTGGAGGAGTCGTACAGGGGCCAGTAGGCTGGGCCTCTTGAAAGTAAGTGGTGTGACGTAGAGGAAGTGAGGCAGTTCAGGAGCATAACGCGCGAGGAGAAGCTGATGCTTTCCTGCGCGCAACGGAATGGCGGGACCCGGTACAGCAGGTGTTTTACCTGACTTATGGTGGCTGCTTTCCAGGAACGGTTTTGGGGACGGTCAGAGCGGCCAGGGAGGATGACCAGGAGCAGCATATGAGGACCAGAACGGGTGAGGAAAAGCTCCCTCCCTCCCCTTTTTTCTATGTGTTTTTAGCGGCATGTCGCAGCTTGGGGGTGGCGGGGGGTGTTTGCCTATTTTGTGGTGGTTTTGATCAGAGTGGATTGTTGGTACCTCCTGTTTGATTGGCAGGGGAGAATTTGATAAAATGGGGCGTGCCCTTCTTAGTGGTAGGAACGGCACGTGTTGTGGATGGGCAAGCCCCCCAGGGTTTTATGGATATGATTAATTGACTATTTGGTAATGTTATTGATATATTATTTATGGTGTTCAATAAAACAAGCTGCGGCCTTTATAACCCCACCTTATTGTGTCATGAATTTATTTAAGCGGAATGTAAGTGCCGAGTATGGGGTCAATGTGGATGTTAAGCGCAGGAATACTCATTAAGAAAACTGTAGAAAATATAGGTGAAGCAACGCTCAATCAATTTTAAACATGATCTCACTAAGCGCAGGAATACTCATTAAGAAAACTGTAGAAAATATAGGTGAAGTAACGCTCAATCAATTTTAAACATGATCTCACATTTGCAATGATTCCCCTCCACAATCTCATAAGTGTCTATGAGCCCCATTTATGAAGCTGCAAAAGCAGCTTTGGGGCCTTAGCATTTCCAGTTCGCGTGAGCAAACCTGTAGTACTAGTTAATTACCTGCAGTCTTAAGACCACAGCTACTTAGCCTCTCTTCCTCTTAAAGTGTGGCAGAGTGAAATCATCCCAACCCAATCAGGATGATTGATATCCTCTGTGCTAATGTATGATTGGCTTTGTTTGCTGGCATTGCACAAGCAGCAGCTTATGCAATGTCAAATGCAGTGTATGCTAGGCTAATATTTCCAGTATTTTATTTTAAAAGCAAGAAACCTTGTATTTTATTTGAAAATTGTTAAAAAAAATTATAAATATGAATAACGGCAAATTATCAATCTGTTACATAAACATATGTCTGAAAAAATACTTTGTAATAAAATACAACTCATCCTAGCCCCTCTGCAAATAAAAGAAACATGATCTTAAAAAGAGTGAAATAATACATCTACTCTTTATTCTCTCACATAGCTTTAGACACAATTCATATGGGAGCTAAGCTGAAATTATATTTTGTTCAGGCAGAGGAATCCAGCCCCTAGAAGAGAGAGAAAAGATCACCTTTGTCAATCATTGTTTGAATGAGGGTCGCTGTGTTAAATTGTCATCTTAGTTTGCTAATGGCTGATAAGTCAGCTCTGTGAACCTTGTAGCAGACAAGTGGCGGACAGTATAATTTAGTGCATTTTTTTTCATTTTGTACCTCCCTCAAAACACTTATAAAAAGAAATGTCCAATTCAAAGGTGACATTGCCATGTTACAATTTACTGTGTCATTTTCTAAACTGCAAGTCTTGTACAGTGATAAGAAAATGCTGTCATATCTAAATATAGTATGAATCTCAATATCATTTGAGCTCAGTAATTGTTATTGCAGTATATAAGCAACAAACCTTTTTTAATTTCTTTCATGTAAGGATGGTTTATATTTGGTTATAATGTAGAATATATCATATTTGACATTTATCTGTAATGTCAAGATTTGGAGCATCTGCTGCACACTGAGATCATCTATGAAAAGCTATCTGAAAGAACACTCCCAGTCTATTCATGTGTTTAAGAATGTACCCAATGTCTATTAAAATCAAGGTAACTATTAGAGATGTACATTTGTTTTCGGATGAATGCACATTCGTTATGAAAATCAGATTTTTGTTTTGTTTTATAGAAACAAAAATCTGAATGAATGAACCAATGAAAATAAAGCAAACAAAAAATTACTGACGAAAACAAATTGTTTTAAGCAGTTAATGCTTACCTTAAAGGGATGGTAAACTCCATGTTACTCGTTTATATGACTATTCTTGTTCTATCACAATAATTATGTACACCTAATTTTGTCTAATACAATGGCCCCTAGTTATCAAGCCGTCAACCTCAAATACGGTGGAATTTCGCAGCGTATTTGTGGCAAGGCTGATTCGCCTTAGTTATCAAGCCCTGCTGCCTGACAAAAATAGAATATAGTGACGTAAGCTTCGATCCACCAGACACAGTCCAACACAGATCTATTCTTACGTCACTCCAGATGTTCCGAACGCAAGTTCGGCACAATCTGACTACTTTTGCTAGTTATCAAATGACTAGCAGGTACGCTCGGCACTTTTCCGGCCCAGCGTACCTGGTTTTCAATCCGCCGCCCTGCAGGTGGCGGATCCCATAGGAATCAATGGGAGTCTGACCATAGCGAAAGTTCATGTTCGCTGCTGCCTGATATCCCATTGATTTCTATGGGAGATGTCTGCACCTAACACGCTAACATGTACCCCGAGTCTAAACACCCCTAATCTGTCCCCCCCCTACACCGCCACAAATAAATAAATGTATTACCCCCTAAACCGCCGCTCCCGGAGCCCACCGCCACTCTAATAAACTGATTAACCCCTAAACCGCCGCTCCCGGACCCCGCCGCCACTACAATAAATATGTTAACCCCTAAACCGCTTCTCCCGGACCCCGCCGCAACTATAATAAAATTATTAACCCCTAAACCTAAGTCTAACCCTAACCCTAACACCCACCTAACTTAAATATTAATTAAATACATCTAAATAAATATTATTCTTATTAACTAAATTAATCATATTTAAAACTAAATACTTACCTATAAAATAAAACCTAATATAGCTACAATATAAATAATAATTATATTGTAGCTATCTTAGGATTTATTTTTATTTTACAGGCAAATTTCAATTTATTTTAAGTAGGTACAATAGCTATTAAATAGTTATTAACTATTTAATAGCTACCTAGTTAAAATAAAGACAAATTTACCTGTAAAATAAAAACTAACCTAAGTTACAATTACACCTAACACTACACTATCATTAACTAAATTATTCCTATTTAAAACTAAATACTTACCTGTAAAATAAACCCTAAGATAGCTACAATGTAATTAATAATTACATTGCAGCTATTTTAGGATTTATATTTATTTTACAGGTAACTTTGTATTTATTTTAGCTAGTTAGAAAAGTTATTAAATAGTTATTAACTATTTAATGACTACCTAGCTAAAAGAAATACAAAATTACCTGTAAATAAATCCTAACCTAAGTTACAATTAAACCTAACACTACACTATCATTAAATTAATTAAATAAATTAGCTACAAATAACTACAATTAAATACAATTAAATAAACTAACTAAAGTACAAAAAATAAAAAATAAAAAGTTATAAACATTTAAAAAATATTAAAACAATTTTAAGCTACTTACACCTAATCTAAGCCCCCTAATAAAATAACAAAGCCCCCCAAAATAAAAAATGCCCTACCCTATTCTAAATTACGAAAGTTAACAGCTCTATTACCTTACCAGCCCTTAAAAGGGCCTTTTGCGGGGCATGCCCCAAAGTATTCAGCTCTTTTTCCTGTAAAAAAAAATACAACTCCCCAACATTAAAACCCACCACCCACACACCCCTACTCTAACCCAAACCACCCTTAAATAAACCTAACACTACCCCCTGAAGATCATCCTACCTTTAGCCGTCTTCAACCAGCCGACCACCGATGGAACAGAAGAGGACATCCACAGCGGCCGAAGTGATCATCCAAGGCGTGCTGAAGAAGTCTTCCATCCGATTGAAGTCATCATCCAAGGGGCACTGAAGAGGTCTTCCATCCGATTGAAGTCTTCATCCAGGCGGTGTCTTCAATCTTCATCCATCCGGAGCGGAGCCATCTTCAGACGAGCCAACGCGGAGCCATCTTCTTCCACCGACGACTTCCCGACGAATGACGGTTCCTTTAAGTGATGTCATCCAAGATGGCGTCCCTCGAATTCTATTGGCTGATCGGAACAGCCAATAGAATGCGAGCTCAATCTGATTGGCTGATTGGATCAGCCAATCGGATTGAACTTCAATCTGATTTGCTGATTCAATCAGCCAATCAGATTTTTCCTACCTTAATTCCGATTGGCTGATAGAATCCTATCAGCCAATCGGAATTCGAGGGACGCCATCTTGGATGACGTCACTTAAAGGAACCGTCATTCATCGGGAAGTCGTCGGTGGAAGAATATGGCTCCGCGTCGGCTCATCTGAAGATGGCTCCGCTCCGCTCTGGATGGATGAAGATTGAAGACGCCGCCTGGATGAAGACTTCAATTGGATGGAAGACCTCTTCAGCGCCCCTTGAATGATGACTTCAATCGGATGGAAGACTTCTTCAGCGCCCCTTGGATGATGACTTCGGCCGCTGCGGATGTCCTCTTCTGTTCCATCGGTGATCGGCTAGCTGAAGACGGCTAAAGGTAGGATGATCTTCAGGGGGGTAGTGTTAGGTTTATTTAAGAGGGGTTTGAGTTAGAGTAGGGGTGTGTGGGTGGTGGGTTTTAATGTTGGGGGGGTTGTATTTTTTCTTTTACAGGCAAAAGAGCTGAATACTTTAGGGCATGCCCCGCAAAAGGCCCTTTTAAGGGCTGGTAAGGTAATAGAGCTGTTAACTTTCGTAATTTAGAATAGGGTAGGGCATTTTTTATTTTGGGGGGCTTTGTTATTTTATTAGGGGGCTTAGATTAGGTGTAAGTAGCTTAAAATTGTTGTAATATTTTTTAAATGTTTGTAACTTTTTATTTTTTATTTTTTGTAACTTAGTTTTTTTTATTTTTTGTACTTTAGTTAGTTTATTTAATTGTATTTAATTGTAGTTATTTGTAGGTAGTTTAATTAATTAATTTAATGATAGTGTAACTTAGGTTAGGATTTATTTTACAGGTAATTTTGTATTTCTTTTAGCTAGGTAGTTATTAAATAGTTAATAACTATTTAATAACTATTCTAACTAGCTAAAATAAATACAAAGTTACCTGTAAAATAAATATAAATCCTAAAATAGCTACAATGTAATTATTAATTACATTTAGTTATCTTAGGGTTTATTTTACAGGTAAGTATTTAGTTTTAAATAGGAATAATTTAGTTAATGATAGTGTAGTGTTAGGTGTAATTGTAACTTAGGTTAGTTTTTATTTTACAGGTAAATTTGTCTTTATTTTAACTAGGTAGCTATTAAATAGTTAATAACTATTTAATAGCTATTGTACCTAGTTAAAATAAATTGAAATTTGCCTGTAAAATAAAAATAAATCCTAAGATAGCTACAATATAATTATTATTTATATTGGAGCTATATTAGGGTTTATTTTAAAGGTAATTATTTAGTTTTAAATAGGATTAATTTAGTTAATAAGAGTTATAATATTTAGATGCATTTAAATAATATTTAAGTTAGGGGGTGTTAGGGTTAGGGTTAGACTTAGGTTTAGGGGTTAATAATTTTATAATAGTGGCGGCGGTGTAAAAGGGGCAGGATAGGGGTTAATAAATTTATTATAGGTGGCGACGGTGTAGGGGGGGCAGATTAGGGGTTAATACGTTTAATATAGGTGGCGGCGGGGTCCGGGAGCGACGTTTTAGGGGTTAAACAATTTATTTAGTGGCGGCGGGGTCCGGGATAGGGCAGGATAGGGGTTAATAAATTTATTATAGGTGGCGGCGGTATAGGGGGGTCAGGATAGGGGTTACTAGGTATAATCTAGGTGGCGGTGGGCTCCGGGAGCGGCGGTTTAGGGGTTAATACATTTATTATAGATGCGGCGGGGTCTAGGAGCGGTGGTTTAGGGGTTAATAACTTTATTTAGTTGCGGGGGGCTCTGGGGGTAGAACAGTGTAGTTTAGTGTGGGTGCTTAGTGACAGCTTATCAATAAAGCTGGGAAAAAGCTGAAGAGCAGCGAGATCGGATGAGTGATAACTATCACAGTCCGCTGCTCATTGCCCCATACTTGATACGCGACTTTTTGACAGCTTTATTGATAACTTTGGCGAGTGTATTCAGGTCCGCGGCGGCGATGGTAGGAGAGCTTAGGCGGGCGTATTGGGGCCGGCGATGGCAGGTAAGTAGACACGTCGATAAATAGGCCCCAATATATTAGATATTACTCACTAATTGAAGTATTGTAAGTCATTCATCTCCGTTTCAATTCCAGCTCCCCCTGTGATGTCATATTGGTTGTTTAAATAATTAAACCAATCAGTAAGCCTGTCGCCAGACAGGCTTACTTCAATGCAATCCATTTTACGCATGCACAATATTTCTTTAGCATTGCAATTTGGCCATCCAATCAGGATTGTTTAAATCTGATGACTAATTTGCTCGTTCAAGTGTTGGGAACGCATGCGCTTATTCTAATTTTCAACACGGCAGGCAGAAGTAAACAGTGAATCATGTAGTATTGTCAAACGATTCATTATTTACTTGAAAGAGTGCCAGTAAGTACGCTGCTGAACTTGTTGTTTTGATGAAATAAAAATTCTATATGTTTTTAAAACTAAATAAAATCATTTTTGACTTATATTTTGTTATTATAAACGTTTGCTTGTTTTATAGGGGAGAGATGTCTCGCACACTCGAACACGTCAATTTTTTTATTCACACTGTACCAAGTGAACATTGAATCTCGTGATTCAATGTTTACTTGGTATACGTTACTATCCAATATGCGCATGCGCTAAAAATAACAATGTTGGAAGCGCGCAAATTGTATTTTGTGCAGAGAGGGTGCAGGCAAGAGAAGCGTCCAGTTTAGAAATGCAAGCAAATAAGAGGGGTGGAGCGATACGGCGATAAAAGGGTCGTAAATATGTATAATTTATTGTAAAAGTACATATAAAAAGTTAAAATGAGTATGCGGTTTAATATATATAGTATTGAATATTTGAAATATGTCAATTACCAATAACGGAGTTTACCATCACTTTAACAAATTCTGAATAGTACCTTAAGGCTAGAAGGTTACATGCTGTAGAATGGGATAACATGTTATTTTGTATACACATTTAACCTGGCATTCAAGCTAGTACTGGACTATTGGTGACTAAATTATAATGCTGTAGAGGTATGTGATATATAATTTTTATTTTTGAGACTAGATGGATCTTTGGCTTACAGATAAACTGCTAAGTGCCTATCACTTTAACTTTATCCTTAAATAGAATTAAAATATTTGATGCCAGAATTTTAGTTAGCAATAATAATATTGAAATAATGATTTTAAGGTATGAATTTCCCTGTAGCTAAAAACCAAAAAAAATACACAGGGACAAAAATGAATCTAGAAGACATAAGGGAGCTTTGTATTTCAGTCTGATCTGACTATAGTATAAAGTTCATATTTTAAATCTTCTAAAAGGGATATGAAATCTCAATTTTTTATTTGATGATTCAGATAGAGCATGCAATTTTAAACAACTTTCTAATTTACTTATAGTATCAATGTTTCTTTGTTCTCTTGTTATCTTGTGTTGCAAAGCAGGAATGTAAGCTCAGGAGCCTGCCCATATTTGGAGCACTATTTAGCAGCTGCTTTGCAAGAATGTTATCCAGTTGCAAGGGCACTAGGTGGGGGCACTATTTTTTGCCATGAAGAGCTCCAGACACCTACCTATTTATCACCTCAACAACGGTAAATCATGGGAACAAAGCACATTCGATAATACAAGGAAATTGGAAACTTTTTTAAATTGTATGCTCTGGTCCCTAT
The DNA here is from genome assembly GCF_027579735.1 of Bombina bombina. Taxonomy (NCBI): domain Eukaryota; kingdom Metazoa; phylum Chordata; class Amphibia; order Anura; family Bombinatoridae; genus Bombina; species Bombina bombina. Next base: position 337,556,341 of record NC_069501.1, on the reverse strand, counting down.
TTAAGAAAGTCTGGCGGACCTGATCCGACAGTGCGGATCAGGTCCGCCAGACCTTGCTGAATACGGCGAGCAATATGCTCGCCGTATTCAGCATTGCACCAGCAGCTCACAAGAGCTGCTGGTGCAACACCACCCCCTGCAGACTCACGGCCAATGGGCCGCCAGCAAGGGGGTGTCAATCAACCCGATTGTACTCGATCGGGTTGATTTCCAGCGATGTCTGTCTACCTGCTCAGAGCAGGCGGACAGGTTATGGAGCAGCGTTCTTTGTGACTTTGTGACACGGGGCTCCTTTCGGAGCTTGATAGATAGGCCCTCTGTCTGCATTACAAAATAAAATGTTTGGGTTTCATATCCCTTTAAAAACTCTACTATTCTGAGATGTATACAATGTAAGCTAACATTTTCTTACCCCATTTCCTATCTTTCTTTTTTCATCCCCTTGATCCCCTCCCCCTTAGCATGTAAGTCTACAAGCCCAGCCCTACACCTTCATGTAAGTTTTCAACTCTAGGCAGGGCCCTCTACTATTTGCTTCTAATAAATGTTACCTTTACATACCATAGCTATGTTTATAGTGTTTTGCGGAATCTGCTGGCACTCTACAAATACATGATAATAATAAGAATAACATATTTCCTTTTCTGTGCTGGTCTGGTGATAAATCAAACCATTGGGAAGTATAATCAATTTTGCTTTACAAAAAAAAAAAAAAACGATCACTTGATGCTATCAATATATTCTCTTGTCTTAGACCATCTCTTGAAAAAAAATATGAAAACAATAAAAAGGAGGGCTGAGATTCATCCAAGGGCCACTGTCTTATAAGCAATATTTAGTTCAACATAGACGATAATTGTACAAATTGATTTGGAAAATGTTTGTACTTGGATTGAAAACTGGCTTAATAGAACCACTAAATACATTTCACGTACCTCCCTCTAGTCATAAGTGCCATAATTTTGGTCCTTAGGCTACACTGCAGGAATCTGAAGAAGAATTGCCACACATTTTAAAACACATCAGCACTGGAATGCAACGAAAGGGTAATATATTTAATGCTATGCTTACTTAGGGCTAGATTATGAGTGGCACACTAACTGTTGCACGTAAGCGATAAGGGGTTTATCTCTTTGAGCGTGTCAGAAGTAGCATGCATATTTCAAGTTAAAAGTAAACACTTTTGCTTGAGCTCAATTGAGTTTAACATGCGTTGGGATAGCGTACCTTCAGAGCTCTGGTTAACTGTTACGCGAGACAAAAAAGTTGCACACAACACATCAAAAATACATTTAAAAGTACAGTTGCACTTCATAATAACACTGTCTAATAAATATTATTCAAATGTTTTTGCATAAAAGGATATTAGGGCGGCACAAAGATATTAGGTCTCAGTTTGAAAAAAAAAGGCATGCAAAGGGCTTTAATATAGAGATACATACATACAGATGTAAATACAGTATGTATATGTATGTATGTATATATACTGTATATGTGTTTACATATTTGTGTACATACAGTATATACACATATAAACACATATATACATGTTTAAACATATATACACATATGTACACTTTGGAGCCCGTTCCATTCAAATACCTGAAAACATGAAAAATCTTTTTTTAATTCAATTTTAATATTTTATATTGTGTTACTGTTTAGTTACTGTAAATATTTTAAATTCAATTTTTTTTAAATGTTTAAATATATATATATATACAGGGAGTGCAGAATTATTAGGCAAGTTGTATTTTTGAGGATTAATTTTATTATTGAACAACAACCATGTTCTCAATGAACCCAAAAAACTCATTAATATCAAAGCTGAATATTTTTGGAAGTAGTTTTTAGTTTGTTTTTAGTTTTAGCTATTTTAGGGGGATATCTGTGTGTGCAGGTGACTATTACTGTGCATAATTATTAGGCAACTTAACAAAAAACAAATATATACCCATTTCAATTATTTATTTTTACCAGTGAAACCAATATAACATCTCAACATTCACAAATATACATTTCTGACATTCAAAAACAAAACAAAAACAAATCAGTGACCAATATAGCCACCTTTCTTTGCAAGGACACTCAAAAGCCTGCCATCCATGGATTCTGTCAGTGTTTTGATCTGTTCACCATCAACATTGCGTGCAGCAGCAACCACAGCCTCCCAGACACTGTTCAGAGAGGTGTACTGTTTTCCCTCCTTGTAAATCTCACATTTGATGATGGACAACAGGTTCTCAATGGGGTTCAGATCAGGTGAACAAGGAGGCCATGTCATTAGATTTTCTTTTTTTATACCCTTTCTTGCCAGCCACGCTGTGGAGTACTTGGACGCGTGTGATGGAGCATTGTCCTGCATGAAAATCATGTTTTTCTTGAAGGATGCAGACTTCTTCCTGTACCACTGCTTGAAGAAGGTGTCTTCCAGAAACTGGCAGTAGGACTGGGAGTTGAGCTTGACTCCATCCTCAACCCGAAAAGGCCCCACAAGCTCATCTTTGATGATACCAGCCCAAACCAGTACTCCACCTCCACCTTGCTGGCGTCTGAGTCGGACTGGAGCTCTCTGCCCTTTACCAATCCAGCCACGGGCCCATCCATCTGGCCCATCAAGACTCACTCTCATTTCATCAGTCCATAAAACCTTAGAAAAATCAGTCTTGAGATATTTCTTGGCCCAGTCTTGACGTTTCAGCTTGTGTGTCTTGTTCAGTGGTGGTCGTCTTTCAGCCTTTCTTACCTTGGCCATGTCTCTGAGTATTGCACACCTTGTGCTTTTGGGCACTCCAGTGATGTTGCAGCTCTGAAATATGGCCAAACTGGTGGCAAGTGGCATCTTGGCAGCTGCACGCTTGACTTTTCTCAGTTCATGGGCAGTTATTTTGCGCCTTGGTTTTTCCACACGGTTCTTGCGACCCTGTTGACTATTTTGAATGAAACGCTTGATTGTTCGATGATCACACTTCAGAAGCTTTGCAATTTTAAGAGTGCTGCATCCCTCTGCAAGATATCTTACTATTTTTGACTTTTCTGAGCCTGTCAAGTCCTTCTTTTGACCCATTTTGCCAAAGGAAAGGAAGTTGCCTAATAATTATGCACACCTGATATAGGGTGTTGATGTCATTAGACCACACCCCTTCTCATTACAGAGATGCACATCACCTAATATGCTTAATTGGTAGTAGGCTTTCGAGCCTATACAGCTTGGAGTAGGACAACATGCATAAAGAGGATGATGTGGTCAAAATACTCATTTGCCTAATAATTCTGCACTCCCTGTATATATATATATATATATATATATATATATATATATATATATATATATATATATATTAAAAAGAACATTTTCTTCTATGTGAAGTATATTCCAATGTAAAATATTCAAAACTACCTTAGAGTTTAGCACTGTAGGTCTAACGTGGTCTTACGTAGTGTCGGGTGTTAGTTTTTTTTATAACAGCACACTCCATTTAAAGTTTTTGGGGAGAAGGGTTGTTATTTCTGAAGTTAGTCCTGAAGTTTGTACTCATTGGGTTTTGCTTTCAACTAGTAATTTGCGTGCTAACCCATTTACGTTACAAGTTTACTTACAGCAGTGTTTGTGCACGAGCGAAATCGCTAAACAACACGTCATTTGTAATGTAGCTCTGTATTGGTAAAGCATTAATTACATATGTTATCATGGAGATTTACATACATTAGTATAGCTGCTGAGGGACAATTGATTTGTATCAAAATGAATCTGTTATTGTAATATTCAATTATTTGATCTGTTTTTAAAGAAGAAATAAAGAAACAAAAGAAGAAAAAATCAAGCCAGACTAATTTTCTCGCCATTTTAAAGCTAACATACCCAATATGAGGACCATGATACAAAGTGCTCAATGTTTTTAACCTGTTCTGCCACATTCCTGGATTTTCTTCTGCATGTATTTTTTAACACTTTTACTGATGTTTTATTCTTTAGTCCAAAAATGCTTATTTCTGAAACATCTTTGCATAATGGTACAATGATGTATTTGGATGCAAATTTTTTTTTTTTTTTTGTGGTGAAGATATCTTGTTTGGTAATTTTTTAAAATGTACATTTATTATAAATGTTATTTGAATGTAATATTAAAATAAATGTGGAATTGGAGCAAATTTGCTATTAATATCTTCATTATAAATTCTTACCACTTTCTAATTTTTTTAGAACAAATGAATAAATGGCCTCCATTTTTCCCTAAAGGGATTAAACATGAGACAATTTAATAAGTTAATGTATAAAAAAAATCTATTGTAAACAAAATGTATATTCTGAATCTGTTCCCAATAAAAATTGGGTCTTGCATACATTATCTGATAAAATCCCCAAAGGCTTTAATGTAGAAGTTTTAAACAAATGTTTATAAGCTTTACAACCAAATTAGATCCTATCTTATAATGTCTATTTGTGTAATAATATAATATTTATCCTACAAATGATTAGACAGAATTAATTACATTTAAATATATTTAACTTTGTCTACAGAAATATTAATGCCTTTATTGCATATTTAAAAAAAATAATTTAAGGTCGGTATTACCTTTATTTAAAAGACCTGAACCTGAGCCATAATATAGGCAAACTATAATGCCATTATACTGATTATATAGAGTTCAATGAAGCATTGGTCCTATTACTGAAACCATCATAAAGTTGCATTACAAAGATAGTAATAGACATAATGTGGTTCATAGTGCCCAACTACTCGAAGCAGTCCAAGTTTGTCCAAAGTTATTAAAAAATGAGTATGATTTCATCAAGTCCATAATCCCTTTTCAAGTAAACATTCAAAACTCAGGACAGCAAACACTTTATAAACTAAGAGTGCACATTTATATTCTGTTGGTGAATTTTGCCATAATGTTACTTTGGCTGCTCACATTTTTTTGTAAAATAGATTAAACTAACAGGGCCGCCATCAGGGGGTGACAGGGGTGACTCCTGTCAGGGGCCCAATGGGCCAGAGGGGCCCCATGAGGCAAGAACTTTTTTTTTTAATTTTGGCAGCCACCAGTGGGTACTACAGCAGAGTCTAATTGAGCATGGGAAATGTTATTACAAGGAGTAAAGTATTAGCATTTGAGAGGATTTCTGAGTGTGCACTAAACCACTATGCACAGTGTGAGACAGACTTGGCATTTTGTTTGTACAGTGTGTGCCTGAGTCAGACGGCAGATCACTTTCATTTGCAGAGGAGGTAGGACTTACTTAGCAAATGTTTTTTATTTATTTGTGCAATTTCGAATTGTAACTTCAGTGTGGTAGTAGTTGTATGGTGGGGCCAGGGGTCCATAAAAACACATTTTTTTTAGCAGCAGTGTATTTATGATTATTTGTCAATGCTGTTGAAATTCTATATTTAAAACCATGCAGAAATATTTCCTCCTCAATACACAAATGGTAGGTTGGTAGGTGTCCTTTTGGCAGATATGCATTTTATATATATATATATATATATATATATATATATATAACATTCCAGTTTACTGCCCCTTTATGCAAGGACTTTCCAGATGCAAGGAGGCATTTTATCTAGGATTTTTATATCTGCATAAAATGTTATACTCTCAGACTAAGATTGCTCAGTATTTGAAATTAGACAGGTTAACTTAAAACTGTTCAGTTAACACTACAGCTTACTTAATTTTGAATTACATACCAACAAGCCTAAATCTAACCAGATGTAATGGTATGAGTACCACAGCTTATGGTTCCACCAAGACCATATAGAGTACAGCATTTTCAAAATCCATAAGTATTGCTTACAGATGGGAACATTTGTACACTATATTTGAAGTGGTGCTCTTGGTTGGGGAAAAAACAAACAAACATATGTCAACCTTTTAAAAGTACTTTTCTTCATCTAGCCATCTTCCCAGATCATTAATGTACAATTTTGAATTCACAGAATTATTTTTGTTTGCACATTTACAAATATGATTCTTAAAAAAGTGATCTCTTAATTTCTGCATTTTATTTTATCATGCATGTCACACACTGTTGATTTAGGGGATGCAAGGTGCATAAATGTTTCCTCCTGTGAGTGTTTCTGTGGGTGTCTGTGTTTATGTCTTTGTGCTTTGGTTTGTGTTTCTATGAGTGTGTATATATTTTTTTCTGTGGGTCTCTCTGTGAGGGTGGGTGTATGTCTTTGTGCATTTTCTGTGGATGTCTGTGAAGGTGTGTGCATAAGTCTTTGAGCTTTTTCTATGGGTGTCTCTGGGAGGGTGTGTGTATGTTTGCCTTTGTGTATTTTCTCTGGATGCCTCTGTGAGGGTGGGTGTGTATGTCTGTGTTTTCTGTGGATGTCACTGTAAGGGTGTGTGTTTTCTGTGAGTGTCTCTGTGAAGGTGTGTGTATGTATTTGTGTGTTTTCTGTGGATGTCTCAGTGAGGGTGTGTGTATGTATGTCTTTCTGTGTTTTATGTGGTTGTTTCTCTGTGTGTGTATGTCTTTGTGTGTTTTCTGTGGGTGTCTCTGTGTGTGTGTTTATGTCTTTGTGTGTTTTCTGAGGCTGTCTCTGTCGGTGTTTCCTTGGGTGTATGTGCAAGTTTGAGTTTGTGTGTGTGTGTGTGTGTCCATTGTCTGTTCCTTTTTAGGACATTTTGACCTTACTACTGATTATTCACATCTTTCTACAGACTTTGAGACTAACGAGACCTTTCCGGAAGTCACCAATCCACCATTTAACCTTTAAATTATTGTTTAGGCAGTTCAGGGCCCTTCCTTTTAGCCACTGCATGCTGTTGTCATCATTCAGTTGACATCTTCTTTTACAAAAAGATAATCAGAACTCCATAATTTGTTTTCTAAATCTCCTATTTTTACAAAACTGTAGTTTACCTCATTACTTGTCAGGTCAATGTAAACAAGTGCTGAGTGTCTGTTTGGGTGTCTGAGTGTGTTTCTTTGCGTGTCTGCTAGAGTGTCTATATGTGAATCATTATGTGTGAGTGTGTGTGTGTTTCAGTGTATGAGCGTGTCTGTGTGTGTGTATGTTACTACCTTTACAACATTTCCAAGTTTAAATAGACACTTAAGAATAAAGTGCATATAAGTTTTAGTCACTTGGTCAAAAATTGCACATGTCAAATGGGGGGGGGGGGGGGGGGCTGATCAATGGTTAAGTCAGGGGCCCCAAAATTTCTAGTGGCAGCCCTGGAAACTAATAGAAACATTAAAGATTTCAAAATATTTTGTAAAAAATGATACATTAAAGATTTCAAAATATTTTTTTAAACAAGTTAACAAGTTAAAATATTTATATTCACTTACTATAATCCATCAATTATTAGCTATTCTAGATTATGGACTAGCCTCCTGTTGTTTCCTATGTGCTTGCAACTTCAAAGGTGTTTAATCTATAAAGATATTAGAGACACACTAAAATTATTTAAAGACATCATACATTGGAAAATAGGTACATTAACAAGAATATATGGGTATGAAAGGTTTTATTTGCAGGATCCCAAATTACACCTTTGGGACTGTATGGGGCTATTGTTTACAGAGATGAGAGATTGATAACTGCTGTTAAATTATTTTTATATAATCATGATATTTTTAAAATAATGTGCACCATTGTTATGAGATCATATCATTATAATAGCAGAATTGGTTTATTAATCCCCATGTTGATTAAGTGGTATTTGTATGTGCTCTATCAAACATAGTGGGCTCCATATATGGAGTTAATATATACTGGCTTATTTTGCAATCTTACGGCTAGATTTAGAGTTCTGGGGCCAAAGGGGTGCGTTAGCTACGTGTGCTTTATTTTCCCCCGCACCTTTTAAATACCGCTGGTATTTAGAGTTCACAGAAGGGCTGCGTTAGGCTCCAAAAAGGGAGCGTAGAGCATATTTAATGCCACTGCAACTCTCGATACCAGCGGTGCTTACGGACGCGGCCAGCTTCAAAAACGTGCTCATGCACGATATCCCCATAGAAAACAATGGGGCAGTTTTAGCTGAAAAAAAACCTAACACCTGCAAAAAAGCAGCGTTCAGCTCCTAACGCAGCCCCATTGTTTTCTATGGGGAAACACTTCCTACGTCTGCACCTAACACTCTAACATGAACCCCGAGTCTAAACACCCCTAACCTTATACTTATTAACCCCTAATCTGCCGCCCCTGCTATCGCTGACCCCTGCATATTATTATTAACCCCTAATCTGCCGCTCCGTACACCGCCGCAACATACATTATAGTTATGTACCCCTAATCTGCTGCCCCTAACACCGCCGACCCCTATATTATATTTATTAACTCCTAATCTGCCCCCCAACAACGTCGCCTCCACCTACCTACAATAATTAACCCCTAATCTGCCGATCGGAGCTCACCGCTACTATAATAAATGTATTAACCCCTAAAGCTAAGTCTAACCCTAACACCCCCCTAAGTTAAATATAATTTAAATCTAATGAAATAAATTAACTCTTATTAAATAAATTATTCCTATTTAAAGCTAAATACTTACATGTAAAATAAACCCTAATATAGCTACAATATAAATTATAATTATATTGTAGCTATTTTAGGATTAATATTTATTTTACAGGCAACTTTGTATTTATTTTAACCAGGTACAATAGCTATTAAATAGTTAATAACTATTTTATAGCTACCTAGTTAAAATAATTACAAAATTACCTGTAAAATAAATCCTAACTTAAGTTACAATTAAACCTAACACTACACTATCAATAAATAAATTAAATACAATACCTACAATTATCTACAATTAAACCTAACACTACACTATCAATAAATAAATTAAATAAAATACCTACAAATAAATACAATTAAACCTAACACTACACTATCAATAAATAAATTAAATAATACAACTACAAATAAATACATTGAAATAAACTAACTAAAGTACAAAAAATAAAAAAGAACTAAGTTACAAAAAATAAAAAAATATTTACAAACATTAGAAAAATATTACAACAATTTTAAACTAATTACACCTACTCTAAGCCCCCAAATAAAATAACAAAGACCCCCAAAATAAAAAAATGCCCTACCCTATTCTAAATTAAAAAAAGTTCAAAGCTATTTTACCTTACCAGCCCTTAAAAGGTCCCTTTGCGGGGCATGCCCCAAAGAATTCAGCTCTTTTGCCTGTAAAAAAACACATACAATACCCCCCCCCCAACATTACAACCCAACACCCACATACCCCTAATCTAACCCAAACCCCCCTTAAATAAACCTAACACTAAGCCCCTGAAGATCTTCCTACCTTATCTACACCTCGCCGGGTATCACACCGATCCATCCTGGCTCCGATGTCTTGATCCAAGCCCAAGCGGGGGGCTGAAGATGTCCATGATCCGGCTGAAGTCTTCTATCAACAGCATCTTCAATCTTCTTTCTTCCGGAGCCATCATCTTCCAGCCGACGCAGATCCAACCTCTTCTACCGATGCCTACTCGCCGAATGACGGTTCCTTTAAATGACGTCATCCAAGATGGCGTCCATCGAATTCCGATTAGCTGATAGGATTCTATCAGCCAATCAGAATTAAGGTAGGAAAATTCTGATTGGCTGATGGAATCAGCCAATCAGAATCAAGTTCAATCCGATTGGCTGATCCGATCAGCCAATCAGATTGAGCTCGCATTCTATTGGCTGTTCCGATCAGCCAATAGAATTCAAGCTCAATCTGATTGGCTGATTGAATCAGCCAATCGGATTGAACTTGATTCTGATTGGCTGCTTCCATCAGCCAATCAGAATTTTCCTACCTTAATTCTGATTGGCTGATAGAATCCTATCAGCCAATCGGAATTCGAGGGACGCCATCTTGGATGACGTCCCTTAAAGGAACCTTCATTCTTCAGTTGGACGTCGGAAGAAGAAGTTTGATCCGCGCTGGAGGTCTTCAAGATGGAGCCGTTCCTCATCGGATGAAGATAGAAGATGCCGCTTAAATCAAGATGGTTGCCGGTCCGGATCTCCTCTTCTTTCCGGATAGGATGAAGACTTTGGAGCCTCTTCTGGACCTCTTCAGCCACCGCTTGATAGAAGATTTTAGCCGGATTATGGATCACCAGCCCCCGCTTTGGCTTGGATGAAGATTTCGGAGCCTGGAGCGATCGGTGAACCTGGCATGGTGAAGATAAGGTAGGAAGATCTTCATGGGCTTAGTGTTAGGTTTATTTAAGGGGGGTTTGGGTTATGTGGGTGGTGGGTTTTAATGTTGGGGGGGTATTGTATGTTTTTTTTTACAGGCAAAAGAGCTGAATTATTTGGGGCATGCCCCGCAAATGGCCCTTTTCAGGGCTGGTAAGGTAAAAGAGCTTTGAACTTTTTAAATTTAGAATATGGTAGGGCATTTTTTTATTTTGGGGGTCTTTGTTATATTATTAGGGGGCTTAGAGTAGGTGTAATTAGTATAAAATTGTTGTAATATTTTTCTAATGTTTGTAATTATTTTTTTATTTTTTGTAACTTAGTTCTTTTTTATTTTTTGTACTTTAGTTAGTTTATTTCATTGTATTTATTTGTAGGTATTTAATTTAATTTATTTATTGATAGCGTAGTGTTAGGTTTAATTGTAACTTAGGTTAGGATTTATTTTACAGGTAATTTTGTAATTATTTTAACTATTTTAGCTATTGTACCTGGTTAAAATAATTACAATGTTGCCTGTAAAATAAATATTAACCCTAAAATAGCTACAATATAATTTTAATTTATATTGTAGCTATATTAGGATTTATTTTACAGGTAAGTTTTTAGCTTTAAATAGGAATAATTTATTTAATAAGATTTAATTTATTTTGTTAGATAAAAATTATATTTAACTTAGGGGGGTGTTAGGGTTAGAATTAGCTTTAGGGGTTAAACAATTTATTATAGTAGCGGTGAGCTCCGGTCTGCAGATTAGGGGTTAATGCTTGAAGTTAGGTATCGGAGATGTTAGGGAGGGCAGATTAGGGGTTAATACTATTTATTATAGGGTTATTGAGGCGGGAGTGAGGCGGATTAGGGGTTAATAACTTTATTATAGTATCGGTGCGGTTCGCTCGGCAGATTAGGGGTTAATAAGTGTAGGTAGGTGGCGGTGACGCTGGGGGGAGCAGATTAGGGGTTAATAAATATAATATAGGTGTTGGTGGTATTAGGGGCAGCAGATTAGGGGTACATAGGGAAAATTTAGCTGGCGGCGGTGTATGGAGCGGCAGATTAGGGGTTAAAAAATGTAATAGAGTGGCGGCGATGTGGGGGGACCTCAGTTTAGGGGTACATAGGTAGTTTATGGGTGTTAGTGTACTTTAGAGCACAGTAGTTAAGAGCTTTATACAGGGAATGCAGAATTATTAGGCAGATGAGTATTTTGACCACATCATCCTCTTTATGCATGTTGTCTTACTCCAAGCTGTATAGGCTCGAAAGCCTACTACCAATTAAGCATATTAGGTGATGTGCATCTCTGTAATGAGAAGGGGTGTGGTCTAATGACATCAACACCCTATATCAGGTGTGCATAATTATTAGGCAACTTCCTTTCCTTTGGCAAAATGGGTCAAAAGAAGGACTTGACAGGCTCAGAAAAGTAAAAAATAGTGAGATATCTTGCAGAGGGATGCAGCACTCTTAAAATTGCAAAGCTTCTGAAGCGTGATCATTGAACAATCAAGCATTTCATTCAAAATAGTCAACAGGGTCGCAAGAAGCGTGTGGAAAAACCAAGGCGCAAAATAACTGCCCATGAACTGAGAAAAGTCAAGCGTGCAGCTGCCAAGATGCCACTTGCCACCAGTTTGGCCATATTTCAGAGCTGCAACATCACTGGAGTGCCCAAAAGCACAAGGTGTGCAATACTCAGAGACATGGCCAAGGTAAGAAAGGCTGAAAGACGACCACCACTGAACAAGACACACAAGCTGAAACGTCAAGACTGGGCCATGAAATATCTCAAGACTGATTTTTCTAAGGTTTTATGGACTGATGAAATGAGAGTGAGTCTTGATGGGCCAGATGGATGGGCCCGTGGCTGGATTGGTAAAGGGCAGAGAGCTCCAGTCCGACTCAGACGCCAGCAAGGTGGAGGTGGAGTACTGGTTTGGGCTGGTATCATCAAAGATGAGCTTGTGGGGCCTTTTCGGGTTGAGGATGGAGTCAAGCTCAACTCCCAGTCCTACTGCCAGTTTCTGGAAGACACCTTCTTCAAGCAGTGGTACAGGAAGAAGTCTGCATCCTTCAAGAAAAACATGATTTTCATGCAGGACAATGCTCCATCACACGCGTCCAAGTACTCCACAGCGTGGCTGGCAAGAAAGAGTATAAAAGAAGAAAATCTAATGACATGGCCTCCTTGTTCACCTGATCTGAACCCCATTGAGAACCTGTGTTCCATCATCAAATGTGAGATTTACAAGGAGGGAAAACAGTACACCTCTCTGAACAGTGTCTGGGAGGCTGTGGTTGCTGCTGCACGCAATGTTGATGGTGAACAGATCAAAACACTGACAGAATCCATGGATGGCAGGCTTTTGAGTGTCCTTGCAAAGAAAGGTGGCTATATTGGTCACTGATTTGTTTTTGTTTTGTTTTTGAATGTCAGAAATGTATATTTGTGAATGTTGAGATGTTATATTGGTTTCACTGGTAAAAATAAATAATTGAAATGGGTATATATTTGTTTTTTGTTAAGTTGCCTAATAATTATGCACAGTAATAGTCACCTGCACACACAGATATCCCCCTAAAATAGCTATAACTAAAAACAAACTAAAAACTACTTCCAAAACTATTCAGCTTTGATATTAATGAGTTTTTTGGGTTCATTGAGAACATGGTTGTTGTTCAATAATAAAATTAATCCTCAAAAATACAACTTGCCTAATAATTCTGCACTCCCTGTAAACCTGACTTTTTTCTGCGGTTGGAGTTTTGTCGTTAGATTTCTAACGCTCACTTCAGCCACGACTCTAAATACCAGCGTTAGAAAGATCCCATTGAAAAGATAGGATACGCAAATGGCATAGGGGGATCTGCGGTATGGAAAAGTCGCGGCTGTAAAGTGAGCGTTAGACCCTTTCCTGACTGACTCCAAATACCAGAGGGCGGTAAAAACCAGCGTTAGGAGCCTCTAACGCTGGATTTGACGGCTACCGCCCAACTCTAAATCTAGCCGTTAAGGTTTTTAGGCAAGAGAATCTGTCCATCCAAATTCCCCACCATCAATCTAGTTTCTACAAACAGTTGTTGTCAGCCAGAAGCTTCTTAAGCCTTTTGCTGCTGAACCCTGTGTTAGAGGTGTTTTTTTTTGTTTGTTTGTTTTTGGCCTTCATTTCATTTACACATAATTTTTAACTTTTTTTCTGAAATAGCCACTGGCACTATTTTAGATGTACATATGAATATATGGTCTAGATTCATTAAACCTTTTATTCATCAATATAGTATAGTCCATCAGTAGTGGACAGGATAGATATTTACCTATGTATATGTATTTAGTAGACATATTTATCATAAGCTAACAAGATCTATAGGAAATGCAAGAAAACAAAGATCATAATCGCAATATCTAGAAATGAAATTTAGCAATCATGTTCTTACAATCTTTCTTTCTATTTCATATTTACATTGTAACAAACAGCAAACCATTTTCCTGACTGGGCCCACATCTTCACCAGCATTCAGTGAAGTACTACTATTTCAGAATTTGACAAGCTGCAATTAGTGTTTGAGAGACCCAACTCAACATAAACCCTTACTTGTACACTGTAAGTTAAATACAATAACCAAGCAGAGGATAGGGGTAAGAGTGCAATGAGACTTAACTTACTTGCTGAACTCTCTCTAGTAATTAAATCAGCACCTACAAAGTAAAAGAACCAATAAGTAGAAATTAACTATACATTAATATATTTAAATACCAAATGAAAAATACCTCAGTAAATATTTAGTCTCGTAAGGGATAAAACAGCACAAAATAATTTAATAAATGCAAAGTCCTAAACTAAGCTAAAATCAAATATGAAGTCAGTCCAAATCAAGGGGTTAATACAGAAACAAAGTCAGAGGAAACATAAATTAAACCAGTATATCCAAATAACAAACTGCCAGGTCAGGAAACTAACTCAATGCACAAGCAACATCAAAGATCTAATAAAGACTACTAACATTAAAACCAAATGGATCTTCTAGGCCACCTTAAAGGTACATGAAGCCTTTATGCAGCAGGAACAAAAATTATTCGGTAAGATAAAAATGTCAGTAATTGTATCTTCTAAATGGGATTTCTATTGGTAATAGAGTCTTAATGGTCAGGATTTAACTGTTTCCAATCCCTCATTTTTAATGGCAACCAAAATTGTTAACAGTAAACGGAAGTCCCAATATCTAGAACCTTGTGCAGCCATCTTTTTTCAGTAATATATATTTTGCAAAAACAAAATAGTTATGTACAGTGACATTTGTATTTTCTGGAAATGTTTTTCCAGGTTTATAGCTTGAGAATTGTTAAAATCTTGTTTTAGAAGATGAGTTAAGTTGTGGCCACTTTCTTCTTCTGAAAATCTCATGCAATGATTCTTATGCTGTAAAGAGGAGGTAATTAGTTAAATCATTTGACATAGATTACCTCATCTCATTACTTCAACATCATTTTATGTTAAAACCAGCCTTTCATCTTCTGAAACTTGTTTACTCTCATTTGGGCTTGAGAGGAAGTAACCTTTATGTATAAAAAAATAGTCTATACTTTAAATTACATTTTAAAAGATGGCAAAGTAGAACACAGACTGAATGAGTCACGCTCCTTTCTTTACAAAAACACACACATTTATACCACAACTCAGCTGTGCTCTGTGAACAGTTAAATAAATACATTTCCTATCTGATGACCACATTTAATATTGCACAGTACCTCCCCTCCTCTCATATAACCAATTATTCGAAACAGGTTTTGTCAATCATCCTTGAGGTATTAGTCTGGAATGATTCCTACACTTCTGAGATGGTGAAGAGGCTAGGAAGAAGCTGTCTTAAAGGGCCTTGATACCCACATTTTTTCTTTCATGATTTAGAAAGAGAATGCATTTTTAAATATCTTTCTAATTTACTTCTATTATCTAATTTGTTTTATTCTCTTGATATTCTTTGCTGAAAAGCCTATCTAGATATGCTCAGTAGCTGCTGATTGGTTGCTGCACATAGAAGTCTCACGTGATTGGCTCACCCATGTGCATTGCTTTTTCTTCAAATAAGGATATCTAAAAAATGAAGCAAAATAAATAATAGAAGTAAATTGTAATGTTGTTTAAATTTGTATGTTCTATCTGAATCATGAAAGAAAGATTTTGGGTTTAGTGGCCCTTTAAGACTGCTGCTTTTTAACTTGCAGTTGCAGACTTGCATGAATGATAATCTGTATCTTGATAAATTGAGCCACAGGGATAAATTATAATAAACACAGTTAATAGTTCACAAATTGCAAACTTACATAAGCAATTTTGTTATCTACAGTAGCTTACATTTTATTACAGCTGAGATGATACATAATGTAAGCAAATTAGCTCAAACATAGCATGCTATAAATATTAACTCCCATTGCTATATAGGTGCTGTCACCAAGGTCTTGGTGTCCTACTTTTTACACCAAGTTAAAGTTTGTGTAAAGCTTTAGCTGCCAGATGCTACTTCTAACTAGGTCCACACAAAAACCTACTGTAGATAATTATAACTAAACTAGTTGTTAAGCCTGCCCAGAGGGCAGTCTATATGTTGTAAAAAAAAAAAAAAATAGAACTCCAGAAAAAAATAAACACATCCAAAATAAAAAAAATGAAACCTAATCCCTAAGAAAATAAAAAAACAAAAACAAAATAACCCCCCCCCCCCAATCTAATGCTAAACTACCAATGGCCTTTAAAGGGGCTTTTTGTAGGGCACCGCCCTAAGTTAAACAGCACTTTTACTTTAAAAATAAACAAAGTCCCCCCTAATCAGTAACCCACCTCCACCCACGAAACCCCCTAAAATAAAAAACCTAACACTAAAAAAACCTAAACTACCCATTGCCCTAAAAAGAGCATTTGTATGGGCATTGCCCTTAAAAGTCATTTAGCTCTTTTTCACTGCCCTTAAAAGGGCATTTAGCTCTTTTTCCACTAAAGCCCCAAATAGGTACTCAAGGTTTCAGAAGGCCTTCTTCTAGGCAGGTCCATCATCTTCATCCACAGAAAAGGCGGCACGGAGCGGAGGTCTGGAATGGTCTTCCCAGATGGCGGTGGTCCTCGGCGACATGGAGGCTCCTCTTCATCCGGTCATCTCTGGTATACTGAAGAAAGAATGTAAGGTACCGCAATCAATTTTGGGTACCTTGCATTCCTATTGACAGAATTTTTCAAAATAGCCAATTGGCTGAAATCAGCCAATAAGATTTCAGTAGCTCTCATTCTATTGACTGCTGAATTTTTCAAAACAGCCAAGGATCGCCACTTCTGGGAAGACCACTCCGGAACTCCGCTTTGCGCCGCCTTCGCTGTGGATGAAGTTGATGGACCCGCCTGGAAGAAGACCTTCTTTGCCGGACTTCTGAAACCATGAGTACCTATTTGGAGCTTTAGTGTTTTTTTTGTTTTGTTTTTTTATCTTAGGGTTTTTTGGGCACTTGGAAAAAGAGCTAAAAGCCCTTTTTTATTTTGGGGGGTTTGGTGGGTGGGGGAGGGGTTTACTGTTAGGGGGGACTTTGTTTATTTTTTATGTAAAGGAGCTGTTTAACTTAGGACAATGTCTTACAAAAAGCCCTTTTAAGGGCTATTGGTAGTTTAGCATTAGATTAGGGGGTGTTTTTATTTTGGGGGGCTTTTTTATTTTCATAAGGATTAGGTTTATTTTTTTTATTTTGAATAATGTATTTATAATTTTTTGTAATGTTAGCCTTTTTTATTTTCTGTAATGTTAGATTAAGTTAATGTAATTTTTTTGTATTTTTTATAGTAATGTAGTTTATTTTTATTGTAATTAAGGGGTTAATTTAGGGGATGTTAGGTTAGGGGGCTTAGTCATTAAATTAGTTGTGGGGGTTGGCGGTGTAGGAGTTAATAGGTAAATTAGGTTTAATGCGTTGTGGGGGGTTAGCAGTTTAAGGGTTAATAGATGTATTAGGTAGTTTGCACTGTTGGGTTTTGCGGATTTAGGGGTTAATAATTTTATTAGGTAGTTGTTTTTTCCTTAATACTTCGTGCGGGTGGTTAGTTTTATTTTTTTCTTAATACTAACGGGTGGTTAGTTTTTTTAAAAAAATTACTTATTGCGGGTACTACATTACAAACGCAATCAGGGGCGGAACTAACTGTGGTGCAGAGGTCGCGACTGCGACCGGGCCCAGGAGGTCCCTCACTCAGGGAGGGCCCAACTTCAGAACATAAAAAAAAAAGTTTTTTGTTTTAATTATTTATTTATTTTTGTTTGTTTCCATGCAGCACCAACTTTATTTGACCCACTTTACTGTGCTTCAATCTTATTGTCTTGAAGTCTAATATTTACGGTACCTAAGGAGGCTATTTGAAAAGCACAGCTCAGCAGTCCGGCGCCGGTCCATCACATTTTTCCTTCTTTGGCGTGCAGCTCCTCCTGACTGACTGCGCCGTGTGGCACTGCAGAGAGGCAGTTAGCTTAGCAAAAGTTTACCGGTCTAAGTTAATCCAGCAACCCCTCACCATCCACTACTCCCCACCATCTTTATTTTTACTACAACAGCCAGAGACAAAGGGATGGCATGGCACTCTGGTAGCTGAGCGCTGCCATGTGTTGCTTCAAGGCTTGTTAGCCCCACTCCCTCATAGCATGCAGTTAGTGGAATGGTCCGGAGAAGGTAGGGGCCCTCCAGCAACGTTTACTCTGCACTCACTGTGACTCACTTGAATTCGTTAATTCTTTGTGTGATATCACATCACACAAAGAATTAACCACTTCTAGTGAATCACGTGTATGTTTAAAACTATTCATCTGTGTGCTAAACTTACTAAAAAATAATGTTCTGCATTCAATAAATATATATTTATTATGCAACCCTTATGTTTAGCACACATGATAGTTTATCATATACCATGAATCCAAACAAAATGTGCTGTATAAATAAATAAATATATATTTACTGAATGCAACAGTTTCATTTAGTGGAGCTTGTTCCTAGCCAGAGTGTCATGAGATGCAGGACATATGCAGGACACAGCAATGATGGTACAACTCTATTTTATTGCAGAGCATAGCAATACACATCTAGTCAGGTTGATTGTACTAAACTAACTGCGACACAGACACCGGACCTAAGCCCCACCCCCAAAATAGTGACATCACATCCTGCTCTCATCACATCTTCCCCTTTTTCAAAGGCGAAGCATACATTTGCATATAACAAATAACAAGGTATACGAACAGAGTATACAACAAATTTTTTTTTTTTTAGAACTTTATATGAACAAATAGGTTAGAAAACATAAACAAATAAATTACATCCTGACTTGGACATCGGGGTAGACCACAGTGACCATAGGATTATTCTGCCCATACTTCCAGTCACTGTTCTAGCTAAAGTCAGTCCCTATATCGGGCCGTAAGTTTCACCACTCTTCCGCTTGATGTAACTTTGCATGAACTCTCCTCTGATACAGAAGGTGGTGAATTAGAGTCTGCTGGAGGCAAAGACATATCCCCGCTGTGATCTTGCTGAGGGGAAGGCACCTCTCTTAGAACAGGGGATCCCACCGGCGGTGGTACTGAGGCATCCAGTTCCAGACTCTCAGGTACAGGCTGAAGATGTCTTTGGTTACGGCGTGTAACCGTCCCTCCCTCATTAAGGACTGTATAAGACCTTGGTTCTGGAGAGCGGCCAACTACCGTAGCAGGCGTCTTCCATTTCTTCTCATCGTCCAGTTTAATTCTGACGCTTTGGCCCACTTTCAGTTCCTGTAAGGGCCTGACAGAATGTCTCCTGTCGTAGAAGAAACGATAACCCTTTTTGGCCTCTTCATCCCTCCTAAGGACTTCGTCCCGAGGAACAGGGCCAGGCGGCTTGAAGACACCCACTGAGGATAAAGTGGTGCGAATCTGGTGTCCTAGCATCAGCTGTGCCGGGCTAAACCCGGTGGCTTGAATGGGCGTCGCCCTGTATGACCAGAGGGCTAGGTACGGCTCAGATTGCTTTAGAATGAATTTTGTTGTTTGAACTGCCCTTTCAGCCATTCCGTTGGCCTGCGGATAATGTGGACTTGATGTGGAATGTACAAAATCATATTCCCTGCTGAAAGCACTGAACTCTGTAGAAGCAAACTGCATACCATTATCACTCACCAGCTCCATTGGAATGCCCCAGCGGGCGAACAAGCTCTTCAGGAGAATGATAACGGCCTGACTTGTGATATCATTCAGGGGTGCAATTTCCAAATACCTGGAATAGTAGTCGATCACAACAAGAAACTTTTTCCCGTGCAGTTCACACAAATCAGCAGCTATTTTCTGCCACGGCCCCGCAGGCAGCGGAGTAGAAATCAAGGGCTCCCTTCTCTGAGTTGGCCGGCGTTCCCGGCAAAAGGCACATTTAGACACGTGATTTGCAATGTCGGAGCTGATCCCAGGCCACCACACAGCTGTAGCTGCCCTTTCTATGCACTTTGTAATGCCTAAGTGGCCATCGTGAATCCTGTTCAACATCTCCTTCCTCATGCTGACAGGAATTACAATGCGGTCTTGGAACAGCACCAACCCCTCCAGCTCCGTGAGCTGAGACCTCTCTGGCTGGTAAGCATTTAAAGACATCCAGGCTGCCCGGCTCTCGGGCCAGCCTTCTTTTATGTACCTTATAACTTCTTGCAGATCTGTGTCCAAATATGTCTCTTTCTTTATCTCTTCCAGTTTCCTTGAATAAATGGACTTAGAGGCCAGAGCTGAATCAACATACACTTTCACATCCGATTCTGTGGAGGATTCTTCAGCAGCAGCCAGCGGGAGCCTGGATAGTGTATCCGCCACAACCAGTTGTTTCCCCGGCACATGCACTGCCTGAACATTGAACCTGAGCAGTCTCATTAAAAGTCTCTGGCATCTCAAGGGTGTTTTGTCAATGTCATAAGAGTTGATTAGAGGGACTAGCGGTTTGTGGTCAGTTTCCAGACTAAATTTCTCCAAACCCACTAGATAGCGCTGGAAGCGCTCACAGGCCCAAACTGCAGCCAGGCACTCTTTCTCAATTTGAGCGTATGTTGACTCTGCAGCCGTCAGTGTGCGGGAAAAGTAGGGGATGGGCTGTAGTTTATTTTCGTTAAGCTGCAGGAGTGAAGCCCCCAACCCATAACTGCTTGCATCGGCACTAACCACAGTCTTTTTTGAAGGGTCGTAGAACCCCAGCACTGGGGCAGACCCCAGCATGGACTTGGCATGCAGAAAAGCTTTTTCTTGTGAAGGTCCCCAGACCCAGGCAACATCTTTCTTAAGCAACTCTGTGATAGGGTGTAAAACTGTTGATAAATCTGGAAGAAACTTGCCCACGTAATTTACAAGGCCCAATATCTGTCTCAGCTCATGTACATCAGAGGGGCTTTTCATCTGTTCAATAGCACAAATTTTCTCGGGGTCTGGCTTGATGCCATCCCCGTTGATGATATGCCCAAAGTAGCATAATTCAGTTTTCCTAAAATGACATTTTTCTTTATTCAGCTTCAGCCCAGACTCTTTGATAGCCTGTAGCACACAACTCAAACGCTGATCATGCGCCTCCACTGTAGACCCATACACTAGACTGTTGTCCATGACGATCGCTGTGCCCCCTTGGTCACTCAGGAGAGAACTCATTTCCCTTTGAAAGATTTCAGGAGCGGAGGATATCCCAAAGGGGAGTCTGCAGAAGCAGAACCGACCTACCGGTGTGATAAAGGTAGTCAGTTTGCAGCACTTTGGATCCAGGGAGATCTGCCAAAAGCCGCTAGAAGCGTCTACTGTGGAAAAGAACTTCGCCCCAGCCAACTTTGGAGCTATATCTTCTAATGTCGGCAGCACAAATCTCTCTCTCTCTTCACTGCCTCATTCAACCTTTTCAGGTCCACACAGATGCACACCTTTCCTTTTTTCTTTGCAACTGGAACAATGGGGGCACACCAATCAGTCGCTTCAACAACCTCTTCAATAACCCCTATAGACTTCATGCGCATAAGCTCCTTCTCCACTTGAGGCATGAGCGGGAACGGAATTCTACGAGGAGTAGAAATACTGTATGGGACTGCGTCACTTTTAAGTGCTATACAAACTGGTTTGCAATTCAGTAGGCCCAACTCGCCAAACATATCTTCGGAAATCTCATTCACTCTGGCCATGAGGCCCAAGTCACAGGCTGCTTTTCTGCTCAATAAATTGTTAACACACTGACCTTGAATCACATGCACCCACATGGTGAACTTTCTTTGCTTGTACTCACAGCTGGCAAGAAATTTCCCCGCACAATCAATGCGGCCACCAGGACTATGGACATTTGTAGTAACCTTCGCCAGCTGGGGCTGTTGAGGCAATTTCATAAATTCAGCAAAAGACATTACAGTGATATCTGCTCCTGTGTCAATCTTAAAATCAACTTTGTCTCCCATTACAGTAAAAGTAACTTTCCAATCTTCCTCTGAGCTTGGCCGTTCCACAACGGACCCCACAAAAGACACTTCCTGACCCTCCTGGTCACCGTCCACCTGCATCTCCTTAATGTATTCAGTTCTACACACCACTTCAAAATGGCCCATTCTGTTACATTTTCTGCATCTTTTATCCCTGGCCGGGCATATAACACTCTGATCATGAGCACAGTAGCACCGCGTGCATCGGGCATATTGTGCCCATCCACTTCTAGGCTTTTCCAGTACTTTAGATCTACCGCTCACACTGTGCCTTTCACTAGCATTTTTCCTAGACTGTTGCACTTCATCCACAATACTCTCAGACCTCAGATCAGCACTTTGCTTTTTCACCAGTTCACTCTGGCGGGCCATCCTAATAGCCCCATCTAATGTTAAATCAGGCTCTAACTGCAGCTTCAGTGAGACTTCAGCATCTGCAATCCCAATAACTATTCTGTCTCTGATTTGCTCTTCTTTAGCAACACCAAACTCACAGAATTCAGCTAGTTCATACAGGCTGCACACAAATGACTCCACAGATTCTCCCACACGCTGATTACGTTTGTGAAAACAAGCTCTCTCATGAATCACATTTCTTTTGGGCACAAAGTGGGCACTGAGTTTATCCATAACTATATCAAAGTCAAATTATTCCCCCTCTTGGAAAGTAAAAGCATTGAACACTGGCTCCACATCTTTCCCCATAGAGTATAAAAGAAAATTAACTTGTACTTCACCACTCTCCTTGTTCAGTTTGGAAGCAATCCTGAAGCGCTGAAACCGCTGACGCCATGTGGGCCAAGCTGCAGGCTGAGAGAAGTCAAAGGCTCAGGTGGGGTAAACTTTGACATTGCAATCGATCAGGAACAGAAGCGCAGTCCAGAACTTCTGACACCATGTCATGAGATGCAGGACATATGCAGGACACAGCAATGATGGTACAACTCTATTTTATTGCAGAGCATAGCAATACACATCTAGTCAGGTTGATTGTACTAAACTAACCGCGACACAGACACCGGACCTAAGCCCCGCCCCCAAACTAGTGACATCACATCCTGCTCTCATCACACAGAGAATTGACGCAGTCTGGCTTCCACAGAATAGGAACTAGTCAATGCCGCCTGGGTCACCTCCCACAAGCACAAATGATTTGCCTGATAGCAGTGAGAACATCACACACACTGCTGTACTAAGGTATCAGGGACTGCAAGGTAAACGGTGGTGAAAGTGATAAATATGAGTTGAAGAGAACAATTTGAGCTAAGGCAGATAGGTAAGATACAAAAGAGAAATATATATAAATAAACTGAGGAGAAGCAGCAGCTCAGAGGAAGATGATTGGTTTTATCAAGTCCTTTTATTCATGTTGTGTTGGAAAAGTCTGGCTAGGTGTTCACTCACAATACTCAGATCATAAAACAGTTTTAAGTTTTTTTTTTTTAAAACTGTGCATTCATGAAATTTGTATGTTTACATTCAGGCACCTACTGTAAATATAAATTAATTAATTATCTTTTAAGTTATACTGAACTGAGAAAAAAAACCCAGTTATTTTTATTATCAGTTATTTGTAGACTGCCAATACCTTACTATAACACAGTATAAGCATTTTAGGCAGTTCTACATTCTAACCTGCTGCATCAAAAAATGGAATTTATTATGGAATTTATTATGTGTGTGTATAGATAGATGATAGAAAGTGTGTGTATGTGTGTATATATATATATATATATATATATATATGCAGCCAAAAGAAAATGCACTCTCAGGACTTTCATAAACAAGTTACTTTTATTTCTGTAACGTTTTCGGAGGTCTTGCCTCCTTCATCAGCATGAATAAATTGAAAGCAAACAAACTCTTAAATGGTGACATACTCACTCAAAATCATTTCAAACCACTACCGGTGCTGGCGCCAAAATTACCGGTGTTGGACCGCATAGTGCGTTCCAAGCGTGCTATGTGACGGAAGTGGTGTGCCAAACTACTTCCGGTTGTCAAAATTATGTAGCCGTAAAAATCGGTTAAATCAATGTGAATGCCATAATTATAAAACCATTGTGGCATATTATCTTAAAAACATAAAACAAACTTCTAGCGTGCAAATAATTGTGCTATTACATTAAATAGTGATAATGGGTATAGCAGCCGCTTGTTGCCATGACAACCTAAACAATGCTAGACTGTAATCCTGTACAGGAACAGACTAACAGTAATTGTGTTTCCAGGTATATCAAAGTGTGTTAAAGCAAGCATGCTGTTTGACTACAATATGTGTGTTTAAAGAAGGTGTATGTATTGAAAAAATATAAACAAATCTAATTGTGAGACACGCCAGCTGGCCTTTTGTGCTATATACGTGTTGTTGTGTTTCCTTATATTGTAGAGATTAAGTCAGTCTACCCAATATTCATAAAGGAGTCTCATATGGAGATGTATACCTCCGATATATAGCCTTCGATTTGTGAACGAATAGCATACTAAAAATTATCCTTTATCTGCGATTTTCCCACTGTCATGAGCTATTGTCATGTATGCTATTCATACCCTCTGTCAAAACAGCTTATTTACTTAGAACATGAAAAAAAATTTCTTTTGGAATTTGTACAGCTCAACTAATTCCTGTTAAGTGATGAGGTTATATATTAACACCATATTGAATCTCATTATTAGAGCTGTGAGGGTCATATATGCATATTCCACTTCCATCTTGTGGCTAGCAATGCCCCCATATACTCACTATGTAAACACTCTAATCATATAACAAATACAAATAAAGATGAAAAAATGAAAATAAACATAAAATTAAAATAAAGTAAAAATAAAAACAATTGATATAACGGTCTTTCCCATGACTTAAACAATATCCCATTCGGGATTGATTTAGCTCCAAAAGTCCATGATTTTAATGTATGCAGAATAACGAGCGCCTGGTCCTTCACTTCTGAATTTATATACAATGACCCGCTCTGTATTAATTGCTGTGCAATCTTCGGTGCCTTCTATTACACCCTAGTCCTCTAGGTTAACGTGGCCTTTAGGATCGAATGCTTAATATGCATTATGTTATTCTGTTTATTCTGCCATCAAATGACTCTCCATGTTGTTGTTTCTTCTTCCTAGGATGCTTAAGGATCAAGTATCCGGCTTTGACTATGTCTAGTGCTATGTGTGTAAAAAACCTGGTAACTCCAAGGCACCACTATCCGACTTCCACACAGGTATTAGAAATACCAAAGACTCCTACCCCTGGTGCTGTATGCCAACGTGGTTTAGGAGTACCCCTAGAGCGAGGCACGCCGACCATATGGCCCACAGAGTCATGATAGTCTAGGTGCCGTACCCTGCACTTGTATCACACTATATAGCCACATGACATTAAAGCCTTAAAGTCAGGGGTGGTGTTGAGTCCCCCTGGGTAAATGGTGCCCAGTCGGTACATCCATTGTGCCTCCCGTTGCAGAAGTATTTTACCTCTGTCTCCCCCCCTATCTAGTGGGGGTACATGATCAATAAGTGTGTATCTTATTGATGCCACCGAATGCCTGTGTTCTGCACAGTGTCTCGCTACCGGTTGTTCCGATTCCCCGGACTTGTGAGCCGACCTTATGGCATGCCGATGATTGGCCATCCTTTCTCTCAGGGTACCTGTTGTTTTACCGACATAATGCCAAGAGCATGGGCATACCAATAAGTAGATGACAAACGTGGTTGTACAAGTAATCAAATGTCGTATATGGAACTGCCTGTTGGTATGGGGATGGTTAAATATTCTGGTGCTTATAAGTCCATTACAGGTAGTACATCCTAGGCATCGATAATATCCTCTGATGTTGGTATGTGTCCTGGGATTGTAGCTTGCCTTAGAGTCAGTTTTGACTAATAAGTCTCGCAGGTTTGTGCCCCTCCTGTAACCGACCATAGGCGTAAGATGTTTACTAAACTGTAATTTTGGATCAGTGGAAACGATAGGCCAATGTGTCCTTAAAGAAAGTCCAGCATTTCTGGTACTAGGAGAAAATGTAGTTGTCAGTATGATTTTGTCATCCCTGGTTTGTCTAGGTTCTTGGGCCAGTAGTTGTGCTTGTGTTACTTGCGACACTTCCTTCATCGTCTGGCTGATATGTTGGGCCTTATAGCCCCTCTCTGCAAATTTTGCACCCATTTCGGACAACTGGGTAGCTCCTAATATAGGGTCAGAATTATTTCTAAGTGTTCTGATAAGCTGCGATTTCAGTATACCCTTTAGTAATGCTGGGGGGTGACAGCTATCTGACCTCAGTAGGGAGTTCCTATCCGTAGGTTTACTGAATAGTGTACATCCTAATCCCTGTGTGGTTTTGTATATTTTTAGGTCAAGAAAGTTAACAGACTCTGTATCGCTCACGATTTTAAATCTAACGGTGGTCTGTGTATTGTTGAATGTTTCGAACCACTCATGGAGGTCATCCATGCCCCCTCTCCAAATCAAGAAGATATCGTCGATATACCTACGGTAGAAAATGATAGATGAATCACATTTTCCCCATAGGTATATATTCTCGAAATGTGACATGAAGATGTTAGCATAGGAGGGGGCCATGGATGACCCCATGGCCGTGCCTGCTATCTGAAGAAAGAATTTGTTTTCGAATCTGAAATAATTCTTGTGTAAACAAAATTCAATAAGAGATAGTAGGTACTCAATGGGGGGTCCCTCATAGAGGGGGTTATTCGTGGGGTGTGCCCTAACTGCTTCTAGACCCTCCCCGTGGGGAATGATAGTATATAGGCTGTTCACGTCCATAGTGACCAAAATATCACCAGGCTGGACGTGAACAGCCCCCAACAGTCTAATGAATTCGCTGGTATCCAGCAAAAAGGATCGTGTTCCTCTGACAACCGGCTGTAACAGTAAGTCAATGTACTGTGACACCGGTTGGCATAAGGAATCCACTGCCAACACGATAGGACGACCCGGAGGTGCCTTTGCATCTTTATGCACCTTCGGTATTGTATATAATATGGGTATCCTTGGATGTAGTGTGGTGCAATATTTCTTGATGTGTTCAGAGATGAAACCCTGTTCGCAACCCATCTGAATTAAATCATCCAATTGTTTTTTGTATGTACCTGTTGGATCACCCTTCAGAGCCATATATGTAGATGTATCTGAGAGTTGATGTACAATATCACTTTTATAGTAGTCATAGTTCAGAAGGACTATGGCCCCTCCCTTGTCCGCTGGTCTAATGGTAAGGGAGGTGTCATCCTGTAGCGTTTTGATAGCTTTTCTTTCTATTTGTGTGAGGTTGTGTTTCCATATAGAATGCTCTCTGTCCTTATCTAGGTCTTGAGAGACCATACGAATAAAGGTCTTGGTGCTGGCGCTACAATTAATAGGTTCAAATGAGCTTGGTATATGACATTGGCGTTCCATTGCAGTTTTGGTGTTATCTGCTACAGTATTCTGGAAAAACTCTTTAAGCTTTAAGGTTCTGCAAAATTTGTGAATATCAAGTTTCTGCTCGTACTCATTGATTGTTGTACTGGGAACAAATGATAGTCCCTTATTGAGCAGTTGTATTTCACCGTTTGTCAGAACATGAGAGCTCAAATTAATTATTGCATCCCTCGCCTCCCCCTTCGTGGTGGTCTGTGTCTTGGTGCCCGCCCGCCTAATGTGGGGTCTCGTATGTCTGCTCTCTGTGAGCGTGTTGTAACCCCTAAAAAATGTCTGGGTGTTGACTGTGCATTGTATTGGTCAAAATTGTCACCTGTGCCCGATGGGGTATATGGCCTTGCACTAAGAGCTCTCTCAGTATCGGTGGACTCAGCTCCACTTGTATCCACTGTATCAAAGCGTACACGCCTGTCTCGCTGCCTTCTCCTGGGCTGTATCTCTCTAGTGCCTGTGAGCCATTTATACACCTTGCCCTGAGAGTAATCTAACTTGACAGTATCCAGTTTCCTATTTTTAAATGTAATTAAGTCATTTTTGTATTTATCAATTTGAGTTTTGATTTTGGATAACCAGTTCTCTTGTTGGTCATTAGCAAGAATTGGGTTATGTGTTGTTTCAAAATGCTGAATTTCAATTTTAACCTTAGCTAGAATAGAAGTGACTTCCTCAATGACCAACAATATTAAATCAAAAGAACATTTGTTTAGAATGTAGCACCACTTCTTTCTGAATTCAGGGTTGTCTCTACCTATGGTAGGGATGTTGTGTAACCTAAACCCCTTTGGAATTTGCCCATTTCTGTGGTAGTCTGAAAGATAGCTACCGTGTAAAGATAAATCTATCTCACGTCTTTTCAATTTTAACAATGCAAAATATAAGTTAATAGGAGTCTCACCAGTCGTCCTGGATATGGGTGCAAACAATATGCGGTTAGCGTCATCCTGGGTGTAGGAAACCGTCCCTGTTTGTGCTGCCTTGGCTTGTATTGCAGGGTCTTCAACCGTTTCTACATGAGTGACAGTAAGATCTTGATGGTTTTCACCTTGTGATGACATAGTTGGTACCAGAAGATAAGGGAGCCTATAGAACAAATTCCACAACAATCACACTGCACCTTATGTAAAAGATGTGTCGAATCTTGTACAATTAGAGCCAAATCACAGTAAGAAAGTTCCGTTTATCAAGTGGTAGAAATGATGAGGTTAATTCAGGAGGGAACAGTTAGAAATAATTCTGACCCTATATTAGGAGCTACCCAGTTGTCCGAAATGGGTGCAAAATTTGCAGAGAGGGGCCATAAGGCCCAACATATCAGCCAGACGATGAAGGAAGTGTCGCAAGTAACACAAGCACAACTACTGGCCCAAGAACCTAGACAAACCAGGGATGACAAAATCATACTGACAACTACATTTTCTCCTAGTACCAGAAATGCTGGACTTTCTTTAAGGACACATTGGCCTATCGTTTCCACTGATCCAAAATTACAGTTTAGTAAACATCTTACGCCTATGGTCGGTTACAGGAGGGGCACAAACCTGCGAGACTTATTAGTCAAAACTGACTCTAAGGCAAGCTACAATCCCAGGACACATACCAACATCAGAGGATCTTATCGATGCCTAGGATGTACTACCTGTAATGGACTTATAAGCACCAGAATATTTAACCATCCCCATACCAACAGGCAGTTCCATATACGACATTCGATTACTTGTACAACCACGTTTGTCATCTACTTATTGGTATGCCCATGCTCTTGGCATTATGTCTGTAAAATAACAGGTACCCTGAGAGAAAGGATGGCCAATCATCGGCATGCCATAAGGTCGGCTCACAAGTCCGGGGAATCGGAACAACCGGTAGCGAGACACTGTGCAGAACACAGGCATTCGGTGGCATCAATAAGATACACACTTATTGATCATGTACCCCCACTAGATAGAGGGGGAGACAGAGGTAAAATACTTCTGCAACGGGAGGCACAATGGATGTACCGACTGGGCACCATTTACCCAGGGGGACTCAACACCACCCCTGACTTTAAGGCTTTAATGTAATGTGGCTATATAGTGTGATACAAGTGCAGGGTACGGCACCTAGACTATCATGACTCTGTGGGCCATATGGTCGGCGTGCCTTGCTCTAGGGGTACTCCTAAACCACATTGGCATACAGCACCAGGGGTAGGAGTCTTTGGTATTTCTAATACCTGTGTGGAAGTCGGATAGT
The DNA here is from genome assembly GCF_027579735.1 of Bombina bombina. NCBI lineage: Eukaryota > Metazoa > Chordata > Amphibia > Anura > Bombinatoridae > Bombina > Bombina bombina. The sequence goes on along the minus strand of NC_069501.1, from coordinate 337,526,999 downwards.
GGTGCCTTGGAGTTACCAGGTTTTTTACACACATAGCACTAGACATAGTCAAAGCCGGATACTTGATCCTTAAGCATCCTAGGAAGAAGAAACAACAACATGGAGAGTCATTTGATGGCAGAATAAACAGAATAACATAATGCATATTAAGCATTCGATCCTAAAGGCCACGTTAACCTAGAGGACTAGGGTGTAATAGAAGGCACCGAAGATTGCACAGCAATTAATACAGAGCGGGTCATTGTATATAAATTCAGAAGTGAAGGACCAGGCGCTCGTTATTCTGCATACATTAAAATCATGGACTTTTTGAGCTAAATCAATCCCGAATGGGATATTGTTTAAGTCATGGGAAAGACCGTTATATCAATTGTTTTTATTTTTACTTTATTTTAATTTTATGTTTATTTTCATTTTTTCATCTTTATTTGTATTTGTTATATGATTAGAGTGTTTAGATAGTGAGTATATGGGGGCATTGCTAGCCACAAGATGGAAGTGGAATATGCATATATGACCCTCACAGCTCTAATAATGAGATTCAATATGGTGTTAATATATAACCTCATCACTTAACAGGAATTAGTTGAGCTGTACAAATTCCAAAAGAAATTTTTTTTCATGTTCTAAGTAAATAAGGTGTTTTGACAGAGGGTATGAATAGCATACATGACAATAGCTCATGACAGTGGGAAAATCGCAGATAAAGGATAATTTTTAGTATGCTATTCGTTCACAAATCGAAGGCTATATATCGGAGGTATACATCTCCATATGAGACTCCTTTATGAATATTGGGTAGACTGACTTAATCTCTACAATATAAGGAAACACAACAACACGTATATAGCACAAAAGGCCAGCTGGCGTGTCTCACAATTAGATTTGTTTATATTTTTTCAATACATACACCTTCTTTAAACACACATATTGTAGTCAAACAGCATGCTTGCTTTAACACACTTTGATATACCTGGAAACACAATTACTGTTAGTCTGTTCCTGTACAGGATTACAGTCTAGCATTGTTTAGGTTGTCATGGCAACAAGCGGCTGCTATACCCATTATCACTATTTAATGTAATAGCACAATTATTTGCACGCTAGAAGTTTGTTTTATGTTTTTAAGATAATATGCCACAATGGTTTTATAATTATGGCATTCACATTGATTTAACCGATTTTTACGGCTACATAATTTTGACAACCGGAAGTAGTTTGGCGCACCACTTCCGTCACATAGCACGCTTGGAACGCACTATGCGGTCCAACACCGGTAATTTTGGCGCCAGCACAGGTAGTGGTTTGAAATGATTTTGAGTGAGTATGTCACCATTTAAGTGTTTGTTTGCTTTCAATTTATTCATGCTGATGAAGGAAGCAAGACCTCCGAAAACGTTACAGAAATAAAAGTAACTTGTTTATGAAAGTCCTGAGAGTGCATTTTCTTTTGGCTGCATATCTTCTACAAATTTGCACCCAGGCAGTTTTCCTCTGTGGGCGAGTTCTGGTGTTTTGGATACCTATATATATATATATATATATATATATATATATATATATATATGATCCACAGAGAGAACCAAAATAAGCGCTTCAAAGCCAAGGTTGATGAATAAAAAACTGTGTGTTTTATTAGGACATTTAAAAACAAAGAATGTCCACAAAGGACAAAAAGTAATCCAGGTTAGTGTAGCAGGCACACAGAGCAGACATGTTTCGTGCTCAGGTAGCACTTGATCACTGCTTGGCACTCACACACAGTTTTTTATTCATCAACCTTGGCTTTGAAGCACTTATTTTGGTTCTCTCTGTGGATCATGGATTTTGCTCTTTGGCGTGTGAAAAACAGACACGCTGAACCAACAGCTGCCATAGCCAGTAAGTAAGGGATTTAAATATCCCGCCCTCCCCTTTACAAACAGAGCCGTCTTTACTTCCAGAGAACAGAGGATTATCTGTGCGCTCCGTTGTGCAGGTTATTGTTGGACTTTTATATATATATATATATATATATATATATTACCAACTATATGCTTCAGAGTAAGGGAGGTGATGAGGAGCTTGAGGATTGCTCTGCATTAAAGGGCTGTAATATGTTAGAACAATTTTATATTATATTGCCCTATTGCTTGCATATAACCATGTGTTTAACCACTGCAAAGTGATTAAACACATAATTAAAGTGAATTCCAGAGCAACAATGCAATGGGAGCTAGCTGAACACATCTAGTGTTTAATTGGCGCTTTGCTTAGCTTTTACATGGGGTTTGTAAGGGCTGCTAAATAAATAAACAACTGCAATACTAGAAAGCTTATTTATATAGGATGCACTCAGCCATGAAACAACTTTTCAAAGACACTTATAGGTCTAAAAGAGATTGCAAATTCGGCAGGGACACCAGTGTGCACTGCAACATGCTCAGTCATTGTTTTGAGGTGTCTGGAAAGTTACATCATAAATGATTAAAAATTTAGTTACTTTCAAACTGTTCATCCCTCAAGTTGGCACTGCAGTTATTTGCAAGAGGTAATGGTTATTGTTTTTTTTCTTATTATTATATTCTGCCCAGTATTCCTTTAAATAATAAATATCATCATATTCAGGGGCTGCTGCACTTGCTTGCAATACTCCTGTTTTTTTTTATTTATGAAAACAGTGTGCTCTGCGGCATTCCACTGTGGTTGTCAGTGAGCTCTCCCTGTGTCAGTACTTTTGTCAGTGTGTTCTACAAAGTGTCAGTCATCAGTATTACTGTCAGCAAGCCCTGCTCCTGCACCAATGCTCGTGTCAGTATGCCCGACTCCTTTGCCACTGCTACTGTCTGTGAGCCTTACCCTGTGTCAGTGCTCAGTGTTGCTGTCAGCATTCCTGTACCACTTCTGCTGTGAGTGAGCCATATCCCTGTGCCATTTCTGCTAATCAGTGTAAATGTCAGTGAGTCCTATCCCATTTCAGTGCTGCTGTCAGTCTTTTGACCTGTTGTTAGTATCCTTTTTTCGTTGTTATTTTTTCTTCAATTGTTTGTTTAGGTTTTAAATTAAGATCTCAGAAAGGAAGTAAGGTGCAGGGAAAAATAAAGATATTAAGTAAATGTATGCCAGACCCTTAACCACATTTACAGATGTTTTCTTCTGCTTCTCTGTTTGTGTGTGTAATTTTTTTTATAGAGAGTAAGTGTGTGTTTTGAGTATGTGTGTGTGTGATTATCTCTATAGATGTAGGTGAAGTAGATAGTGTATGTATGTAATGTGTCTGTATGTGTTTGTGTGTATGTATGTGTGTGTACCTGTATGTGTATGATCCTTATAGATGTAGGTGAAGTAGTGTATGTGTGAATGTATGTAAGGTATGTATGTACCCTTGTGTGTGTGTGTATGTACTGTATATCTGTGTGTTTGTGTGGCATAGAACATTGTCCTACATTTCTTTGAAGTATTTTGTGTTCTGGGTAGGGGCTCCATGCTGTCATTTTGGGCCGGCCCTGCACACACCCCTCGGGCCTCAGGCCCCCTGTAAAAAAATATTCTATTGAGAGCAATCCATGGCTCCCCAAACAGGTCCCCCAGGTACCACATAGAAGTTCTTTTTTTTTATTATTTTTATTTTTTTTATTGTTACACAGATTATATCACATTAAATTTCTCATTCACAGTAATATTTGCATTCTTAATAAACAACTGAACCTATTTCAAAACCCTTTACAATTCTAACAAATGAGCTCTTCAGGTTCACAATTCTCTGTGTTATTTTCAATTTCAAAATCAAAATTCTTATTGCTGTTTCTTCACATGTTTATAACTCCCTAGTTTTAACTTTGCTTAAAACCAGTCAATATAGGAAGTGAGGATAGGGTGGAAAAGAAAAGAGGAAAAAAATAAAATAAAATAAAAATTAGTTTTAAACTCTCCTTCACCTCCGAACGCCCCTCCCCCCCCCCACCACCTCACACCTCCTCTATACTTTCCTCAAAGCAGGGCCATTCCCCTCTGAGTCTATCCTCCATTATTCTTTCAGTATTTATAAATGGTGCTAAAATTTGTTTCTGTTCGTTAGAATCTAGCGCCTTTATATATATCTGCCATTTATTCAGAAATCCTTTTAATCTATTAGGGTGATCTATCTTAGTATCCCATTGTTCGATCCACAGCTGTCTTTGAATTTTATTTTTCAATTGTGACATGGTTGGGGCTTTTTTATTGATCCATTGTTCTAATATGCATTTCCTCGCTAGAAGAATAATGGCTACTATTAGATTCTGTTCTCTAATCTGAGTCTTATCCCATTTGAACAAACAAATTTGAATTATTCCCAGATGGGTTTCTATTTTTAATTTCTGTTTGATCCAGTACTGTATTCTGCACCAAAAATATTTAATCTTTGGACAATCATAGAAATAATGAATAAATTCTACATTTACCTTTTGACATTTATTGCACCTATTAATATAGTCTGGTTTCCATTTTATCATTCTATGTGGGGTTATATAGTCTTGGTGTAACATTTTTAACTGTGATTCCCTAAGAGGCATTGCAAGGGTTGCCTTTTTAACTGCTTTTAGGCTATCGCTTATATGTATCGATGTCAGACTCTCTGCAACCTCCACACTCCATTTATCTACCAATCTCTCTAATCCTTCCCTGGTGTTTCTATAATTCAGGTTTCCATAAAATCCTGATAATGAAAAAGACCCTTTTTCATATTCCATTTGAGATGAAATGAAAAGCGATATATCCCAAAATTCGGTATCCCTTTTTATTAGATTCATAATATAATGTCGCACTTGCAAATAAGCAATAAAATGAGTTCTCGGCAGACCATATTTACTTTGTAAATCCTGGAATGACAAAACCGTTTTATTTAAAGGGTCTAATATATCGCCAACCCTTTGGAGTCCTTTCTTTTTCCAAAGTTGAAAAGGGCTTGTATCCAGCCCAGATGGAAATTCAATATTCCCTACTAGAGGGATATATTTAGGAGCTGGAAACTTTCGTTCCAAATATTTATGTGCTAACCTCCAAGCTATTAGAGCATCCTTATATAAAAGATGACTTTGAATGTTTATTGGCAAGTCCTTATGCCGACTATATGGTAGGTAAGATAGACCAACTTCTCTTTATAGAAGTGTTGTGAGTTTAGTTGCCAGTCCATTACTATACGTAGTAATGCTGCCCAATTATAAAGCCTAAAATCAGGAAGACCCAGACTTCCACTGAGGAATGGTGCATGTAACTTTTTTAGAGCAATTCTTGCTTTTTTCCCTTTCCATATAAATTTTCTAACTGCCCTATTTAAATTTTGCAAGTCCCTTTTCAATATAAGAATCGGAAGCATTATAATGGGATATAGAATTTTCGGTAGAATAACCATTTTGATAAGATCTACTTTCCCTGCCAGAGATAGAGGGAGATGGTGCCAACTCTCTAATAGAGCTACAATTTCTGCACATTGCTTCGAAATATTTAGTTTATACATAGCATAAGGATCCTTAGTTAAATAGATACCCAAATATGTTAAAGTTTGTTCTACTTCTTTAAATGGGAAGTTATACTTATCCTTATTCATATGATTTTTATTCAACCAGAGAATCTCGGATTTAGCCATATTGACCGTATATCCTGCTACTTTTCCGAATGTCTCCAACACTTGTAGAATTGTTGGTATAGAACTCCCTGGATCTTCTACAAATAATAGCATATCATCTGCATAAAGAGATAAATGTAACCTAACTCCCCCCATTCCTATCCCTGGATATGCCCTCTTCAATTTTATCACTAAGGGTTCCAAACTTAAGTTAAAAAGAAGCAGAGACAGGGGGCACCCCTGTCTAGTTCCTCTTTGCAGTTTGACCCCAGTTGAGAAAACTCCATTTACCAAAATGTATGCTATCGGGGCGGAATATATGCTCCTTATTAATGATATAAATGGGCCTTTAAAACCAAATCGCTCCAAAGTCATAAACAGGTGCCCCCATTCTATCCTGTCGAAGGCCTTCTCTGCATCAAGGAACAGCAGGAAGGCCTCCGGCAGGTTGCTTATGTCCTCCCTAGAAGACTCCCTCCAGAAATATGAGATTACATGCAAGACTCTTCTTAGATTTTTCACTGAGGTTCTTCCATGCATAAATCCCGCCTGTTCCAAATTAATAAGATCTGGTAAAATAGTTTTTAATCTTTCTGCTAATAATTTCATTAGTATCTTATAATCGGCATTGAGCAATGAGATTGGTCTATACGACTCTGGTTGCTCTTCCTGTTTTTAGGCTTCAATATTAATGAAATATAAGCACTTGAAAAAATTGTGAGGGTGTTTTTTTTTCTTGAAAATATTCATTAAATAATCTACATAGTACTGGGGTTGCCTGTGTTTTCAATATTTTATATGCTTCTATGGGGAGCCCATCCGGTCCCGGTGCTTTCCCATTGTGAGGAAATGATCTTGCCAATTTCTTGCTCTGTGATAGACGTATTTAGCTTTTCTAATTGTTCCTTAGTTATTTTGGGTAGGTCAATATTTTCCCACAATTTTTCCCTCCAATTATCTGTATCCTTATCTTGTTTAGTGTATAATTCAGTAAAATAATCTCCAAAAGCTTTCACAATGTCTTGCGGCGTCTTATATATAATTCCTTTGTACTTAATTGCCGCTATATTTTTACGAGCCACTCTAGCCTTGATTATAGAAGCTAAAAACTTACCCGACTTATTTCCCCACCTATAATATCTACTATTACTCTTCAATTGTGACTGCACCGATTGTTCTGCTAGATGAGCATCTAGTTCTTCTTTGCTTTTCCAATATTTTTCACGTGTTACTGCCGACGGTTTATCACAGTACTCATGATATACTTTAGCCAAATTCTCCTGGAGAGTTTGCAAGTACCGTCGGGAGTTCCTACATAGATTTGAGTCATATGAGATTATATTACCTGCTATCACAACCTTAGCCGTTTCCCAAAATAGCTCTACTCTATTGGAATATTCTATATTATCTGTTACATAATCATTCCATGCCTGTATTACATAATCTTGGAATTTTTTTGAAGAATATAAATAATAAGGAAATCTGAATGTATTTCTATTTTTACCTGGTTCTCTATCCTGAATATTTAATTCTATCGGCGCGTGATCTGATACTATTATTTTGTGTATCTTTGTTCCAAGGATCCTAGGAATAAATCTATTTGCGACTAAGAAAAGATCTATTCTAGATAGAGTGGGGACAGCTTTTGAAGCGCATGTGTAATCTCTACCATCTGGATTACACAATCTCCAGATATCCCTTAATTGTAACAATTCCTTTAGCTTCTCAAAAATGTTCCTTTCAAATGTTCCTGTAGCTCTTTTTTTAAATATGTTCTATTCTGACTTAGTCTTATTCTATCACATACCAGATCTGAGGTTAGATTGAAATCTCCTCCCAAGATTAAATTCTTATCTTGGAATGGGAGCAACTCTTGTATCAATTTAGTCCAAAATCTATTGGATTTTTCATTTGGAGCATAGATGTTGCAGAGAGTCAGCATCCCCCCATCCATCTTAACCTGTGCTATCACATATATTCCTTCTATGTCTATAACTGTCTTGATAATTTCAACATTATGTCGTTTACCAAGCAAAATTGCTACCCCTCTTTTCGCCCTAGAATAAGAAGCGTGAATTACTGTCCCCACTCAGTCTCTACGTAGTTTTATATGTTCTTGATCAGATAAGTGCGTTTCTTGTAAAAACGCTATGTCCGTTTTAAGCCTTCTCAAATGTGTGATAATTGTATGCCTTTTAATAGGTGAGTGGAAACCTCCCACATTCCATGATATAATTTTAATTACCATATTCTATCAAAAGTCTGCACCATTCTATTTTATCTAAAAGGAGAGGCAAGAGGGAGGGGGGGGGGAGAGGCAGGAGGGGAAGAGAAGAAGGAGAGAAAAAAAAAAAAAAAACCTTCTGCAAACAAGTGAACAATTTATCATTTTCCGCATCAAAATATTAACAAAAAATTGTGTTTAAAGTGACACAAACCCCTCATGACAAAAATAAATTTTCCAAGTGACACACAAAAAAACAAACAAAAAAAAAAACACCCATTTTCTTTCTGTGTGGATGAGCCCCTAGGAATACATTTGATTCCTAAGTGACTTCTACGTGTAAATACTCTCTTTAAGTTCCCCATTTGAGGGAATTTCTTTGTGCCAAAGTTGTGTTTCTTTGTGCAAAAATTATATGTGAGAGAAAAAAAAAAAAAAAGCCCATCCATCTTCCTTCCACCCTATTCACTTCCTCCAAACTCAAAACAGCATTATTAAAAACATTGAGCATTATCCTAAAAAAGTCACATAATTATAATCATACAGAGAACAAGGAAAAAAAAAACACACAAAAAAAGTCTACAATATACCAAACATGTTGGCATTCTTCTAAATATCCCATCTATCTCTATTTAATCATGATGTTTTAATTATATATTCCCTATATTTAACTCTATTTTGAGGGAAAGTATTTCTGTGCTTCTTGAGGAGAATCAAAAAATTTTGGTCCTCTATCTGTTAGTATTTTTAGTTTTGCAGGGTACATAAGAAAAGCTTTTGTGCCTTCTTTGTTAAGGCTTGTGCATAATGTAGAGAATTCTTTACATTTCTTAGTTAGATCTATTGAATAATCTTGAAAAAAAAGTAATTTTGATCCCTCATACATATACAATATCAGCTTTTCTATATGCCTGTAGTATAGCTATTTTCACTTGAAAATGTAGTAATTTACATATAACCTGTCTAGGATATTTATTATTCTCCCCATTTTGATTTTCTGGTCCTATTCTGTGAACCCTTTCCATACTGTTTTTTAGCTTTTCCTCTGGTAGATTCAATAGTTTAGGGAGTACCGTTTCACAAAAATGCAACAGCTCATGTGCCTTAATGGATTCTGGAATCCCTAATATGCAAATATTATTACATCTCAACCTGTTTTCTAGGTCCTCAAGCCTTTGATATAATATTTGATTTTGCTTAAGAACATTCTCCATTTTATTGGAGTGTAATGAGGTAGTCTCCTCTAAATCAGAGACCCTTTCTTCCAGTTCAGTATACCTTGCAGTTATTTGCTTAATCTCTTCAGTTACATTATCTAAACCCTTTTGCAAATTATCCATTTTAGGGATAGAAATTGATGAGATCTGTTGCACAATGTAATGGGACTCTTTATCTACACTAGAACTTTCTGTTAAAGTGCTTATAGATTAATTTAACCCTTCTGAGGGTCTCCTCTGTTTTTTATCATTGTTTTTTAATTTAGGCGGCATTTTGTTAGGGCATTGAAATTTATCCATAAGCAGATCTTTTACTTGCAATGTTTTAACATCAAAAAAAATTGACAAGAGATAGAAAGTGCAACTTTAGCCAGTCCACTTTTAGGTAAAATATTAACTTAACCTCTTCCTCACAGTTGCAATATTGCTTGTCAATTTTACTATTGTCATACCCCTTATATTACAAACATAAATAATCTGCAGAGTTTTATGCAAACAGCACAAAAATGTGACTTCCTTAATTTGCTTCATAAGATAAGCATGCCAAATACAGCATTTTCTGTTCTTAACACCCCACTTAAAAATCTCTGTGTGTCTATTGTCCAAACTTTTAATGCCGACAACTCCTGGTACTCCTTTCTCTATTTTGTAGAAGAAAAAATCCCCATAGAAGGAGCCTTGCAGCCTTGTTGATATGAAAAGGGGAGTGGAAGGTGAGAGAGAGAAAAGCAGGTAAAATACAGCCAGAGTCAAAGTGAAGAATGTTGCTCTTTAAATCCGATTTAGCATATAATCCGTAACAGGTTTTAATTATCTACTTTCTCCTTGTGTGCTTCCCTTCTTCTCTTAGGCTATTATCCTAGCACTTCTAGAATTTGTACGCTGATATAGTACCCATTGACATCTTAGAGAAAAAACTAGTAGCCATACAGCAGTGTAATTTTAAAACTGCCAATTGAGTAACACACAAAAAACGGACTATGCTTTAACTTCAGCACTATGTTAATAAGTGAGGATCCATTAAACATAATCTTCTCTATTGACTTGTCCAGCCACAAAGATAAAGTACTTTTATACAAGTTTCCAGTTGGAGACGTTATGTCTCTTTTACTCACAGTACCAAGCTTTAGATCTAGACCTCTTTACATGATCCTTTTATTAGCCCTTGTGTAGTTTTTCTAGTCTGGTTCGTGTTTGCTGCTTCTGTGTCTTTTAGCCGACTTTACTGCTGCTTCAAACTGCTAGATATCTTTGTTGCCTGCCTCCCTCACGCAGCATCGGTGGGAGAGAGGGGCTTTCCAGCTTCCCGGTTGCAGCGCTTTTCTGTCCAGCTCTCTTAGGGCTATTCCACACTCGGCACTGTATGACTTGCGGTGAGCCTCGGTCTTTGGCCCAGTAATCACCCCAGGACTCGGGGTTGCGGCGCGATCAGTCCCCGCCAATGATTCTGGAGGTTGAGCTAACTGCCTAGCGTGTACGCGTCCTGCGTCTAGGCTCCTCCCTGGAAGTCATCTCCACCACATAGAAGTTCTATGGTCAGTGCCCAGGGACCCTGTTGGGGAGGGCATGGAGAAAGTACAGTCAGGTGGAGCAGGAGTGTGATTGAATGGTCTTGTGAGTGGGGACTCCGGTCTGAAGCTGCTGCTCACAGGCTGCTGCTTGCAAGCTTGCTTCTGTCAGTGCTTCTAGCAGACAGGCAGCATTAGTTAGAGAGACTCCTCCTTAACCCGCCACTTCATTCACATGAGGAGCAGAGCCAGAAAGTGACTAGTCTGCAGTGCTGTAATTTAATGTAAGTGCGTGATGCTCTGGTGATTTTTTTTTTTAAATAAGTGTGTGCTGCCTGTCTTGATATTAATATAAACTTTACTTGTGTGTGTACTTGTCTGTAACCGATTATAGAAAAGTACTGTTTTGTGTGTCACTGACTGACAACAAAGTCACAGTACTTTTCCACAATGGATTACAGAAGAGTACACACACAGGTAAATATAGTATGTATGTATGTATGTACTGTATGCGTGTATATATATATATATATATATATATCTCAAAACAAAAATGTATCAAAATCACTTTTTTTTTGGGGGGGGGGGGCCCTTCATGGATTCTTGCACCGGGGCCCTGATGTTTCTAGTTACGCCTCTGAACGCAATTATAGTATAGATAAATTCACACAAAATACTACACAACTAATCTTAGCTGGAATAACTGCAAATAGCCATGAATTCACTGTGACTCATTCTAAACCCACATGGGCCTCCCTCAGATAACAACATGAAAAAAACTCCTTAATTCTATGGTTCCTAAAAAAGTTTATTTATGTATGTATTTAATTAAATAACAGATCACCATAATTAATTCATTATCATAAATTAAAATCAACAATAATCTGAGAAATAGCAAAATTCATTTGAAATGTTATGCACTTCATATGAACCTACCAATGTTCCTCTAGAAAAAAAATATAGACAGACCAATTAAGCGAAACCCTAACCACATCATTTTAAAGTAACATAAAAGTCACAATTAAACTTTCATGATTTAGACAGAGCATGAAAGTTTAAAAGAATTTACAAATTGCTTCCATTTTTACATTTACTTTGTTCAATTTATATCCTTTGTTAAAAAGCCTACTTAAAAAGGTTCAACAGCAACAATGCACTATTGGGATTAAGCTGGTAATTGGTGGCTACAAACATAAACCTCCTTTCAATGGTTCACCAACTGTGGTCAACTTGCTCTCAGTTGTGGCTTGCTGTTCTGGAGCTAGATTTAACTATTTCATGCCTGTTCAGGTGGTAAAATATAGTTGCCTGCAAGTAGTAGTGCAATAATAAAATGCTCAAACACATTAGGGGATTTTCTTTTTTCACTTATTTGTCCTTTAGAAATTAAAAACTTTAGATTAGGATTATAATTGATTTTTGTATTTTTGTGCAAGAATTAAGCATAACTCATTTCTAGATACATTTTGTGCATAGAAAGATGTCTTGTTAATCCATTTCACCTTTGTTAAAATAATATCAACTGCATAAAACAGCATCTGATCTCAAGATAAAATAAGAAAACTGCTATAAAGTATTTTTTATCTTAGACATTACAAATACTATCATCCAGTAATATGGAGGACAATGTTGTTTTTTTATTTTTATTTTTTTATTTAGTCATGGATGCTGAAAAGTCCTAAGCATCTAATGATAGTCACAGCTTATGAAGTGTATGGGCAAGCAAATGTATCTTCAACTGATCTGGAGGAGGCATCACCATCATCCACAAACACTCCATCGAAGTCACAACCACCTCCGATGATCATTCACCAGACTATGAACATCTACACTTCAAAATCAAGGTTAACCACAACACCACCCTCCATAGCACCCTCATCTACAGACCTCCAGGACCACATCCTGCCTTCTGTGACTCCATCACCAACCACCTTGCACCGCACGCCCTCACCTCAAAGGACTACATCCTACTCAGCGACCTCAACTTCCATCTAGACAACCTCAATGACCACAAGACCACCAACCTCCTGGAAAACCTTGGAACCATTGGACTGAAGCAACTTGTAAATGCCCCAACCCATATAGCCAGGCACACCCTCAACCCGATCTTCTCCGCAGGCAACCACATCTCAGTCAACCACATAACCGAACTCCACTGGACTGACCATCACTGTATACACTTCTCCTTTAACAAACCCACCACACACCTCCAGCATCACCACCCGCCCACAGAAACTGGAACAACATCACCCAAGAACAACTGCACTCCACCCTGATCAAGTCCCCCCCAGTGACTTCCACTGACACCAATTCCTCCGCCCACCACCTACATCGCTGATCCGATTACAGACTGCGCAAATACCCTCGCCCCCCTCAAGAAACCATCCAGCCGCCAGCCCACCAACAAGGCCAGCTGGTTCACCCCCACCCTCTAGGACTCCAAACGCCACTGCAGATGATTAGAGAGAACATGGAGATCCAGCAAGTCCCCCTCAGACAAATCCACCTACAAAGAAGCCGTCACCATCAACCACCACCTCATCAAAACCACAAAGAATACCGCTATCCTGGACAGAATCCACGCCAAAACCGACAACAGCAAGGAGCTGTTCACAGTCATCAAGGAATTCTCCAAACCCAATAGTGATACTAATGATATTCCACCCTTCCAGGACCTCTGCGACAACATCGCTACTTACTTCCAAGATTATCAACATCTACGACAGCCTCGAGCTCCAGAACTCACCACTCACCGCTGACCCACCCACCCCCACCTCACCCAAACCCACCACCCGCCACCATCTACAGACTACCTGGATCCCCCTCACCACCGAGGACACACTCAGAATCATGAAATCTATCCACTCCAGAGCACTCTCAGACCCATACCTGCACCACATATTCAACAAAGGGGGTTTTACCCTCTCCCACAAACTCTGCCTCACCATAAACTGCTCCATCAAAACTGGCACCTTCCCAGAAGACTGGAAGTATGCAGAGCTGAAACCCCTGCTGAAGAAACCCACAGCTGACCCCATAGATCCTAAAACCTACCGTCCCATCTCTCTACTCCCCTTTCCAGCCAAAGTAATCGAGAAGGCCATCAATGCAGAATTGTTGACCACATCGAGACCAACCACATCTTGGACCCCTCCCAATCCAGTTTCAGGAGCAATCACAGCACCAAGACCGCCATCCTTGCCGCCACAGATGACATACATGCACTGCTCGACCAAGGAGAGACTGCCGCCCTCATCCTTCTAGACCTCTCAGCCGCATTCGACACTGTAGCCCACAGCACCCTCCTCAAGCACCTACACGATGCCGGCATCCGCAACAAGGCCCTGGAATGGATCACCTCCTTCCTCAGCGGCAGAACCCAGAAAGTCAGACTCCCACCCTTCTCCTCCAATCCCACAGCAATCAGCTGTGGTGTACCCCAAGGCTCTTCTCTTAGCCCCACCCTCTTCAACATCTATATGGCCCCCCTCGCCGCCATCGTCCGACAACACAACCTCAACATTGTCTCCTACGCCGACAACACCCAATTAATCATTTCACTCACCCAAGACCCCGCCACCACCAAGAAAAATGTCCACGAAGGACTTACAGCAATCGCCACCTGGATGAACAACAACCGTCTCAAACTCAACATTGACAAGACCGAAATCCTCCTCCTTGGACCCACCAAATCTGCATGGGATGACTCCTGGTGGCCCACAGCCCTCGGACACCCTCCAACTCCAACACACCACGCACGAAATCTAGGCGTCATCCTCAACTCATCACTTTCCATGCACCGCCAAGTCAACGCCATCTCTTTGACTTGTTTTCACATACTTCACCTACTGTGAAAAATCTTCAAGTGGATCCCCACTGAAACTAGAAAATCTGTCACCCACGCCCTCGTCAGTAGTCGACTGGACTATGGCAATGCATTCTATGCCGGGTCCACCATCAAGCTCCAGAAACGACTTCAACGCATCCAGAACACCTCGGCCAGACTCATCCGTGACATGCCTCGCCAAAACCACATCACCGAACACCTAAGGAACTTACACTGGCTCCCCGTCAACAAGAGAATCACCTTCAAGCTTCTAACCCAATATCGGTCCTGAATACATCAACCATGTGTCAATTTCTGCACCCCCTCCAGAAAACTCCGATCTGCCGACCAAGCACTCGCAGTCATCCCCCGCATCAAGAAATAAACAGCTGGAGGAAAATCCTTCTCCTATATGGCAGCAAGGTCATGGAACTCCCTCCCGTTGCACCTCAGACAATCCACCTCCCTTACAAACTTCAGGAAGGACCTCAAGACCTGGCTCTTTGACTGAATCATCTTCCCTTAGCCCCCCTCTCCCCCCCTCCCATAGCGCCTTATGACCCTCACGGGTGATTAGTTTGCGCTTTACAAGTACCCAATAGATAGATAGATAGGCACCTGATTTCATCTCTTGACTATGTAAGTCATTGGTAATTTATTAATATTTCACAATGCCCCTAATAATTTATTGCCGGGTTATCTGTATGGTTAAAGCAGTTCCTTTTCTTAAGCTAAAAAGAATGGGTTCATATGTAACAGATTCATTTATTTTTGTTATTTTGTTCATATATTTCAGAATGCTAAGCATTACTTAACAAAATTTACAATATTTTTTCATGGGTAACATAGTAGTTGAATCAAATAAGCACACTTAAAATACAAACGCATAATAATAAATGTCTCCAGGCCAGCTTTATAAACCCTGTTACCTCCCTAGCCAAAAACTGGAAGTGACATCATCATGCTTCTTGTGCTTTGCTGGACATTTTTAGATGTGGGAGAGTAATATTAAGATCTGCCCCACTGTATGTTAAATTGATAATTTAGTACCTACCAACTGTTAGGCAGCTTTTACAAAACTATGGATAGCAATGAAATCACATAACAGGTGTGGCTATCAATCTTCTAGCCCTGCATGCACTGAACCTTTAAATGGAGCTGCTTACACTACTAAACATAAGAGAGGAAGGGAAAGAGTATAGAAAAAACATAGATTGTGGTAAGCACTAGCAAAAAGCAAGGTTAAGGATATAATAAAACTATTAGACAAAGCAAATAGAAATATATTGAAACAATCTTTAATCTATGTTAAAATATTAAACTGTTAGTGGCCATTTAAAAAAAAAAAAAAAGGTAAAAATGAAATCATGTCCAAACATCAGTTGCCCAAAAGATGTCCAAAAATTAAAATAATAGTACAGACATAATCAATCTTATGAAGAACAAGCTCCAATGTATAAAATCCCAGTTGCGTAAGCAGAGAGTGTGGGTGCTAGCATGGCCTGTCTGCAATCCTAAGCTGTCTCCGATTGAGAATGTGTGGCGCATTATGAAGCACGATATAAGGCAACAAAAGCCCTGTACTGTTGCACAACTGAAGACATGCATAATGGATGAATGGGGGAAAACTCCGCTTGCTAAACTTAACCAACTGGTGTCTTCAGTGACCAAACGCTTAATAAGTGTTATTGAAAGAAAAGATGATGTTACACAGTGGTTAACAGTCGACTGTCCCAACTTTTTTTGGAATGTGTTGCAGTCATCAGATTTGAAATGAGTGTATAATTTCAAAAATACATTAAATTCACAAAGTAAAACATCAAATAATGGGGCCTATTTATTATGTGTCTGTCCGACATGATCCGATCAGAGGATCATGTCCGACAGACATCGCTGAATGCAGAGAGCAATACGCTCTCCGCATTCAGCATTGCACCAGCAGCTCTTGTGAACTGCTGGTGCAATGCCGCCCCTGCAGATTCACGGCTAGCAGGTGGATGTCAATCAACCCGATCGTATTCGTTTGGGTTGAATTGCGGCAATGTCTGTCCGCCTCCTCAGAGCAGGCGGACAGGTTATGGAGCAGCTGTCTTTAGATTGCTGCTTCATAACTGGTGTATCTGGCAAGCCTGAAGATTCGCCAAAAACACGAGACCTCATGCTCCATACAGAGCTTGATAAATGAGCCCCATTGTGTTAATAATGTGTTTTCAATATAGTACAGGGTGAATTAAATTTTCAAATTACTATTTATTTATTTTTTGCATTTTCCATACTGTGTCAACTTTTTCGGAATTGGGATTGTATATATATATATATACTTATTAGTGTGTGTGTGTGTATATATATATATATATATATATATATATATATATATATGTTTATGTGTCTGTGTATACTTGTGATTACATATATGTATTTGTGCTCATACATAGTTACACTTCTAAACACATAAATACACAAGTATACACATATATAGACATCTATACAAGCATAATATATACATATATATATATATATATATATATATATATATATATACACACACACACACACACTAATAAGTGTGTATGTATACAAGTCTATATATGTATGTATACACATACATACACACATACTTTTGAGCCCTAATATATCTATATCTGTATATATTCATACAGATATATAGGTATCGTATCAATATATTTTACAAAAATATTAATATATATAAATATATATATATTTAAAAACATTCTTCTCAGTGAAGTACATAGGAATGTGAAGTATTCCTAGTGCCCCTTCAGCTTTAGCGCAGTAATGGGTTAGCGTGCAAGCGATAAATAGAAAAGGATTTCTTTAGTACACCCCATGGAAGTCTAAGCGGAGGTGGAGTTAAAATCTAATGTTTTACCCTGAGCTCAATTATCACACATAAATGATAAAAATGTATTGCTTCACTTGTAATTAAGCCCATAGTAGGGAAGAGCCCTCTTAGATCAATTATTTTCGAAATGCCACATATGATTTTAAAAAGCCTAATATTTCTTAAATGATCTGCTAAATCAAGTTGTTAAAATTGTAATCAGTTTTTGTATTCATTTTACAAGTAGGAAATGCAAAAAGAAAAAGAATAAACAAAAACAATTTATATATAGTCTATATATTTATATACTGTATATATATATATATATATATATATATATATATATATATATATATATATATATATATATATATATATATATATGTTTACTTAAGTTATTTTTAAATAATTCATTTTTATCTTCCTTATATATTGGTTTCAGCAATTCAAAATGTAAACTACTGAAATGCATAATTAATGGTATAGGTAGCTATTATTAAATAAAAATCAACATATTGTTTGTTCACCACAGCATTATATACAAGGAAAAGAAAGAAATAGGAGCTTGCTTATTTCATTTCTCTGTGTATTTTTATAAAAAAAAATCATTTAACAATGTTTTCAGCCTAGTACAGCTTTTTATCATAGATTTTTTTTTATCAAAATAAGCATATCAAAGGGATGCCCTGTGTCTCCTCTTTGTTGTAAATGTAAGTAAAGAAGTGAGTCTCTTTTGATAAAACTAGAAATATCATCATGCAGACATATAACTTTAATGGTAAAATTAAATCAGCTATGAGAAACTGGAAATACTGTATATGGCATTGCATATAAATATCTTTAGAAAGAAAGTTATTGTGTTTTTCATAACTCCAACCCTATCCTTTTTTCCCCCTTTCTTCTTTTACTAAGCCATTACACAGAAATATTTCATTAAATATTGATGATAACAATTACTTTTAATTTTTGTACACAGATTTTTATTTTACTTATCCAATAACAACAATTTAACATCCAAAAATTTTTTGCAATCATAAAAACATATTTAATTTTTTGTAATAGTACAAGTTTAGTATAAGGATTATAGCGATATTAGCTCTGCACTTTGTAATACCAGTGCACGATAATGTACATTGGTATTACAAGTTAATCGCAATGCAAATGCGAGTTTGCAGTCACATTGCTAGGAAGCATTGCGATCATGAGAGTGTTCTTCCATAAATTCCTATGGGAGCCCCGTTTGTGAGCAAATGAGGACAGATGGGAGTAGGTAAGTGGAAGGGGAGAGAGACATCCAATATAATAAAAGGCCAGGTATGTTTGTCAGATGCAGTCATGCATAGACTGACCATATTGCCGCTTTAAAAAGGGACACATATGAAAAATACATATGTCAGGGCTGTTTTCAGGGCTGTTTAAAGAAATGGTTTTGTATAAGAACCCTCACATATGTATTTTTCATATGTGTTCCTTCTTAAAGCGGCAATATGGTCAGCCTAGTCATGCACAGTAGAGACTGTGCGAGGACAAACATACCTGGCCTTGAGCAGCAGAGAAAGTGTTTTCACAAGCTGCTGTGGAGGGGGTGTGGCCGGATGGGAGCGACGTGACGGGGGCATGACTGGGTGTGCCATGATGGGGCATGGCTGAGCAGATGTGTCATGATTGGGGTGTGGCCTAGTGGGCGTGTCGTGATGGGGCCGTGACCGGCAGATTGATGAGTGGGCGTGGCCGGGCAGGGAGAGAGCAAAACAGAGGGGAGAAAGCAAAAGAGAGGAGGAGATGAGAGAGAGCAAAAGAGAAGAGGGGGAGATATAGAGCAAAAGAGAGGAGGGAGAGAGAGCAAAAGAGAGAGAGAGCAAAAGAGAGGGGGGAGAGATAGCAAAAGAGAGGGTGAGAGATAGAGCAAAAGAGAGGGGGAGAGAGAGAGCAAAAGAGAGGAGGGAGGGAGAGAGAGAGAGAGAGAGAGAGAGAGAGAGAGAGAGAGCAAAAGAGATGGGAAAGAGAGAGCAAAAGAGAGAGAGAGCAAAAGAGAGGGGGGAAAGAGAGAGAGAGCAAAAGAGAGGGGGAAGAGAGAGCAAAAGAGAGAGAGAGAGCAAAAGAGAGGGGGGAGAGATAGCAAAAGAGAGGGTGAGAGATAGAGCAAAAGAGAGAGGAGGGAGAGAGCAAAAGAGAGAGAGAGAGAGAGAGAGAGAGAGAAAGAGAGCAAAAGAGATGGGAAAGAGAGAGCAAAAGAGAGAGAGCAAAAGAGAGGGGGGAAATAGAGAGAGATCGAAAGAGAGGGGAGAGAGAGAGTGAAAGAGAGGGGAGAGAAAGAGCAAAAGAGAAGGGGGAGAGTGCAAAAGAGAGGGGGAGAGAGAGAAAAAGAGAGGGGGAGAGAGATAGCAAAAGAGAGAGAGAGAGCAAAAGAGAGGAGGGAGAGAGAGCAAATGAGAGGGGGAAGAGAGAGAGCAAAAGAAAGGGGGATAGAGAGAGCAAAAGAGAGGGGAGAGAGAAAGAGAGCAAAAGAGAGGGGAAAGAGAGAGCAAAAGTGAGAGAGCAAAAGAGAGGGGGAAAGAGAGAGAGAGCAAAAGAGAGGAGAGAGAGCAAAAGAGATGGGAGAGAAAGAGCAAAGAGAGGGGGGAGAGACAGTGCAAAAGAGAGGGGGGAGAGACAGTGCAAAGGAGAGGGGGGGAGAGAGAGCAAAAGAGAGGGGGAGAGAGAGAGCAAAAGAGAGGGGAGAGAGAGAGCAAAAAAGAGGAAGGAGAGAGAGCAAATGAGAGGGGGAAGAGAGAGAGCAAAAGAAAGGGGGATAGAGAGAGCAAAAGAGAGAGGAGAGAGTGAGAGCAAAAGAGGAGTGAGAGAGCAAAAGAGAGGTGGGGGATAGAGCAAAAGGGGGGGGGGAGACAGCAAAAGAGGGGAGAGAGAGCAAAAGAGAGGGGAGAGAGCAAAAGATAGGAGGAGAGAGCAAAATAGAAGGGGAGAGAGAGCAAAAGAGAGGGAGAAGAGAGAGCAAAATAGAGGGGGAGAGAGAGCAAAATAGAGGGGGAGAGAGAGCAAAAGAGAGGGGGAGAGGGAGCAAAATAGAGGGAGAGAGAGAGCAAAAGAGAGGAAGAGGGAGAGAGAGAGAGCAAAAGAAGGGGAGAGATAGAGCAAAAGGGGGGGGGGAGAGAAAGTAAAAGAGGGGAGAGAGCGCAGAAAAGGGGTGAGAGACCAAAAAAGAGGGGAGAGAGCAAAAGAGATGGGGGGGGAGAAAGAGAGCAAAAGAGAGGGGGGAGAGAGAAAGAGAGCAAAAGAGAGGGGGGAGAGAGAAAGAGAGCAAAAGAGAGGGGAGAGACAGCTCAAAAGAGAGGGGGAGGGAGAGAAAGAGCGCAAAAAAGAGGGGGGAGAGAGAGTGCAAGGGGTGGGACCGCAGTGCTTAAAAAATTGGCCCGTGTACAGAGGCTTTAAGACTAGTTACTAATAATTCAAATATAGGCTTTTTAAAAACACTCCACAACAGAAATAAGAGTTATCAGTGCCAAGAAAAATGCATTATAAATAGATTTTTTTTTATTTATTGTCAGCTATTTAAAAGTTATGTGATATATGTAAATCAGGGTATTGCAATAGAAATTGACATAAAATGAATAAAAAACAAATAATAGGATTCTTCTGTCAAAGTTATATTTGAGTGAAAGAATGTTTAGAAATTTTACATCAAAGGTGGCGTATCTAGTCTTTCATGGTGAAATGAATACAGAGGATGCTTCATCTAGTAGAAAGCTTTGTAAGTAAAAAAAGGCAAGGCCATCACCACATGCACATGCAGGTCAATTAATAGAAGAAGAATATGATTTTCTCTCATCAAGAGAAAAAAGAAACTGAACTGGATGTGTCCCAACAAAGGAAACTTTGCATTTATAGTACAGCAAAATCTTAATTAGATTTGAATATAATCTTACTGAAGATCTTAGTAAGACATTGAAACTACCCTAAACAATGTCTGACTGCCAAAAATAATGCTGTTGGAGAATATAAAATGTATTTTAAGGAAGTCATAGGTGATCTTCACAAAAACTGAGATAGATTACAAGTGGATCGCTATATAGCGCTTTAGCTGTCACACAAACACCACTGGAAGTAAACTTTTAACAAAGGCAGGTTAACGTGTATGTTACAAGTTAAGAGTAAATTATATGTATGAGAGCAAAACCATGCTAACTTCAGGACTTTGGATATTGTGCCCGTGTTAAAGGGACAGTCTAGTCCAAAATAAACTTTCATGATTCAGATAGGGCATGTAATTTTAAACAATTTTCCATTTTACTTTTTTCAACAATTTTGCTTTGTTCTCTTGTGCAATCCATAAGGGACAATCAATCAAGTAAGTATCATATTTATACAATAGCACAACCAATATGAGCCATGATAATAATAAGTGTATTGGGATACCCTCTATACCATCACGGTATCAAGGTACCTCCAAAAGAACCTAGAGCCTTAACTCTATGCAGTACAAACTAGGAACACATATCCAATGGGGGGCAAATCGCCCACACTTCATACCAGAGGGAGTAGGTAGAAACGTTAAGTGACAACTCCAAGGGGCCTCTCATGAGGCCCTATAGCACCAGTCAATGTTAGTGTTAAGTCCACAGGGGGGTGACAAGGTTGAATATCCAGCGAGCTTCCAGTCATAGTAATGCCTGTGCCCTATCACCTCCCTGTCTTGGCCGAGGCACATGATCTATAAGCATTGTTCGCAGGGAGGAGACAGAGTGACCAGCAGTCAGAAAGTGGCCAGCTACCAGCTGTTCAGAGCGCCCCCTGTCCATAGCTTGAGTATTTAACAGCTAGATGCACCCTACTCACTCTACACCTGATGAAGGGTCGTGACCCAGAAACACGTAGTGAGTATATTGTTTGAGTTGTCTGGTCAGACCAGTAGGTTGCGACTTGCTGTTAACTTTTACTCATTTTTATTGAGATATTTTTATTTTGTATGTAATTGTTTTTATTATTGTGTAACATAACATTATGTATGAGTTAGATTAAGATTAGCGCCAAATGATTATCCTTATGCTCCCTCACAGGTAATCTTCCCTATGATTACCAATTTTCGAAAATACAACAACAAATTAATTGCATTTCAGGAGCGCTAAAAAAGCTTAAAGGATGATATGGAGACTATATTAAAGTGAAAACATAATGTGCAGATACAGATTAATGCATTTTCTTCTAAAAAATTATAAAACAAAGTATTTCAAACAACAATAACAGAGACAAAAAATATTCACTAGATTCAAAGACAGAAAAATTATATTTAAATAAGGGACGTCTCCCTATATAATTGATGTTTATATATATAACCAGATTATTGTTTTGATTGGTAGATGTTTTACACTTGATAACACATTCCTATGATTTTATAATTATAACCAAGTATTATATATATAATTACCACCTTAATCCACCTTATATGATATTGGATATAAAAACAAACACAGTAAAAATAAAGTGTATTTAAAATAATTGCACCTTGATGCTATCGTGACAAATTGTCAAATAAAATGTTCATCAAAAAATGTTCCGATTTTAAAAGTTCATTTTGTCAATGAAAATATTTCAGTTTAAAAGTTCATTTATATTGTGCAATCCGATACACTTTTGTTCTCAGAAAGATGTGTCAATTTGTAAATAGATAAATTTGTAACACTTGAGTCTTTTGTTGCAAGTTGTAATAAATGTTTAGAGGGCTTACCGGTTCTTCTGACACTCTCTGTGTCTGGCGATTTTTCAATTTGTCTTACCAGGAAGAATTTTTGCGCCTCTTATCAGCCTTCCAGTCTTGTACGATACAAGATTCTCTTGGAACCTGATTTTCAGAGCCATATCTTGTCTGTGTGACCCCGGTATTCCAATACCCTCTCCTTTGGCTGTCAGTTCCAGCGGCAGACTTTTAGGACTGGGTATAAACTTGCGATACACGCTCCGGTGTGTCAGCAGCTCTTCCAAAATTCGATATACAAATGGCCATTTGTTTTAACTTACTGCTTCTTCCCCCATACTCAATTGGTGTTTGAGATCTTGCAGGGGCTGTTCGAGCTGTGGTGGGTAACGTCTACGCGTTTCGCCGGTCGGCTTTATCAAGACAGATAACATAACATTATGAACAGTTCCTTTGTACTGTATTGATAGTAGATATCACTATACTGCCATCAGGCATTGATGTATTAAGATACAATTCAATATGTTTGCATATTTTGCATACTGTGTTTTATATATTTAAATAAACATTAGTATCTACACTATAAAGGTGTTTTGCACAGTTATTAGCAGCGCTGTTACCACTTGTTATTTATATATATATATATATATATATATATATATATATATATATATATATAACATTAAAGAGCTTTTAGTTGATGACAATTGCAAATAGCAATTCTTTTATCAAATAAAAACGTCCACAAAGTCTTGTAGCTTTCTAATTGTGAAAACAAATCTCAAAATGTGTTTATTTGCATCGTCTGATTAAGCTGGGTTTTTTTTTTTTATCATTTTAAGGTCTTTATCTGCAGCTATGTCTAAAATTATGCAATGGAATTGCTCTTATTTGATATAGTGGAACCCACATTCTACCCAAATTCTCAAAATTGACCCTTCAAACTATATATATTTTTAAAGAAGACAACCAAAGGTATTAAACTAGGCCATTGTTTCATGCCAGTATATGGCCGCCAAATACTATTATATAAAATAATCAATAACTTTGATTATTTTATCATCAAAAATAAATAGCTAACACTTTGTGTTCCTTGCTGAAAATATTTAAACACAACTACTGTAATCATAAGACAAATGTTTGTAAAAGCTTCTCTGAAATCAGCTTTGTTTGGAAATAGCAAACATGCATGCCTTTGCCACTTTTTTGGTAATTAGATGTCTGCTTATTGCAGCTCTGCACCACAGTTCTGAAATTCCCAACAGTGAGCGGGTTAACCAGTTAGCTTGCAAGGTTAACATATGTTTAAGTGTAGGGATTACCTTCCAACTTGACAGTCACCTCCCACTGCCAGATCCCTATCTGATCCCTCCTATCCCTTCATCTCCTTTCTAAAACAATTGGCCATTGCTCCCTCCTCCCATGCTGGACCACATACTTCTTCTCTCCTTTCTGTAACGATCAGCAATCTGGCTTCCTATGATAAGAGAATATGATCAGTGATTGCTTACCATATGAAGGCAGATTCATTCTGCCCTGTGGTTGATTCACCCGCTGCACAGAAACAGCAAGTCTCACTTGTCAGAAGTGACAGCTGGGCCTGCAAGGGCTACAGACAGGATCAATGTAGTTGTACAATATGCAGAATGCTGGTATTTTCACCATGTGATGTAGAATTAAGGAGATCCAGGTAAAAAAAAAAAAAAAAATCAGCTCACCAGAGTAAATACTCTGTGAACAGTTATCCTTCAGCTTCTGTCAGCTGCATGTTGATAAAAAAGCAGCCAATCAGTTTAATCAGTGCTGAGGTCACACTTTGCTTTATTGTGATCATGTGGGATGTCACTGAAATCTTGCAAGATTTCAAAGTAAAATTCCTTAAACTGAGGAGGGATATAACATGACTTACACATGTCAGATGCATGCTCCCTTTAGAAGTCCCAGAAGTACCATCCTGATTGGCTGCTTAAAGCCCCTTTACAATAGGATGTGACTACCGAGGACATTTCAAGGTAAAAGTCTTCCTTTTTTAAATAAAGATGTCCAGGTAAAATTTTCTATTCAGTTTTTACAGATATGCTACATCATCTTCAAGTGCTTTAACATTTGGGTATCTTGTCCTTTAACAAAAATACATAGCATCCTAATAATTAGTTATTCTGGGAACAATCTTAGAGCCCTGTGTATTAATGGTGGATTAAAAAGGTGCCTGACTTTGGAACTTGTTGGCACACCTTCATGCAAGACCATGACCTGTCAGTCATCTAGAACTAATGTGTTAAAGGCGTTTTATCTCCACCACATCAAAGGTGGCGGAGAGGGTAAGAAGCAGCAGTCAGATGATATCTGCTTCTTGTAATGCTGAAAGCATTTTAAGGAAAAAAAATGTATCTTATCAAGCCAAAAAAATTTCATGGGAGCAAAGCCTCAGTAGCAATGTAGTAAAATGCTTCGAAAATATACCAGCAGAAGAAGCTTCTAATGTCCAACTGCATTCCTATCTCTCTTAGTTAAATGAAGCAAAACAAGCAGACTGTCTATTTGTAAACTTCTACAGAAGAACAAGTCCTATTTCTAATAACCACTGAATCATGAGATTGTACCTGTGTGATATGTCTGTATTAACGTAATACACCTCATATACATTTAACTTATTCTCATTTATAAAAACAAGGCCTCATAACTTTATCTTATATGTTAAAAACTAAATTAACTCACTCATCCTTTACTATGCCATGTTGTTATATGTTGTTATATGTTTTTAGAGAACAATCTGATAATATGCCACATTGTTTTATAAGGTAATATTATTTGTTGTTGTATAAAGTAATATCACAATACTATACCAGGTTTTGATATTACATTACAACACATTCATTTAATATACTGTATGAGGTAAATTAGCAATTCAGATATAACAGATGACATGATAAAGACTAATGCATATATAGTAGTATACTATTAATAATTGTATAGTTCTATGAATTGTTAAATTTAAGTATTTTATAAAAACAATAGCCCTACACGGCCAAAATCCCCATCCACTTGGATCCCCTCTCCCTTCCTCCTTCCCTGCCGTTCTTAACTTTTTTTCTCTGTAGTGCAGCAGTCCCACCCGCTCCTGCCCCCCTCCACCCACTTCTTGGTCTTTTATAATATAGGATAAGCACAAAGATCAATAAAGGTATAAACGATCATAATAAAATAATAGATGGCCTGCTTATCTTTACTTCCAAAATGTAGAACCTTGCATTTCTCTGTATTAAATCTCATATTCCATTTACCTGCCCATTCTTCTAATTTTTGCAAATCCATTTGTAAAGCAAGTTTGTCCTGTTCTGACTTAATGACCTTACACAGCTTTGTATCATCTGCAAAAATAGAGATTTTGCTATTTAATCCTTCCTCCAAGTCATTAATAAAAACATTTAAAAGAACAGGGCCCAGTACTGATCCCTGGGGGACTCCACTGATACCTTTGTCCAATCTGAGTATGATCCGTTTACTACTACTCATTGCTCTCTGTCTTTTATTAAATTATTTATCCATGAGCTAATATTTTAAGCTATTCCCAAAACATTTTATGTCTTCAAAAGTCAAGGAACTAAAGGTGAAAAATAGACATGTGCATTTGTTTTCTTACAAATTCAAATTTGTTAACAAAACATGGATATTGGTATTATATTCATGAAATGAATATCCGAAAAAATGCACCGTTAAATTTAAAGAAAACAGAGAAATACTGATGAAATTCATCAGTATTCATTAATTTCCTTTAAATTACCTTAAGGGTTAAAAATACTTAACTCTAGCATGCTGGTGAGCTGCACTAATCCTGACCCTTCTTCACAGAGCTCCAGGGTACAGTAATAGAGCGATGAATCCCATGGCCTGCACTAAAGATGAGGGTGCTTTAATACTGGCCCTGGGATCTGCTGCACTGTCTCCTATTAGCGTGCTCCATGGCTCTACAAAGAAGGGTTTGGCTCATTGTGGCTCTCCAGCATGCTTGAGGTAAGTAAGTAATGCTACAGGTGAACCTTTCCACCTCTAGAAAGGAACATTTACATTCTATAATGAAAATAAATTTAAATGTTCCATGATCATTCAGTATTCATTTAATTTAAACTGAAAACAAATACCGAACAGCACAGCAACTGAAAATTCTTAAAAATTAATTTTCTGAATATTCAGCCAAACATACATGTCTCATTAAAACCAAATTATTTTCGCTTTTTCTCATAATAGTATCCCACAGAACCCCCTCATTTGCATTTGTTTGGAAACCATCAGGGACAACACAATTATATCTATATTGATCTTTATTGGGCAAACATAAGAACATGAAAGCTCAAGATAAAGCTTGATCAGTACTTGATTCCTTTTATATTTCTTCAGAAGAGAATGAATACTTTAAATGCCAATACTCATAATAATATACTTAGGATTTACTCTGCTTCATTCCAAAATCCTTGGATTAGATTCCATCTAATCGCATCACATATTGCTTTATTTTTAGGTCTGAAAATACTTACATAAAATGTAAAGAACACACTTCAGGAAGAGCACCTAACTTCCATAGCCCAACCAATTCTGAAATCTTAATGCCAAGGGATCATCTATGTAAATGAAGGTTCTGGAGCAAAATCGTACTCCAGGTTATAGGTGGAATGCTAGCCCTATTAATTGTTCTCAGATTATCTCAGATCCATGGGTTCTCCAACTGATTTCAGATTTTCATAGTTTGTGTCACGTACAATACAGTTAGTTAGTCTTACATTAATAGTTTCACCAGACATTGTATATGATTCATAGACAGATAAATAAACAACCTTTTTAATAAACAAGCCATAAGCCCCTATTTAAGAAATGCCAAGGCAGCAAGGTTCCCAGGCACCTGTCCACCCAGAATTGTGGTGCACTAATTATTGATTAAACCACAGGCTTGAATGGTGCTTCCACGCTTCATAAATGGAGCCCATAGAACAACTTATATTCCAATTTAAAAGATTTTCTTTTGCAGTTCATATATCTTTTTTTTTTTTATCTGTCTTCTACACCATATATATTTACAAACGAATTCCAGTTATAAACTGATTAAGACACCAAATAGTATGTTTAATCTTCTATACATACTTTTATAAAAACAATCAAGAAATGAATGGCTTGCAAACCTTTGTTTAGATTGTAGGGTTATGCACATTCTTTTTCCAGTTTATATTTTTGCCCTATTACATTATTATTTACAGACTTCTTAAATAAGAGGGTTATTTTGGGAAAACTCTGGACACAACTGCAGAGTGTCTGAAGACAGCAGGTTCCATCCTTCTGTGTATGGACAACATTTCTGGTTGGTCAATACCACAATCATTTAATGATTTCAATATAATTTAAATAAAAAATATGATTTTTATTTTACATAATTTAATTTCATTTGAGTCACATAGAAAATGACACATTAACCAAAAGTAATGAAAGATTTTAAAGATAAGGAATTAGGAGTAGTCATGGTTACTTCTGATTTTATCTAAAATATTTAACGACAATATGTCAGGCTAAAAAGAAGATGATATATTTTTTGAGCTTTGGGGTGTCAGGATTTCATGTTCATGCGAGTGTGACTGAAATGCAAGTTGTGGTCTTAAGATTGCAGCTACTTGGCCTCTTTGATACCAAAAATGTGAAAGAGTTAATTACTCCCAATTCAATCCAATTCTGGATGATTGACAGCCCCTGCTTGGGCACAATTAGTTGCATGCAAGCATCCGCAAGTGCAACATTATATGCAGGCAGCGAATGCTGCCCACACACTGTGCTAAGCCAGATGGTCAGGTTTCTGAGAGGGAATCTTGTCTGCCCAGCTATCAATAAATGGGGGCAAATGTGTTTTGCAACTGCGTAGAGGGATTTTCTGTTATATTAAACAATCTGAATGCCATTTGTATGTGGGCATGGTGGCTACACCGGGCTTGTTTAATATTTTAAAAGTACTTTTATTTATTCATTGAGAAAACCTTGTTTTCTATTTGTTGAGATATTAATCTTAAATCCAGAAGAACGGTACAAAAAATGAATTTCCATAACAAAAACTGACTGCAACTTATTTTCTATAATGGGATTTTAACAGTTCCCATACTGTAAATCATGAAACTGCTAAGTGACAATGCTTAAAATATCAGTAAATGTTCAAAATCTCATTGTACAGAACACATTTTGCTCATATGTATTACTTTAAGAATATGGGGACACAAGGTTCTCTATATTGTAAAACACAATTGTAATAATTGTAATAACACATTTTTTTGATTTCCATTTACAGTAAAAAAATATCTAGGTTGCTTATAAACAAGACATGACCGCAAAAGGTTAAATTTACATCCCAAACATTACCGATGAAAGATGTGCAGGGAAGAAAATTTCATTTCAGACAAAATTTTATTTTCAGATATGCTTCCCCAAATATTTGTTTCCAGTACTATTCAGTTTTTATTTCATTTAAAACTAAATGAAAATCGAATTTTGGTTAAACATTTATATTCGCTTTCGTTAAAACTAATGTAGATGTTTCAAAGCTACAGGTGAAAAGTTCACCTTTAGATACAATACTTACCTTAATGTGCTCTCCAGAGCTTGGAGAACACATTAAGGTAAGTATTAAGTGCTAAAAAAAATAAAGGAAAAAATGGATGCTGACGATTTTCGTTATTTTCGTTGGTGCATTCTTTTGAAAACAATGCACATCTCTGTTACTGACAGAATACCTGTTTTATAAGATGAAATTACTGTAACTTACAGTCACAAAAATGTGAGTATGAAATAAAAAGAAACATTTTAAGAACAGGATTGCTAAACACCATTTCTAGATGATGAGGTCATGATTTTTGTTTTCTCGCATTTGCTTCAGATCTTGTTAGCTGTATGAGATATCAATTATACTGTTTGCCATTAAATACTTATACATATGTAAATTTATATTACATCAAATACCAACTGACAATACAATAGTGATGAATATAGGTTTTATTAATCTAGACCATATATTTATGTAAACATCTAAAATAGTGTCTGTGGCTATTGCAAAGTGTATTGTGCATGCACAAGATAATATAACTATTCAAATCATCTTGGAATACTTGAAAACAAGCCCAAAATGACAGTTTTGCATTTTATCAAGTGACTTTGGCTGTTAGATTTGATGTGTCAATTTTGTTGTCAATGTTTAGTTGATAGTTTGTAGTGGATTGGGATTGTCGTATCAATGTCGTCAATGCATTGGATAGGTGACTTTCCCAAAATCTACAGGTTATAATTGTTCTGATGTAAAAATAAATGTGCAAGATTCAAATCAACCCTGATATTAACAAACTAACACCTAGATTACGAGTTTTGTGTTACGGTTTTAATGCTGAAAAAAATTGACATTTCAGCATAAAAACCGTAACGCAGCCATTACGAGTCTTGTCGGTATAGCTGTACCGCAAGCATTTTAGCCTGTAACGCAACGTCAGTCATGCACTCAAAAAAATGACGTTTTTACGTAGGATTTCCATAGCACTGGTATTACAGGTTGTGTGGTGAGGCTAAAATGCTTGCATTCCAAGACTATACCGACCCAATTCATTTCGCTATCTGAGAGCAGTAGTTATGAGTTTTGCTCAACAAAACTGTTACACAAAACTCATAACTAAAATGTTACAAAGTACACTAACACCCATAAACTACCTATTAACCCCTATTCCACCACCCTCCCGCATTGCAAACACTAAATTTAATTGATTAACCCCTAATCTGCCGCTTCTGACATCGCCGCCACTAATAAAAGTTATTAACCCCTATTCCGCCGCTCCCCGACATTGCCGCCACTATAATAAAGTTATTAACCCTTATTCCCCAGCACCCCAACATCGCCCACACTATAATAAAGATATTAACCGATATTCCGCCGCTCCCAGACATCGCCACCACTAAATAATGTCAATAACCCCTAAACCTCTGGCCTTCCACATCACTGACACTAAATAAACCTATTAACCCTTGAACTGCCAGCCCCCTACATCACAAAAAAACTAAATTAAACTATTAACCCCTAAACCTAACAACCCCTAACTTTAAATTAAAATTACAATATTCCTATTGTAAAAATAAATAAAAACTTACCTCTGAAATAAAAAAAAACTAAATTTAAACTAACAATTAACCTAACATAACTATTAGACTAAAATTAAAATAACTAAAAATTAAAGAAACTAAATTACAAATTAAAAAACCTAACACTACTTAAAAAATTTAAATCTAAAATTACAAAAAATAAAAAATACTAAATTATGAAAAATAGCAAACGAAATTATCCAACATAAAAACAATTACACCTAATCTAATAGCCCTATAAAATAAAAAAGCCCCCCCAAAATAAAAAAATCCCTAGCCTACAGTTAACTACCAATAGCCCTTAAAAGGGCCTTTTGTAGGGCATTGCCCTAAAGAAATCAGCTCCCTGTAAAAAAATACAAATGACCCCCCAACAGTAAAGCCCACCACCCAACCAACCCCCAAAATAAAAAACCTAATGCTAACAAAAACCTAAGCTACCCATTTGTATGGGCATTGCCCTTAAAAGGACATTTTGCTCTTTTGCATAGCCCTTAAAAGGGCATTTAGCTCTTTTAAGAAAGCCCAAATCTAAAAAAAAACACCAAAAAAAAAAAAAACTACCACTAACCCCCGATAATCCACTTACAGTTTCTGAAGTCCGGACATCCAGGCGGCGAGAAGTCTTCATCCAGGAGGCAAGGTCCTCATCCATTCTTTTATCTTCATCCCGGTGGCATCTTCTATCTTCATCCCGGCGGCGCAAGCGGGTCCATCCTTCAAGACATCCAGCACGGAATGTCCTCTTCATGCGGTCGGCGCTGTACACTAAATCTTCAATGCAAGGGAGCCATTTCAAAATGGCGTCCCTTGCATTCCTATTGGCTGATTTAATTTTTGAAATTCAAATTAGCCAATAAGATGAGAGCTACTGAAATCCTATTGGCTGTTCAAATCAGCCAATAGGATGAGAGCTACTGAAATTCTATTGGCTATTCAAATCAGCATATTTAGGTGTTGGCAGATTAGTGGTGTTTAGACTTGGGGTTTATGTTAGCATGTTAGGTAACTTTTTTTTCCCCATAGACATCAATGGGGTTGTGTTACGCAGCTTTTCATTCCGCGCTTCAGGTGTTAGTTTTTGTTCTAACATGCTCTCCCCATTGATGTCAGCCCTTGGATTTTGCGTGGTATAGAGCTCATTGCCACCATATCGCACACACAAGGTGGCTTTTCAAAAATTTGTAATGGCAGAGCTATTGAGGGTGAAATAACGCAACTTTTGTTGCGTTCATTTCACACCCTATATAGCGCAACAATTGTAATCTAGGTGATAGCTTTGGTATATATATTTATTTTGGAAAAAATAAGTAGTTATGATATTATCTTCAAAGGATTTAACAAATATGCCAAGACTAAATAAATACATTTAGCAAAATGAATTATAATGTCATGTATTCCCAGTAAGAAACTTGGTGGGTTGTTCGTTGGTCCCTTCTCAATAGTCAAGGTGGTTAATCCTAATGCCATGACTCGTACTGTATCCACCCCACGTTTCATGTGTCGCTTCTTAAACCTTATGTAACCCTCAGGGCTTTGGCTACTACTCCTGCTGATCCCGTATCCTTGAGTGATGATGTTGAATATGAGATTGATTCCATTGTGGACTCCCGTTATCATCACAATATCTTGCAGTATCTAGTCCATTGTAAGGGATCTGATAAGGACTCCTGGGAGTCCGCCAATAACTTATCTGCTCCACGTTTGGTGTCCTTCTTCCAGAAACCCTGATCATCCTAAGCCTTGAACCACAGAGAGGTTTCTCAGGTTCCTTAGGGGGAGCGATCTGTTATGTATCTGTTCAGTGGCACTTTAATGTTTCCTAATTACCTCCTGCCTGACACTATTTAAGGCCCCTCCTACTAAGCTTCAGTGCTTGGTAATTTTTTTCCGATAAACAGTGGCTATTCCTGTTGAACAAGTGCACCCTAAGCCTTACTAGCCATTTAGGTAAATTCTTGCCTGTTATCAGCCTCTTGCAGCTGCATTGTAAGTATTTCACTTGTATTCTTATCTCCATTTTCCATCATCGTGACACAGCTTTTCTGGTCCCAGAATAAGATCACTCATTGTGCAACTCTCCTGTCATCTGGACGCTACTTATCCTAATCCGGAACTGTGAGTTTTTGAATCCTCTCTACTTGGGACTGTGCTTGCTGCATTTACTATCTAGCCTGCTTCTGCTAAATGGTAATACATTACATGGGGCATTGTTGCATTGTCTGGCATGCATGACCTAGCTATTGTGTGTCATAATCACTACAACCAAGGCTTGCTTAATATATTGAGTGTTTGAACTTTCTAACGCTGCATAACCTGACTCTAATTTTTTATCGCTACCTGGGTGTGCAATTATTAATTAACACTTTCCTGGGTCAAGCTGCATATTATTCCTACTATCCACTGCTTATTCAACAATCACTTGAGCTCTAATTCATTTCTGATTTGCAGTACATATATACCTTATACACATCTCTGGTGTAAGGCAATCCTTCCAACATTCTCATAACCTATGGTTACACAAATCCCTTCTTGGGTTCCATAGTGTTACCTTCAGTCTATGAACTGAACAGAACCCTAGGTTAACAACTCTTTTGGGTTTGATATCTGTGAAACTGAGTGGTAACTAGTACAGTAGTTCTGAACCTTGACATATAAATAGATTTAAAGTCATTTTTTTAAACAAATATATTAGTATATTTACATTTATGGTCTTTTGTCAAAAGTGTATAGATTACTCAGTTATCAGAAAAGAGAACAAAAACACCATAGCCTCTTTGTTCATAATCTTCATTAAAAATATTTAGGATTTACTTTTTTTTATTATTAATTTTTTATTGAGATTTTGCACAAAAGAAAATATACAATACATGTCATTAAATGACAACATTTTCATGAAAAACAATACAAGTATATAAGTAAGAAGCCAAATGATTGCTAAAATATGAGCTTCTAAAACCCCTATGGCTAATTAGCTGGTCACTTATGGACCCTTTGATAAAGGAAAGACTGGAGGGGCATGTTAGTCATATCAGAGACCCTATTGGGCCTAATGACACTTAGTAGGTATGAGAATATAATTGTAACGTTTATAGTAAAATATGAACTTATATTAGTTATCAAAGACCCTGTTGGGTCCAATGGCACTTAGTAAATATGGAAATATATTCTTAACAATAATAGTAAAAATTAACTTATATTGGATTCAAAATAATTTTGCAGCTGGCAAAGACCACTTGAAGTATGGTATCTGGGGGGGAGGCAGTGTTAGCAAAAAAATACAGGCAAATAATATATAATTTCACTGCAGGTAATTTAAGTCAGCATGAACTTGTAGAGTGAACCAGCTGTAGGTTACTATAAAGGTACACTAACTTCCCTCAATGACTCAATAAGAGCCACACCTAGAACTTGATGTTCGCAACAACAAGAGGGACCACAAGGCAGTTTTACAGTAAATTAAACACAAGGCGATCTAATACCATAAGTATGGCATATTTGAAAGTAAAATACAGAGATCTCCTTTTCAGGAATAGATAAATGAACTGGGTACTAAATAGGAACTTTCTAGAAATTAAGTAGCAAACAACAGAAACCAACATCCAGTTTTCTATTTTAAAATATTAATATCTCACTGCTATATGGCGCGGACGAAACAGAAGAACAAGGTGCTAACCTCACATCGGACACTGCTACGGAACTACAGGGCTTTCACTCTGGAGCGTCCTGCCAAGACCTGGGAGTATCATCACTGGTGGCTGTATCCCTGAGCATTAGAGGGTGGATCTGGCTACAAGAGCTGCGTGTGACTTTCGCCTATCGGGTAACCTACCGGAGCCCCTGTGAGGTACTCGGCTTATTGCGCAAAGATGATCCTAGCCTAGGGGAGCTCTCGGCTTATGGGCCAATGTTGTGTGGGGTCCCTCAGAACTTACATATTATGCCCGGCTGGTGGTCCTGGCCGTGACCCACACTATGGCCTAGATTTGGAGTTCGGCGGTAGCCGCCCGCTGGTATTTGGAGTCAGTGATTAAAGGGTCTAACGCTCACTTTTCAGCCGCGACTTTTCCATACCGCAGATCCCCCTACGCCATTTGCGTATCCTATCTTTTCAATGGGATCTTTCTAACGCTGGTATTTAGAGTCGTTTCTGAAGTGAGCGTTAGAGCTCTAACGACAAAATTCCAGCCGCCTGAAAATAGCAGGAGTTAAGAGCTTTCTGGCTAACGCCGGTTCATAAAGCTCTTAACTACTGTACCCTAAAGTACACTAACACCCATAAACTACCTATGTACCCCTAAACCGAGCTCCCCCCACATCGCCGACACTCGATTAAAATTTGTAACCCCTAATCTGCCGACCGCCACCTACGTTATACTTATGTACCCCTAATCTGCTGCCCCTAACCCCGCCGACCCCTGTATTACATTTATTAACCCCTAACCTGCCCCCCACAACGTCGCCGCCAGCTACTTAAAATAATTAACCCCTAATCTTCCGACCGCAAAGCGCCGCCACCTACGTTATCCCTATGTACCCCTAATCTGCTACCCCTAACACCGCCGACCCCTATATTATATTTATTAACCCCTAATCTGCCCCCCTCAACGTCGCCGACACCTGCCTACACTTATTAACCCCTAATCTGCCGAGCGGACCTGAGCGCTACTATAATAAAGTTATTAACCCCTAACCCGCCTCACTAACCCTATCATAAATAGTATTAACCCCTAATCTGCCCTCCCTAACATCGCCAACACCTAACTTCAATTATTAACCCCTAATCTGACGACCGGAGCTCACCGCTATTCTAATAAATTGATTAACCCCTAAAGCTAAGTCTAACCCTAACACTAACACCCCCCTAACTTAAATATAATTTTAATCTAACGAAATAAATTAACTCTTATTAAATAAATGATTCCTATTTAAAGCTAAATACTTACCTGTAAAATAAATCCTAATATAGCTACAATATAAATTATAATTATATTATAGCTATTTTAGGATTAATATTTATTTTACAGGCAACTTTGTAATTATTTTAACCAGGTACAATAGCTATTAAATAGTTAAGAACTATTTAATAGTTACCTAGTTAAAAATAATAACAAATTTACCTGTAAAATAAATCCTAACCTAAGATATAATTAAACCTAACACTACCCTATCAATAAATTAATTAAATAAACTACCTACAATTACCTACAATTAACCTAACACTACACTATCAATAAATTAATTAAACACAATTCCTACAAATAAATACAATTAAATAAACTAGCTAAAGTACAAAAAATAAAAAAGAACTAAGTTACAAAAAATAATAAAATATTTACAAACATAAGAAAAATATTACAACAATTTTAAACTAATTACACCTACTCTAAGCCCCCTAATAAAATAACAAAGCCCCCAAAATAAAAAATTCCCTACCCTATTCTAAATTAAAAAAGTTACAAGCTCTTTTACCTTACCAGCCCTGAACAGGGCCCTTTGCGGGGCATGCCCCAAGGATTTCAGCTCTTTTGCCTGTAAAAGAATAAATACAATACCCCCCCCCCAACATTACAACCCACCACCCACATACCCCTAATCTAACCCAAACCCCCCTTAAATAAACCTAACACTAAGCCCCTGAAGATCTTCCTACCTTGTCTTCACCATACCAGGTTCACCGATCCGTCCTGGCTCCAACATCTTCATCCAACCCAAGCGGGGGTTGGCGATCCATCATCCAGAAGAGGCTCCAAAGTCTTCCTCCTATCCGGCAAGAAGAGGACATCCGGACCGGCAAACATCTTCTCCAAGCGGCATCTTCAATCTTCTTCCATCCGGTGCGGAGCGGGTCCATCTTGAAGCAGGCGACGCGGATCCATCCTCTTCTTCCGTTGTCTCCCGACGAATGACGGTTCCTTTAAGGGACGTCATCCAAGATGGCGTCCCTCGAATTCCGATTGGCTGATAGGATTCTATCAGTCAATCAGAATTAAGGTAGGAATTTTCTGATTGGCTGATGGAATCAGCCAATCAGAATCAAGTTCAATCCGATTGGCTGATCCAATCAGCCAATCAGATTGAGCTCGCATTCTATTGGCTGTTCCGATCAGCCAATAGAATGCGAGCTCAATCTGATTGGCTGATTGGATCAGCCAATCGGATTGAACTTGATTCTGATTGGCTGATTCCATCAGCCAATCAGAAAATTCCTACCTTAATTCCGATTGGCTGATAGAATCCTATCAGCCAATCGGAATTCGAGGGACGCCATCTTGGATGACGTCCCTTAAAGGAACCGTCATTCGTCGGGAGACAACGGAAGAAGAGGATGGATCCGCGTCGCCTGCTTCAAGATGGACCCGCTCCGCACCGGATGGAAGAAGATTGAAGATGCCGCTTGGAGAAGATGTTTGCCAGTCCGGATGTCCTCTTCTTGCCGGATAGGAGGAAGACTTTGGAGCCTCTTCTGGACCTCTTCAGCACCGGATGATGGATCGCCAACCCCCGCTTGGGTTGGATGAAGATGTTGGAGCCAGGACGGATCGGTGAACCTGGTATGGTGAAGACAAGGTAGGAAGATCTTCAGGGGCTTAGTGTTAGGTTTATTTAAGGGGGGTTTGGGTTAGATTAGGGGTATGTGGGTGGTGGGTTGTAATGTTGGGGGGGGGGTATTGTATTTATTCTTTTACAGGCAAAAGAGCTGAAATCCTTGGGGCATGCCCCGCAAAGGGCCCTGTTCAGGGCTGGTAAGGTAAAAGAGCTTGTAACTTTTTTAATTTAGAATAGGGTAGGGAATTTTTTATTTTGGGGGGCTTTGTTATTTTATTAGGAGGCTTAGAGTAGGTGTAATTAGTTTAAAATTGTTGTAATATTTTTCTTATGTTTGTAAATATTTTATTATTTTTTGTAACTTAGTTCTTTTTTATTTTTTGTACTTTAGCTAGTTTATTTAATTGTATTTATTTGTAGGAATTGTGTTTAATTAATTTATTGATAGGGTAGTGTTAGGTTAATTGTAGGTAATTGTAGGTAGTTTATTTAATTAATTTATTGATAGGGTAGTGTTAGGTTTAATTATATCTTAGGTTAGGATTTATTTTACAGGTAAATTTGTTATTATTTTAACTAGGTAACTATTAAATAGTTCTTAACTATTTAATAGCTATTGTACCTGGTTAAAATAATTAAAAAGTTGCCTGTAAAATAAATATTAATCCTAAAATAGCTATAATATAATTATAATTTATATTGTAGCTATATTAGGATTTATTTTACAGGTAAGTATTTAGCTTTAAATAGGAATAAGTTATTTAATAAGAGTTAATTTATTTCGTTAGATGTAAATTATATTTAACTTAGGGGGGTGTTAGTATTAGGGTTAGACTTAGCTTTAGGGGTTAATACATTTATTATAGTAGCGGTGAGCTCCGGTCGTCAGATTAGGGGTTAATAATTGAAGGTAGGTGTCGGCGATGTTAGGGAGGGCAGATTAGGGGTTAATACTATTTATGATAGGGTTAGTGAGGCGGATTAGGGGTTAATAACTTTATTATAGTAGCGCTCAGGTCCGCTCGGCAGATTAGGAGTTAATAAGTGTAGGCAGGTGTCGGCGACGTTGAGGGGGGCAGATTAGGGGTTAATAAATATAATATAGGGGTCGGCGATGTTAGGGCAGCAGATTAGGGGTACATAGGGATAACGTAGGTTGCGGCGGTTTACAGAGCGGCAGATTAGGGGTTAAAAAAAATATGCAGGGGTCAGCGATAGCGGGGGCAGCAGATTAGGGGTTAATAAGTGTAAGGTTAGGGGTGTTTAGACTCGGGGTACATGTTAGAGTGTTAGGTGCAGACGTAGGAAGTGTTTCCCCATAGGAAACAATGGGGCTGCGTTAGGAGCTGAACGCTGCTTTTTTGCAGGTGTTAGGTTTTTTTTTCAGCTCAAACAGCCCCATTGTTTCCTATGGGAGAATCGTGCACGAGCACGTTTTTGAGGCCGGCAGCGTCCGTAAGCAACTCTGGTATCGAGAGTTGCATTTGCGGTAAAAATGCTCTACGCTCCTTTTTTGGAGCCTAACGCAGCATTTGATTAAACTCTCGATACCAGAGTTAAATTTATGGTGCGGCCAGAAAAAAGCCCGCGGAGCGTTAACAGCCCTTTTACCGCCAAACTCCAAATCTAGGCCTATGTTTGCAGCGTGTTTCCCCTAGCCTTAGAAAAGGCATTGGTTAATCCGGCCATTGTTACAGTGCCCCTGACAGAAGAAACACTTCTGGTCACAGTGAATAAAGAGACACTATCTCCTACAATATGGAGCGGACTGGCTTTTAATGGAGACATATTCTTTTTGTACTGATAGCATATGATGACCACTTTAAGTCTGAACATTTATATCTTTCTATCTGAAGGGACTGTTTGATGTGCTCATATATATATAATATACTGGCCACTGCTATACTATATATTCCCAAGTGTGGACCTGCAATATTATACGTTTACAGACTAATGCAAGCTGTTCCCTGCAAAAATCTGTGTGAGCCCTGTTATGTTTTTCTACTTTCAATGGGGCATTAATAGAAACTGAATGTAATGCTACCTATATGTATTGCTGTTTATGTTTGAATGAGACCAGTTTATCATCCCTCTAGTTACTTATTTTATTGCAGTATATATACAAGCTCCTCATTGTTTGTATATATGGTGAGGTTACCAGAATTTAAACATTTTGCCACATAATTCTTTACTAAAGTTCATTAAGGTCCTATGTATGGCCCAAAATAAAACTAGTAGGGATCTCGTAAGTGGTACCTTTACTAAGCTCTGAGCTTTAAGTGCACCCACAGGTTCAACAGTTAAAAGTGGAAGAGACATATCGCAGTCTAGTGTATTTCTCCCTACTAAAGACTTCTTTGCACGTTTAGCATACACAGTTTATAATATTTAGTTTAACCAGCTTTTTGCGCTATTTACAGTTCAATTTGGCTCATTTATTATGTTCCTGTTAATTAGGACACGAGGCTTGAATCCTAATGTACTGCATATATATTCATATACATATTATGTTCTACTTCAACATTACGCATGGAAATGAATCTACTGTTATCTGGTTGCCAATGAATAACTGTACTCTATTCTTACAAGAAATCCTATAATACTACTAGTGACTGTTACTCTGTTCTAACCATATGGTTTAGATATATTTGTTTTCTCCTTTCTAATGTTTCACTAACCATTTAAAACTATATCCAACATTATAGGTGTGAGTAGCTCCTTGGAAAAATTCATAATTCACTGTTAGACTAATATAATTGTTTTGCCCGTCGCCTGGACATAGGGCCCATGCCCGGGTGGCGGGGATAGGTTATAAAGGAGTGTGAAAAATTATTTACTTTTCATTATAGTTCTAGTTTCACTATATTTTATATATATATATCGATCTATACCTACTATATTAGGTGCTACTTTAGCCACCTCAGACTCATAGATCATCCAGAGAGATCATTCCCATATTTGTAGCGCTTCTTACTCATTAGTCTATAGTCACCCTATCGTGAATCCAGGCTAATACATATTTTTAAGACAGGCTGGTCCTACGTTTATCATATAAAACGAGGCCATAGTATGCGCTGTATAGGAATTAAACTGTCCTCAATAGAGCAATTTTGAGGACTCCAGATTGGGCATCCTCGCATATAAGAATCTACACTAGGCCAGAATATACCTAGCTTACTTCTCTTTGCTATACGTGCACTCTTTGGTTTATATATTTGGCCCTTTACTTCCTAACTCACCACCTCCCCCCCCCTACATAACATACCTCCTATAACAGGAGGGTTAACTAGGCGGTTTTTCTCGTCAATACCGCACCCTAACTATAGTCTTCATTATCCATTGCAACATACCAATATATTTTACTCCACAACTTTACCATACGAAAGACTGATAAAAAAGAGCCTCTAACTCTCATATGCATATTTTATTCTTTACTCTAGTAGTTGAGAGGCTAGAATTCAAATAGCTCAAAATTTGAGGTAAACAACATTAGACCCATGAGTGGTCTTCCCTATTTCAGGTAGCCTTCTATTATTGCAAAAAATTCCAATTGGTTACGGGGTCCAAGCGTGGCCCTCGATTAAAAGAGAAGGCTTCAATTTGTATTGGCGTAACTGAATTATGATTCTGCATAGTATTCTAAGTGTTCCCTATGTTTGTCATCTCGCTGGTTGATGTTATTATTGATGCTAACATATCTATTACATTCCTTGTATATCCAGTTTTGCCTTTGGTGATGACATTTATGGTGTGTTTTGATGATATTTCTGTATGCCATCTTTTACCTTAATAAAAATTATTTAAAAAAAAAAAAAAAAGAATATATAAAGGTATAAGCAGTATAAACTACCAGAGCATATGTCTTAAGTCTGAGAGTAAAAATCAACATTTCTTCAAATACTCAGTAGGTTTTGGTATTAATAATATGTATTATTAAAGTAATATCTTGTAAGAAAGTTCTACAAAATTGAAATGGAGAAATATTAGCTTAAATTGACATGGGTACCCCTATATGTGAGAGATAGTGGCAGCAACTCGGATATGTAATATGTGCTGGGTTGGCACCTTTAAATATCAATAAAATTAGAGATGATAGAAAGAGTTATATCATGACAACGATCAAATAACTTCTGAAGGTCCTCTCAAAACATAAATGACTATTTCTTAACTGTTTGGTTATAAGTATTTAGGTTAGGATGAGTGTCTAGAGATCTAGAGACTGTTCTAGTGTTTGAATATTTATTACTCATAATCAACCTGTTAATATGCCTGTTATCTGACAGTCTCAGAGTATATAGCAAAGGAAAAAACTGTTAGTTTGATATAACATTATGTCTGCCAGTTAGTGCACAGATCTAACTATGTGCAATAACCATAGCACAGAAACATTGAAACCATTGAACAGAAGTAGTTATATAGCCCCTATGTCAGACAATTATAACCTAATGACAAATATCAAATATACTAAGAAATATTTATGTCCCACATCTTCAGATTAGTGCTTTAGGGTATATCAGATTATTTTAAACTTTAACCAATACCAGTTGTAGAAGTCTTCATTAGTTCTAAGTTTCGTTTTAAGTTCCAGCCAAAATAAGCTCCCCAGTCACTCTGTGTCATACAAGCTGAGGTGAACCAGACATCTGGGAGTCTCAACAAGGCAATTTGGCCATTGTCTGTCATCTTCGTTGGAGTGCACCAGTTTTGTATTAGGAGTGAGTCTTCTACATAACTAAAATTGTGTGCCGACACATCTTCAACGTTACCTGACATTGCATTTCCTATTACTTGCTACTGCTGGTCTTTAGCTGGTGTGCAAGGAAGCAGTGTTCTCACCGCCTCAACAGCACAATTTCCCACTGCACCATCATAATCCTCCATGATCTCCCAAGCTCCATGATCCTCTGTGTTGTTGCAGTTTCCTACACTAAGTGGAGCTGCATGTCCAGAGCATTTTGTATCTGGTGGGGTTGTCACTCAGAACATTAATAAGCAAGGGTTAAGGGTTTAAGGGTTTTGAAATGATTAGTGAGTAACTGCGTAGTGTGAGTCTCCCAATTATCTAGCAGACTGTACTGCATATCCTCAGCATAGCTGTGCTTGTATTGGTGGTGGGCAAGTGTATACTTAAGATGGTGGCATTTACCGTGTGTCTTTACTGAATGTCCTAGGCCGGTAGCGTGGGTACAGGGCTGTCTCTGCGTTTTCTTCAGTTTTCATGTAAAGCGGATCTTGATACTTCAATTAAGATATTTGAATCGATAATGATTTGATATTAAACGATTAATCCCCAAAATAATATTTTAGAGCACGGAGCTCCCTGGAAACATGTCTGGCCGCTTCAATAATTGGCTCGACCCCCCCGGATTTACTTTTTTATATCATTGTAAACATGACACTATAGAGTATTTAGATTTGGTTTTAGGATGGTAGAAAAGTTTAAGCACTAATAAATCAGTTTTTAAAATACAATTGTAGCCATAATTAAGAAATGGAAGAATAATATTAATGTGTAACAAGGCATAATAATATTTGTTTATAATAATTTAACAATTTAAAAATAGAGGTTCCTCGAGAAATTTATGAGAGTGAAAAAGATTGTCTAGGTATAAAATATTTCGAAAGAAGAGGAGGTTGGGAATAATAGGTTTGTTTATCACAAGGTATATAATAATAATAAAAATAATAAGAAGAAGAATTTAAAAATAGTTTTACTAAGTTTTCCTTTAACTGCTTCATGGCAGAACAATATTGTTCACATTGGAATGAAGTTACGATGTAAACATTATTAGTAAAAATGAAATAACGTGATTGTCGATAAAATTGCATGATTTCAAGACCGGGATCAGAACATTGGGGACTCCCTACAGTGCTAGGCACATCCCCAGGCCGATCCTTGCCTTCGTCACAGGGGGAAGCTGTAGGACGCCCTATATGGTAGGATGTTCTATATATTGTTGAAAGACTCAGTTTAAACAATATATAAATTAATAATAGGAGATACTCTAAAT
The DNA here is from genome assembly GCF_027579735.1 of Bombina bombina. NCBI lineage: Eukaryota > Metazoa > Chordata > Amphibia > Anura > Bombinatoridae > Bombina > Bombina bombina. The sequence continues at coordinate 337,483,401 of NC_069501.1, read as the reverse complement.
TGAGTTTTTAGTAGAACACCAACATTTAAATCCAAGGTGGAGTTTCCACTGGTGAAATTAATGGTTTTCACCTTCCTGTTATCCATTAAAATTGCTATTAATAAAAATATCAATTAATAGCTGTTTAGAAAGCTTTCTAATTTTTATTTTGCTCTTGCCAAACTAGAACTTTCTTTGGGTCTGATTCAAGTCTAAAGGAAACAAAAAAATAATAATTTGTGCACAGTTTCAATTGAACTCATTTACAGCTATCAACTTGTTTTATGTTTCCATTACTAGAGTAAAATATTCGACAGCCTCTCTTAGGTGTCAAGTGTTGTCCTTTATGACATCTAAAACAAATGTACACCTATAATATAAAAAATCTTATAATTAATCAAAAATTATGTTATATATAGAAGTTAAACATAAACATGAATATATTTAGGGACAGATTACAAGTGGACCAATAACAGTTACTCACAAGCAATAAGCGGTTTATAGCAGGTGTTTGCACGTATCAGATTTTCCTGAAAAAGTAAACGTGATCACTTGAGCGTAATCTTGATTTATGCTAGAATGATTACCGCATCCTCAAAGTTCTAGTTAACTGTTTCGTGGAACCAAAATGTGTTACAAAACACATCAAAAATACATTACAAAATACAGTTACACTCTTAATATCACTATCTAAAAAAATTATTAAAAATATATATTGCACAAAAAAGTTATAAGGGCTCAAAGATATGAGATGTTAGAAAAGAATTTGCGAGTTGGATGTTAGTTTTTTTTACCATTTGTTTTGCTCCATTGACTTCTCAGGGGGAATAGGTTATCACAAATGATACTGTACGTTTTGGGTTTTTACGACTGTCGGGTTAGTGTGCAAGTGAAAACAGTTTACTTTTAATTCATAATACGAGCGTAACCCGACACACGCAAAAATGCTCCACTCATAATCTAGCCCTTAATGTATTAAATACGGAAATATTATACATTAAATGAACATGAAATTTAAAATTTTAGTTAATGATTCAGGCAGAACAAGCAATTTTAAAGAATTTCAATTTAATTATTTTATTAAATGTACTTCTCTTGTTATCCCTTGTTGAACAGCATACTTAGATTAGTTTAGGGGCAACAATGCATTTCTAAGATCTAGCTGATGATTGGATTTTTGGGCTGCGCATATGTCTCTCTTATTTGGATCACAAGATGTATTCATATAGGTCCCAGTAGTGCATTGCGGCTCGGAAGCTGGCTTTAACTATGATTTTAAATCTATTACATATCTATATGCAAACAATAATATGATGCTTTAACATAGAGCATTTTCTTTTTACACTTTTCTGTCCCTTTAATTAAAGTAAATTAAAATAAAAAAGTATGCAGTATATACTCATATATATATATATACAGGGAGTGCAGAATTATTAGGCAAGTTGTATTTTTGAGGATTAATTTTATTATTGAACAACAATCATGTTCTCAATGAACCAAAAAAACTCATTAATATCAAAGCTGAATAGTTTTGGAAGTAGTTTTTAGTTTGTTTTTAGTTATAGCTATTTTAGGGGGATATCTGTGGGTGCAGGTGACTATTACTGTGCATAATTATTAGGCAACTTAACAAAAACAAATATATACCCATTTCAATTATTTATTTTTACCAGTGAAACCAATATAACATCTCAACATTCACAAATATACATTTCTGACATTCAAAAACAAAACAAAAACAGATCAGTGACCAATATAGCCACCTTTCTTTGCAAGGACACTCAAAAGCCTGCCATCCATGGATTCTGTCAGTGTTTTGATCTGTTCACCATCAACATTGCATGCAGCAGCAACCACAGCCTCCCAGACACTGTTCAGAGAGGTGTAAATCTCACATTTGATGATGGACCACAGGTTCTCAATGGGGTTCAGATCAGGTGAACAAGGAGGCCATGTCATTAGATTTTCTTCTTTTATACCCTTTCTTGCCAGCCACGCTGTGGAGTACTTGGACGCGTGTGATGGAGCATTGTCCTGCATGGAAAATCATGTTTTTCTTGAAGGATGCAGACTTCTTCCTGTACCACTGCTTGAAGAAGGTGTCTTCCAGAAACTGGCAGTAGGACTGGGGAGTTGAGCTTGACTCCATCCTCAACCCGAAAAGGCCCGACAAGCTCATCTTTGATGATACCAGCCCCAAACCAGTACTCCACCTCCACCTTGCTGGCGTCTGAGTCGGGACTGGAGCTCTCTGCCCTTTACCAATCCAGCCACGGGCCCATCCATCTGGCCCATCAAGACTCACTCTCATTTCATCAGTCCATAAAACCTTAGAAAAATCAGTCTTGAGATATTTCTTGGCCCAGTCTTGACGTTTCAGCTTGTGTGTCTTGTTCAGTGGTGGTCGTCTTTCAGCCTTTCTTACCTTGGCCATGTCTCTGAGTATTGCACACCTTGTGCTTTTGGGCACTCAAGTGATGTTGCAGCTCTGAAATATGGCCAAACTGGTGGCAAGTGGCATCTTGGCAGCTGCACGCTTGACTTTTCTCAGTTAATGGGCAGTTATTTTGCACCTTGGTTTTTCCACAAGCTTCTTGCGACCCTGTTGACTATTTTGAATGAAACGCTTGATTGTTCGATGATCACGCTTCAGAAGCTTTGCAATTTTAAGAGTGCTGCATCCCTCTGCAAGATATCTCACTATTTTTGTCTTTTCTGAGCCTGTCAAGTCCTTCTTTTGACCCATTTTGCCAAAGGAAAGGAAGTTGCCTAATAATTATGCACACCTGATATAGGGTGTTGATGTCATTAGACCACACCCCTTCTCATTACAGAGATGCACATCACCTAATATGCTTAATTGGTAGTAGGCTTTCGAGCCTATACAGCTTGGAGTAAGACAACATGCATAAAGAGGATGATGTGGTCAAAATACTCATTTGCCTAATAATTCTGCACTCCCTGTATGTTAGTTTTGTTTTTTTTTAACAGCGTGCTCCACTTAAGTCTATAGGGAGAAGAATTTAACGTGGTCATAATATGCAAAGTCCTGAAGTTAGCTTGCGTCAGGCTTCGCTTACATGCAAAAAAAATACTTTTAACTTGTAATATGCACTAACCAGCGTGAGTTAAAAGTTTACTTGAGCAGTATTAATGCTCGAATGAAAGCGCTAAATAGTGCTCCACTTGAAATCTGGCCTATACTGTTTAAAACCAATATGATAGTGACACTAGTTACAAGATAAAAATAAGGTAGATTGAACATTTAAGACATATAGACCGGGAATCTATTAAACAATATTTGTAAATATAATGTAAAGACAGAGTGAATGCTTTTAAGCCAATACATATTAATCAAATTTTTAAATCTGAAAGTATGATAGAATGATAAGGTTTTGGTAATGAAAAGTATTTTGGCATTTTATGCTTGCTATATTTACACTTAAAGGGGCAGTAAACTTACAAACTAATGTTATATAATTCTGCACATAGTGCAGAATTATATAACATTTGCTTACCGGTAGATTTATACACTAAAGTATTGCAGAGACATTTTATGTAAAGGTTCCTTTTTCCAGAAAGCCATTCCTTGCTCTACTGAGCGGGTCTGGTTTTTCCACAGTCACAGTCACAGTGTGCCTGGTCGCGCCATTAAAATGAATGTAGCTTACCTCCGCTCTGGTCTTGTAGGAGCGAGCTACATTCATTTTAATGGCACGACAGGGCACAATGTGACTAGACAGTGTTGCTGCGATGTGCTGTGGAAAAACCAGACCCACTCAGTAGAGCAAGGAGTGGCGTTCTGGAAAAAGGAGCTTTTACATAAAATTTCTCTGCAATACTTTAGTGTATAAATCTGCCGGTAAGCTAATGTTATATAATTCTGCACTATGTTTTTAAGTTTACTGCCCCTTTAAAGGAATACATGAGAATATGGATTTAACAACCTTGAATAATTAAATAAGATAATTTATAGTTTAATACATTCATTATTATTTAATTATTTTTGTATCAGTTTCAGAATTTGTATAAGTAGTTTATTGGCTAAATTTCTCTTTCAGGCAGCTTTGTGCACTGTGACTGATTAATGTTCAGAATTCACATTTATGTATCCATTTTGTTTCTGTTTCTGTTGCGTTTCCTTGCAACAGATATACACTGAAATTTACCTTTTCAGAATTTAATGCAATTGTTCATTAGAATATAGCTTTCTTTAGATCAATAAGTAATTACCCAGTATCAACAGCAATCTTATCAAATTGTTTGATAGTCTGGCCATATGACCACTAAGGTCTAAACGCTCTATTTGTATTTTCACAGAATTGGGAATGAGGTTATATTAAAAAAAAACAGCTAACAATCCATTTTATCACATGTAAATACTTAAAGACATTTAGAAGTGGTTATACCAACTTTTATATATTGTAGAGAGCATTTAAAGGGACATTCCAGCCAAAAATGAAATCCTCATGGATGCATTTCAGTTTTGAATAGAAGCATTTTTGCAATATAGATGTAATAGCAAAAATGTTTCTAACAAAACCTATTGCTGTTTCAAAAGTGTATTTAAGTATGCAGTGTGCCACCAGCATTTTAAACACAGCACTTGCTCAGAGAGTCTAAGTTAGGGGGGGTGTTAAGTTTAGGAGTTAATAGTTTAATTTAGTGTTTTGCGATGTGGGGGGGGGGGCTGGCGTTTTAGGGGTTAATAGGTTTATTTAGAAGCGGCGATAAGGGGAGCCGAAGGTTTAAAGCATAATAGGTTTATTTAGTGGTGGCGATGTGGGAGGACAGAGGTTTAGGGGTTAATAACTTTATTATAGTGCCGGTGATGTTGGGGAGTGGTGGAATAGGGGTTAATAACTTTAGTTAGGTGTTGGCGATGTCGGGAGAAGTGGAAAAGGGGTTAATAGCTTTTATTAGTGTTGGCAATGTCGGGAGCGGCAGATTAGGGGTTAATAATAATTTTATTTAAATGTCGGCGATGTTGGGGAGCAGCGGATTTGGGGTAATATGTTTTATTAGTGTCGGCAATGTCGGGGAGCGGCGGAATAGGGGTTAATAACTTTTATTAGTGTCTGCGATGTCGGAAGCGGCGGAATAGGGGTTAATAACTTTTATTAGTGTCGGCGATGTTGGGGGCGGCAGATTAGGGGTGTTTAGACTCGGCTTTATATTACTGTGTTAGGTTTAAACTTAACTGTTTTTTCACCATAGACATCAATTGGGCTGCGTTACAGAGATTTTTCTAACACTCTCTTCCCATTGATGTCTAAGGGGGAAAGCGTGCATGAGGCACGTCAAATCAGCCCTTTTTTTGGGGTTAGTTTTGCGATCTGTTTAGCGCAAATCTCATAATCTAGGTGTATGTTTGTTCTTAATGACTTTTGTAAATGTGCTGTGCTGATCCTCTGTGTTTAAATAGCTTACAAACTCCCCCCACCTATTGTGAGTATGTTTTGGTATGTTATGTTTCTCCATTTATGATTGACTCTTAAAGGGACAGTATACACCAGAATTTTTTTGTTTAAAAAGATAGATAATCCCTCTATAACCCTTTACCCAGTTTTGCATAACTAACACTGTTATATTAATATAATTTTTACATCTGTGATTACCTTGTATCTAAGACTCTGCAGACTACCCCCTTATTTCAGTTCATCTGACAGACTTGCATTTTAGCCAATCAGTGCTGACTCCTAGGTAACTCCATGTGTGTGAGCACAATGTTATCTATGTGTGTTATGAAACACATGGACTAACGCCCTCTAAAAAAAAAAATGTCAAAATGCATTCAGATAAGAGACGTCCTTCAAGGGCTAAGAAATTGGCATATGAGCCTCCTAGGTTTAGCTTTCAACTAAGAATACCAAGAGAACAAAACAAAATTGATGATAAAAGTACAATGGAAAGTTGTTAAAAATTACATGCCCTATCTGAATCATGAAAGTTTATTTTTGACTAGACTATCCCTTTAAATAAGTTTTCCTATTCACAGATAGCTTTGTTCATGTGCAATTTGAAATAGCTAACTGAAAAATATTAAAGGTGCACTGCTAAAATGTCAAGAAAACAGCTAACAAGAAGAATGCTGTGGGCGGAGCTTGTAGGTCATTTTCCGCTGCCAACAAACAATTATTTTTTAAGTTTCATGTATTTCTTTCAAGATTTTAGATGTGGAACCCGTTGCAAGGCCTCAGAATGTTTACATTTCTTCAGAAGGACTCATGTAATTATATTATAATCACTTTTGCAAATAAATATATGGTTAGCACTAACAATGCCATGTTGGAAAATTTTCTGAAAATATACTTATTTGATTTATTTCTAATTCATAAACCTGGACATTTTCATCAAAAGCCCCTATATCTGGATACAAGATGGATTTCTTTTGGGTGCTAAGCAACCTTATTCACCATTAGTTGGAAACATTTTGGGTGGGTGAGGTCCTTTGGTGGGTATAGTACACTAGAGGATTGTGGGAGTCAGATCATAATGTTATTGTCAAACAGATGTCATTAATCCATTTATATTACCTTTATATCTGGCTTGCTTCTGTAAAACGCACTCTGTTAACACCTAACGGAATGCTCAGAGGGCTTCAATTAATGGAGTACATTTTAATGAGGCATCAGTTACTAGTGGTGTTTCCCAAGGGTCAGTTCTTGGGCCTGTTTTGTTTAACATGTTCATAAGTGATATTGGAGTGGGCTTAAAGGGACATGAAACCCAAATTTTTTCTTTCATGATTTAAAAAGAACATGCAATTTTAAACAACTTTCTTATTTACTTCAATTATCTAATTTGCTTCATTCGCTTTATATCATTTGCTGAAAAATCTAGATAGGCTCAGTAGCTGCTGATTGGTGGCTACACATAGATGCCTTGTGTGATTGGCTCACCCATATGCATTGCTATTTCTTCAACAAAGGATATCTAAAGAATGAAGCAAATTAGATAATAGAAGTGAATTTGAATGTTGTTTAAAAATGTATTTTCTATCTGAATCATGAAAAAAAACTTTTGGGTTTAGTGTCCCTTTAAGGGGAAGGTTTGCTTGTTTGCTGATGATACAAAAATTTGTAACAGGATAGATGTTCCAGGAGGGGTTGATCAATTGAACTGTGATATTAAAAAAACTAGAGGACTGGTCAAATAAATGGGATCTGAAATTTAATATTACCAAGAGCAAAATTATGCATATAGGATCCAAAAACGCAAAGGCCAATTATAGTCTCAATGGTACATTACTGACTGTAACTAAAGAAGAAAGGGACTTGGGAATTATTATTTCCGATGATTTAAAATTTGGTACACAATGCAGCAGTGCCGCCAGTAAGGCCAGTCGAATACTTGGTTGCATTGGAAGAGGTTTTAGTAGCAGAAATAGCAAGGTTCTTATGTCACTTTACAGATCATTAGTTAGACCAAATCAGGAATACTGTGTACAGTTCTGGAGACCATATCTTCAGAAAGATATAAATAAAATAGAAGCTGTCTAAAGGAGGGCTACTAAAATGGTACATGGTCTAAAATATAAAACGTACAAAGAAAGACTCTATGATCTAAATATGTATAGTTTAGAGGATAGAAGGGAAAGAGGTGACATGATGGAAACCTTCAAATATATGAAGGGACTTAATAAAATAGAAGTTGAAAGCATTTTTCACAAAAATATAAATGCCAAAACAAGGGGTCACAATCTAAAGTTAGAGGGTAGCAGATACAGGTGAAATTTGAGGAAGCATTTTTTTACAGAAAGGGTGGTGGATTCATGGAAAAAAACTTCAATTTAAAGTGGTAAACACAAACACTGTAAAGGAATTCAAAAATGCCTGGGACATGCATAAGGCTATCCTAAGGGAAAAACTAACATGTAATATGGGTAGACTTGATGGGCCTTTTTGGTTCTTATCTACCATTAAATTCTATGTTTCTATGTGTGTGTGTGTGCTTTGGAGCCCTTTGTAGTTAAAACATTTTTAAACTTAAGCTCTACTCTCATTAATATTTGTAATATAAAAGTAAATGATGGACACTTTCATTGATTAAAATGATTGTAGACACTAAAAAATATTAATAATCTCCCTTCAATTTTCTTATACATTCTACCTTTCCTCCGCCCGCAACACCTAATCTTTTTCTGTGTAAAATGACTAATCACGCTGTGCACGTTATGATTGGCAACAGTGTGATTAATCATTTTAAACAGAGAAAGACTATGCGTTGCTAGTGGAGAAATGGCAGAATGTATAAGAAAATGAAAGTGTGATTTTTTATATATTTTAGCGTCTACAATCATTTTGATCAATGAAAGTGCCCATCATTTATTTTTTTAATACAAATGTTGTTGAGAGTAGAACTTAAGTTTACAATCAGTTTAAGTAGATGAAAACATGAAAAAGCATATTAATGCAATATTCATCCTATAATATAAAAGGCCAAGTGTATTTTTCCGAAGCTGTCATGTGAGAGGACAAACACACCTGGCTTTACACAAACTAAACTGATCTGCTGTCTGGAGGGAGTGGGGGGGGCCGGACAGAGTGGATGGGGCCGGGGCGTGACGCGGGTGTGGTGGGGGCATGAACAGATGGAGCGGGTGTGGTGGGGACTTGACCGGGCGGAGTGGGCATGGCAGAGGCATGGTCTGTAGAGAGAGTTCACAAAATATGCGGGAGACAGAGCAAAAGAGAGTGGTGGGAGAGAGCAAAAGAGGGAGGAGAGAGCAAAAGAGGGTGCAAAAAAGAGCACAAAAGAGAGGGGTAGAGAGAGAACAAAAGAGAGGGGTAGAGAGAGCACAAAAGAGAGGGGGAGAGAGAGTACAAAAGAGAGCGGGAAAGAGAGAGAGCACAAAAGAGAGGGGGGAGAGAGAGAGAACACACAAGAGAGGAGGGAGAGTGAGAGCACAAAAGAGAGGGGGAGAGAAAGCACAAAAAGAGAGGGGGGTAGATAGCACAAAAGAGAGGGGGGTAGAGAGCACAAAAGAGAGGGGGACAGAGAGAGAGAGGGCAATGTGTGAGACCACTGTACTGCAAAAAATGGTCCATGTACACAGGCTTTAGGACTAGTATTTAATAAAGTGTTATACTGTGTATTTACTGTACTATACATTTTTCAATTCCAGTGTTCTGCACATAGCAGAATATGTTCTATGTGTATATATATATATATATATATATATATACAGTATATATATATATATATATATATATATATACAGTATATATATATATATATATATATATATATATATACAGTATATATATATATATATATATATATATATATATATGCAGTATATACTATACATAATCATCTATATATAGGTATAAATATATATTTGTGCAAAAAAAACATCAGATATATAGAAATATTTATTTATAAATAAATAAATAGTTTTACTCCATGTGTAGAACATTGGAATATGAAATATTCATATTTCATGTTGGGTTAGCACACTTGAGAATATGAAATCAGGTTTGCTTGCGAGTAGGGTGATTTTTTCATTTTTTTTTTTGCTCTATTGACTTCTACTGAGGAATATACGATAATGTACCGCCCATATCCAAACTTCTGCTTTTTGCGTGCATCGGGTTAGCGCTCATGGAAAAACAGTTTACTTTCTATTTGCTAATACGAACGCTACCTAATGCGCGCAAAAAGCTTACTTATAGCGGAGTTAGTGATTGAGCAGGAGAGTTAAATACCGGTCCCACGTGTGATCTGGCCATTAATAAGAGATGTATGTAAACTAAATTAATTTGTCTATGAAGATCACTAACATTTTGTTTCATGTTATGCATTAGCATAATCAAATAGGGCAAATACCACAATACTTTTTATGTATTTTGCCTTACATTATGGGTGCAGAAACTTCCATAAAGCGCCTCAATAAAATAAAACACATGATCTTACATTGCTTCATATTTTATAGATGAAATAATTGCAATACTTTTTCTGTGCATTTCAAATATGAAAGCAATTGCATTACAAATATTTAATAAAACAGTATATGAAAACTAGTGTGATGCAAATAATAATAATCCTTACACTACAAACATTCATTCCATATAAAAAAAATTGATTTTTAACAAGCATATGGTAACCAGAATTTTATTTTATGTTGTGTTCCTTTACTCAATACATATCTAACAAATGTAACAATTATAGTAACTGTTCCAGCATTGCAAAATATTTATTTCAGTTACTGCTACTAAAACATAAAAACTAATTTCTCCATTAAAGGGACACTCAAGTCAAAATAAATGTTTATGATTTAGATAGAGCAGCAGTTTTAAGACACTTTCCAATTCACTTCAATTATAATATTTTGTACAGTCTTTTTATAATTACACTTTTTGGGGAACAAGATCCTACAGAGCATGTGTACAAGCTCACAGGGTATAAGCAGGGATAGGCAAGGTGTCCATACACGGACACTGGTGTCCGTGACTTGCCCTTGCAGTGTCCGCCACAACCTTAATATATCTTTTCTTTCTGATTAAATAATAGGAATAAATAAAAATACATAGCGTAAATAAAGTTAATGGCTTGTCAAGAGACTGCTAGCAATATTGGGTGATAAGTTATGGAATAAATAAAGCCTGAGTGAAATACTGGATGTGTATCTGCATCTGTATAATAACACCCAGCACTATACAAAGACACAGTAGTGACACTGGCACATGCGTATAGCCAGACAAGGGCTTGTTATAGGATCAGTGGTATCTGCATCAGTATAATAACGCTGAGCACTATATAATGACACAGTAGTGACACTGGAACATGCGTATAGCCAGACAAGGGCTGGTTATAGGATCAGTGGTATCTGCATAAGTATAATAACAACAAGCACTATATAATGACACAGTAGTGACACTGGCACATGTTTATAGCCAGAGGAGGGCTGGCTATAGGATCAGTGGTATCTGCATCAGTATAATAACACCCAGCACTATATAATGACACAGTAGTGACACTGGCACATGTGTATAGCCAGAGGAGGGCTGGTTATAGGATCAGTGGTATCTGCATCAGTATAATAACACCCAGCACTATATAATGACACAGTAGTGACACTGGCACATGTGTATAGCCAGAGGAGGGCTGGTTATAGGATCAGTGGTATCTGCATCAGTATAATAACACCAAGCACTATATAATGACACAGTAGTGACACTGGCACATGTGTATAGCCAGAGGAGGGCTGGTTATAGGATCAGTGGTATCTGCATCAGTATAATAACGCTGAGCACTATATAATGACACAGTAGTGACACTGGCACATGCATATAGCCAGACAAGGGCTGGTTATAGGATCAGTGGTATATGCATAAGTATAATAACACCAAGCACTATATAATGACACAGTAGTGACACTGGCACATGTTTATAGCCAGAGGAGGGCTGGCTATAGGATCAGTGGTATCTGCATCAGTATAATAACACCCAGCACTATATAATGACACAGTAGTGACACTGGCACATGTGTATAGCCAGAGGAGGGCTGGTTATAGGATCAGTGGTATCTGCATCAGTTTAATAACACCAAGCACAAGCGCTATACAAAGACACAGTAGTGACACTGGCACATGGGTATAGCCAGACAAGGGCTGGTTATAGAATCAGTGGTATCTGCATCAGTATAATAACACCCAGCACTATATAATGACACAGTAGTGACACTGGCACATGTGTATAGCCAGAGGAGGGCTGGATATAGGATCAGTGGTATCTGCATCAGTATAATAACACCCAGCGCTATATAATGACACAGTAGTGACACTGGCACATGTGTATAGCCAGAGGAGGGCTTGTTATAGGATGAGTGGTATCTGCATCAGTATAATAACACCAAGCACAAGCGCTATACAAAGACACAGTAGTGACACTGGCACATGGGTATAGCCAGACAAGGGCTGGTTATAGAATCAGTGGTATCTGCATCAGTATAATAACACCCAGCGCTATATAATGACACAGTAGTGACACTGGCACATGTGTATAGCCAGAGGAGGGTTGGTTATAGGGTCAGTGGTATCTGCATCAGTATAATAACACCCAGCACTATATAATGACACAGTAGTGACACTGGCACATGCGTATAGCCAGAGGAGGGCTGGTTATAGGATCCGTGGTATCTGCATTAGTATAATAACACCCAGCACTATATAATGACACAGTAGTAACACTGGCACATGCGTATAGCCAGAGGAGGGCTGGTTATAGGGTCAATGGTATCTGCATCAGTATAATAACACCCAGCACTATATAATGACACAGTAGTGACACTGGCACATGTGTATAGCCAGAGGAGGGCTGGTTATAGGATCAGTGGTATCTGCATCAGTATAATAACACCCAGCGCTATATAATGACACAGTAGTGACACTGGTTCATGGGTATAGCCAGAGGAGGGCTGGTAATAGGATCAGTGGTATCTGCATCAGTATAATAACACCCAGCACTATATAATGACACAGTAGTGACACTGGCTCATGGGTATAGCCCAGACAAGGGCTGGGTAATAGGGTCAGTGGTATCTGCATCAGGTATAATAACACCCAGCGCTATACAAAGACACAGTAGTGACACTGGCACATATGTATAGCCAGACAAGGGCTGGTTATAGGGTCAGTGGTATCTGCATCAGTATAATAACACCCAGCACTATATAATGACACAGTAGTGACACTGGCACATGCGTATAGCCAGAGGAGGGCTGGTTATAGGATCAGTGGAATCTGCATTAGTATAATAACACCCAGCGCTATATAATGACACAGTAGTGACACTGGCTCATGGGTATAGCCAGAGGATGGCTGGTTATAGGATCAGTGGTATCTGCATCAGTATAATAACACCCAGCACTAAATAATGACACAGTAGTGACACTGGCTCATGGGTATAGCCAGACAAGGGCTGGTTATAGGATCAGTGGTATCTGCATCAGTATAATAACACCCAGTGCTATATAATGACACAGTAGTGACACTGCCACATGGGTATAGCCAGACAAGGCTGGTTATAGGGTCAGTGGTATCTGCATCTTTATAATAACACCCAGGCCTATATAATGACATAGTAGTGATACTAGCTCATGGGTATAGCCCGATGAGGGCTGGTTATAGGATCAGTGGTAACTGCATCAGTATAATAACACTCAGCACTATATAATGACACAGTAGTGACACTGGTCATGGGTATAGCCAGATGAGGGCTTGTTATAGGATCAGTGAGATCTGCATCACTATAATAACACCCAGCCTATCCCTGGGTATAAGTATACTAGTCTGTGATTGGCTGATGTCTGTCACATGATACAGGGGGCTGGAAAATTGGAGAAAAAAAATAATTTGTCAGAAAAAAATCTACTGCTTATTTGAAATTCAGAGTAGGTGTAAAATCATTGCATTTTTATCATGCACTTGTTGATTATGCCAGTGATTTGCAACCTTTTTTTGCCGTGGCACACTTTTTTATATTAAAAAATCCTGTTTCACACCACCATCCACAAAATCACAAAATCACACATTGTAGCCTAATACAGGATATATATACAGTGTGTATATATATATATATATATATATATATATATATATATACACTGTACTGTGCTGTCATGCCATGCCTCCTACAAACTATACATGACATATTGACATTCATTCACAAACAACCATAATGATTGTCTGTGAATGAATGTCAATGTCATGGTTGTAAATACCTACCAATATTTCAAAATTTTAAAGAGGGACTACCCCCGCACTGTTGTCAGTCTGCCGCGGCACACCTGGGGATCTCTCACGGCACACTAGTGTGCCACGACACACTAGTTGAAAAACACTGGATTATGCCATTCTACTGCATTGAGTGTTACTTTAAGAGCTGGTGTACATAGTAGCAGTGGCGTAGCGTGGGTTGTCAGCGCCCAGGGCAAGGCAAGTATTGCGCCCCCTAACCCATAGAAACAGGATCATTTTCACAGAGCAGAGTGTGAGAAGGCAGATTTTTTTAGCGCCTTTGTCTCCAAAGGCTAATAGATTACCCTAAATCCCAGCAAACACACAGCACGCCGCACTACAATACCCCGTGTGCACACAGCTAGGGCTATTAGATTATTGAACGAGTCAGAACTACTTATTTGCAGAGTTGCTACCTGCTGCTCAAATTATCTTTATAACGCATGAGCGGCATGACTCAAGAAATACCCTATTTACTTTTATATTATTTACATTTCCCCAAGTGCACACATGTACTTTGCAGCACGTATCACATATTTAGATTGCTATTTTCTATTAAGATTATACGTGAATAAATTAACCTCTGTCTTGATGGCTATAAGTTTATACTTATAGCTATCAAGACAGAGGTTAATTTATTCAAACGTATAATCTTAATAGAAATATGCAATCTAAATATGTGATACGTGCTGCAAAGTACATGTGTGCACTTGGGGAAAATGTTAGATAATATAAGTAGTAAATAGGGTATTTCTTGAGTCATGCGAACAACCCACAGGCTGGATTGCTAAAGTGCACGGTCACTTTATAAGTTTTTTTACCTGAGTCTGACTCTGACAAGTGCTTCCTAAATTAAATCCGAATCCGTTCCACTGGTCTCTATCAGTCTGTAGTCCACAGAGCACTCTCCGCCCGGGCGTCCGCTCATACCCCCAGCCCTCCACAGACAGTACTGACAACTGTGATTGGAGAAGAATGTGGCATCAACATGGCAACGTAGGGAGCCAATAGAAAGGCATTTTTTTTTTATTTCTAGTACAGCGCAGAGTGCTCAGGGGTCGGGGGGGCAATGCGGGACTGTAGGGTGTCATGTCAGTGCGGGACAGACCCTTAAATTTTGCTAATAGTGACAGTTGGGAGGTCTGCAATAAACTACATTTATATATATATAAAAAAAAGATATATTTTTTTAAAGTTTCCTCCCTTAGTGCTGCAGGGAGGGTATGATGTGAGACAGTAAGAGCGCAAATTTTGCGCCCCTAAGAATTATGCGCCTGGGCAACCGCCCCTGTGGCCCCCCCCAACGCTACGCCACTGCATAGTAGTTGGCAAAAAACAGGAATCTCTTAAAGGGATATGGAACCAATATTTTTCTTTCATGATTCTGCTAGAGCATACATTTTAATTCTAATGTACTCCTATTATCATTTTTTCTTCATTCTCTTGGTATGTTTATGTGAAAAGCAAGGGATGTAAGCTCAGGAGTCGGACCATTTTGGTTCAGAACCCTGGGTAGCGCGTTGCTGATTGGTGGGCTACATTTACCTTACCTTTAATGTATTTCATAGTTATATTTTTCCTTATAACATTATGCTGTTGTATCTCAAAAAAAATATAGCGACAAAGCAGTGACATTTGTTAAATGTCACCAGAGATTTTGGTTGTCAGAGAGAATATAATAACAACATCTAAGGGTTAAATGCAATAAAAGTCACTGTAAAAACTGAAATGATATGTGCAGTAGCCATTTCATCTGTTTATATCTGGGGGGGGAGAAACACAATAAAAAAGTGTCAAACCTACTATTTTGTGCTGAATATCTAAATTAAAAATGATAGTTTATGTAATGTATAGTGTATATATCAAGTAATTTTCTTAAAATCATATTATTTCCGAAATATAGTTACTTTAATGCATGTAGTTTATTTCCTTAAATTATGTTCTCCGTTTAGTGAATTCATATTTTTTATTTACAATTTAGCTCAGTAAGTACCTCACAGTGAATGAGCCCAAAATACTACTTCTGCACTGAAATTAAAAAACACTTGATGATAAAATAATGACAAAAGATATATTAATGCTTGTAAGCTGATAATCTAAAATAAAAAATACATTCTGCTGAGAAAGTAAAAAAATTTCCATATCCTAATCAATAGAAGGAAATTGTTTTGTGTCTCAAGGTTCTCACCATGCACAAGACTGCTTTGGACTTAAATGATGCTGCACTGCAGGAACAAGACACACTTTCATCCTGAGACATGGAATACAGCAGTGACAACAAGCAGATTGCATGCTTTAGATGTGGCCTACTTAATGTCATCTTGCTCTCTGTGACTGATAATGAGGAGTTGCCAGTAGAATATTAAGAAGACAATGTTCTCCAAGTCACTTTCAGTTAGAAATTAATCCTATCCCTTTTCAGAGTTTAGTAAATTGTTTTTTTTCAATTCAACATTTTTATCTTGCTATATTAGTTAATTTTCTTACGGACATCATCATCAGCAAAACCATAAAATAACACGCACAGATTACCAAAAGTACCCAATTTTACCTGATTTTTTTATACATAATACTGCTTGAAAAGTATTGTATTTATTTTATTCTTAATTGATGTAGTGAAGACTCTCTCCCACCCCCCCACATTTCCTTTTTTATACCAAGCTGCAGTATACATAGAATGAACATTAAGCATGTGCTAATAAAATAGGGAAAAGTACAACAATCATTGTTTAAATGTATTTTTTATCTTTAAAATAATTGTGAATCTAAATGACAATGTCTAATGCCTTAGACAGGACACAATTACAGTTATTCTGATATGAATATACTTATTAATATGCAAAAAATACTTGTAGGTATGTATGCTTAAAATGACATATAGGGCTCAATTTATAAAACTGTTTGTTAAGCACTGAAGGACTTAAATAACCCTCGATTTGCCAATCCATGATGACTGTAAATCCCTGCTCTTGTGTAATTGCTGTAACCTCCAACAGAGCCCACTTTCATCTCACTAACAATGCAGCATGACAGGACCTTCATATCATACAATACTAATCAATGAGAAATATCTGTGTCTCTATGATACACCAATATAACTGTGGGAGTGGGAAAATGCTATAAACTTATACTGGATGAGGAAAAAGGAAGTAGTTTGAAGAGGTAGATTGAAAAGGGCTGTTTGAGGAGTACTTTGAAGTAGGAAAGGAGATGTATTTGGATGTAAGGATAGATCAAAACTAACTTTAGTAAATTCTAAAGTATATATATAGGAGACAATGGGGGGTAGTTATCAAGCCGTCAACCTCAAATACGCTGGAATTCCGCAGCGTATTTGTGGCGATGCTGATACGCCTTAGTTATCAAAGGCTCGAGACCGGCAAAAGTAGAATTTTGTGACGTAAGCTTCGATCCGCCGGACTCAGTCCGACACAGATCGATTCTTACGTCACTCCAGATGTTCCGCACACAAGTGCGGCACCATTCTCACTACTTTTGCTAGTTATCAAATGACTAGCAGGTACGCTCGGCAACTTTTCCGGCCCAGCGTACATGGTTTTCAATCCGCCGCCCCTGGAGGCGGCGGATCCCATAGGAATCAATGGAGTCTGACCATAGCGAAAGTACAAGTTCGCTGCTGCCAGACATCCCATTGATTTCTATGGGAGCTGTCTGCACCTAACACCCTAGCATGTACCCCGAGTCTAAACACCACTAATCTGTCCCCACTACACCGCCGCAACTAAATACAGTTATTACCCCTAAACCGCCGCTCCCGGAGCCCACCGCAAGCTACTCTATACATATTAACCCCTAAAACCGCCGCTCCCGGAGCCCACCACAACTATATATATGTATTAAACCCCTAAACCGCCGCTCCCGGAGCCCCACCGGCAACTATAATAAGTGTATTAACCCCTAAACCGCCGCTCCTGAACCCGCTGCAACCTATATTAAATGTATTAACCCCTATCCTGCCCCCCTACACCGTCGCCACCTATAATAAATGTATTAACCCCTAATCTGCCCCCCTACACCGTCGCCACCTATAATAAATTTATTAACCCCTCTGCCCCCCCACTACACCGCCGCCACTGTAATAAAATTATTGACCCCTAAACCTAAGTCTAACCCTAACGCCCCCCCTAACTTAAATATTAATTAAATAAATCTAAATAATATTTTTATTATTAACTAAATTAATCCTATTTAAAAACTAAATACATACCTTTAAAATAAACCCTAATATAGCTACAATATAAATAATAATTATATTCTAGCTATCTTAGGATTTTATTTTTATTTTACAGGCAACTTTCAATTTATTTTAACTAGGTACAATAGCTATTAAATAGTTATTAACTATTTAATAGCTTACCTAGCTAAATAAACTGAAATTTACCTGTAAAATAAATCCTAACCTAAGTTATAATTACACCTAACACTACACTATACTTTAATAAATTATTCCCTATTTAAAACTAAATACTTACCTGTAAAATAAACCCTAATATAGCTACAATATAAATAATAATTATATTGGAGCTAATATTCCAGTTACAAGGGAGACAATTACAATTCATAAAACTTATTAAACCATCACAAACTACTAATGCAACTTTGTTATTTAAATGTTAATGAGCAGCTGAGTAGTACCCTCCTTGAGTCTTTGGTGCCACATTATCAGCATCTGTTTGGCACTAAGAGGAGATCCATGTGTTTTAGGACCAAGAAGAGATTTTGGGAAGACATAATAGATCATTTAAATTATGTTAAGATATAATATTCAATAGCCCTTGCTATCTCTTGTCCTTGAATGGTGTTCAGCAAATAATTAAATTCAGTACATGCAGCTGAAAAGAAATGTAAGTGTAAATAATCATACTATGGGGGTCTTGAGTGAATTAGTAATAAATCAAATATCTTATATTTCTTATCTTATATTTTCCAGAAATATCTGATGGACCTGACATAGTTGATGTGTCTCCCTGAAATCAAGATTAGAGATACTGAAATAATTATTTTTTCTCCAGACAATTCTATCTGTGTCAAACATATGAGAAATTAAGAAATAAAATATATTAACGTTATTCTGACTAGATTAAAATCAAGAATGTATCTTTTATTAGACTAACCAGCACCTCCTACATGTATTTTTTTTTTTAAAAAAAACAGAATAAGATTTAATTAACAATTAAAAATATAAGAGAAATGATCACCATATATTACATATTAGGTGGAGTTTACATGGTTGGTGATAAACTGGATCACCCGAGGAAGGGGAGGAGCCCTGAAACACATAGTGAGGATTACAGACCTGGCCAGGCAAACAGCTTTTCTGTCTCTCCACATAAATTCTTTTTAAACCACTTTTTTATTTATTGTGGCAACTCTGCTTTTATTAATTATTCTGTATATATGCATATGCTTTATGATAATATGATACTATGCTACATTGAATTGTTTTACAATAAATATATATTTTTTTAACCTATATTTGTTGGCACTGATATATATATATAATATATATATATATATATGTTTGTGTGTGTGTGTGTGTGTGTGTTTGTATGTGTATATACACATTTTAACAGATAAATATATATGTATATAAGCATAAACATATATATTTACAGGGAATACACAGTCCCCATAGACCCCAATATAAAGGCAATTTTTTAGTGCCATTTTTTCTAACACTCCAGACCCACTCACTTTAACCCATAAAACTGTTTCATGCAGTTTAAAAAGTAAATAAATAATAAAGATGCTAACATTTTATTTAAACAAAAAGGGACACTTAATTAACCTCTGGTTAATTTTTGGAGCACTAAATTCTACCAGGAGCTGTAGCATTAACCAGCCACTTACAATGGCTGGTTATTTATTGTGTGCCCGTAAATGGGCGATTTAGCCCATTTACGTGCTCATGAAAAATTAGCACTCAACTTGTAATCTAGCCCTAAGAATTTTACACCTTGAGGATTTACTAATTTATCCCGCAAGCTGTATAAAGGTGAAGTTTGCTCAAAATATACAATTTACTTGTTTAACTGACAGAAAAGTCATTTATTCTGAACTAAAAGAAAATGCAGGTTAAATTGTAGTGAAAACATTTCCATTTGCAAACTGAGAATTTATATCAGTGTCAGGTGCTTACCTGTTTACTTCAATCTTTGCCGTAATATTTCTGTCTACAGTATAATTTCTCTCCAAGATGGAGAATCTTTGATCATTGGGCCCATAGAAAGTAATTAAACTCTCAGCAATACAGAATCTCAAAGGGGAGATTGAAGTTAACGTGAGCATCTGACACTCAAATACATTTTTGGTTTGCAGCAAATACAAATTAAACAGAAATGTTTTTTTTTTTTCCAATATATCTTTTTATTGTTTTCAAACAAATTTAAGGAAAAGAAACAGAAACAGAAATATGTCTTATACAGTATACAAATACGCCTGTAGGCAGATATGAACAGCAAATACATTAAATCAGGAATAACACATAAAATCACAGTACTTGCTAACATTGCAAATTGTTACCATCTATAGCAATCTTCCAGACTGGATCAACAGAAAATGTTACAGAAAACAATAAGATAGTAGACAGTGGACCATTTAATTTGAATCAAAGCATTTGTGTTGGGTTCATGTGCCCTGCTCCCAGAGGAATATCACATCAGCAATAAAATTTAGCTTACCTATATACGTGTAATGTATTTTTTCAAGTTCAAGTACATGTTTCACTTCTTTAACCCACATTCCATATGTTGGTATTTCTGCTTTTTTCCAAATCTTGGTATAAGGTGCCTAGCGCAATTAAGCATGACATGTAGCAATTTTTTCCAATACAGACAGGCTACAACTGGGAAGTTATTTAATAGGATCAGGCTAGGGGAAAGATCCAGGGGACCCACCTATTATCTTGTTAACTTGAGCGTTTATACTGTGCCAAATGGCTTAATATGAGGGCACTTACACCATATATGAGAGAGGCGTACCGATTTCACCACAGTGTCTCCAACACAGGGGAGAGGAGTTGGGAAAAAATACTGCGTATCCTGTGTGGGGTAAGGTACCACCTGGAAAGCAACTTAAATTTGTTTCTACGAAAGTTAATGATAGGGACGACTTGTTGGTTTCATTAAAAATACGGCCCCCATTGCTCATCTGTCAATGTTATATCCAGCTCCCTCTCCCACTTGGTGATATATGCAGGGTCTCTTAATGGAAAGGATCCGCTTAGTAGCTTATAAATTATAGAGATATGTGCTTTATGTCATGGAGGGGGTTGTACATAATGTTTCAAATGGGGTCAGTGCCCTGATTAAGTTTGCTCTGTGTGGACTAGAAAAAATGGCGTGGTCTAGCCTGCAAGTATGGAAACCCATAAGTGGAACGGGGAACTTATTAATTGGCCTACCTCAGCCTGCGGGCGCATCAGGCCATTATGTATCAGCATGTGTGTTGGTACGTTGGAGGGGGCTCCTGCAAGTACGCGGTGTCTGAATGGTATGGTTTTGTAGTAGTAGGGGGTTATTGAGCAGTGGAGTAAGAGGAGATATTGGGCGTTGATAACAATCTATCCTCTACTAGGGATTTGTCCCATGTACGCAACGTGGCGATTGTCTAGTAATTACTCCCTATGTCTGGGGGACCTCGATTTATGTGGGATCCAGCACTGTTCTCCCAAGTCCGACCCCCCCCCGCTAAAAAGGATTCTATCTGCACCCAGGGTTTGCTCGTCAGCGAGTGTTTCCAGGCAACTATTCGTGCAGGTGAGTCGCCTTATAGTAGTTAACCAGATTAGGGGGACTCCGAGCCCCCCATCTACTCTGTTAAGAAACAGTGTGTTTCTGTTTACTCTGGGTCTTTTTATGTGACCAAATAAATCGTCAAATTTTCTTTGTTGTTTCAGCAGGTAGTGTAAGGGGAGATCTAGGGGAAGGACTTGAATAAGTAAAGGAATTTGGGAAGGATGTTCATTTTTAATGCATTAATGGCGCCCCATCCATGAAAGATGGCCTTGTTTATGCCAGGACTCTAATGACTTATCGGTTTCTATTTGAAGGGGGACATAATTAAGATTGAATAATTCTGTATGAGTAGGAGAGATATCAATTCCTAAGTATTTAATTTTCAAAGTTAACTGAAAAGAGGTGTGGGTTTTAATGTAGTATATGGTCTTCTGCATTTAAGTGTACTGGGAGTATCATCGATTTTTCCATATTGATTGAAAAGTTGGAGACGCTTCTATACTCTCCAGCTCTTCAAGGAGGGCTGCTAGGGATGTACAGGGGGAGCTTAGTGTGAATAGATATCGTCTGCATATAGCAGACACTTCTGATGGAGCTCTCCAAAAGTGACACCCCTGTATTAGAGGGTTTACTCCGTATCCTGGTGGCAAGCGCCTCCACCGCTAGGGCAAATAACAAGGGCGAAAGGGGGCAGCCCTGCCTCGTGCCGTTATTTTATCATTATCTTTTTTGAAAGGGTGTTGTTCGCATTAACATATGCCGAGGGGTTGCTATATAGGGCTTTTAATACGTGAGATCATTACTTGGGAAAATCCAAAACCTTGACAGAGCGGACCAGAGAAAATCCCAGTCCACCCTGTCAAAGGCCTTCTCGCATCTGTGGAGAGTAGGACTAGGGGCGATTTAGAGTTTGGTAGCCGAGAATAGGGTATGTAAAACTCGGATGGTGTTCTCCTTAGCCTCCCTACCCGGGGATAAAGCCTACCTGGTCAGCATGTACTAGGGACGGTAAATATTTACTGATTCTCACTGCCAATAGCTTAGCGTATAATTTGATATCTACATTTATTAGGGATATAGGGCGGTAATTAGTAACTTTATCTGGGTGTTTACCTGGGTTTAGGGATTACGGAGATGGTAGCTTCCAGGAGCATGGTGGAAGGTGCGTACATTGGTCAAAGGAATTATACATTCTAGCAAATGAGGACCCAGAAGGGATTTGAAAAGGTGATAGTATTTGGGAGTAAAGCCATCTGGGCCGGGGGCTTTGCCCTGTGGGAGATCTCTTATGGCTTAACAGGACCTCCTGCATTGAAAATGGTGTGTCTAATGCTGCTCTATCTGAGTCGGATAATGTTGGAAGCAGGGCCTTTTCCAAGTATGTATTATACTATTGGCTTATCCTCCAAGTGTGTGCTCAGGAGGTTGTATAGTGAGGTATAGTATGCTGCAAATTGATCAACAATTGCTGCGTTATCAGAGTGGGTGACATCCTTGGAGTCTGTAATTTTAGATATGTAGGTTTTATATCTCTTCTTCTTCAAGGATCTCGCCAATAAACGCCCCCGCTTTATTGTTTTCAACAAAAAATTTTGATTTTGGATGTAAGCGCCCTCATATGTGCATTCTTAATTAAATAATTATTTAAGTCTTCCTAGCTTGTTGTGATTTTTGGCAGCAATAGTGTTGATTTGGGGTTACTCTTTAGTGGCATCTTCACAGGCCTTAAACTCAGTTGATAAAGAATCAAACATAGCTGAACGTTGCTTGCGTTGTCTGTGTGTGTGGCCCATAATCACCCCCCTTTTATAACATTTATATGCTTCCCAGTTATTAATAGCTGAGGTAGCAGTGGAGTTATTAAATGAGAAGAATTCTGAAGTTTTTTCGGCCAGATCAGTGGTTATCAAGGGGTCTATAGAATTTGGTCATTTAGCTTCCAACAGTGTTGGTGTCACGGTTTAGTGGACCACAAAAACGTGGAACAGTCCATGCTATGGTCTGACCAGGAGGTGTGGTGGAGCCTCGAATCTATAAGTGAAGTAAGCATCTGCTGTTCACAAAAAATATAATCAAGACGGGTATAGGAGCGCTGGGGATTTGAGAAAAAAGTGAAGTCCCTGGGTGTTTGGATGAGTGGTTCTCCAAGTGTCAAAGAGAGGGAGAGTGCTTATTGCTCTCCAGTTGGATCTGATCTGGGAGTTCCTAATATAAGACCTGCCCAGAGATGTGTCTAACATGGGATTAACAGGGAAATTTAGGTCTCCACTGAGGAGTATTGGGCCTTTTGAAATGTCAATAGTGTGGTTAATCACTGTGCGAAAAAGGAGGGCTTAGGGCAGTTGGGAGCATATACGTTAACTAGAGTAATAGGCCTGCCAAAGTACAACCCACTATAATTAAAAAAGCGACCCTCCCTGTCTAAGTGTTTGTTTAATAATTCAAAGGAGGAACCTTTCCTAAATGATATACAGACTCCATTATGTCTTGTTGGGCCTGAAAATAAAAAGTGCTGGTCATAATAGAGCCTTGAGAGGGTGGGTTCACTGGTTTTTTTAAAATGTGTCTCTTGTATCATTATAATATCGATGTTTTTTTTGTAAAAATCATGAAAGGCTATTGAGCGCTTCTGTGGGGAGAGAAAACCTTTAACATTTTGTGTGGAGAGTATGAACTGACTAGTCTGGGGATGCTCTGACATAATATTATGACTTTTAATATGCTAACAGCAAGTACCTTAGCGGTCTAATACAATGTGTTATATCCTGAAAACTGAAAAAAGAAAAGAACAACAACAATTCCACAAATAAATTTCAACAAACAAAAATGAAATACTTTTAAACAGTATTTTTGACCAAATAACAACAATAATTGTTAATTTCCTAACGTGTAGAAAAGAACAGAAGGAGAAGCAAGAGGGGGAAGATGGGGGGAAAACAGAAATGTTTTAAATACAATTTAAAGGGACATTCTACTCCAGTATATTTATTGTTTAAAACGTTAGATATCCCTTAGTATATTAATATACTGTTTACCTCTGTGATTACCTTGCATCTAAGCCTCTGCAGACTGCCCCCTTATCTCAGTTCTTTTGACAGGCATACATTTTTAGCCAATCAGTGGCCGTCTCCTAGGTAACTCCCACAGGAATGAGCACAATGTTATCTATATGTCACACATGAACTAATGCCCTCTAGTTGTGAAAAAAAAACTGTCAAATGCATTCAAATAAGAGGTGGCCTTCAAGGGCTTAGACATTAGCATATGAGCCTACCTAGATTAAGCTTTCAACTAAAAATACCAAGAGAACAATGCAAATTTGATGATAAAAGTACATTGGAAAGTTGTTTAAATTGAATGCCCTATCTGAATCATGAAAGTTTTAATTTTGACTAGACAGTCCCTTTAAAGGAATATAAAAAAAAAAAAAAAAAAAATGATTTAGTGATTCAGATAGAGCATTCCATTTTAAACCAGTTTACTTCTATTATCAAATTTGCTTTGTTCTTACAATATTTTGATGTAGGCATCTGGAGCACTACATGGCAGGAAATAGTGCTACCATCTAGTGCTCTTTCAAATGGATAACATTCTTGCTAAACTGCTGCCATATAGTGCTCCAGAAATTGGCCAGCTCCTAAGCATAAGTCCCTTCAACAAAAGATACCAAGAAAAAAAAAGAAAAAAATAGATAATAAAAGTAAATTAGAATGTTATTTAAAATTGAATGCTCTGAATCGTGGAAGAAAAAAAATTGTGTTACCCATCCCTTTAACTTGATTTTGCTTCAAGTTTAGTATACATTACATTCTGTCAGTTAAATTAGTGTATTGTGAATTTTGAGCAAATATGCATACAGATGGCGAGATAAATTCGGGTATGAAAATGTAAAGTTCTCTGGGCTTATGAGATTTTCTTAGAACTCTTGCCAGTACTATGAAGTCCATGTCTTATTTTTTCTTAAGGTAATTTTTACCTTACGAAACAGTGTGTCTTGCTAAGGGGTGTTGTCTTCTTTTAAAGGGATACTAACCCCACGTTTTTTCTTTCACGATTCATATAGAGCATGCAATTTTAAGCAACCTTTCTAATTTACTCCTATTATCAATTTTTCTTTGTTCTCATGCTATCTTGATTTGAAAAAGCAGTACTGTAAGCTTTAGAGCCGGCCCATTTTTTAGTTCAGCACCTTGGTAGAGCTGCTGATTGGTTTGCTACATTTAGCCACAAATCAGCAAGTGCTACCCATGTGCTGAACAAAAAATGGTCTGGCTCTAAAGCTTACAGTACTGCTTTTTCAAATCAAGATAGCAAGAGAACAAAGAAAATTGATAATAGGAGTAAATTAGAAAGGTGCTTAAAATCTCATGCTCTATCTGAATCATGAAAGAAAAAAATTGGGTTTAGTATCCCTTTAAGTATGTGAAGGTGATGCATACATTATAATAGGACACATATCAAATGCATAAACGAATAAATAACATAGTAAAACATTTTTTATGGTATTAAATATTTTAACAAACTGTTTCTGGCAAAAAATTGTATTTCCTGGAAAAATTACTATTTGTATTAAAATTATGCAGGGAAAAAAATATTTAAGATGAACAGTACAAATTGTAATAAAACTACAATGCATGCGCAAAAAACATTGTGAAATTCATATTATAATACAAAATTTTGAATGTATTTCCTTTGTTAAATGTGTTTCCCTGCCTCTCGTAGTCGGCTGAAAAAGGAGCTTACCATAGGCACTGCTGAAATTTCTCCTCCAGGTCTGCAGTAATTATCTAAACATGTTTCCTTGTAGTCTCACTTTTTTTCCTGCAACTCAAAAGGTGGAGAGTTGGCCTCTAGTTATCAAAGTCTGTCGGACCTGATCCGACAGTGCGGATCAGGTCCGCCAGACTTCGCTGAATACGGCTAGCAATACGCTTGCCTTATTCAGCATTACACCAGCAAGCTCACAAGAGCTGCTGGTGCAACGCCGCCCCCTGCAGACTCGCGGCCAATGGGCCGCCAGCAGGGGGGTGTCAATCATCCCGATCGGGGTTGATTTGCGGCGATGTCTGTCAGCCTGCTCAGAGCAGGCGGACAGGTTATGGAGCAGCGGTCTTTGTGACCGCTGCTTCATAACTGCTGTTTCTGGCAAGTCTGATGACTCGCCAGAAACACGGGCCGTCAAGCTACATATGGAGCTTGATACATATGCCCCATAGGTGTCAGAAGCAAAAGACTTATTATCCTAACATAAAGAACATGTATATGAAATAGATGCAATTGTAAGGTACTATACACTGAAAGCAGAGGTAATTTGATCTGTAGGATTTTTTTTTGGCTGCAGGATTTAATTTTTAAAAGCTTTACCTGCTCCCTGCTAACTTTGCTCTCCCTAACAAAGTTTCCCTTTCTATCGAGTGCCAGTATTTTCTATGGGAGACATCTCGCCACTCGCAAGTACAGTTTTTCCCTTTTTATATTTCCATGAGAGCTGCCCCTGAGAGTGTCAAATGTTTTTTCACATCTTTCCCTGAAAATGTTTAATCATCGAACCCTTAGTGTCACCTGAAGGTGTAAATCATTAAAATTGTGAGAGATTCAGGCAGACCTTGGGGACTTCCCTCTCCCTCCCACTTAAATTTTACAT
The DNA here is from genome assembly GCF_027579735.1 of Bombina bombina. Classification (NCBI taxonomy): domain Eukaryota; kingdom Metazoa; phylum Chordata; class Amphibia; order Anura; family Bombinatoridae; genus Bombina; species Bombina bombina. The sequence continues at coordinate 337,456,279 of NC_069501.1, read as the reverse complement.
TGAACAAATACTACAAATACATTTTTTTTTTCTTACAACTGGTAATATGAATGAACCAACGCGCAAAAAAGCGTACTTCTAGCGGAGTTAGCATGCGAGGTGGTGGTGTTAAATACCGCTCAAGTTGTAATCTGGCCCTTTATTGGGTTGTGGTTCCAGTTAGCAGAAACAAATATATTGCATATATAAAAATTAATCTAAATTAAAAAAGTCCCATGTATTTGTAAATACATTAATGGTAAACCAACTGTGCACTGTCCCTTTTATGGTCACTCAAATTAAAATGTGCATATATTTAATCAATATTTTTCATAAATATTTTTTTAAAATCATTTAATGTTATTATGTCATGTTTTTTCTATTACAGCTAAACACTAGTAAATGTAATTTTCTTCAGTACACATTCCCATTTACAAGTGAAGAAAATGTAGGTTTTCATATACTACAATTTATGTACACAGTTTTTCCTGAACACATTACATACATTTCTTTCATGTAATTGGCAAGAGTCCGTGAGCTAGTGACATATGGGATATACAATCCTACCAGGAGGGGCAAAGTTTCCCAAACCTCAAAATGCCTATAATACACCCCTCACCACACCCACAAACTCAGTTTTACAAACTTTGCCTCCTATGGAGGTGGTGAAGTAAGTTTGTGCTAATATTTCTACGTTGATATGCGCTTCTCAGCATTGTTGAAGCCTAGATTCCTCTCATAGTACAGCGAATGTCAGAGGGATGTGAAGGGAGTATCACTTATTGAATACGATGATTTCCCTAACGGGGGTCTATTTCATGGGTTCTCTGTTATCGGTCGTAGAGATTCATCTCCTACCTCCTTTTCAGATCGACAATATACTCTCAAATTACCATTACCTCTACTAATAACTGTTTTAGTACTGGTTTGGCTATCTGCTATATGCGGATGGGTGGTCTTTTGGGTAAGTATGTTTTTTATTACTTAAGGCACCCCAGCTATGGTTTGGCACTTTATTCATTTATATAAAGTTCTGAATATATGTATTGTACTGATATTTGCCATGAGTCAGGTTCATGTATTTCCTTCTGCAGACTGTCAGTTTTCATATTTGGGGAATATAAACATCTTTTAAAAATGAAATTTATTTCTTACCTGGGTTTAGTCTTTTTTTCAATTGACTACTTCTTACAAATTGTGGGCGGTATTTAGGCCCGCGGGTGCGACAAATGCTAAAACTTTATTACGTCATTTTTTTGGCGTGGAAAATTTTTTTGGAGCGAAAAGGTACGTCTATGACACAAAGTTCATCATTTCCGGCGTCCATACTTGACACTGAGACCTTTCACACGGTTGCGTCATTAGTGACGCAAGTGTGTCATTTCCGGTTATTTTTTTTTCATTATTTCAATACCCCATTGATGTTTGCCTCTTGATTTTTTATCTATCAGAGGGGCTATGCTATTTGCATTTTTTCCCATTCCTGAAACTGTCATATAAGGAAATAGATAATTTTGCTTTATATGTTGTTTTTTCTCTTACATTTTGCAAGATGTCTTCACTTTGACCCTGCTCAGAAGCTTCTGCTGGAACATTGCTGCTTGACATCGGTTCTACAAAAGCTAAGTGCATTTGTTGTAAAGTTGTAGAAATTATGTCGCCGAATGTCATTGTAATAGTTGTTTTGATAAACTTTTACATTCAGATAATGTGTCCCATCAGTAATAGTACATTGCCAGTTGCAGTTCCTTCAACTTCTAATGTGCATAATATACCTGTAAATTTTTAAAGAATTTGTTTCTGATTCTATTCTGAAGGCTTTGTCTGCATTTCCACACTTCAAAATAAATGTAATAGGTCTTTTTAAACTTCTCATTTAGTTGATGAAATTTCAAATGACCAACAATATGACTAATTTATCCATCTTCTGATGAGGATCTATCTGATTCAGAAGATCCTCCTCAGACATTGACACTGACAAATCTACTTATTTATTTAAAATTGAGTATATGCGTTCTTTCTAAGAAGTGTTAATTACTTTAGATATTGAGGTAACCAGTCCTATTGACGTTCAGTCTAATAAACGTTTAATGCTGTTTTTAAAAAAACCCTTCCCTGTGGTTTCTCCAGGAGTTTTTTTTTTCCTATTTTCTGATATGATTCTAAGGAATGGAATATGCCCAGGTACTTCTTTTATTCCTTTTTTTAAGGTTTAAAATATTGTATCCTTTGCCAGCAAAATTTATAGAGTTTGGGAAAAGATCCCCAAAATTGATGGGGCTATTTCTACTCTTGCTAAACGTACTACTATTCCTATGGTATATTCAGGTCACCTTCTCAGACCTGCAATTTCTTTGGCTGATGTTGCGGCTGCATCAACTTTCTGGTTGGAGAATTTAGCGCAACAAGAATTGGATTCTGACGTATCTAGCATTATTTGCTTACTGCAACATGCTAATCATTTTATTTGTGATGTTAGATCCATGTCTTTTGCTATATTAGCTAGAAGAGCTTTGTGGCTTTAAATCTTGTGAATGCTAATATGACATCTAAATCTAGATTACTATCTCTTTCTTTCCAAGGTAATAATTTATTTCGTTCTCAGTTGGATTCTATTATTTCAACTGTTACTGGGGGAAAAGGAGTTTTTCTGCCTCAGGATAAAAAACCTAAGGGCAAATCTAAGGCCTCTAACCGTTTTCGTTCCTTTTGTCAGAATAGGGAATGAAAACTCTATCCTCCCCCCAAGGAATCTGCCTCCAATTGAAACCTTCCTCAAATTAGAATAAATCCAAGCCTTTTAGGAAACCAAAGTCAGCCCCTAAATCCGCATTAAGGTGCGGCCCTCATTCCAGCTCAGCTGGTAGGGGGCAGATTAAGGTTTTTCAAGTATATTTGGATAAAAATCTGTTCAAAATCAATGGATTCAGAGCATTGTCTCTCAAGGTATCGAATAGGATTCAGAGTAAGACCTCCTTTGAGAAGATTTTTTCTCTCCACATATCCCAGTAAAATCCAGTAAAAGCTCAGGCTTTCCTGAAGTGTGTTCAGACTTGGAGTCTTCAGGGCTAATCATGCCAGTTCCTCTTCTGGAACAAGGTTTGGGGTTTTATTCAAATCTATTCATTGTCCCAAAGAAAGAAAATTTTATTCAGACCAGTTCTGGATCTGGAAATTTTGAATCATTATGTTAGAGTACCAATTTTCAAGATGGTGACTATGAGGACATTATATGTCTACAATAGACTTGCAGGATGCATACCTCATATTTTGATTCATCCAGAAAATTTTTCAGTTTCTGAGATTCTCTTTTCTAGACAAGCATTACCAATTTTTTGCTCTTCCATTTGGCTTAGCAACCGCTCCAAGAAATCTTTTCAAAGGTTCTGGGGTGTCCTACTCTCTGTAATCAGAGAACAGGGTATTGCGGTGTTTCCTTATTTGGACGATATCTTGGTACTAGCTCCAATCTTTACGTACTGCAGAATCTCACACAAATCAACTAGTATTGTTTCTTCGGAAACATGGTTGGAGGATCAATTTACCAAAATGTTTCTTGATTCCTCAGACAAAGGTCACCTTTTTAGGCTTCCAGATAGATTCAGTGTCCATGACTCTGTCTCTAACAGACATGAGACGTTTAAAATTGGTTACAAGCCTGCCGGCACCTTCAGTCTCAGTCATTCCCTTTCAGTGGCTATGTGCATGGTAGTTTAACGTCTCTATGACTGCAGCATCGGACGCAATCCCCTTTGCTCATTTTCACATGAGACCTCCTTCAGCTTTGTATGCTGAATCAATGGTGCAGGGATTATACAAAGATATCTCAATTTAATATCCTTAAATCCCAATGTACGACACTCTCTGACATGGTGGATAGGATCACCATCGTTTAGTTCAAGGGGCTTCTTTTGTTTGGGCCAACCTGGACTGTGGTCACAACAGATGCGAGTTTTTTCAGGTTAGGGAGCTGTTTGAGGATCTCTGACAGCAAGGGGTTTGGAAATCTCAAGAGGCGAGATTTCCAATAAATATTTTAGAACTCCGTGCAATTCTCAGAGCTCTTCAGTTTTGGCCTCTGTTAAGAGAGAACCGTTCATTTGTTTTCAGACAGACATTATCACAACAGTGGCATATGTCAATCATCAGGGTGGGACTCACAGTCCCCAAGCTATGAAAGAAGTATCTCGAATACTTGTTTGGGCGGAATCCAGCTCCTGTCTAATCTCTGCGGTGCATATCCCAGGTGTAGACAATTGGGAAGCGGATTATCTCAACCGCCAGACTTTACATCCAGGGGGAGTGGTCTCTCCATCCAGATGTTTTTTTCTCAGATTGTTCAGATGTGGGGTCCTCCAGAGGTAGATTCTCATGGCCTCTCATCTAAACAAGAAACTTTCCAGATACCTGTCCAGGTCCAGGGATGTTCAGCTGAAGCAGTGAATGCGCTGACACTTCCTTGGTGTTATCATCCTGCTTATATCTCCCCGCCTTTAGTTCTCCTTCCATGAGTGTTTTTCAAAATTATCATGGAACAATCATTTGTGTTGCTGGTAGTGCCAGCATGGCCACACAGGGTTTGGTATGCGGATCTGGTTCGGATGTCCAGTTGCCCGCCTTGGCCACTTCCGTTACGGCCAGACCTACTATCTCAAGGTCCATTTTTCCATCAGGATCTCAAATCATTACATTTGAAGGTATGGAAATGGAATGCTTAGTACTAAGTCATAGAGGTTTCTCTGACTCAGTGATTGATACTATGTTACAAGCTCGTAAATCAGTCTCTAGGAGATTTGTTATAGAGTTTGAAAGACTTACATTTCATGGTGTTCTTCTCATGAATTCTCCTGGCATTCTTTTAGAATTCCTAGAGTTTTTACAGTTTTTTCAGGATGGTTTGGATAAGGGTTTGTCTGCAAGTTCCTTGAAAGGACAAATCTCCGCTCTTTTTTGTTTTATTTCACAGAAAGATTGCTATACTTCCTGATATACACTGTTTTGTACAGGCTTTAGTTCGTATTAAGCCTGTCATTAAATCAATTTCTCCTTCTTGGAGTCTTAATTTGGTTTCTGAAGGCTTTACAGGCTCCTCCATTTGAGCCTATGCATTCTTTGGACATTAAACTACTTTCTTGGAAAGTGTTGTTCCTTTTGGCTATCTCTTCTGCTAGAAGAGTTTCTGAGCTATCTGCTCTTTCTTGTGAATCTCCTTTTCTGATTTTTCATCAGGATAAGGCGGTTTTGCAGACTTCATTTGAATTTTTCCTTAAGGTTGTGAATTCTAACAACATTAGTAGAGAAATTGTTGTCCCTCTCCTTGTGTCCTAATCCTAAAAATCCTTTGGAAAGATCCTTACATTCTTTGGATGTGGTGAGAGCTTTGAAATATTATGTTCAAACACTTAAGATTTCAGGAAGACTTTCTAGTCTATTTGTTATATTTTCTGGTCCTAGGAAAGGTCAGAAGGCATCTGCTATTTCCTTGGCCTCTTGGTTAAAGCTTTTGATTCTTCAAGCTTATTTGGAGTCGGGTCAAGCCCCGCCTCAGAGATTTATAGCTCATTCTACTAGTTCAGTCTCCACTTCATGGGCTTTTAAGAATGAAGCTTCAGTTGATTAGATTTGCAAAGCAGCGACTTGGTCCTCTTTGCATACATTTACTAAATTCTACCGTTTTTATGTATTTGCTTCTTCGGAAGCAGTTTTTGGTAGAAAAGTTCTTCAGGCAGCTGTTTCAATTTGATTCGTCTGCTTTTGATTTAAGTTTTTTTTCTTTCAAAAATGAAAATAAACTTATTTTTTGGGGTTGTGGATTATTTTTTTCAGCGGAATATGGCTATTTTTTTATTTTATTCCCTCCCTCTCTAGTGACTCTTGAGTGGAAGACTCCACATCTTGGGTATTGATATCCCATATGTCACTAGCTCATGGACTCTTGCCAATTACATGAAAGAAAACATAATTTATGTAAGAACTTACCTGATAAATTCATTTCTTTCATATGCAAGAGTCCATGAGGCCCACCCTTTTTATGGTGGTTAAGATTTTTTGTATAAAGCACAATTATTTCCAAATTTCCTTTGTTGATGCTTTCTACTCCTTTCTTTATCACCCCACTGCTTGGCTATTCATTAAACTGAATTGTGGGTGTGGTGAGGGGTGTATTAAAGGCATTTTGAGGTTTGGGAAACTTTGCCCCCTCCTGGTAGGATTGTATATCCCCATATGTCCCTAGCTCATGGACTCTTGCCAATATGAAAGAAATGAATTTATCAGGTAAGTTCTTACATAAATTATGTTTTTAGTAAGATAATTTTGCTACTTTTGTAAATGCACACTTGAAAACTAATACTGTGTGCATGACAAAATAGAAAACTTCACAACAGAAACAACCCTTTGCCACATATGCCATTTGCTACAAATATGCACTCTTGCAAAACAAAAGTTAAATACTAAGGGCTAGCTTACAAGTGGCACTGTTTTTTATTCTGCAAACCCGAAAACTCCACCAGGATTTTTATTTTTGCTTTTGTCAGGTTGCATTCATATTACATGTTCCAAATAAATGTATTTTGCGCTGGGCGTTAACCTGCATATAGCGAAAAAAAAAACTAACGAGTTTAGAAATTAATGGAGAAAAAGTGGAAAAAAATACTAACACCCGAGATCATGCAAACGCCACCAGATTTTTGCATTCCCCATAGAAGTCAATGGAGAAACAAAATTGTTGGAAAAAAAAAACCCATCACACAAAACAACATAACATATTCACATTAGAATATGTGAAATATTTACAGTAAATACATAGTTAAAATCTTTATTAAATATGAATATTGCATTAATATGTTTTATCATGTTTTCATCTACTTAATGTCAAAGGTATATAATGGATTTATATATATATATATATATATATATATATATATATATATATATATATATATATATATATATATATATAAATATATATATATATATATGTGTATATATATATATTAATGTTTTTATATGTGTATACAGTATATGACTGTAAATAGTACATATATACACATATGAATTCATTGATATATATGTACAGATACATAAACATATATAAACATGTAAATGTATGTATCTATATATATATATATATATACACACACACACACACATACAAATACATCTTTAGCAATGTATATGTATGTGTCTCAATGCTAAATCCACTTGCCTGCCCTTTTTTTCTAACACCTGAGATCTCCAATCTTTGAACAATCTTTTAATATGAGTGTAAGTGCAATTTGTATTTTTGAAGTGTTTTGTGGCAACTTTTTTGTTTTGGAAAACAGTTAACCGCAGCACTGAGATCACGGTACGGATGTTGCACCAACTTGTAATATCAGCGCATTGAAAATTGCTTGCAAAAACACGATTGCGCTAGGTTAAAACCGGTTGCGCCTCAGTTGTAATCTAGCCCTAAGAGCATACTCTAGTGTAAAGACATGAGATCCCCTAACCCCAGTGGACTCTCCACATAATTCTTTGCTTGCACAGCAACCATACTACTGCAACTATAATACTATGATAATGCACCCCACCTCAAACTTGTGTTTGTGACTGTAGAAAAAACAAAAAAAAACTATAAATAGTTATGCATTAAATTTCTAGGTCTTGGTGTGTTGCATGATAACACAGTCCTGTCTTCATCATTTCACTACACACTCATCTCTTTTTCATAGTGGTTAATACATTTTTGCTGTATAATTCATCATATAATTCTGACAGGTTTTCCAAAGAATTTCATATTGCTTCTGCAGAAAAGTACACTTGCTATGTAGCACTATATATTAAATTACTGTAAGAACATTGAAAACTCGTATCTGTAAAATGTCAGTGTTTATTTTCTTGTAGCTTCTTGAATTCATTTGAGGTACAAAATGCAAAATGAAAGTGAGGTATTTGCAAATATACCCACTCAAAAATGTCATCCTTGTTCAGAAAGAAAAAAATGAAATTAAATGTTTATTTATGTATGTATTGCTTTAGTAGAGACATAATGTATAAATAAGGTTAAAGGGACAGTCAAGTCCAAAAAAAACTTTCATGTATCAGCTTAAAGGGACACTGAACCCAAATTTTTTATTTGTGATTCAGATAGAGCATGCAATTTTAAGCAACTTTCTAATTTACTCCTATTATCAATTTTTCTTCGTTCACTTGCTATCTTTATTTGAAAAAGAAGGCATCTAAGCTTCTTTTTTGGTTCAGAACTCTGGACAGCACTTTTTATTGGTGGATTAATTTATCCACCAATCAGCAAGAATAACCCAGGTTATTCACCAAAAATGGGCCAGCATCTAAACTAACATTCTTGCATTTCAAATAAAGATACCAAGAGAATGAAGAAAATTTGATAATAGGAGTAAATTAGAAAATTGCTTAAAATTGCATGCTCTATCTGAATCACAAAAGAAAAAAATTGGGTTCAGTATCCCTTTAAATAGGTAATTCAATTTTAATCAACTTTCCAATTTACTTGTATCACTAATTTTGCTTTGTTCTTTTTGTATTCTTAGTTGAAAGCTAATTCTAGGAGGTTTATATGCTAATTTCTTAGATTTTGAAGACTCTAATCTGAATGGATTTTAACCACTAGAGGGCATTAGTTCATGTGTTTCATATAGATAACATTGAGCTCATGTACGTGAAGTTACCCTGGAGTGAGCACTGATTGGCTAAAATGCAAGTCTGTCAAAAAAACTGAAATAAGGGGGCAGTTTGCAGAGACTTAAATCCAAGGTAATCACAGAGGTAAAGAGTGTATTAATATAACCCTGTTGGTTATGCAAAACTGGGGAATGGGTAATAAAGGGATTATCTTTCTTTTTAAGCCACAACAATTCTGGTGTTGACTGTCCCTATAAGCATTCTAGAAAAATCACAAATATCTAAGTTTAAATAAATAAAAAAGTAAAAGCTCACTAAATATTTTGGGAAATAAACAGATTTTTTTCTTTAATGCTGACATAAAGCTACAATAGTAGAATACCCTGTTGCATTAGAACATTTCCTAATTGCCTGTTTCTGTCCCTTTAAATTAATTTAACTCTACCAGGGTTTTCAAAGTCTTAGGCAGTGGGCCTCCCCTCTGATGAAATTTGCAAGATAGCGCACCCCTCCCTTAATAAATTCTGATTTATATTTTCTATTTTTTTAGTTTTAATTTGGGAAGTAACATCCGATCCAGGGTTCACACACAGCTCTCAACCAAAAGAGAGCTTCACTCACATTTTAATTTGTACTTTGTGTTGTATTTGTTGTCTTGATCAGTAACTTGTGTTTAACACAGGAGTAACAGTCTCTGAGTGATTTTAAACTCAGTGCCTTTCTTCACCCACATCCACACTCTTTGTCTAATTCCACCACAAAATGGCAAGTGTCATTGTCAGCTCTTATAAAACATTTTATGTTTTGCCAAGTCAGCTGCTGCGTGTGGTTTCCATAAGATAGTTGTGAAGTGTTACTGCTCCCATTCTTCCCTTATATGCTCTAGCATCCCCCTGGGGAGGCCCGCATTACACTTTGAAAACCACTGAACTATACTGATATTGGTTGTTTTCAACATTTAAAAAGAGTAAAAAAAAAGATACAATTGCACTGCTGACTCTATTACAGCCGAAAAAAAAAATTTACATTAACATTAATTATTATTTTTTTCCCATTGAGTGGACCTCTCCTACCCAAACAAATTTGAATCTAAGAACCTCAAACTCAATCTACTTCTAAGTGACCACCTCACCTACATTTAGATCTGTACCCTTCTTCCATCTTTATCCACAGACATCTTCTTCCTTAAGGCTTACATGGGCTTTAAGTATATCTCATTCTTAAGAAAAAACTTGTCTCACATACTGATTGATTCTCATTTAGGCTCCGATGATCAAAAGGGCTACAAGGTGGAAAAATATTCGAAAGGATCCGAGAGGTGTTTACTATACATGCCATTGGTCGACGATGCTGGCTATAGATAACACCCAGCATTGCCGCCCATATTGTTGATGTATAGCAAAGGATCCTTTGCAATATAACTGGTGTGCCTAACCGCTAATCCTAAGTACACCACAATTGCAAACTAACAATACACTAATAAGATATAAACCACCACATACCCACTGCAAAAACCTATCCTATTAACCCCTATACCGCCACATATGCACTGCAAGTACTATCATATAAAGTCTATACCGCCATTTACCCACAGTACATATATATGCTATTAACCCCTATACTGCCACATACCCACTGCAAATATCTATCCTATTAACCCCTATCCCACCACATACCCACCACAACTACTATCCTATTAACCCCTATATTGCCACATACCCACTGCAAGTACCTATCCTATTAACCCCTATACTGCCACATAGCCACTACAAGTATCAACACTATTAACCCCTATACCACCACATACCCTTAACGCAAACTAACCTAACACCTAACCCCCCTCTAAACTAAACCTCCTAAGTTACTTAAAAAAAGTTACTAAAAACAAGATTAAACCTAAACTGCACAACCCCAAAGGCAATCTAATCCTACTCTACATAACATCCAACCCCCCTATAAATTAAACTCCCTAAGTTAAATAAAAATCTGTTACAATAAAAAAAAAATAGAAATAATAAACTACATTATCCAAAATAAAAAAACGCCATTATACCTACACTAATCTACATTGCCCTAAAGATAATTTAGTTCTTTTACACAAAAAATCAATTACAACCCCCCCTCTACAATACAAGTAACCCCACCCCTAAAATAAAAAATCTACCTAAATAAAACCCTAGTAAAAATAAAAAATTATATTCTTAAAAATAAAAAAAACTCACCTCAAAAAAACCCTAACTAACCCCAAAAGGTGTACTCAACTTTGGAATATCTGGCTCCTCTTTATGTGTTGTTTGGCCCTCTACGTCTCATTTTCTGGTGCCAGAGGCTGGCATAGGCGACCTCTTCCTCCACCTCTGCATACTTTATATATCTATGTGTATATGCACATATTAACACATACATATATATGTATATAAGCATAAACATATATATTTACAAGGAAGACACAGTCCCCATAGACGGCTATGTAAAGGCACTTTTTAGTGCTGTTTTTTTGTAACACCCACACCCACACACTTTAAGCCCTAAAAACTGCTTTGTGCAGTTTTTTTTTTTTTACAAAAATAAAGATGCTACAATGTTTTTTTTTTTTTTTTTTAATATTAAATGGAAACAAAAATTATTTGGGGGCAATTGGGGAATATTTTTCAAATTAATCAGAGGTCTGGCCTCTGGTTAATTTTTAAAGCGCTAATAGCTACCACAAGCTCACAGTAGCATTAACCAGCCACTTGTAATGTCCGGTTATCCACTTTAATCTAGCCCTTTATGGGGCATGTAGATTAGTGTTATGTATAATGGTGGGTTTTTATTTTAGATACTGTAGTTTTTAATTTTTGTAGCTTAGATTTTTTTAACAATTTTTTTATTGTAAATTAGGGGTTTAGTTTAGAGGGGGAATTAGTTTAGAGGGGTGGTTAGTTTAGAGTGGGGGGGGGGTTAGGTGTTAGTGTAATTTTAGAAAAAGATGGAGAAGGAGCCACATAGCATAATTCTGTATGGTGTAACAAAAGATAAATGTTGAATGTAATACACTCACATTTGGTCTTGCACTGTAGCGTAGTGCAAACTAGGCAGACCGGATCCTCAGAGTTGTCCGGTAAGACTCTCCTCTAGATACAAGGATACACTGGATACAAAAGAGTGCCTCTTCACTCACAGTAGATGGGAGTATGTTGGCCTCCTTTCTGCTATTAACCATCCAATGGTGGAAACCGGTCACTCAAAAGGTGCAAAAGAAGCAAGTCGTATAAAAAAGTGTTTTTACACCATAACACTAAATTAATACACTGGTACTAGAACACCAGCACACACCACATACCCAACATGAGATTACCATCCAAACTACATCATTAAATTTTTATTATTTCACAAACACTAAGAATTTTTAATACATAAATACAGTACACTATTGCTAACAACAGCTAGAAACTAATAATAATAATAATAATAATATAATAATATATATATATATATTTTTTATTCTGTATATATGGATATCATAGGTCTAGAATATTATTTCTTTGTACATATATCCTAAGATGATTTTGTTTTATTAATAATATGTATATTAAGAACAATAAATGGATACATTTTGTTTCATTTAATATTGACCTCTATATATCAAAGACAATAGACCACTTTCACAGTATAATTACATAGACGGATTTTTCTGTCCCAATGGCCACAAAACAACCAATCACTACCAATGATAAACACACCCATATAACTGATTGGTTAGATTAGTAGGAGCCCGGATGTCAACAAACCCATGTGCAAGTTACGATCAGCTAAAAAATCACACTGAATTTAATGTTTCATTGCAACTAAAGAAATCCAAATATCCAATCAGTGGTTATATAAGATACATGTATATACCTTCAATTATTATTGCTGGATCTTAGTTACAATAATATATTGTTTGACACGCCCCTAGGTGTTCTTATGGATGATGACTAATATATTATGATCCTTTTAGTCATCTAGTGATTGTATCAAGATATACCACTAATATATAATCTGGGTCATACTTCCAACATTTCATCCCAGTGTTATAATAATATAAAACAACGTGTTATATACGTTTAACATTAACTGATTTGTCTATGTATGTTGTCCTGAAACTTTATTAAACACTTTCTCTCTCTCTCTCTCTCTCTCTCTCTCTCTCTCTCTCTCTCTCTCTCTCTCTCTCTCATGACGGCTTCAGACAAACTCTTGTCTTTTATAATATAGGATTGGCAATATATTTCATGACTGTGTAATTCGGTCCTACACTTTGGTATCATATGCCATATATTGTTTATGGTATATATATATATATATATATATATATATATATTTACATTGTTGCTGAAATTTTTTATTGTGGTGATAGCGCCCCTATATACACTTTGTAAGTGTTTTTGATTAGTGGATTCTAGTTTGTGTCTGGAGATGGCGGTTTAGGCTTTAATCTCCCAACCACCTTCTGGGAGGAATGGGGGACACTTTCATTCCGGTCCCCCATTCCTCACAGAAGGTAACACCCCCAAAACAAGTGGTATCCCAAGGTGCCTCATGAAATTGTTGACAACATACTAAAAGGCAACTTGATCCCCTTCACCCTGCTCGGTCGGCACCCCTTTTAAGAAGTGGAGGACTGGGGCTCAATTCTGGTCCATTGATGAGTTCCCAGAGCCTATCTAGGCTGGCGAGATTTTGCCGGCTCTATGGTGGTCGGCTGCCAGAGCTTTAGCACATTTCTTTGACACATTATTTGAACATTTATTATAATTTTATCCACATAACTTCATAGTTATAATGGAGAGGTTTACTATTTATTATAGTTTATTATATTGAGGTATTTTTCTGACAGTAGGCAGTATGTGGAAGTTAGCTGGGGCATTCCAGGGAGTGTAGTTAAGACATTATGCAAGTGTAGGCAGTATTAAGGACTTAGCTGGGCATTACAGGGGTGTGTAGGTTAGGCATGACATAGATGTAGGCGGTCAGGGGGAGTTAGATGGGTGGTGTAGGAGTAGTGTAGGTTAGCTCTGACATAGGTGTAGGTGGAAGGTAGCGAGGCAGAGCAGGCAGAGTATAGGTTATATGTGATGTAGGTATAGGCGTTAAGGGGGGAGTTAGTGGTGCTTGCTAGTCGGAGTAGCCTGCACTTTAATTCAGACACATCGACACAAGATCGATCTGTTCAAATCAGTTAAGTGCAGATTGCATGGAGGGTAGAGGTCATGTTTATCTCTTTATGTAGTCTGGACAGCTATCAGCTGTCCAAACTAAATAACCTGAGGTAGCTAGTGTAGGTGTAATCAAACATTAGATCCCCACTTCAATTTTTGAAGTGTTCCTAAACGGAAATTATTTTTAGTTTCTGTGAGTGCACTGTCTGCGCAGTGTAGGTCCACCCAGCCACAGCAAAATGCTGATGAGCGGCGATGTCGGTGATGCGGGTGTTGTCGTCATGCTCACATTGAGTTCTATGGCATTGATGCTCGCCGACATTGCTCAACTTCACCCCATTTTTTTTTATATCTCCACAGACTGTAGGAATGCGAGGTCAACAAGGCCAGTAAGGCAGTTTCTCAATTGTCTGTCAATGCTTTAAATATGGGGGCCTAAGGCCCTGATATTGAAAACCTCACCACTCAGGCGAGATATTCTAAGAAGTCTCGTCGGTATGGCGAGGCCCTTAAAAAAAATGTTGGAAACACAAATTTTAACTTGAAAAATGTTTATGTTGCTATGAAGTGTTCTTTATGTGAAACAAGGACTCATACATTACAATACAAGGTCTAAAAAAATCCAAAATATTTTGTCTGATTTCTCTCCATGCTGGTGAGGTTTTTAATTATCAGGCCCTATGTTCATAGCATCATCCCAGAAACGCTATGTGTTAAAGCTATATGCATCACAATGGAGATTGCAGGTAAAATGCTCTAAAGGGATGAAATCACTGTTAGAATACAGACTTGTCAAGACCCTTTTTACTATACTTCACTTTAGGAGTCGATGATTCTCTGCCACTGGTGGAATGTTAAAATTAGTCTAACCGTCTGCAGCAAATGTATAATGTAAATAATCCCTGTAGTCAGTGTTGAATGCCAATACAATTTACATGTGTAAACCGAAACTCAACCTCTTGTTACAATTCAATAGTTAACCCCTTAATGACCGGACCATTTTTCAATTTTCTTACCCTTAATGACAATGGCTATTTTTACATTTCTGCAGTGTTTGTGTTTAGCTGTAATTTTCCTCTTACTCATTTACTTTACCCACACATATTATATACCGTTTTTCTCGCCATTAAATGGACTTTCTAAAGATACCATTATTTTCATCATATCTTATAATTTACTATAACAAAAAATATAAAATATGAGGAAAAAATTGAAAGAAAACCACACTTTTTCTAACTTTTACCCCCAAAATCTGTTACACATCTACAACCACCAAAATACACCCATTCTAAATAGTTTCTAAATTTTGTCCCAAGTTTAGAAATACCCAATGTTTACATGTTCTTTGCTTTTTTTGCAAGTTATAGGGCCATAAATACAAGTAGCACTTTGCTATTTCCAAACCACTTTTTTTCAAAATTAGCGCTAGTTACATTGGAACACTGATATCTTTCAGGAATCCCTGAATATCCCTTGACATGTATATATTTATATTTAGAAGACATCCCAAAGCATTGATCTAGACCCATTTTGGGTATATTTCATGCCACCATTTCACCGCCAAATGCGATCAAATAAAAAAAATTGTTGACTTTTTCACCATTTTTTTCACTAACTTTAGGTTCTCGCTGAATTTATTTACAAACAACTTGTGCAATTATGGCATAAATGGTTGTAAATACTTCTCTGGGATCCCCTTTGTTCAGAAATAGCAGACCTATATGGATTTGGCGTTGCTTTTTGGTAATTAGAAGGCCGCTAAATGCCGCTGCACACCACACGTGTATTATGCCCAGCTGTGAAGGGGTTAATTAGGGAGCTTGTAGGGAGCTTTTAGGTTTAATTTTAGCTTTAGTGTAGTGTAGTAGACAACCCAAATTATTGATATAGGCCCATTTTGGTATATTTCATGCCACCATTTCACCGCCAAATACGATCAAATAAAAAAAAAAACTTAAATTTTTCACAATTTTAGGTTTCTCACTGAAATTATTTACAAACAGCTTGTGCAATTATGCACAAATGGTTGTAAATGCTTCTCTGGATCCCCTTTGTTCAGAAATAGCAGACATATATGGCTTTGGTGTTGCTTTTTGGTAATAATAAGGCCGTTAAATACTGCTGCGCACCACACTTGTAATATGCCAAGCAGTTAAGGGGTTAATTAGGGTAGCTTGTGGGGTTAATTTTTAGCTTTAGTGTAGAGATCAGCCTCCCACCTGACACATCCCACCCCCTGATCCCCCCCTGACCCCCCTCAAACAGCTCTCTTCCCTCCCCACCTCACAATTGTCACCCGCCATCTTAAGTACTGGCAGAAAGTCTGCCAGTACTGAAATAAAAATATTTTTTTATTTTTTTTTTATTTTTTGGGCATAAAGTCTGCAGTGATAGATCCCCCCTTACCCCACAACCTCCCTGATCCCCCCATACATCTTTCTAACCCTCCCCCTCTATCTAAATGCCGCCATCTTGGGTACTGGCAGCTGTCTGCCAGTACCTAATTTGCCCCCCAAAATATTTTTTTTTAACTTTTTTAATGTAAAATATATGTTTGCTGTAGTGTAGCTGGCCCCCCTAAATAATCTTCAACCCTCCCCCTCCCAGATCCCTTATTAAAGAACAGAGATGCCACTGCATCTAGATCGATCTAGTGGGCTGTAAATTTTGCGTGCGCGCACATGCGCACGCACCCGCCCCCCGCAACCGCCGCACCGACATCAAGTACATAGAAAGAGCGATCGGTAATGAATTCAAACAATGAGGTTATACTAAGTGAAAGCAGCACCCACCAAGCCACTAATTTGTACACATACATAGCCGATGCAGATGGGGCCACAGAGTGGCCCTTTCTGCATCGGTATGTAAAATGGGGGATTGTAGTGATGCCTCTATATTGAGGCATCACTACAATCCCTTGTAAGCAGCTGGAAGCGATCATGATCGCTTCCAGCACTTCAGACAACAGAGGACGTACCAGGTACGTCAACTGTCATTAAGGGAAGTTTTTTCTATGACGTACCTGGTACGTCCTCTGTCATTAAGGGGTTAAACTAGTAAATAAATACTTAACCTATTTGAGCTGGGAGATTGTGGGTATATTTACAATAGTTCATTTTTAAATATTGAACTGTGTAAAACTTGTTTTTAAAAGAAGATGGCTTTTTAACACTGTATTTTTATAGCTGATACAAGTTCTCACTGTACAGAATCTATTTAGTTCTACTTACATGATCGCGCTGTACCAAACATGTTTAATTTTAATAACACATTTGGTACAATGCTACTGCTATATTAGAAATAAAGCTGTCCAGCACATCATGGACTTACTTTGGTTAACTACTAATATTATGATTGCACTGTAACAAATGTGTTCTATTTTAACAACCCGTTTGGTACAGTGTGAACACAATCACCTAGATTACGAGTTTTGCGCTAAACTGGGTACGAAACTGCGCCGCCATTACGAGTTACTGAAAAGCCTGCTTGTGCATGCGATATGGTGGCGTTAAGCTCCATACCGCACAAAAGCCAAGGGCTGCTTTGACGTGCTCGTGCATGCTTTCCCCCATAGACATTAATGGAGTGTCTATGGGGGAAAGCATTTAGTGGCGGCGATGTTGGGGAGTGGCGGATTAGGGGTTAATAGCTGTATTTTAGTGGCGGCAATGTCGGGGTATGGGGGAATAGGGGTTAATAGCTTTGTTATAGTGGTGGTGATGTTGGGGAGCAGTGGAATAGGGGTTAATAACTTTTATTAGTGGCAGATTAGGGGTTAATAACTTTATTTAGGTGTCGGTGATGTTGGGGAGGCAGATTAGGGGTGTTAAATTTTGGGGTTTATGTTAGGGTGTTAGGATTAAATGTAACTTTTTTCCCCTCTAGAAATCAATGGGGTTGCGTTATGGCGATCGCCATTCCGGACTTCAGGTGTTAGTTTTTTTTCTAACACTCTTATACAAGAACTTAATTGTATCAAACAATTGCACCGCAATAAAACTCGCACTTAGATACCGGTATAAGTACTAGACTGTCAATAATAATTTTGAAAAAATTCTAACACTATTGGCATAATTAAGCCAAATAAGATAAAAGCTTATTTAAAACCAGTAAAGTCGCTGGTAGGTACTTAAGCACTTTGTGCCAGAAATATCGGCACACACTGTACATATATTCTAGGCTACAATCAAAGGCCCTAAGAATATTATATTATCGGTACAATCTTATACAATAAATACAACATCTATTTGTGAATTAGTTCAGACTTGGAAGTAAAGAAGAGCTACTTCAGCTCTAACAACCAATAAATACTGTATGGGCATATTTGCAATCTGAGAGACATAATGGAATTTGTCCACCAGTAGCCAACACCGTGATATAAGTAGTTCTAGATTCAAGAGCAAACTTATTTATAAATAGAATCAAGTATCGCTGATTACCCAAAAGCAACTGATACTGATTAAAAGTATTACAATTACACAGTTCAGGATTTAACACAATCTAAATTTCCCTACATAAGATAAGAACGGTACATTGGCTCAACACTAGAAGCTTATGTTTAGCCTTTTATAAAGGGTACACAATACCCCATTGTGAATTAATAACACAATTACGCAAGAATTTTGATTATCCCTATAAAGGCTTACTCTACAGTGCAGAATAAATATATTCCAGTTTACTATAAACATTCCTTAGAACCCTGCATCAAACTGTATTCCACAGCTCACAGCCAGTGTAACGTCACCCAAGTAATACTATTGAGGCCATATTCGAGCTACCTTGTGTGTTTAAAATACACACACGCACATTGTTATATAATATAACATGGTGATACCTATAGGCTGATAGTGATAGACTGCAAATAAGAATGTTAAAAGTCTATAATCAACATCCAAAATCGATAAGGTGATATGTATAAAATAACATAAGTGACAACTATAAAAAATCCTAAGCTACCCATTGCCCTTAAAGGGTCATTTGTATGGACATTGCCCTTAAAAGGGCATTTAGATCTTTTGTATTTCCCTTAAAAGGGCATTTAGCTCTTTTTCAAAGCCCAAACCCTAATTTACAACAAAAAAAACCACCCCAAAAAATAAAAAACCTAACACTAACCCCATAAGATCTACTCACGGTTTCTGAAGTCCAGACATCCATCTCCATCCAGGCGGCAAGGTTGTCTTCATCCTGGCGGCGCGGAGCGGAGCCATCATGGAAGCTGATTTCATCCTGCTCGGAGCATTATCTTCATACGGTCGCCACCGTACACTGAAGTTGAATGCAAGGTAGTCATTTCAAAATGGCAACCCTTGCATTCCTATTGGCTGATTTGATTCTTCAAATTTCAAATCAGCCAATAGGATGAGAGCTAGTGAAATCCTATGGGCTGTTCAAATCAGTTTAAAAAATTTCAGTAGCTCTCATCTTATGCTCTTACCTTGCATTCAACTTCAGTGTACGGCGGCGACCGTATGAAGAGGATTCTCCGCGCAGGATGGGATCAACTTCCAGGATGGCTCTGCTCTGCGCCACCGGGATGAAGATAGAAGATGCCCCTGGGATCCCGGGATGATGAAGACCTTGCCGCCTGAATGAAGACGGCTGTCCGGACTTCAGAAACTATGAGTAGATCTTCTGGGGTTAATGTTAGGTTAATTTTTAAATTTTTTGTGTGGTTTTTTTTTTAGATTAGGGTTTGGGCTTTGAAAAAGAGCTAAATGTCCTTTCACTGGTGGGTTTTACTGTTGGGGGGGGGGGGCTTTTTTTTACAGGTAAAAAGAGCTGATTTCTTTAGGGCAATGCCCTACAAAAAGCCATTTTAAGGGCTATTGGTAGTTTATTGTAGGATAGGGGGTGTTTTTATATGGGGGGCTTTTTAATTTTTTTATTGGGCTATTAGATTAGGTGTAATTGTTTTTATTTTTGATCATATCGTTTATTTTTTGTAAGCTTAGTGTTTATTATTTCTCATGATTTTAGTGTTTATTATTTTTGGTAAACTCAGATTTCTTTAAATTTTTCGTAGGATTTTTTTGTTGTAATTTAGATTTTTTCATTTTTTTCGTAGTTTTAGGTTCTTTTAAATTTGTAATTTAGATATTTTAATTGGTAGTATTTTTTATTTTATTAAATTAGTTATGTTAGGTTAATTTATAGTTTAATGTTAGGTTTATTTTTATTTCACAGGTAAGTTTTTATTTATTTAAATATAGTTATATTTTAATTTAAAGTTAGGGGGTGTTAGGTTTAGGGACTAATAGTTTAATTTAGTGTTTTGCGATGTGGGGGGCCAGAGGTTTATGGGTTAATAGGTTTATTTAGTGGCGGCGATGTGGGAGTCCAGAGGTTTAGGGGTTAATAATTTTATTTAGTGGCGGCAATGTCAGGAAGCAGCGGAATAGTGGTTTATAAATGTATTATAGTGGCATTGATGTCGGGGAGTGGCAGAATAGGGGTTAATTATTTTTATTAGTGGTGGTGATGTCGGGAGCGGCAGATCAGGGGTTAATACATTTATTGAATAGCCGTGATGTGGGTGGCAGATTAGGGGTTAATAAGTTTAATATAGTGTTTGCGATGCAGGAGGGTGGCGGTTTAGGGGTTAATAAGTAGTTTATGGGTGTTAGAGTACTTTGTAACATTTTAGTTATGAGTTTTGTGAAACATTTTTGTTACACAAACTCCATAACCCCTCCTTTCAGATGGCGGAATAGCTTGTGTCGGTATAGGCTGTAACGCAAACTTTTTGTAGAACCAGTAATACCAGTGCTATGGAACTCCCACACAAAAACAATTTTTTTTTGAGTGCGGGATTGATGTTGCGTTACAGGCTAAAATCCTTGTGGTATAGCTATACTGACATGACTCGCAATAGCTGTGTTCCTGCTTTTACGCTGAAATTGCCATTTTTCAGCGTAAAAGCCGCAACGCAAAATTCATAATCTAAGTTAATATTAGAAATAAACCAAATTAGGTTCACATGGAATATTAATATCATTTGTCACAGAAAACAGCGGCTTAGATTAAAACTTTAAAACTGTATTAGTTGCACAGTGCAATTTAAAACAAGGAGTCAGCTCACAGGAAAGATAAACAGTCCAGCATAAGAATGACTGCTTACGTGTTTTGGCTCATGCTGTAATCATAGCTAAGGGTTCACACATTTAAAAAGAGTACTGAAACCTGAATAGTTAAAAACAAATTGCAGCTGGTCTGTTTGCAATATTTTAAAGAAACATCATATCTCCGTGATAACTTTGTAGGGATACCGAGTGGCAAAATAGAAAGAAATAGATCCACATTAAGCCTAGCCATAGTGATTGCTCTGTAACTGAACTGAACTACAATATACTTAACATCATTCACAAAAAATAAGACTGTGAAATTCATATTCATGCTCTAGTCTCATACAATGGAAAAGAAAAGCAAGTGCATTGCTAATGCATTTTATATTTGTTTATTATTATGAAAAACGAAAGGAAAGGGGACATGCATAAGTATATATATATTTCCACTGTGTATCTGCACTCGCAATTCAAAGATAGTCAGCAACCAGGGTGCTCAGTCAAAATTTCAATAAATATCAACAAGTAGGGACTGCACTCACTGGATTCAGTCCAAATAATACCTTATTTATTCAATGGTATATTATTATTATTATAGTACCATTGAATAAATAAGGTATTATTTGAACTGAATCCAGCGAGTGCAGTCCCTACTTGTTGAGATATATATATATATATATATATATATATATATTCTGAAGAAATATCCCATTAGTTTCTTCTAGCTAATAATGCTGTTCAAGGTTTAGTTAAATAATAAATATCACAAACCTCTAAATTATGGAGGTAAAAGGGGAAGAAAGGAGAGGAAGAAAAGAAGGGGTAGTCACATAAAACATTTCTGAGTAAATAAACTATTACATTTTACTAATGTGGTATCCTAACCAATCATTCCCAATAATTGATAAAGTCAAAATCAGAATTGAGTCCTGATGGTACACAAGTTTTCAATTTAAAAATCCAAAACATTTCTCTTTTGCCCAGAAATGTATTATGGTCTTCCACATATGGTTGTCGGAGAAATTTCTCAAAAACTTGCGACCTGAAACTAGAAATGTTTTTTTGATGAAATTCTGCAAAATGTCTGACCAAGATAGTCAAAGCTGTACCCACATTAATTGTTGATAAGTGTTCCTGATCCTATATCTGATGTCTCTTGTAGTGATATCTAAGTATTGAACATGGCATTATGTGCATATGATAGCATAGATGACATATTATGATGTACAACAGAGGCAATATTTAATAAAAAAAAAATTCAAGGGTACTTTAAGACTTGAAGTGATTGGACACATGGCTTGCACGTTTTGCTGCCGCATTTGTACATCCCTTTGTGTATAAGCCAGGAGTCTCAATCCTTAGCAGATTCTGGTAGAGGGAGGAAGTTAATTATCCAAAGTTTTACTCCCTAGAAAGGAGCATTTCAATTCTTGACCAACATCATCTATTAATTTTTCATCAGCTGCCAACTTGTGAAAATGTTTAACAATGTTGCAAATTTCTTGATACTATACGCTCTAGTCAGTTACAAAGGAAACTCGCTAAAACACACCATTATTAATCTTAGACTTTCGAACATCCTTAAACAGCTTTTTCCTATCCATGCGTTTTACTTCCTTATTGGCCCTATCAATGACCAATGTCTGATTTGGAATATCCCCTCTGTAGCAAGCATGTTCTCAAATCTGAAGCATGCTCCTTGTATGTGTGAAAATCGATACAATTTCTTTTGACCCTTACAAACTGGCCTTTGGCCACTGCATAGGGTACATGTCTGGGATGAGAGCTGAGTGCATGCAGTATTAATGGCAATAGGCTTTCTATAAATGCTGATAAAACCCTTCCATTATCCAAACCTTCCAGGGTGATACCTTCCAAACCTTCCAGGGTGATATCGGGGAAGTTTATTTTACTGGTTTCATTGGTAAAACGTAAACCCACTTTTTCAATTATATTTGTTTAGGATCTGGATCCATGAAATAGTTTTTATTGTGATATAAATCTGTTCAGAATAAACGTATATATTTTTTCATTATACACAGTTGTCACTTATGTTATTTTATACATATCACCTTATCGATTTTGGATGTTGATTATAGACTTTTAACATACTTATTTGCAGTCTATCAGTATCAGCCTATAGGTATCACCATGTTATATTCATAGTAGAAACCCTGTTGCTGTTTTTTTCAGCGCTGCTCCCCATTTCTTTGTTTTATAAAACTTAAACCCACACCATTAGTATTAATCAACCGGATAAAGTGTGAAGTTTGAACCTTCCTGATCTGTACCATGCAAGATAAAAAGAAGGTCAAACTGTTTACAAATGCAAATTAAAAAAGTTCTTTATTGGGGGACTTCCGGTAGCGGCCATCTTGCTGGTCTCAAAAAATCTGGCTCCAGAAGACGTCTGCTTAATTTGTTAAATATATCGGTTTTGATGCAGTACTAGTAAAGATATCCAGCATTTAAATGTGTTAAAAGATCTCATGCATCTAACGATGTAATAATTTTGGAGATCGTGACCTCATAACGGAGAATAGTTAGCAGCAAGGGCCGGCACTGTGTAAGATTGGTGCAGGTCTCAGTGGCGAGGCATCGCCGAGTTAACCCTCAGCTGCAACCCCCCCCTCTGTACGGGAGGCTATTCATGCAACTGTGTGGATTGCAACACTATTTTGGATCCTTGCGGAGGTTTAATAAAGAGATCGGATACTCCAGATATGTACAGCGCTATCAATAAGGCGGAAGAGGCCATGTGGGAGTGGAACATGTGGGAGCAGAACCTGCAGTCTCTAATCAACCTGCATTTTCTGAAATTGGAGCTAATTTGAAAGGCGGCGATGACTTCTACAAAACCAGCAGCTATACAGAAGCTGACAACCTCTAACATAAAGCAACCAGACGCCATGGAAATTACTATTGTGACTCCTGTTTCTGAGAAGCCAATTCTGATCACCCCAGGGAAGGCTGCAGAGAAAACTTCAGGGTCTACTCCTTCCTGTACAATAAACTATGCTCCGCAACAGCAAGAACCTTTGCTATGGAATTACCTCCTAGATCCGTTTGAGCATTTCAAAGAGCAGACTCCTTCACGCAGCTTGGAAGCAGCCATACAGAAGCTGCCAACCCCTAACATAAAGAAACCAGAAGCTATGGAACTTACTACTGCGACCCCTACTTCTGGGAAGCCAATACTGACCACCTCAGGGAACGCTGCAGAGAAAACTTCAGGGATTGCTCCTATCGGCACAAAAAATTATGCTCCGCAACAAGAACCTCTAGTACGGGATTACCCCCTAGACCCAGGTCTCTTATGGCCCACAGACCTTGAACTTGTTAGAAAATATGCTGCAGACAGCTTCCCGGTTCAGGAGAAATCCGGAGTGGGTTAATCTATACTTATCCTCCTGCAGCCAACCTGGGCAAGACAGTAGTCATCTTTATTTACTGCTGTTTGAAGGACTTATGTAATTGTATACTGCAGATAGGATCGTTTATCCCTATATTCAGAGACTGGTTCACATTATTGGGAGTATTGCAGCTAGGTGCAAGGCAATTGTCAGCTAACTACCAGACACGGAGCAAATACATATTTGAAAGAGGAACAGGCTTTCCTACATTCGGAGATCATATTTTCATGAGTGCCATAACTAAGTGAACTCACTCTTTTCCCCTAAAGTTGCTTTTGGTCCGAACCCTAGCTACAGTCTGGGGATTTCAGCTATAAAAAGACTTCCCTGATCAGCTACAGCCAAAAGCTTTGTTTTAAAATATGTAGGTTATTACTGTCTCAACTCATTTGTGGTTTAAATGTAAACGTGCAACTTCTAACATATGCATGCATGTAAGGACTACCATGAGATTACATATTGCTAGTAGATTTATAGTTATGCCAGCTGCCTGCGGCCGGGGCAGCTTTAATTATATTTTCTTATATGTGACACACCACACGAGAAGTAGTTGCAGAGATAAATCCAACACTGTAGTTGGTGTTTAACCATTAAAATAGGCTATATTCTAGCTGGAGATTCATTAGTTACCCCTCATTGTTTTTTTTTTAGTACTGACATATTGGGGTTAATTGTAGAAGACGCCTGTAATAATTTCCATACTAGAATTGTTTACTATTGAGTTATTCCCCTATACCCTGAGCTTAGCATAAGACTTATCTAGATGGCTGTTTACTTGAGGTGTCTATTTAACATAGTCTGTTCAAGAAATGATATCCTCATATTTACCTCTATGAATGACAGCTTTAAGCTTGAGAACTTTAGTTAACTTGTTTTATTCGTTACTCCCTTCATACTACTAACCACTAATGCCTAAATGCGCATAGGTTGATTGATTTCTACAAGTGTGTCCTGCACGGATTGCAACTTTAAAGAAGCTTAACCCAGGTCTTCTGTTTCTCAAAAACCTGTTTTTGTTCGGTTATGTGTTTGAGCTTCCAAAAGTATACTGATCTCAGATTTGGGCCTCTGCAAGTGAGTATGTTAATTTTATTGTTGTGCAATCCACTTATTCCTTCCTAGCATATATTGGTCTTTGAGATTGAAGAGTGATTTCTTATATATATGCATATATATATGTATGTATGTATGTGTATATATATGTATGTGTATATATATATATATATATATATATATATATATACATTTTTCCTTTTTCCTTTTTATTTCAAGTGCCTTCTTTGCAGCTATTAAACCCAAGATAGGGCCCAAAAGTGACCCTTTGTGTTCGTTAGAAGGCTTTGCTACAGCTTATATGAAACTTTATTAAACTCATAAAAAAGAGGTTCTCATTTGGAGATCCAAAAGTGGTCTCTCTTACTAGAAATAGCCCCCTATCTATAGTTATGAGTTTATAACTGAGGTCCAAGAGTGGCCTCTTCTGTTATCTAGGGGGCACACAGAATATTAGGCACTATACTTACATACTAGGCTTTTGAATTTTCTTTTCTAGAAATGTACTATGTTTTTATACAGAATTGTACTGTTTGATATCTGTATTCCATTATCAGTGTGTTTTGTTTTTCATATTTCATGTATGCCTTATTCAGAACCTCAATAAAAATAATAAAAAAAAAAAAAAAAAGTTCTTTATTGACTGTGTCATGTGTTAAAAAGTGTATGCGTTTACATGTGTTTATATATATTTATATATGAATAAATATACTTTCCTTGGACTATATCTTTGTTACTTATCAAATAGCTGATAACACATTTTTTATATTTTATATTTCAGAGGTCAACAGCCCTTGATCAAATGTACAAATGAAAATTAAAAAAACTCTTCTTTAATTAATAAATCTTGTTAAAACTGTGTGTCTATAAGTTTTATGTATGCGTTATATGTGGGAGTGCTGTGTATGTGTTATCTATGTGCATGTTATGTGTGTTTGTGCTATGTATGTGTTATTTATATACTAGGTGTTAAACCTGCCCAGAGGGCAGTCTATTTAAAAAAAAACAAAACAAAAAAAAAAACATCTACAACCCCCAAAGCAAAAATTACAAAAAATAAAAAATGTAAAATTACAGAAAAAAAATAAACAAAGCTATCCAAAATAAAAAATGTAAACCTAAACTAATATCCCTATAAAAATAAAAAAATCCCCCCCAAAATAAAAACACCCCCTAATCTAATACTAAACTACCAATAGCCCTTAAAAGGGCTTTTGTAGGGCATTGCCCTAAGTTAAACGGCTCTTTTACCTAAATAAATTACCAATTACCCCCTAACAGTAAATACTTCCCCACTCACCAAACCCCCCAAAATAAAAAATGCTAACACTAAAAAAAACCTAAACTACCCATTGCCCCGAAGGGGCATTTGTATGGGCATTGCCCTTAAAAGGTCATTCAGCTCTTTTACTGCCCTTCAAAGGGCAATCAGCTCTTTCCCAGCCCATTCAATCCCTAATCTTAAAATAAAAAAATAAAAAAAAAATCCTAACACTAAGCCCCAAATAGGTGCTCACCGTTCCTGAAGTCAGCTCCATCATCTTCTATCTTCATCCAGAGCGAAGGCGGCACGGAGCGCAGGTGCAGAGCTGTGGATCCTCAACGACGGTCCTCACCAGCGGCGCAGAGCGGAGGTGCGGAGTTGTCTTCCCCGACGGTGGCGGTGCTTGGTGGCATGAAGGCTCCTATTCATCATGTCCATCGTACACTATTGCATTCCTATTGGCTGACTTTTTGAAATTAGCCAATAGGATTAGAGCTACTGAAATCCTATTGGCTGTTCAAATCAGTCAATAAGATTTCAGTAGCTCTCATCCTATTAGCTGATTTCAAAATTTCAGTCAATAGGAATGCAAGGTACCCCAATAAATATGCGGTACCTGGCATTCAATCTTCAGTGTGCGATTGACGATCGCATGAAGAGGAGCCTCCACGGTGCAGAGGACCGCTGCCGTTGAGGACCGCTGCTGAGGATCCACGCATCAGGGAAGCCAGCTCTGCACCTCCGCTCCATGTCGCCCTTGCTCCGGATGAAGATAGATGATGGAGCCGTCTGGAAGAAGAACTTCTCTACCGGACTTCAGGAATGGTGAGTAACTATTTGGGGCTTAGTGTTAGGATTTTTTTTTATTTTTGAGCGTTTTTTTTTTTTTAAGATTAGGGATTTAATGGGCTGGAAAAGAGCTGAACGCCCTTTTAAGGGCAATGGCCATACAAACGCCCCTTTAGGGCCAATGGGTACTTTAGTTTTTTTTAGTGTTTTTCTTTTTTATTTTGGGGGGTTTGGTGGGTGAGGTGTTTTACTGTTAGGGGATTTAGTAATTTTTAAATGTAAAAGAGATGTTTAACTTAGGGCAATGCCCTACAAAAGGCCATTTTAAGGGCTATTGGTAGTTTAGTTTAGGGGGTGTTTTAAATTTGGGGGTCTATTTTATTTTCATAGGGATTAGGTTTAGAAAAAAAATATTTTTGATAATTTTGTTTATTTTTTTGTGTAATTTTAGAGTTTGTTATTTTTTGTAATTTTTGATCATTTTTTTTTGTATTTTAATGTTAGGTTTTATTTAAGTGTAACTTAGTATTGGGGTAAATTTAAGGGGTGTTAGGTTAGGGGGCTTAGTAATTAAATTAGTTATTTGCGTTGTGTTTTTTTTTTGGCGGTTTAGGAGTTAATAAATTAATTAGGTTTATTGTGATGTTGGGGTTGGTGGTTTAGGGGTTAATTAGGTGTATTGCTATATGAGGGGTTGGCGGTTAAGGGGTTAATATTTTAATTATGTTATTTGCGGATTAGGGGTTAATTACTTTATTATTTAGTCTTTTTTGTAATACTTTGTGTGAGCGGGTAGTTTTTTTTTTATACTTTGTGCGGGCGGTTACGTGTTTTTATTTATTTCTTGCGGGCGGTTACATGTTTTTTCGAAATGTCGTGCAGGCGGTTGTGCATTTTTTATTTTTAAGGCTTCGGGTTGGCCTACGCTGCATCCAGGGGGATTCCAAAAATGGCAGGGTGGTGAAAGAATCCACCGCAGGATTCTTTCACCACCCTGCCAATTTCGGAATCCACAGGGATGCAGCTTTGCTGCATCCAGGTGGATTCTTTTGGCTGCACACGCAGCTAACATTCTTTTGGCTGCCTTGTGCAGCCAACATTCCTTTGAGGATGTGTGTGCAACTGGCGACACCGACAGACGCATTACAAACACGATTATAGTATAGATTATATATGTGTTTTGCTGTGTGTGTCTTTGTGTGTCTGTATCTTAAAAAGTCTATTCAATTATTACAAAAGTAATTAAAAGAAGGGCACACTATAAAGTTGTAAAACAAATACTTTTTCAACTTTTTCTAATGCAACTATTAATATTATAGGCAATTTAGTATAGTCATTTAGACCAAGAAATAAAGTCCTACTCAGAACATAGAAAGCAATCTTGGATGCACTCAAACCAAAGGACGGGAACACCAGTAATTGAAAGATACAAACATATGGTAATAATATCCAAAAGAAAACAAGCAAGTGGTAAAAGACAAATGGCAACTCACAAGATGTAGAAAACCATATTGTGAGCCCCCCAGCTAAATGAGACTCTGGTACGGTCCTTCTGTTCAGTTTACAGATCACATGTCACGTATCCTCCAATCACGTCTCAGGGGTCAAACAGACATGCTCCAGACTACTACTGCCTCAGTAACAGTACTCAATCAGGTAGTCCGCCTCCCTTGGGAACACAGAAGCAGGAAGTGCACAATGTAACAAGCTAACAGAAGCCTCTGTGAGCAGAGTAGGTAGGTAAACTAAAGCACATAAATAAGAAGTATTCCTCTGACTGTAGAAACAATGTATTAAAAGCAACGCATTTCACAGTGTATACATGGGTTAAAAGTATTTAAAGGCACCAGGGGTGGGTGGGTTAATATATGCAGCACTTTGAATGATATTGGTTGCTGCCACTATCTTAGAGATGCACTAACTCTATGGCCACATCTTATAATACACAGTCAGATCTGATGTGTCATGGTAACTATTACTACTACTATCACAAAAACAAACATATAGCTAAGTATCTAAAAGAAACAGAGCAAAGAATAAATATGATTACAGGGGACAAAATAGTAATATATATCTACTGTAATGAAAATTAAAGTGTAAATAGCAATGAACAAATAAGGCCCCAGCTTAAAAGGGACAGTCTACACCAGAATTGTTATTGTTTAAAAAGATAGATAATCCCTTTAGTATCCATTACCCAGTTTTGCATAACCAACACAGTTATATATATATTATATATTTTACCTCTGTGATTACCTTGTATCTAAACCTCTGCAGACCCCTTATCTCAGTGCTTTTGACAGACATGCAGTTTAGCCAATCAGTGCAGACTCCTAAATAACTACATGGAAGTGAGCATAATTGTATCTATATGACACACATTAACTAGTACTGTCTAACTGTGAAAAACTTTCAAAATGCTCTGAGCTAAGAGGCGGTTTTCAACTGTTTAGAAATCAGGTGACTTAATCAGCTGATTAGTTAACATTCGCCTAGATTACGAGTTTTGCGTTAGAGGCTGTGCGGTGCTAACAAGCAGTTTATGCTCACTGCGCTGGTATTACAGGTTTTTACAAACCCGGCGTTAGCCGCAAAAAAGTAAGCGTAGAGCAAAATTTTGCTCCACATCTCACCTCAATACCAGCGCTGCTTACGTTAGCGATGAGCTGGTAACACGTGCTCGTGCACAATTTCCCCATAGGAATCAATGGGGGAGAGCCGGCTGAAAAAAAAACTAACACCTGCAAAAAAAGCAGCGTAAAGCTCCTAATGCAGCCCCATTGATTCCTATGGGGAAACACATTTTATATCTACACCTAACACCCTAACATGAACCCCGAGTTTAAACACCCCTAATATTACACTTATTAACCCCTAATCTGCCACCCCCGACATCGCCAACACCTGCATTATATTATTAACCCCTAATCTTCCGCTCCGGACACCCCCCCACCTATATTATACTTATGAACCCATAATCTGCTGCCCCCAACCTTCGCCGACACCTACATTTTATTTATTAACCCCTAATCTGCCGCCCCCAACGTCGCCACCACTATAATAAAGTTATTAACCCCTAAACCTAAGTCTAACCCTAACACCACCTAACTTAAATATAATTAAAATAAATCTAAATAAATTACTACAATTAACTAAATAATTCCTATTTAAAACTAAATACTTACTTATAAAATAAACCCTAAGCTAGCTACAATATAACTAATAGTTACATTATAGCTAGCTTAGGGTTTATTTTTATTTTACAGGCAATCAGCCAATATGATTGAACTGGCATTCTATTGGCCAATAGAATGCCAGCTCAATTCTATTGGCTGATTGGATCAGCCAATAGGATTGAAGTTCAACCTTAATTCCGATTGGCTGATAGAATTCTATCAGCCAATCGGAATTGAAGGGACGCCATCTTGGATGACGTCATTTAAAGGAACCTTCATTCAGTCATTGGCCGTGGACAGAAGAGGATGCTCCGTGTCGGATGTCTTGAAGATGGACCCCCTCCGCGCCATCTGGATGAAGACTTCTGCCCATCAGGAGGACCACTTCTGCCCGGTTGGATGAAGACTTCTGCCGACCTGGAGGACCACTTCTGCCCGGTTGGGTGAAGACGTCTCCCGGTAAGGTGATCTTCAAGGGGTTAGTGTTAGGTTTGTTTAAGGGGGGATTGGGTGGGTTTTAGAGTAGGGTTGGTTGTGTGGGTGGTGGGTTTTAATGTTGAGGGGGTATTTGTCCTTTTTTTTTTTACAAGTAAAAGAGCTGATTACTTTGGGGCAATGCCCCGCAAAATGGCCCTTTTAAGGGCTATTTGTAATTTAGTGTAGGGTAGGGCTTTTTTATTTTGGGGGGCTTTTCTATTTTGTTAGGGGGATTAGAATAGGTGTAATTAGTTTAGAAATCTTGTAATTTCTTTATTATTTTCTTTAATTTAGTGGGGGGGGTTTGTACTTTAGATAATTTTATTTAATTGTAATTAATTGTATTTAATTTAGTTAATGTATTTAATTATTGTGTAGTGTTAGGTGTTAGTGTAACTTAGGTTAGGTTTTATTTTACAGGTAAATTTGTCTTTTATTTTAATTAGGTAGTTATTAAATAGTTAATAACTATTTAATAACTATTCTACCTAGTTAAAATAAATACAAAGTTGCCTGTAAAATAAAAATAAACCCTAAGCTAGCTACAATGTAACTATTAGTTATATTGTAGCTAGTTTAGGGTTTATTTTATAGGTAAGTATGTAGTTTTAAATAGGAATTATTTAGTTAATGATAGTAATTTTATTTAGATTTATTGTAATTATATTTAAGTTAGGGGGGTTAGGGTTAGACTTAGGTTTAGGGGTTAATACATTTAATATATTGGTGGCGATGTTGGGGACGGCAGATTAGGGGTTAATAAATGTAGGTAGGTGGCGGCGATGTTAGGGATGTCAGATTAGGGGTTAATAATATTTAACTAGTGTTTGCGATGCGGGAGTGTGGCAGTTTAGGGGTTAATATGTTTATTATAGTGGTAGCGATGTCCGGTTCAGCAGATTAGGGGTTAAAATATTTATTTTAGTGTTTGCGATGTGGGGGGGGGGGGCTCGGTTTAGGGGTTATAAGGTAGTTTATGGGTGTTAGTGTACTTTTTAGCACTTTAGTTAAGAGTTTTATGCTACAGCATTGTAGTGTAAAACTATTAACTACTGACTTTTAAATATGGTTCCACTCTTGACAGGAGAGGGTGTACCGCTCACTTTTTTGAAGACTCGTAATACCGGCGCTATGCAAGTCCCATCGAAAATATAGGATACACAATTTACGTAAGTGGATTTGCGGAATTTCGGGGTTTGGCCAAAAAAGTGAGCGGTACACCTGTACCAGTGGGCACTAAAAAGCAGCAATAGTACCTCTTAACGCTGCTTTTTAACCCTAACGCACAACTCGTAATCTATGCCATTGTTATTTTACCTGCTCTTGCTGAAGGTAATCATGAAAATCTGGCCTGTTGGGGAGGCCTGAGGACAGGTTTGAAAACCAGTATTTTATAAGTATGGATAAAAATATTATTATTTTCAGCTCTGATTCTCAGTTAAACCTCAATGTGTGCTGTGATACAGTAGAGTATATACTGATTTAATGTTCCTGCTTCAGATAATCATTCCGCCACTCAAAAAATTACTGTGGACGCATATGTTCATACATATCTGTCTTTCTGTGGAGAGATAAGCAATTATAAGGAATATCCTGCATGTACTGTGACACTTAGTTTACATATAGATTATTTGAACTATTGCGAAACAAAATCATTTATTATATTTAATTAACACACAGTATATGTTGTGTAATCATGCCCTCCCCATAATCTTGAGATCAGCATATACTGATGATGTGCTTGGAATGTTTAAGAGGCAGTGATCCCCATACTTTTCTATGGAAGGTACTTTGCCATTTGTCTGTACTATATAATTTTTATAACATTTCAAGCAGAAGTCACTTGGCAAGACGGAAAAAGCATTTCTCATGGACCTGTCAATTTTTAGAACATTGGGCCCTATTTGACATATGGGGGGAAAAAAACTAATAGGTTTACAATTTAATATTTCGTGCTATGCAATAAAGATGAGCTGCACATAGGTTTCTAAAAAAGAACCTCTCAATGCTATTAAAGGAACATAAAAAACAGAACAATTATTACCAAAAGACAATAAATTAGCTATGTATAAAGTTTGATAACAGATTGTTTCTTGCATTTTTTTTTTACAAGTAATCTTTATTAGAAAAATTAAAAAGTACAAAAACAAAGAATAAAAAGAATAGTCAAGTGAGGATTTAGGAGAAGCAAATAATAAAGAAAAGCTACATGAGGTGATACATCCATACAAATTCTAGAGTGTATATAGGGCTAAATTACAATAGGTGCGCTAATTTTTTATTGCTCATGGTCATTAACTGTGCTCAAGGTAAATAATTAGTGCTGTTGGGTTAGTGCTGGATTTAGACACAGGTGAAAAATGTGGTTCCTATGGAAGCCCACACAATATTCCTTTCAGCCACACAATTATAAGGAAATGCCAACAACCAAAGACTAATTACTAACTGGGGCATAAGAACTTACAGGAACTAGAACATTTTTTTACAAAGAGAAATAAAACAATAAATTGAAATTAAAAGCACCACTACATTAATTCCATTCAGTATTTTTTTTTTGTTCAACTCTCTTTTTTCAAATCCCTCATGCCTCACTTTCTCACACAACTGCTCCTTAACAAGTTTGTAGTTACTAGTTAGCTTGGAGACTCAATTCAAAGAAGGGCAGGAGCAGGGGAGGTGGCACCAGCAGGCATAAGACTTACTGAACTAGGTAGGACTCTGAGCACGTTAAATAAATCTCAAAACTACACTTCCAAGGAAGGATGACAAATGTGTTTTGTTTCCCTTGGACACAGCAGAAAGCAGTTCCCTGAGGGATAGGCATTGGTGGATGATGAATACCACAGAGCAGGAAATGTAGGAGAGGCAGCACATCAGCCAGCAGAGTTAGTGAACTAGGTAGACTTGACAATACATAGACCTCAGAAATACAGCTCCAGGGGAGTAGAAAGGCAAACACGTAACTAAAGCCCATTTGACAAAATGGCCAGCAGTTACCTGAAGATTTGACATTGATGGATGATGACCACCAGAGAGCGGGGAGGGCAGCAACAGCTGAGGCAGTGGCAGCCACAAGCAACAGAGTTACTGACTTAGGTAGGTAGGTCTGACAGTACATAAACTTTAAAAAAAAAATGCTCAGGGGAGGAGAAGGGTTAACATGTAATTATAGCCCTTTTGAGACAATGGCCAGCAGTTTCCTGAGGATTTGGCACTGACGGATGATGACCACTAGAGAGCAAGAAGGGCAGAAGCAGCAGAGGCAGCAGAGTTACTGAACTAGGTAGTAAGGTCTGACAGTACATAAAATACACATCTAAGGGAGGAGGATAAACATATGCCTAGAGCCCCTTGGACAAAGTGGCTAGCAGTTCCCTGAGGATTTGGCATTGACCTATAATGACCAACACATTGCAGGGAGGTTAGGAGCATGAGTGACAGCAGAGTTACTAAAATAGTTAGGTAGGCCTTACAATATATAAACCTCAAAAATACACCTCCAAGGGAGTTAGAAGGCAAACATAAACCTAAAGCCTCTCAAGCACAGTGGCCAGCAATTCCCTGAGGATTTGGAATTGATGGAGGATGAGCAATAAGGGCAGGAGTAGGAGTGGCACCAGCAGGCAGCAGATTTACTGACCTAACTAGGAAGGCCTCCAGCACACAAATTCCAAAAATACTCCTCCAGGGGAGGAGGACAAAAACATGCGTAGAGTCCCTTTGACACAGTGGCCAACAGTTTGCTATGATTGTTTGCTTTAACTGATGATGACCAGCACAGAGCAAGAAGGGCTGGAGCAGGAGAGACAGCATAGTTACTTAAAGGGACTCTGAACCCAAATTTTTTCTTTCGTGATTCAGATAGAGCATGCAATTTTAAGCAACTTTCTAATTTGTTTCTATTATCAATTAATTAAAGTTCTCGTGCACGATTCCCCCATAGAAAACAATGGGGCAGTTTGAGCTGAAAAAAAACCTAACACCTGCAAAAAAGCAGCGTTCAGCTCCTAACGCAGCCCCATTGTTTCCTATGGGGAAACACTTCCTAAGTCTGCACCTAACACCCTAACATGAACCCACTATCGCTGACCCCTGCATATTTTTTTAGCCCCTAATCTGCCGCTCCGTACACCGCCGCAACCTACATTATACCTATGTACACCTAATCTGCTGCCCCAACACCGCCGAACCCTATAGTATATTTATTAACCCCTAATCTGCCCCCCACAACGTCGCCGCCAGCTACCTACAATAATTAACCCCTAATCTGCCGACCGGACCTCACCGCTACTATAATAAATGTATTAACCCCTAATCCGCCTCACTAACCCTATAATAAATAGTATTAACCCCTAATCTGCCCTCCCTAACATCGCTGACACCTAACTTCAAGTATTAACCCCTAATCTGCCGACCGGACCTCACTGCTACTCTAATAAATGTATTAACCCCTAAAGCTAATTCTAACCCTAACACTAACACCCCCCCCTAAGCTAAATATAATTTAAATCTAACAAAATAAATTAACTCTTATTAAATAAATTATTCCTATTTAAAGCTAAATACTTACCTGTAAAAAAAAAACCCTAATATAGCTACAATATAAATTATAATTATATTGTAGCTATTTTAGGATTAATATTTATTTTACAGGCAACTTTGTAATTATTTTAACCAGGTACAATAGATATTATATAGTTAATAACTATTTAATAGCTACCTAGATAAAATAATTACAAAATTACCTGTAAAATAAATCCTAACCTAAGTTACAATTAAACCTAACACTACACTATTAATAAATTAATTAAATAAAATACCTACAATTAAATCTAACACTACACTATCAATAAATTAATTTCATGAAATACCTACAAATAAATACAATTAAATAAACTAACGAAAGTACAAAAAATAAAAAAAGCTAAGTTACAAAAAATAAAAAAAATGAATTACAAACATAATAAAAATATTACAGCAATTTTAAGCTAATTACACCTACTCTAAGCCCCCTAATAAAAAAACAAAGCCCCCCAAAATAAAAAAATGCCCTACCCTATTCTAAAATTAAAATAGAAAAGCTATTTTACCTTACCAGCCCTTAAAAGGGCCTTTTGCAGGGTATGCCCCAAAGAATTCAGCTCTTTTGCCTGGAAAAAAAAACACAATACCCCCCCCCAAACATTACAACCCACCACCCACATACCCCTAATCTAACCCAACCCCCCTAAATAAACCTAACACTAAGCCCCTGAAGATATTCCTACCTTATCTTCACCACACTGGGTATCACCGATCTGTCCAGGCTCCGAAATCTTCATCCAAGCCCAAGCGGGGGCTGGAGATCCATCATCCGGCTGAAGTCTTCTATCAAGCAGCAAGAAGAAGTCCAGAAGAGGCTCCAAAGTCTTCATCCTATGCGGGCAGAAGAGGAGATCCGGACCGGCAACCATCTTCATCCAAGCGGCATCTTCTATCTTCATCCAATGACGAGCGGCTCCATGTTCAAGACCTCCGGCGCGGTTCCATCCTCTTCTTCCGACGTCCTAAGTCCAAATGAAGGTTCCATCCAAGATGGCGTCCTTCGAATTCCGATTGGCTGATAGATTTTTCCTACCTTAATTCCAATTGGCTGATAGAATCCTATCAGCCAATCAGAATTCGAGGGACGCCATCTTGGATGACATCATTTAAAGGAACCTTCATTCGGACTTAGGACGTCGCAAGAAGAGGATGGATCCGCGCCGGAGGTCTTCAACATGGAGCCGCTCGTCATTGGATGAAGATAGAAGATGCCGCTTGGATGAAGATGGTTGCCAGTCTGGATCTCCTCTTCTGCCCAGATAGGATGAAGTCTTTGGAGCCTCTTCTGGACTTCTTCTTGCCGCTTGATAGAAGACTTCAGCCGGATGATGGATCTCCAGCCCCCGCTTGTGCTTGGATGAAGATTTCGGAGCCTGGACGGTAAGGTAGGAAGATCTTCAAGGGCTTAGTGTTAGGTTTATTTAAGGGGGGTTTGGGTTAGATTAGGGGTATGTGGGTGGTGGGTTGTAATGTTGGCGGGGGGGTATTGTATGTTTATTTTTCCAGGCAAAAGAGCTGAATTTTTTGGGGCATGCACCGCAAAAAGGCCCTTTTAAGGGCTGGTAAGGTAAAAGAGCTTTTCTATTTTAATTTTAGAATAGGGTAGGGCATTTTTTTTTATTTTGGGGGGCTTTGTTATTTTATTAGGGGGCTTAGAGTAGGTGTAATTAGCTTAAAATTGTTGTAATATTTTTATTATGTTTGTAATTAATTTTTTAATTTTTTTGTAACTTAGCTTTTTTATTTTTTGTACTTTAGTTAGTTTATTTAATTGTATTTATTTGTAGGTATTTCATGTAATTAATTTATTGATAGTGTAGTGTTAGATTTAATTGTAGATATTTTATTTAATTAATTTATTGATAGTGTAGTGTTAGGTTTAATTGTAACTTAGGTTAGGATTTATTTTACAGGTAATTTTGTAATTATTTTAACTAGGTAGCTATTAAATAGTTATTAACTATTTAATAGCTATTGTACCTGGTTAAAATAAATACAAAGTTGCCTGTAAAATAAATATTAATCCTAAAATAGCTACAATATAATTATTTATATTGTAGCTATATTAGGGTTTATTTTACAGGTAAGTATTTAGCTTTAAATAGGAATAATTTATTTAATAAGAGTTAATTTATTTCGTTAGATTTAAATTATATTTAATTTAGGGGGGTGTTAGTGTTAGGGTTAGACTTAGCTTTAGGGGTTAATAAATGTATTATAGTAGCGGTGAGGTCCGGTCGGCAGATTAGGGGTTAATACTTGAAGTTGGGTGTCGGCGATGTTAGGGAGGGCAGATTAGGGGTTAATACTATTTATTATAGGGTTATTGAGGCGGGAGTGAGGCAGATTAGGGGTTAATAACTTTAGTATAGTAGCGGTGAGGTCCGGTCGGCAGAATAGGGGTTAATAATTGTAGGTAAGGTAGCAGCGACTTTGGGGGCGGCAGATTAGGGGTTAATAAATATAATATAGAGGTCGGCGGTGTTAGGGGCAGCAGATTAGGTGTACATAGGGATAACGTAGGTGGCGGCGGTGTGCGGTTGACAGATTAGGGGTTAAAAAAATTTATTAGAGTGGCGGCGATGTGGGGGGACCTCGGTTTTGGGGTACATAGGTAGTTTATGGGTGTTAGTGTACTTTTTTCTGCGGCTGGAGTTTTGTCGTTAGATTTCTAATGCTCACCTCAGCAAAGACTCTAAATACCGGCGTTAGAAAGATCCCATTGAAAAGATAGGATAGGGGATCTGCGGTATGGATAAGTCACGGCTGCAAAGTGAGCGTTAGACC